>NC_047097.1:0-1200000 GCF_902459505.1 Geotrypetes seraphini
GACACTAGCCCTGGCACAACCCTAGCAATCCTACACTAACACCATAAACTTTCTAACACTTTAACATATTCTAACATATTCTCAGAATTCTACATTTCTACCACATAACATTCATACAAACTATTTTTCAAATATCTAACATTTCTAATAAATTTCTACTAAAATTAATTTCAAAATATCTTTAAAAATCACTACTACAATTTCTTTAAAATTACCACTACAATTTCTTTAAAATTACCACTAAAATTCTATAAAATTCCCCTAAACCCTCTCTCAAACTCAAATAAAATTAAACCCTCTTTCAAATTCAAATAAACCCTCTCTGAAATTCAAAAAAACCTCTGAAATTCAAATAAAATTAAAATCTCACTTTACCCTAAAATTAGCATATTCGAGATAGGTTCTGGCCCAGGGTCCTGCATTCCAAAAAAAAATTTTCAAACCCCTGGGCTGCCTGCAACCCTCAAAAGCAAAAAAACTAAAATAACAAACCAAAATAAAAAAATTAGGAGTCAGGGATACAAGCAGCCCAGGGGGTTTGAAAATTTTTTTTGGAATGCAGAAAAAGTTTTTACAAAATTCTGGGGTCTTAGAAAAAAATTCTACTAAAAATTCAGGGGTTTTAGAAAAAATTCAGGGGTCTTAGAAAAAAATTCTACAAAAAATTCTACAAAAAATTCAGGGGTCTTATAAAAAAATTCTACAAAAAATTCAGGGGTTTTAGAAAAAATTCAGGGGTCTTAGAAAAAACCCTGGAAAAAATTCAGTGGTCTTAGAAAAAAATTCTACAAAAAATTCTACAAAAAATTCAGGGGTCTTAGAAAAAAATTCTACAAAAAATTCTACAAAAAATTCTACAAAAAATTCAGGGGTCTTAGAAAAAAACCCTGGAAAAAATTCAGGGGTCTTAGAAAAAAATTCTACAAAAAATTCTACAAAAAATTCAGGGGTCTTAGAAAAAAATTCTACAAAAAAATTCAGGGGTCTTAGAAAAAAATTCTACAAAAAAATTCAGGGGTCTTAGAAAAAAATTCTACAAAAAATTCAGGGGTCTTAGAAAAAAACCCTGGAAAAAATTCAGTGGTCTTAGAAAAAAAATTCTACAAAAAATTCAGGGGTCTTAGAAAAAAATTCTACAAAAAATTCAGGGGTTTTAGAAAAAAATTCAGGGGTCTTAGAAAAAAATTCTACAAAAAATTCTACAAAAAATTCAGGGGTCTTAGAAAAAAATTCTACAAAAAATTCAGGGGTTTTAGAAAAAATTCAGTGGTCTTAGAAAAAAATTCTACAAAAAAATTCAGGGGTCTTAGAAAAAAATTCTACTAAAAATTCAGGGGTTTTAGAAAAAATTCAGGGGTCTTAGAAAAACCCTGGAAAAAATTCAGGGGTCTTAGAAAAAAATTCTACAAAATATTCAGGTGGTCTTAGAAAAACCCTGGAAAAAATTCAGGGGTCTTAGAAAAAAACCCTGCAAAAAATTCAGGGGTCTTAGAAAAAAATTCAAGAGACAAGAAAATCTGGAAAAAATTCAGGAAACTTCAACAAAATCTGAAACTTGGAAAAAATAGATACAAATTGAGATAAAATGCAGACAAAACAGAAAATGCAGAGGAAACTTATAAAATTCAGAACAAACTTGAAGAGGAACACTTGGAGAAAATGCAGAGCAAATTGCAGAAGAAAACTTTGAGAAATAAAAAAACTAAGAAAAGAATGAGCAGAACTTTGAAAAATAGCTGATGAAAACTTGGAGAAAATGCAGAAGAAAACTAGAGATAAACATAGGAAAACAAAGAACAAAATACAATGGAAAACTCAAAGAAAATTGAGAAAAAAGCAGAATGCCAAGAAAATGCAGGAGCAGAGTCAAACTTGAGGAAACCTGAAAAAGAAAATTTGGATAAACTAGACAGCAGAGGAAAAGGAAAACTTGGGGGAAACCTGAAAGAACAGAGGAAAAAACGTGGAGAAACCTGAAAGGGCAGAGGAAAAAACGTGGAGAAACCTGAAAGGGCAGAGGAAAAAAACGTGGAGAAACCTGAAAGGGCAGAGGAAAAAAACATGGAGAAACCTGAAAGGGCACAGGAAAAGGAAAACTTGGGGAAACCTGAAAGGGCACAGGAAAAGGAAAACTTGGGGAAACCTGAAAGGGCACAGGAAAAGGAAAACTTGGGGAAACCTGAAAGGGCACAGGAAAATGTGGAGAGACGAGAAACCTGAAAGAGCAGAGAAAAATGAAAACTTGGGGAAACCTGAAAGGGCACAGGAAAATGTGGAGAAACTAGAGAGATGAGAAACTAGAGAACAGAGGAAAACCTGAAAGGGAACAGGAAAAGTAAAACTTGGGGAAACCTGAAAGGGCAGAAGAAAAGGAAAACTTGGGGAAACCTGAAAGGGCAGAGGAACATGTGGAGAAACCTGAAAGGGCACAGGAACATGTGGAGAAACCTGAAAGGGCAGCGGAAAAGGAAAATGTGGAGAAACCTGAAAGGGCAGCGGAAAAGGAAAATGTGGAGAAACCTGAAAGAGCAGCGGAAAAGGAAAATGTGGAGAAACCTGAAAGGGCAGAGGAAAAGGAAAATGTGGAGAAACCTGAAAGGGCAGAGGAAAAACTTGGAGAAACCTGAAAGGGCAGAGGAAAAACTTGAGGGCAGAGGAAAAACTTGGAGAAACCTGAAAGGGCAGAGGAAAAACTTGAGGGCAGAGGAAAAACTTGGAGAAACCTGAAAGGGCAGAGGAAAAACTTGAAGAAACCTGAAAGGGCAGAGGAAAAGGAAAACGTGGAGAAACCTGAAAGGGCAGAGGAAAAACTTGGAGAAACCTGAAAGGGCAGAGGAAAAACTTGAGGGCAGAGGAAAAACTTGAAGAAACCTGAAAGGGCAGAGGAAAAGGAAAACGTGGAGAAACCTGAAAGGGCAGAGGAAAAACTTGAGGGCAGAGGAAAAACTTGAAGAAACCTGAAAGGGCAGAGGAAAAGGAAAACGTGGAGAAACCTGAAAGGGCAGACTAAAAACCTGAAAGGGCACAGGAAATCTTGGAGAAACCTGAAAAAGAAAACTTGGAGAAACTAGAGACGAGAAACTAGAGAACAGAGGAAAACCTAAAAAGGTCAGAGGAAAATGTGGAGAAACCTGAAAGGGCACAGGAAAAACTTGAGGGCAGAGGAAAAACTTTGGGAATCCCAAGGAAAAAATAGAAGAAATTCAAAGAAAATGCAGCAAAAAACACTAAGTAGCAGGAGAAGAAAAACTAGAGGAAAAAAGCAGAGAAAATAGAGAAAAAAAGCAAACTCAAAAAGTAGAGAAAAAAGCAAGTTGAAGGTTGAAGAAAACGGCAAAGCAAAAGTTAGAGAAAAATCCAATACAAAAGTTGAAGGGAGAGAAAATAGAATACAAAAAAGGCAAGTTGAAGATGAAAAAGGGCAAACTTTTAAAGGAAAAGATAAACTACACCTTAAGTTTGTAAACTGCATCATCTCCACAGAAGTAGAGCTCAACACAGTTTACAGGAATAGAAGGAACTCCAACGAAAGTAAAGGACTTAGTAAAGAGAAAGTTTAGAGGGACTTAGTATATTGAATAGGGAGAGGTCAATTATATTTTAGAGTAAAGCCAAGTTTTCAAATGTTTTTGGAAGAGTTGGGAGGCTAAACTCTAAAGCGGGGCAGTAAAGCTGTTCCACAGTTCGGTGATCCTGAAGACGATGGACGTCCCTAATTTTCCTTAATGGGATATGCATTTTAAAGAAGGGAAGAATAGTTTGAATGTTTGCGTGGATCTGGTGGTGTTGGGATTTGAGGAGTTCCAGGATAGTGGAAAAAGGGGAGGAATGATGCCGTGTAGAGATTTTAAGGTTAGGCAGGTGCATTTGTAGTGGACCCTAAGAATTACTGGGAGCCAGTGAAGCTTAGACATAAGTGGGGAGACGTGGTCAAATGTGCTTTTTACAAAGGGATTAGTTTAACCGCAGCGTTCTGAATCCTTTGAAGTCTAGGAAGGCTTTTCTTTTGTTAGGCTTAAGTAGATGGAATTACAGTACATCCAGTCTGGAAAGAATGATGGATTGTACAAGGACAGCAAAGTGTTGTTGATAAAAGCAGGATCTCATCACTTTCCTTAACATGTGAAGATTGAAAAAGCATTTTCTTTACTAGGGAGTTAAGGTGGTCGTTGAACAACAGTGTAGAATCGATGATGCCCAGAACTTTGCTCGAGTGCTCAAGCTGCAATGTGGGTAGCTGATCTAATTTTGGGCCGAGCCAAAGTAGTTTTGTTTTGGTCTCATTTGTATAGTGAGCCTAGAATTGGAGGTTCCAAATACATGAAGAGATGTTCTCAGAGAGATTGGTGAGATTAGAGTCAGTCTCGAGGAGCATCATCGGCGTAAGTGTAAAGTGTTTCCAAGGGGGATAATTGGGAGGACATATAAATATTGAAAAGAATCAGGGATAGAGGTCAGAGTAGGAGAGGGAACATAAGAATTTTCAGAACCAATCTAAGACGGTTGAGTTTATGCCAATTTCAGAGAGTTGGATAATTAGTATATCATGATGGACAATGTTGAAACCTGCAGAAAGGTCAAATTGAAGAACAGCAAACTTATTGCAAGAGTGAAGTTGTTGGACCTTTGAGATTAATGAGGCCAGTAGGGATTTGGTGCTGAAGCCATGTTGGTAGGGTAGGAGAATGGAGAATCTCAAGATAGGATGAGAGTTGGGTAGAGATGGACTCCAGCATCTTGGTCAGGAGAAGGATGTTTGCTATTGGGCACTAGCTGGATGGTGTGGAGGGGTCTAGATCAGCTTTTCAGTAGTGGGGATAAGGCGATGTGTCCCATTTCAGCAGAAAATAGGCCTGAAAGTAGGGCAGAATTTATAAGTTTGGTGAGAGATGAGATGGCTTGTGTGGGAATTTTCTCATATAGGTAGGAGGTGAAAGGGTCCAAGGTACAGTTGCAGGATTTCAACTTGAGGCAGAGTTTAGCAACCTGGGAATTGGATATGAGCTCAAAGGCGGTCCAGGATCTGTCTACTATGATATGGTTGGCGATGGTTAGTGTACGGTTAGAGTTGGTGGGCACAGAGTTGTAGGAGGGTGTTGGTGGGAACGATAATCATAAGGTAGTGACTTTTGTTGAAAATTTTGCTAAATTGTCAGCAGGTGGAGGAGGGGACTATGGAGTCATTTTTGGAGGATATGGAGCACCAGATGTTAAAGTATTACTTTGGTTGTTGGATCTGGAGATTGTTACCGTAGTAGTTCTTCCTTGCTTTTTTTAGTTCAGAATTGTTGGACTTGATATTAATCCTCCAGGACTGTCTGTCTGTGGGGGGAATTTAGATTTTAAAACTTGAAGGCAAAGAGACAAAATACAAAAGTTGAAGGGAAAGGAAAAATGCAATACAAAAGTTGAAGAGCAAAAGACAAAAAAGTTAAGGAGAGAAAGCTGCAAAAGGTGGAGAAGAAAAAAAACCAGACACGAGGCAAACTTTTATTGGTTATACACTAAAAAAAGGAAAACAGACTTTCTGCTGAGTCTGGTTCTGGTGTATTCTGCATGGATGCTTCCAGAGCTGTAGTCCAGCATCAACCGCTTCAAGACTTCCTCCTCTAATTCTAGCCACTGCACGAAAACCTACAAATGGAGAAGCTCCTTTAACTTTGTTTTCCTGTGTGCACACGATACATTTAATTTTATTCAAATGACATTTACCTGAGAATCTTCAGTAGGTTCCTGCACAGAAAACAATTAAAATTAACAAAGACAATACAAAAGAGTGAAGACAAAGGTCAAAGGAAACTGAAAATGCTTACCCGAAATACTCCCACATGCTGCTTATCTGCAAGACAAAAAGACAGTGTCAGCGTTATAGAATTTAGAACTACATTCAATTAAAGAAAGATATAAAAAGTTGAGCAGAGGTAAAATGAAAGAGGGATGCTTACCCGCAATACTCCCGCATGCTTATCTGCAAGACAAAAAGATAGTGTCAGCGTTTTAGAATTACATTCAATAAAGTATAAAATGTTAAAATGACTACCTTATGTTATTTAAAAAGGCAATAGATAGAAACAAAGAAATAAGGCATACCTTTTTTATTGGACTCGCTTGCTCTAACTTGCTCAATAAAAAAGGTTCTGCATTATTTCATACATAAATTTATAACAGAATGCAAACCGTCCTCCAAAAAAACCCAACAAATCAGCATTGGGAAGCAAAGGAGACTATGGACTATGAACAATTGCCTTTTAAGTAGTTTCCTAATTTTGCCTCTCTTGTGTCCTAAACCCGCCCCAGCTTTAAATTTTATATTTTTGACTATCTGCAAAACTTCAAGACTTAACAAAATATATAAATTATGCAAAGGCTCTATCGCAGACATATTGTATTAGAGAAGTGTGGTGAAAGGCAAACTTTGGAAAACATTTTGTAGTTGCCTTTGCTTCCTATTGCTGATTCTCCAAGGATTTCCCTTCTGTTTTATAAATTTATGTCAACCAGAGAAAACCCTCTTAAATTGTATAGCCAATAGAAACTTAGTCAAAGTACTGCTAGAATTGGCTAAACCCCATTTTAAACCTGAGATGAGTCTGAAAATATAATATTTGCTGAGAAGACACCGGGGTAGAGACCAAAGACATCAGTATGAGCCCGCCATAAATCGTGGAAACCTCTGGCTCGGGTCTAAATGAGAATTGCCTCCTACATCATATAGTCTGATTGTCTCCCGTGAACAAAATAGTTCTATTTCCAAGTGAGAAAATACAGGCTTAACACTCAGGAAGGAGGTAAAGACGTCAAATACCCCTTCAAAGACTAAACCAACACAACTACAATAAGTAATAAATAAGGAAACTATGTGAATGGCAATCAGTGATTTACACAAGCGAGATTCTAAATATTAAATTTTAACAATACATACATAGACATTGACATTAATAAATAAATATATATTATCCAATAAAATTAGTGCAAAATATCTAATAAATAATTCACTGAATAAATATGAAATCTTATATAAATATATAAAAGCAATGTATGAAAGAATTGTGTAAATATAAGAAAGGACCCTGAGAACTTAATTACTATAAAGAGATTATATACTCATGAAAAGTGCCTGTGCAAAAGTTCCTGTCTAAGATAGCAGCCAATTCTAATTAAAAACCTTAAACATCCACTAAAAGTAAAGTGCAACTGCTAAAGTGCAAATGCTGAAACACTAAAGTACAAGTAATACCACTCATAACAGGATTGCAACAGCTACTAAAGCACCAACACTGCAAAATATTACTGGGGTCCCAAACCATTACTAACCCCCAAACACATACACACACTACACCACTCAAACCATATACATATTGCCACTCGACAGAGCTCTGTTTCGCGTCTTCATCAGGAGCGGGATACAAATAAATTGATGACCCAGTGGAAAGACAACAAATTTCTCAGGAAATCAGTCAAGTCATGAAAAAATGACAATGAACGGTGTGTACGAATCAAACAACGCTAGCGTTGTTTGATTCGTACACGCCGTTCATTTTCATTTTTTCATGACTTTTGACTGATTTCCTGAGAAATTTGTTGTCGGTCTTTCCACTGGGTCATCAATTTATTTGTATCCCGCTCCTGATGAAGACATGAAACGGAGTTCTGTCGAGTGGCGATATGTATATGGTTTGAGTGGTGTAGTGTGTGTATGTGTTTGGGGGTTAGTAATGGTTTGGGACCCCGGTAATATTTTGCAGTGTTGGTGCTTTAGTAGCTGTTGCAATCCTGTTATGAGTGGTATTACTTGTACTTTAGTGTTCTTTTTCAGCATTTGCACTTTACTTTTAGTGGATGTTTAAGGTTTTTAATTAGAATTGGCTGCTATCTTAGACAGGAACTTTTGCACAGGCACTTTTCATGAGTATATAATCTCTTTATAGTAATTAAGTTCAGGGTCCTTTCTTATATTTGCACAATTTTCATACATTGCTTTTATATATTTGTATACGATTTCATATTTATTCAGTGAGAATTATTTATTAGATATTTTGCACTAATTTTATTGGATAATATGTATTTATTTATTAATGTCAATGTCTATGTATGTATTGTTAAAATTTAATATTTAGAAACTTGCATGTGTAAATCACTGATTGCCATTCACATACTTTCCTTATTATTACTTATTGTAGTTATTGTGTTGGTTTAGTCTTTGAAGGGGTATTTGACGTCTTTACCTCCTTCCTGAGTGTTAAGCCTGTATTTTCTCACTTGGAAATATAACTATTTTGTTCACGGGAGACGATCATAGACTATGATGTATGAGGCAATTCTCATTTAGACCCGAGCCAGAGGTTTCCATGATTTATGGCGGGCTCATACTGATGAGTTTGATCTCTACCCCGGTGTCTTCTCAGCAAATATTATATTTTCAGACTTTCATCTCAGGTTTAAAGGGGGTTTAGCCAATTCTAGTTATAAATTTATGTAACATTATGTAAACCGTTTAGGTTTTTATTGCTATAGAAATTTAATCTAACAGATAGTTAAACTCAGTCTTTAAATAAATAGATAAGAGGAACTAAGATAACACCTTTTTTACTGAGCGAGTTAGTAAGTTAGTGAACGAGCGAGCCCAATAAAAAAGGTTTTGCCTTATTTCCTTGTTTGTTTATCTACTGCCTATTTAAAGAAGACCGATTTTAAAAATGTCTACAGCGATTAAAACCTAAATAGTTTACATGTTACATACATAAGTTTATAAAACAGATGCAAACCATCTTCAGAAAAAAAGATAATAGCCAAAAGAGGCTTGTAAAAACTAGACGATTGCATTTAAAGTAGATTCCTACCACATTTCTGTAATACGATCGTATTTCAGAGAAAGCCTCGTGCAGATGCAGCCAAAATATATAAAGATTAGCTGCAGTGGATCTGCACAAGGATTCAATACATAAAAAATGTATGTGTTGGGCGAAGGCTCTCATATTATATTACAGAATTGTGGCGATAAAGGCAAAATTTACCCCCTATTTTACAAAATTACAACTGCAGTTTTGTAAAAAGAGTCCTTAGGAACGTACTTAAAATGCAATAAAATATGGCTAGAAGCTAACTTGGCTTCAAATCGAGTCAACGGGTATAATTCCATTAAAGTCAGTCTTCTTCAAACAGACCATATAGAAATAAAGGAAATAAGGCAACCCCTTTTTTACTGGACTCGCTCACTCACTTTACTCACTTACTTGCTCAATAAAAAAGGTCTTGCGTTATTTCCTTCATTTCTATCTATTGCCTATTTAAGGAAGACTGACTTTCATGGAAATATACCTGTTGACTTGATTTAAAGCCAAGCTAACTTCTAACCGTGTATTTTAGAAATTTCTATAGCGGTGAAAACCTAAAAAAAGTTTAAATTAAACAGAACCAAACGATCCTCTGGAAAATCAGTACTAGCCAAAAAAGGCTTGTACAAACAATGATGAACAAGTTCCGGTACAGCAGAAAAAAAGAAACTAAACAATTGCGTTTAAGTGGACTCCTACCTCATTTCTGTAATACGATAGGTAACTAAGAAAGCCTCTACCTGATTTATACATCTCTAATGTACTGAAGCCTCATGCGGATAGATCTCAAAAATTTATAAAAAAATACCCCAACTTAAAGCTAGGATGGATCTACATGAGGCTTCGGTACATAAAATGTATAAATTGGGCAGGGGCTCTTGCTCACGTATCGTATTACAGAAATGTGGTGAAAAGGCAAAATTTAAGCAAATTGAAGAAATGACTTAAAGGCAATTGTTAGCAGTTTTTCATCGCTATGGAAATTTCACACAAGTATATGGCTATAATCTAGCTTGGCTTTAAAATCGAGTCAACAGGTATAGTTCCATTAGAATCAATCTTCTTTAAATAGGCAATAGATGGAAATAAAGGAAATAAGCCAACCCCTTTTTTACTGGACTTGCTCACTCACTTTACTCACTTACTCGCTCAATAAAAAAGGTCTTGCGTTATTTCCTTCATTTCTATCCATCGCCTTTTTAAAGAAGACTGATTTTAATGGAACTATACCTCTATCCTATAGCTATACTTTAATAAAATTTCCATAGTAATGAAAACCTCAATGATTTACATAATACATACATAAATTTATAAAAAAACAAAAATGAGCAATAAGACAGTAGCCAAGAGGCTTGTACAAACAATAGTGAAAATCAGGAGTGTCCAACCTTTAAGCTTCCCTGGGCCGCATTGGACAAAAAAAGTTTCTGGGGCCGTGCAAATGCTGCAGCGAGATGGAAGAGTGATGGTAAACACCAGGGGGGGGGGGTGGGAGTGGAGGAAAACACTGCATCGCCCTCAACCAGGGCCGCAGGTTGGACACCCTGGTCAGTAGTATCATGAAGCGACAATATCTAGAAAAAGGCCAACTATGAACAATTGCGTTTTAAGTAGCTTCCTCAATTTGCCTTTCACCGCATTTCTAAGAGAGCCTCTGCCCGGTTAATACATTTATGTACTGAACTCTTGTGCGGATCCACCCCAGCTTTAAGTTTATTTATATTTTTGGGCTCTATCTGCACGAGACTTCGGTACATAACAAAAATGTATAAATGAGACAGGTTCTCTTGCTGAAATATATTACAGAAATGTGGTGAAGGCGGCAAATTGCGATAACGGTTTCTAGCGTGGGGGAGCTGTGCCGAATGGCCTGCGCTGCTCCCGACACTCATACAAACTCAATGAGCGTCGGGAGCGGCTCAGGCTGTTTGGTGCGGCTCCTTGAGCTAAAAACTGCTATCGTGGTTTTGTAACAGGAGACCTTCGGAAACTACTTAAAATGCAATAAAATATAAGACTAGAGGCTAGCTTGGCTCTAAATTGAGTCAACAGGTATATTTCCATTAAAATTAATCTTCTTTAAATAGGCGATAGAAATAAAGGAAATAAGACAACCCCTTTTTTACTGGACTCACTCACTCACTTTACTCACTTACTCGCTCAATAAAAAAAGTTTTGCGTTATTTCCTTTATTTCCATCTATTGCCCATTTAAAGACTTTAATAGAAATATACATGTTGACTCGATTTAAAGCCAAGCTAGCTTCTAGCCATATATTTTTAAAATTTCTATACTCATTAAAATCTAAACAATTTACATATTATACATCAATTTATAAAAAACAGAACCAAACAAACCTACAATTGATCCTAAAAAAACAAAACCAGCAGTAGGAAAATAAGGCTTGTACAAATTATAAAAAAAATTCCCAAAGGTCAATAGTCAAGAAGCATCAATATCTAGAAAAAGGCAACTATAAACAATTGCATCTTAAGTTGTTTCCTACCGCATTAGTGTAATATGATATGTGAGCGACACAGCTTCTGCCCGATTTTTACTTCTCTTGTGTAGTGAAACCTCATGCAGATAACTCAAAAATATTGAACCAAAAAAAAAAAAAACCAAAAAAAACCTTAAAGCTGGGATGGATCTGCACAAGACATTGGTACATAAGAGACATATAAATCACATATTACAGAAATGTGGGTGAAAAGAAATTGAGGAAACTACTTAAAGGCCTTTTTGACCTTTGAGAATTTTCATCATTCTTTGTACAAGCCGCTTTGGACTAGTGTCTTCCTATTGCTGATTTTCCTGATGATTGTCTATTTACTTCTATTCTGTAAATATAAGTAATATTATTATGTAAACTGTCTAAATTTTCATCACTATAGAAAGTTTTAAAATATACAGCTAGAAATTAGCATCGCTTTAAATCGAGTCCATGGGTATAGTTCCATTGAAGTCGGTCTGCTTAAAATAAGCAATAGATAGAAAAAAACCAATAAAGGAAATAAGATAATCACTTATTTTATTGAGCAAATTAGTGAGAAGTGAGTGAGCAAGTCCAATAAAAAAAGGTATTAACTTTTCCTTTATTTTTTTAATTATATCTATTGCCTGTTTAAAGAACACCGACTTCAATGGAACTATACCTTTGACGCGATTTAAAGCGAAGCAGACTTCTAGCTGTATATTTTAAATGTTTCTATAGCGATGAAAACCTAAACGGTTTACTTTAATAATGTTACTTACAATTATAAAACAGAAGCAAACAAACAATCCTCAGGAAAATAAGCAAGAGTGAGACAATAGCCTCGTACAAATGATTGTGTAATTCAGCCAAGAGCTGAAGCAAAAAATAAAGTTTCACTTAGCTTTTGGGTTGTCAACAGGAACCGACGTAAGCCGTGTAAGATTTTTCCAGGAATCCAGAAATAAAGGACATCTCATTTCTATACCGTTCAAGTGATAGAGGTGCGCTGTGAAAAAAAAAAACAGAACCAGTGTCAAACAAATTGGAAAATTTAAATTACATAAATTATATACAGAAGAAAAAAAAAAAAAAAAGACAGTACATCCTTAAAGTATCAGTACTAGGAAGATAGCCATAAAATGCTTGTACAATTATGACAAAATTCCCAAGGATTAAAAGTAAAAAATCATCAATATCTAGAACAATTGCTTTTAAGTTCTTTCCTACTGCATTTCTGTAATATCATGTGAGCGAGAGCACCTCTGATTTATAAATTTCTTATGTCCTAAACCCTCATACAAATAGAGCTCAAAAATTTAGAAAATAAAAAAAACTTAAAGCTGGGATGGATCTGCACAAGGCTTTGGTACATAAGATATGTATAAATCACATATTACAGAAAATGTGGTTAAAGGGAAATTGAGGAAACTACTTAAAGGCCTTTGACCTTTGGGAACTTTATCATTCTTTATATAAGCCGCTTTGCGCTATTGTCTTCCTATTGCGGATTTTCTTTGTCTGCTTCCATTTTATAAATGTAACTAATGTTATGTATACGGTTTGAGTTTTCATCGCTATAAAAAGTTTTAAAATATACAGCTAGAAGTTAGCGTCACCTTAAATCGAATCTACGGGTATAGTTCCATTGAAGTCGATCTGCTTAAAATAAGCAATAGATAGAAAAAACCAATAAAGGAAATAAGATAATCACTTATTTTATTGAGCGAATTAGTGAGAAGTGAGTGAGCAAGTCCAATAAAAAAAGGTATTAACTTTTCCTTTATTTTTTTAATTATATCTATTGCCTGTTTAAAGAACACCGACTTCAATGGAACTATACCTGTTGACGCGATTTAAAGTGAAGCCGACTGCTAGCTGTATATTTTAGACGTTTCTATAGCGATGAAAACCTAAATGGTTTACATAATAATGTTACTTGCATTTAAAAGACAGAATCAAACAATTCTCATAAAAAAATAATAAGTTTCACTTAACTTTTGGGTTGTCGACAGGAACCAATGTAAGCTGTGTTTTGAAGATCTTTTGCCAGGAATCCAGAAGTAAGGACAGCTCATTTCTATACCGTTCAAGTGATAAGAGCTGCGCTGTGAAAAAAAAAAACAGAACAGGTGTCAAACTCATTGGAAAATTTAAATTATATAAGTTACATACAGAAGCAAAAAAACTGAATTGATCCTTAAAAAAATCAGTACTAGGAAGATAGCCATGAAATGCTTGTACAATTATGAAAAAATTCCCAAGGCTTAAAAGTAAAAAATCATCAATATCTAGAACAAACAATTGCTTTTAAGTTCTTTCCTACTGCATTTCTGTAATATCATGTGAGCGAGAGCACCTCTGTCCAATTCATAAATTTCTTATGTCCTAAACCCTCATACAAATAGAGCTCAAAAATTTAATAAAAAAAACTTAAAGCTGGGATGGATCTGCACAAGGCTTTGGTACATAAGATATGTATAAATCACATATTACAGAAAATGTGGTTAAAGGGAAATTTAGGAAACTACTTAAAGGCCTTTGACCTTTGGGAACTTTATCATTCTTTATATAAGCCGCTTTGCGCTATTGTCTTCCTATTGCGGATTTTCTTTGTCTGCTTCTATTTTATAAATGTAACTAATGTTATGTATACGGTTTGAGTTTTCATCGCTATAAAAAGTTTTAAAATATACAGCTAGAAGTTAGCGTCGCCTTAAATCGAATCGACGGGTATAGTTCCATTGAAGTCGATCTGCTTAAAATAAGCAATAGATAGAAAAAAACCAATAAAGGAAATAAGATAATCACTTATTTTACTGAGCGAATTAGTGAGTAAGTGAGTGAGCAAGTCCAATAAAAAAAGGTATTAACTTTTCCTTTATTTTTTTAATTATATCTATTGCCTGTTTAAAGAACACCGACTTCAATGGAACTATACCTGTTGATGCGATTTAAAGCGAAGCCGACTGCTAGCTGTATATTTTAAACGTTTCTATAGCGATGAAAACCTAAATGGTTTACATAATGTTACTTGCATTTAAAAGACAGAATCAAACAATTCTCATAAAAAAATAATAAGTTTCACTTAACTTTTGCATTGTCGACAGGTACGTCACTCAAGTTTCACAGATCTTTTTCCAGGAATCCAAAAGTGAAGACAGGTCATTTGTATAATATTCAAGTGATAGGTGCACTGTGAAAAAAACCAAATTGGCGTCAAACTCATTGGAAAATTAATATAAAGAAATTCATAGTAAAGATTCAAAATGAATTAAGGACAGGGGAATACCTATCATACGCAACCTTCACACAATGAAAGTCATTCCTGCACTGCTCTTTCCTTTTTATAATGGACCAAAAAAGCAGACAGATTTAAAATGAAGAATCAGAAAAGGACTGACAGCCTTGGGAGGTGACACATCACCGAACCTCATATTCCCTCGCTCCATTTCACTACCTAGTGAATATTCCCACCCTAGAGGGCCTAGAATTTGCCACAAGCACAAAGTCATCCTCATCCTACTCTACAGAACCCCCCTGCTCCCGAGCAGAAGCCCTAGAATCCCTACTCAAATTCCATCAGCGAGCTAGCCATCTCCCACAAACATGTGACCATCCCAGGACACTTCAACTAAAATTCCAACTGCAAATCTACCCCCATCACCTCCCTTAAACTCCCCTTCCTTTCTGCACTAGCTTCTCCATTCTTAACCTTCACTTAAGTCACTGTAAAATCTTTCGACAGTCTAAATGTATCCCACTGTGAATGTTTGCTTCTAACCCATTCAGAGCTACTGGGAGGAGGGGATAAACAAATTAAATATTTGCCACTTCCCTCCTTACCTTTACATTTCTCCCAAAGCCAGACATGCATCCTCCTGTCAGAAATCCACAAGGTCAAACAGAAAACACCTCGTCTTCCTGCGTAAGACCTAGGCAGAATACATACATGAAGTTAAAAGAAACCATGGAATCCATACCCTAACAAAAAGAAGAAACACCATATTCCAATATGGCAGTGCAGCCAACCGCAAGTCTTAAACAGGATGTATGCCCAAATTATTTGCTCAAATGTCAACTTTTCTATAACCATTAATTCCAGGCATAATGAGCTTACAAATTTAAGGCTACAATTTCATGATCTACAACTCAGGTTGATAAAGTACCGCCTCATTTTGAGAGGGGGAGAGATCAGAATAAGCGGATTGTGGCCTCTAGAACTCCCCTACATCCACTCCTTTACCTCCTCTTCTACACAATCTGGACACAGTCCAATTACATTAGTGGGAAGAAATTTTATGATAGCTTCCGACACACCCAAAGCAGTGTACACCAGGGCGGTGATCAACCCCCCCCCCAAAGCAGTTTACACACCCCAAACCGGTGTACACCAGGGCAGTGATCAACCCCCCCCCCCAAAGCGGTTTACACCAAGGCGGTGATCAACCCCCCCATAGTGTTGTACACCAAGGCAGTGTACACCAGGGCAGTGATCAACCCCCCCCCCCAAAGCAGTGTACACCAAGGCGGTGATCAACCCCCCCCCATAGCGGTATACACCAAGGCAGTGATCAACCCCCCCCCCCATAGCGGTATACACCAAGGCAGTGATCAACCCCCCCCCATAGCGGTATACACCAAGGCAGTGATCAACCCCCCCCATAGCGGTATACACCAAGGCAGTGTACACCAGGGCAGTGATCAACCCCCCCCATAGCGGTATACACCAAGGCAGTGTACACCAGGGCGGTGATCAACCCCCCCATAACGGTGTACACCAAGGCGGTGATCAACCCCCCATAACGGTGTACACCAAGGCAGTGTACACCAGGGCGGTGATCAACCCCCCCCAAAACGGTGTACACCAAGGCGGTGATCAACCCCCCCCCATAGCGGTGTACACCAAAACAGTGTACACCAGGGCGGTGATCAACCCCCCCATAGCGGTGTACACCAAGGCAGTGTACACCAGGGCAGTGATCAACCCCCCCAAAGCGGTGTACACCAAGGCAGTGTACACCAGGGCAGTGATCAACCCCCACCCCAAAGCGGTGTACACCAAGGCGGTGATCAACCCCCCCATAGCGGTGTACACCAGGGCGGTGATCAACCCCCCCCCCCATAGCAGTGTACACCAGGGCAGTGATCAACCCCCCCGGTGTACACCAAGGCAGTGTACACCAAGGCGGTGATCAACCCCCCCATAGCAGTGTACACCAGGGCGGTGATCAACCCCCCCATAGCAGTGTACACCAGGGCGGTGATCAACCCCCCCATAGCAGTGTACACCAAGGCGGTGATCAACCCCCCCATAGCAGTGTACACCAAGGCGGTGATCAACCCCCCCATAGCAGTGTACACCAAGGCGGTGATCAACCCCCCCATAGCAGTGTACACCAAGGCGGTGATCAACCCCCCCATAGCAGTGTACACCAAGGCGGTGATCAACCCCCCCATAGCAGTGTACACCAAGGCGGTGATCAACCCCCCCATAGCAGTGTACACCAAGGCGGTGATCAACCCCCCCATAGCAGTGTACACCAAGGCGGTGATCAACCCCCCCATAGCAGTGTACACCAAGGCAGTGATCAACCCCCCCCATAGCAGTGTACACCAGGGCGGTGATCAACCCCCCCATAGCGGTGTACACCAAGGCAGTGTACACCAGGGCGGTGATCAACCCCCCCATAGCGGTGTACACCAAGGCGGTGATCAACCCCCCCATAGCAGTGTACACCAGGGCGGTGATCAACCCCCCCATAGCGGTGTACACCAAGGCAGTGTACACCAGGGCGGTGATCAACCCCCCCATAGCAGTGTACACCAAGGCGGTGATCAACCCCCCCATAGCAGTGTACACCAAGGCAGTGTACACCAAGGGCGGTGATCAACCCCCCCATAGCGGTGTACACCAAGGGCGGTGATCAACCCCCCCATAGCAGTGTACACCAAGGGCGGTGATCAACCCCCCCATAGCAGTGTACACCAAGGGCGGTGATCAACCCCCCCATAGCAGTGTACACCAAGGGCAGTGATCAACCCCCCCATAGCAGTGTACACCAAGGGCAGTGATCAACCCCCCCATAGCAGTGTACACCAAGGGCGGTGATCAACCCCCCCATAGCAGTGTACACCAAGGGCGGTGATCAACCCCCCCATAGCAGTGTACACCAAGGGCGGTGATCAACCCCCCCATAGCAGTGTACACCAAGGGCGGTGATCAACCCCCCCATAGCAGTGTACACCAAGGCGGTGATCAACCCCCCCATAGTGGTGTACACCAAGGCAGTGTACACCAAGGGCGGTGATCAACCCCCCCCATAGCAGTGTACACCAAGGGCGGTGATCAACCCCCCCCCATAGCAGTGTACACCAAGGCAGTGTACACCAGGGCAGTGATCAACCCCCCCAAAGCGGTGTACACCAGGGCAGTGATCAACCCCCCCAAAGCGGTGTACACCAGGGCAGTGATCAACCCCCCCATAGCGGTTTACACCAAGGCAGTGTACACCAAGGCAGTGTACACCCCCCCCATAGCAGTGTACATCAAGGCAGTGTACACCCCCCCCCCATAGCAGTGTACACCAAGGCAGTGTACACCCCCCCCCAGCAGTGTACACCAAGGCAGTGTACACCAGGGCAGTGATCAACCCCCCCAAAGCGGTGTACACCAAGGCGGTGATCAACCCCCCCATAGCGGTGTACACCAAGGCAGTGTACACCAGGGCAGTGATCAACCCCCCCCCCCCCTAGCAGTGTACACCAGGGCAGTGGTGATCAACCCCCCCAAGGCGGTGTACACCAAGGCAGTGTACACCAATGTAGACCAACAAGTAGTTAACATCCCAAAGTTGAACACCACTGCTGTTCTTATGGCAAGTCTGCTCTGCCAAAGCCTCCAAATATTTGTGTCTTCAGTAATAAATTCCCACTAATGTAATTGGATTGTATGCGAGTATATAATGTTCCTAATACTCTTATGATAAACACTTATCTTTCCCAGCGCTGTGCAGGATCAGTCTGTGTCTTTCATACACACTGGCTGTTCTTGTGACAAGTCCACTCAGTCAAAGCCTCCAAGTATTCCTGTCTTCAGAAATAAATAATTTTTCAATAAACACTTTTCAAATATTTCAATTCATTTCTATCCATTTTTAAGAAATGTGTTTCCCCCAAAAAATAACTCATTCATTTTGAGCCCAAAAGAGACTAGATTTTTCCCATACACATAACATAAGAAGTTGCCTCCACTGGGTCAGACCAGAGGTCCATCCTGCCCAGCGGTCCGCTCCCGTGGCGGCCCATCAGGTCCGCGACCTGTGAAGTGGTTTCTGACCATTTCTTTAACCTACCTCAAGTTCTATCTGTACCCCTCTATCCCCTTTTCCTTCAGGAACCTATCCAAACCCTCCTTGAACCTCTGTACAGATTTCTGGCCTATCACATCCTCCGGAAGCGCGTTCCATGTGTCCACCACCCTCTGGGTAAAAAAGAACTTCCTAGCATTTGTTCTAAACCTGTCCCCCTTCAATTTCTCCGAGTGACCCCTAGTGTTTGTGGCTCCGCTCAGTTTGAAGAATCTGTCCCTATTCACTTTCTCTATGCCCTTTAGGATTTTGAAGGTTTCTATCATGTCCCCTCTAAGTCTCCTTTTCTCCAGGGAGAACAGCCCCAGCATTTTTAACCTGTCAGCGTATGAAAAATTTTCCATACCTTTTATCAGTTTAGTCGCTCTCCTCTGCACTCCCTCTAGTACCGCCATGTCCTTCTTTAGGTACGGCGACCAGTATTGAACACAGTACTCCAGGTGCGGGCGCACCATTGCGCGATACAGCGGCATGATGACTTCCTTCGTCCTGGTTGTGATACCTTTTTTGATGATGCCCAGCATTCTGTTTGCCTTCTTTGAGGCTGTCGCACACTGCACCGATGGTTTCAGTGATGTGTCGACCATCACCCCCAGGTCCCTCTCAAGGTTACTCACCCCTAGAAGTGTTCCCCCCATTTTGTAGCTGAACATCGGGTTCTTTTTCCCTACATGCATGACCTTGCATTTCTCCACGTTAAAACTCTTCTTCTCCTCCACCCTAATTCTTCCTATTTCCTTTCTATCCATCCCTCCCATCCCTTGTGCAGCAAAACCCTTGCAGCTTTTATCCCTCCCTACCTCCAATACCCCATGTAGCATCTTTCTATCCCCCCCCCCCCCCCGATCCCAATGGCCTAATAATCTATTTAATGTAGCTTGGGCAATGGAGGGATTAAGTGATTTGCCCAGGGTCATCAGGATCAGCGTGGGTTTGAACTCAAAGCTTCAGGATGCTGAAGCTGTAGCTGTAATCACTGCTCTACACTCTTCTAAAAATATTTCCTATTTTAAAAATGCAGCATGGTCCCTTTTGAATTGCATGGCTTCCGTCTTGTGTATAATTTGATTCTCAACTCCAAAGTTCTCCTTGACCAATCACTGCCAACCAATTTACCATTTGGGAGTCAGGAAATTCTTACCTGTCATCCTTCCTGTAAAATTTCAGTGATCAGGTAACTCGCATCCTAGGAATCCCTGCAGTACAAAACAAACTAAATATGTAAGTGAGGGAAGGAAGGACGTGGTAGGACTTGAGGGAGCACAAACAGGGTCATGAACTTGGAACACAGAATGAAAGGAAAGAGTGAGGGGTGCACAAGCCATAATATGGAAAAACAGAGGGAGTGAGGAAAAGATGAAGACAGACAGACAAAGAATTATTGGTCATGGGGGAGAGGAGTGAGGTAGAGATGTATGAGCGCGGAGAGAAGGGGAGAACATACTGGGCCGAGGAAGCCTCCCGCACTTTTTCTTTTTAACTACAGAAGGAGAAGGTATTAATGAAGTGCTAGATTGGCCATGAAGGGGGGGGGGGGAGAGCTTATGGGGCCAGAAACAGAGAGAGATGGTGGGCAATAGTCTTAAGGGAAAGAAGTTGGACCTGGGATGGTGTGGAGGAAGAGGGAAAGATACTTGAAGGAAAAACTGTTGGGAAGAGAAAGGGAGATATGGTGGACCTGGGGAAGGGAGGCAGGCAGGGGGAGAGATGGGATGGGGCATTTGGGAAGAGGAAGTAAGAGAAGTTGGATCTGGGGATAGAAGGGAAGGAGGGAGAAATGATGGGATAGGGCATTTGGGAAGAGGAAGAGAAGTTGGATCTGGGGATGGAAGGGAGGGAGGGAGATGTTAGGTCTGTGGATGGAAGGCAGAGATGCACCATCAAGGAGGGGGAAGGGAAGAAAAACAGAAAAGAGCAAAACATTGGACTGGTGATAGAGCAGCAGAGAAGAACCCATAGGAGAGCAGGAGGGAAGAGCTGGGTAAGAAGATGCTAGGAGATGGAAAGAAAGGGATAGGCAGTTGCAGCCTGATGGGAGAGGGAGGGGGGATTGTCAAAGTGGTGACCCATGACAAGATATGAGAGCAGTGAGTACAGTGGTATTAATATGGTAATGGGGAATAGAGACCAGGAAAAAGGAGGCTGGGAAAAGAGTGAGATGGGAAACGGGAAATGGAAGAGCTAAGGACAGAGAAAAGATGGAAAATTGAGAGGTAGCGGAACGTTTAAAAAGAAAGGTGAGAAAGGCAAGATTTGAGTGGAAAGAAGCGGAAAAAAAAAGTTAAGAAAGCTGAAAGGGAAAAAATACATTGGACACAGGCATAAGAAGAAAAACTATGGAATGAGAGGAGAGGAGAAAATAAAAGGACAGCAGACACTGGAAAGAGACCTAGTTGAAGATGGACAAAATGCAGGAAGAAAAACTGGGACTGAGATGATGGAAAAACAAAACATCCAGACAAGGTAGAAAAAATTATTTTATTTTGAATTTATTAACTGGAAATTCTTACCTGCTATCCTTCCTGTAAAATTTCAGTTGACTCTTTTCAGTGATCAGGTAACTCACATTCTAGGAATCCCTGCAGTACAAAAAACAAATAAGTATAAGGGAGGGAAATAAGGAAGAAGGACATGTTGGGTCTTAAGGGAGGGAGCACAAACAGGACGAAAGGAGGGGCATGAACTTGGGACACAGAATTAAGGGAAAGAGGGAGGGGAGCACGAGCCATAATATGGAAAAACGGAGGGAGTGAGGGAGAGATACTGAGGTGCGGGAGAGAATAGAAAGGGAGAATTGGGTATCAGAGGGCAAGATGGTGCACATGGGGAGATAGAGGAGAACTGTTAGGCAGAGAGAGAAGGGAGGGATTGGGAGAGGAGTGAGGTAGAGATACATGGGCATGGAGAGAAGGGGGAGAACATACTGGGCAGAGGAAGCCCCCCCCCCGGACTTTTTTTAAAAAAATACATAAGTGGGGGGGATGGTATTAAAGAAGTGCTAGATAGGGCTGGGGGGTGAGAGCTTATGGGACCAGAAACAGAGAGAGATGGTGGATAATAGTCTGAAGGGAGAGAAGTTGGACCTGGGATGGTGTAGAGAAAGAGGGAATGATACTTAAAGGAAGAACTGTTGGGAAGAGAAAGGAAGAAATGGTGGACCTGGGGAAGGTAGGCAGGAAGAGAAAGGGAGAAAAGTTGGATCTGGGGATAGAAGGCAGAGAGATGCTAGAAGATAGAAAGAAAGGGACAGGGAGTTATAGCTTGAAAAGAGGTGACCCATGTAGATGAGGTAAAAAGGGAGATGACAAGATAAGTGAGAGAGCAGCGAGTACAATAGTATTAATGGGGTAATGGGGAGTAGATGACAGGAAAAAGGAGGATGGGAAAAGAGTGAGATGGGAAATGGGAGAGCTAGGGACTGAGAGAAGATGGAGAATTGTGAAGTAGCTGAACATTTAAAAAGAAGGGCGAGAAAGAAGGCAAGATTTAAGTGGACACAGGCAAAAAAATAAAAAAAAGTTAAGCTGAAAGGGAGACAGGCATAAGAAGGAAAAGGAATTTTACAAGAGAAGGAGAAAAAAAATGGACAGCAGATACTGGAAAGAGAATTACTTGAAAATGGACTAAACGCAAAAAGAAAAACTGGGACCAAGATGATGGAAAATCAAAACATCCAGACAGCAAGGTAGAAAAAAATATTTTATTTTGAATTTATTAACTGGAATGTTAGCTTTGGGATATGTGCATCACAATTATTTTTGTATTCAATGATTTGGGGGAGGGACTGGAGCCCAAAATTGGTGGATGGGCACCAAAGTTTCTCCCTGCCAGAGTGCAATTTATAAATACTTGTGCTAGTGTGGATTCTCAAGCCCTGCTGACTAAAGACATCTTCCTCCGGTTTAGCAACTCAAAATCTCAAAGCTTTGCAGCCAATGGCAATATCCTCAAGCTGCTACTGCTTTCAAGAAAGCCAAGGTGGAGATTTCAGACATAATTTCAATTGTAATCATGTTATTGAAGCCTTAAAAAAAAAAGAAGATCAATACCCTCATTATTTGCAACATAATATTTTGTTAACGTTTCAAACTTTAGTTACTTTAAGAATTCTTATACTGTATTATAATAAATTTCCAATTACATTTCTAAACATTCTTATTGCTCGTCAAGTATCTATTTAAATCATCATAATATAATCTATAGAATTATATTAACAAAATATATAAATTTTGATTTAAACTAATGTCTTTATTACTGATTCATAATCATCTTCGTAAATTGAATCCCCTATGTTATAGGGATCTTTATAATCAAAAGCTAGATCAATCTGGTGCCTCAATTGAAGCACTTAAAAGTATGCTTTAATTTGTTCTTATTCCTTCACTAGTTAACCTCTTATTCACTAATTAGAATAAACAACAAATTATATTATAGCAATCTTTATAATTAAAAGCTAGATCTAGTATGAGTTACTCTCATACTTTTAATATACTATCAATTACAAGATTAACTGTTTATCAATTATAGTCAGCAATAAAAACCATTGTGTTCACAAAACACAAATTATTTGGAATCACAAATTTTTTTTAAAAAATATAATTTTCTCTTTAAATTGAAACTGTCTTAATTTTTAATGTGCATGTTAAATTTTTTATAACTTTTAAAACCTATGAAATTAATAGTACCACATGGTATACCGTTTGGATTGCGGTAGAGGCAGACACGGAAAGCGCGGAAGGGAGCCGCGGGGGAAGTAGCTGAATCACTGCCGAGGCCGGCATTTTTTTTTGTGCTTCACGGAAGGTAAAGGGCCACCAGACAGGAGAGAAGACTGGAAACATGCTAGATCACGGCACCGGGACCAGAGCCTTGGAACCGAACCCTAAAAAAAGAAGTTCCTGGACCGTGACTCTAAAGCCAATAACACCCCCCTCGTGGCTTGCATTTGGAGGAACATTACTAAAAGTCTTTTATTACATGGGGGGATGTGGGTTTAAAAAAAACAGTGGGTCCCGGGTGTGGTAGACCCTAGGTACGCCACCGAGTGTCTTAAGCGTGTTAACTCTTAAAATTACCCCTCCAAAAAAATACATCGTACAGGAAACGCTAAAACGAAGCTTCCGTCTAAGAATACTAAAGGCAACGACTATAGTTAAGTTCTGACACAAATCTTATCCTCTAAGTTCAAAATTTAAACTTTCAAACTCATTCTAACCGCTTACATCTTAAAACAGCATCTAAAAACTTACCCGCTATGGCGCGGAACCTCTTCCCTCCAAGGTTACAGCATCGCAAAGATTACCAAGCACAGTCACATCTCCTCACTCCAACGTTGCATTCTCAAAAGTGGTGACTACCGTGAACTTTATACGCTCAGTCATTAGGCTCCACGTCATCGCTCACCTGATTGTCATATAATCATTTACGTTAGTTTTGGTCATCACCCCTCATAGGGTGGTAGATGTTACGTAAACTTCGTGCGCTGGTGACGTGCACCCGATTAATCGTCCGGTTACAATTCTATCCCGCACAAAGGGAGGACGATTTTATACCTCAAAAACGATATTGAATCAAAACTAAATGCTTTAATAAGCATTTATAATTAAAATAAGCCTCTTAACTTATGTGGACTTTGTTGCAAAATTTAATCCTGTACACCAAGATAAATGATCTTGGTATCAATTATATATCCCATGATGAACTTTAAATAAATTATATTTTTCCATCAAATATGAACTGTTTTGTTCTCATTGCCAGAACCTCATTTTAAAAACCCCTAATTTTGCAGGGACTCGGCTGCTGCTTCTTGGGCCGTGCACTAAGAGCATCGCTTTCCCTTCTACCTCCCATGGCCACCATCCCCTTCTATAAAGCATCTGCCCCTTCCATCATCTTCCACCTCTCTTCTCTACACCATCTGCCCTGGTCTGTTAAGCCACTGGTCTTTGACCTGGGGGCCACTGCGGGAGCAGACTGCTGGGCAGGATGGACCCCTGGTCTGACCCAGCAGTGCCAATTCTTATGTTCTCTTCCATCCAGTATCTGCTCTCTATCTCTGCATCCCCTTCTCTCTTTCCATCGAGTATCTGCCCCCTCTCTCCCCATCCCCTTCTATAAAGCATGTGCTCCCCTCTCCCTTTCCATCCAGTGTCTTCCTATCTCTCACCTGACACCCTGCTGCTGCTTCATGCTCCTCCGAGATTACAGGTCAGAGTCAACAGCTGATCATATTGAGGTAGCCTGTTTTGCCGCAGCAGCAGCCAGAGGGGGGTGGGGAGGTGCTGCTCTTGCTGCGTGGGGACTTCACAGGAGGTGTGCAGCTTAGAGAGAACATCAAGTCAGAGCTTGTTCTTTAGTTCAGTGCCTATGTGGCATGTTGGCCTTAGAATCCACTTCTGCCTTTTAACCTTTATTTTTATATACTCCAGAGGTATTGAACTCTTCAGTTCGCAGCAAAAGAATCTCCCTGAGAATGTCCACGGTAGGAGGGATGCCTAATCCCTCCTGCTGCCAACCCTGAACCCCCCACCCTGGAGACTGACCACGGCAGGAAGGATGCCCATAAGAGGGGACTTAGGCATTAGGGCCAACCAGAGTCTTGGCCGCATTCGATGTATAGATATTGATGATTGGGGGTCATGGATTTTTTTTTTGGGGGGGGGGCTGCTGGCAGGAGAGAGTGGGCATATCGCTTGCCTATCGCAGTTGGAGGGAGGTGGGCTGTTTCAGACATTCCAGCAGGAGGGCGTTGGCATCCATCCTTTCTTGGAGAATCTGGGGGTGGGGGGAGTGGCGGCAAGAGGGATTGGGCATCTCTCCTGCCGCAGACTGTCCCATGGGGGGTTTGGGGGTGGCAGCAGGAGGGATTAGGCATTCCTCCTGCCGTGGACATTTTCTCTAACCAGCACTGGTTAGAGAATCGAGGTAGTTAGGCAGATGCAATTCTGTATAGGATGCCGGTGTACGATTCTCAGCTGCTGAGACTGGCGTCCTATACAGAATCTGCCCTTAAATGTTTTGTTCTGGATCTAAAGTACTGCTCTATATAACTTATATTAACTGGTACTTTATATCAAGAGATTATTTTAGAGTACAATTTAGATGTGCTTGCATGATATTTAAAATCATTTATGAAATATTCATGTCCTTGTTACCTTTGTCTTGCGTTCCTAGCAGTAAATATTTTTCATGATTTCTCTCAAGAACCTTCTGATTTAATGAACTGGCTCTTATTTTTTTTTCTAGGTTCATGAAGGATCCCAGACGGAAACATATCAAATATGAGTTTTCTTTATGCATTTCTGAATAATAAACATCGATGTTGAGCCCTGGGTCTTGTCTGAAGTTATCTTCTTCCTCATGCATGCTGCGGGCACCTTACCTCTCAAATGCAGATCCCATCCAGCTGCTTCTCACAGGAACTAAAAGCTTCAATCCTACATATAAAACTAGACATACAAATCGGTCTCCCTCGCTCCAAGTAAGTATGTGTTCCTCATTTAGGCTGGTTACCTACAACACTGTTAAACTCACTTCCATAGAAATAAAAAGAACTTTTTTTATGTTCAATATCTTTATTGTTTTATAATGATAAAAGTAAACCAGTATAACATCAATGACAGAAAGAACAAACAATTATCCAGTCTCTGCTAAGTGAGATAATGGAGAAGTAATATCCAAGTATGACAAACTTTGGGGTCAGAGTATACAAATTAACTTTGTATAGGCAAGGATAGAAACAGCTTATGCAACAAGGTCCAATAGGAAGTTTAGAAAATAGATTATAAAGCTGAGAGAGATTGACAGGAAAGAAGAAAGAAAGCTGTGTGAGAAAAACCCAGACAAAAAATATTTGGCTTCATAACAAGGGTCTACAGCAGTGTGTCGCAAACTGTGTGCCTCCTGAGATTTCAGGTGTGCCGCGGAACACTAGGGGGGGAGCAGCAGGAGAGGCGCTGGCGCCGGTTGACTGCCTACAGAGGCACGTCCTACAGGCAAGCGGTCGGCTTAAGTGCCTCTCCTTCTCTGGCCCTTTTTCCTGCTGACACAGCCCACTGGATGCTTAGGACCTGTCTGGTGATCTCACGCACTTCCAGGTGCCACAGCTCAAGAACGTTTGTGGGACACTGATCTAGAACAATAATTATGAATAGGATCCCAGATACCAGTAACCTTATACAGTGATCCATTCCTCTCTCTCTCATAGTTCTCTCTCTCTCAGTGTTAGTGTTCTGTCTCTCTCAGTATTCATCTGATCTCTCTCTCTCAGTGTTCAAGTATTCTCTCTCTCTTAGTGTTAGTGTTCGGTCTCTCTCAGTGTTCTAGTGTTCTTTCTCTATTAATGTTAGTGTTCTGTGTCTCTCAGTGTTCAAGTGTTCTCTTTCTTAGTGTTAGTGCTCTGTCTCTCTCAGTGTTCTAGTGCTCTGTCTCTCTCAGTGTTCTAGTGTTCTCTCTCTCTTAGTGTTAGTGTTCTCTCTCTCTGTGTTCAAGTGTTCTCTCTATCTCTTAGTGTTAGTATTCTGTCTCTCTCAGTGTTCTAGTGTTCTTTCTCTATTAATGTTAGTGTTCTGTGTCTCTCAGTGTTCAAGTGTTCTCTTTCTTAGTGTTAGTGCTCTGTCTTTCTCAGTGTTCGAGTGTTCTCTCTCTCTTAGTGTTAGTATTCTCTCTTTCTAAGTGTTAATGTTATCTCTCTTAATGGTAGTGTCCTGTCTCTCTCAGTGTTGAAGTGTTCTCTCTCCTAGTGTTAGTGTTCTCTCTCTCTAAGTGTTCGAGTGTTCTCTCTCTCTTAGTGTTAGTGTTCTGTCTTTCTTAGTGTCAGTGTTCTCTCTCTCTTAGTGTTAGTGTTCTTTCTCTAACTGTTCAAGTGTTCTCTCTCTCTCTCTCAGTGCCAAAGTGTTCTCTACCTCTTAGTGTTAGTGTTCTCTCTCTCTAAATGTTCGAGTGTTTTCTCTCTCTTAGTGTTAGTGTTCTGTCACTCTCAGTGCTCAAGTGTTCTCTCTTATAGTGTTCTGTCTTTCTTAGTGTTAGTGCTCTTTCTCTTAGTGTTAGTGTTCTGTCTTTCTTAGTGTTAGTGTTCTGTCTTTCTTAGTGTTAGTGTTCTCTCTCTCTAAATGTTCGAGTGTTTTCTCTCTCTTAGTGTTAATGTTCTGTCTTTCTTAGTGTTCGAGTGTTCTGTCTCTCTTAGTGTTAGTGTTCTGTCTTTCTTAGTGTTAGTGTTCTCTCTCTCTTAGTGTTAGTGTTCTCTCTCTCTTAGTGTTAGTGTTCTGTCTCTCTCAGTGTTTAAGTGTTCTCTCTCTTAGTGTTAGTGTTCTGTCTCTCTTAGTGTTAGTATTCTCTCTCTCTTAGTGTTAGTGTTCTTTCTCTAACTGTTCAAGTGTTCTCTCTCTCTCTCTCAGTGCTCAAGTGTTCGCTCTCATAGTGTTCTATCTTTCTTAGTATTAGTGTTCTCTATCTTTTAGTGTTAGTGTTCTCTCTCTCTGTGTTCAAGTGTTCTCTCTCTCTCTTAGTGTTAGTGTTCTCTATCTCTTAGTGTTAGTGTTCTGTCTCTATCAGTGCCAAAGTGCTCTCTATCACTTAGTGTTAGTGTTCTCTCTCTCTAAATATTCGAGTGTTCTCTCTCCCTTAGTGTTAATGTTCTGTCTTTCTTAGTGTTAGTGTTCTCTATCTCTTAGTGTTAATTGTTCTCTCTCTCTAAGTGTTCGAGTGTTCTCTCTCTCTTAGTGTTAGTGTTCTCTATCTCTTAGTGTTAGTGTTTTGTCTCTCCCAGTGACAGTGTTCTCTCTCTCTAAGTGTTCTCTCTCTCTTAGTGTTAGTGTTCTGTCTCTCTCAATGCTGAAGTGTTCCCTCTCATAATGTTCTCTCTCTCTACATGTTAATGTTCTCTCATTAGTGGTAGTGTTCTGTCTCTCTCAGTGTTCAAGTGTTATCTCTCTCTCTCAGTGTTAGTGTTCTGTCTCTCTCAGTGTTAGTGTTCTCTATCTCTTAGTGTTAGTGTTCTGTCTCTCTCTGTGTTCAAGTGTTCTCTCTTTATTAGTGTTAGTGTTCTCTATCTCTTAGTGTTAGTTTTTTGTCTTTCTTAGTGTTCGAGTGTTCTCTCTCTCAGTGTTCGAGTATTCTATCTCTCTTAGTGTTAGTATTCTCTCTCTCTTAGTGTTAGTGTTCTTTCTCTAACTGTTCAAGTGTTCTCTCTCTCTCTCTCAATGCTCAAGTGTTCGCTCTCATAGTGTTCTATCTTTCTTAGTATTAGTGTTCTCTATCTTTTAGTGTTAGTGTTCTCTCTCTCTGTGTTCAAGTGTTCTCTCTCTCTCTTAGTGTTAGTGTTCTCTATCTCTTAGTGTTAGTGTTCTGTCTCTCTCAGTGCCAAAGTGCTCTCTATCACTTAGTGTTAGTGTTCTCTCTCTCTAAATATTCGAGTGTTCTCTCTCCCTTAGTGTTAATGTTCTGTCTTTCTTAGTGTTAGTGTTCTCTATCTCTTAGTGTTAATTGTTCTCTCTCTCTAAGTGTTCGAGTGTTCTCTCTCTCTTAGTGTTAGTGTTCTGTCTCTCTCAGTGTTTAAGTGTTCTCTCTCTTAGTGTTAGTGTTCTCTCTCCCTTAGTGTTAATGTTCTGTCTTTCTTAGTGTTAGTGTTCTCTATCTCTTAGTGTTAATTGTTCTCTCTCTCTAAGTGTTCTCTCTCTCTCAGTGTTAGTGTTCTCTATCTCTTAGTGTTAGTGTTCTCTCTCTCTCTGTGTTCAAGTGTTCTCTCTCTCTCTTAGTGTTATGTTCTCTATCTCTTAGTGTTAGTGTTTTGTCTCTCCCAGTGACAAAGTGTTCTCTCTCTCTAAGTGTTCTCTCTCTCTTAGTGTTAGTGTTCTGTCTCTCTCAGTGTTTAAGTGTTCTCTCTCTTAGTGTTAGTGTTCTGTCTTTCTTAGTGTTAGTGTTCTCTCTCTCTCTGTGTTCAAGTGTTCTCTCTCTCTCTAAGTGTTCTCTCTCTCTTAGTGTTAGTGTTCTGTCTCTCTCAGTGTTTAAGTGTTCTCTCTCTTAGTGTTCTGTCTTTCTTAGTGTTAGTGTTCTCTCTCTCTCTGTGTTCAAGTGTTCTCTCTCTCTCTTAGTGTTATGTTCTCTATCTCTTAGTGTTAGTGTTTTGTCTCTCCCAGTGACAAAGTGTTCTCTCTCTCTAAGTGTTCTCTCTCTCTTAGTGTTAGTGTTCTGTCTCTCTCAGTGTTTAAGTGTTCTCTCTCTTAGTGTTAGTGTTCTGTCTTTCTTAGTGTTAGTGTTCTGTCTTTCTTAGTGTTAGTGTTCTGTCTTTCTTAGTGTTAGTGTTCTCTCTCTCTAAATGTTCGAGTGTTCTCTCTCTCTAAATGTTCGAGTGTTTTCTCTCTCTTAGTGTTAATGTTCTGTCTTTCTTAGTGTTAGTGTTCTCTATCTCTTAGTGTTAGTGTTCTCTCTCTGTAAATGTTCGAGTGTTTTCTCTCTCTTAGTGTTAGTGTTCTGTCACTCTCAGTGCTCAAGTGTTCTCTCTTATAGTGTTCTGTCTTTCTTAGTGTTAGTGTTCTGTCTTTCTTAGTGTTAGTGTTCTCTCTCTCTAAATGTTCGAGTGTTTTCTCTCTCTTAGTGTTAATGTTCTGTCTTTCTTAGTGTTCGAGTGTTCTCTCTCTCTTAGTGTTAGTGTTCTCTCTCTCTAAATGTTCGAGTGTTTTCTCTCTCTTAGTGTTAGTGTTCTGTCACTCTCAGTGCTCAAGTGTTCTCTCTTATAGTGTTCTGTCTTTCTTAGTGTTAGTGTTCTGTCTTTCTTAGTGTTAATTGTTCTCTCTCTCTTAGTGTTAATGTTCTCTCTCTCTAAATGTTCGAGTGTTTTCTCTCTCTTAGTGTTAATGTTCTGTCTTTCTTAGTGTTAGTGTTCTCTATCTCTTAGTGTTAGTGTTCTGTCTCTCTCTGTGTTCAAGTGTTCTCTCTTTATTAGTGTTAGTGTTCTCTATCTCTTAGTGTTAGTTTTTTATCTTTCTTAGTGTTCGAGTGTTCTCTCTCTCAGTGTTCGAGTGTTCTATCTCTCTTAGTGTTAGTATTCTCTCTCTCTTAGTGTTAGTGTTCTTTCTCTAACTGTTCAAGTGTTCTCTCTCTCTCTCTCAGTGCTCAAGTGTTCGCTCTCATAGTGTTCTATCTTTCTTAGTATTAGTGTTCTCTATCTTTTAGTGTTAGTGTTCTCTCTCTCTGTGTTCAAGTGTTCTCTCTCTCTCTTAGTGTTAGTGTTCTCTATCTCTTAGTGTTAGTGTTCTGTCTCTCTCAGTGCCAAAGTGCTCTCTATCACTTAGTGTTAGTGTTCTCTCTCTCTAAATATTCGAGTGTTCTCTCTCCCTTAGTGTTAATGTTCTGTCTTTCTTAGTGTTAGTGTTCTCTATCTCTTAGTGTTAATTGTTCTCTCTCTCTAAGTGTTCTCTCTCTCTCAGTGTTAGTGTTCTCTATCTCTTAGTGTTAGTGTTCTCTCTCTCTCTGTGTTCAAGTGTTCTCTCTCTCTCTTAGTGTTATGTTCTCTATCTCTTAGTGTTAGTGTTTTGTCTCTCCCAGTGACAAAGTGTTCTCTCTCTCTAAGTGTTCTCTCTCTCTTAGTGTTAGTGTTCTGTCTCTCTCAGTGTTTAAGTGTTCTCTCTCTTAGTGTTAGTGTTCTGTCTTTCTTAGTGTTAGTGTTCTCTCTCTCTCTGTGTTCAAGTGTTCTCTCTCTCTCTAAGTGTTCTCTCTCTCTTAGTGTTAGTGTTCTGTCTCTCTCAGTGTTTAAGTGTTCTCTCTCTTAGTGTTCTGTCTTTCTTAGTGTTAGTGTTCTCTCTCTCTCTGTGTTCAAGTGTTCTCTCTCTCTCTTAGTGTTATGTTCTCTATCTCTTAGTGTTAGTGTTTTGTCTCTCCCAGTGACAAAGTGTTCTCTCTCTCTAAGTGTTCTCTCTCTCTTAGTGTTAGTGTTCTGTCTCTCTCAGTGTTTAAGTGTTCTCTCTCTTAGTGTTAGTGTTCTGTCTTTCTTAGTGTTAGTGTTCTGTCTTTCTTAGTGTTAGTGTTCTCTCTCTCTAAATGTTCGAGTGTTCTCTCTCTCTAAATGTTCGAGTGTTTTCTCTCTCTTAGTGTTAATGTTCTGTCTTTCTTAGTGTTAGTGTTCTCTATCTCTTAGTGTTAGTGTTTTCTCTGTAAATGTTCGAGTGTTTTCTCTCTCTTAGTGTTAGTGTTCTGTCACTCTCAGTGCTCAAGTGTTCTCTCTTATAGTGTTCTGTCTTTCTTAGTGTTAGTGCTCTTTCTCTTAGTGTTAGTGTTCTGTCTTTCTTAGTGTTAGTGTTCTGTCTTTCTTAGTGTTAGTGTTCTCTCTCTCTAAATGTTCGAGTGTTTTCTCTCTCTTAGTGTTAATGTTCTGTCTTTCTTAGTGTTCGAGTGTTCTCTCTCTCTTAGTGTTAGTGTTCTCTCTCTCTAAATGTTCGAGTGTTTTCTCTCTCTTAGTGTTAGTGTTCTGTCACTCTCAGTGCTCAAGTGTTCTCTCTTATAGTGTTCTGTCTTTCTTAGTGTTAGTGTTCTGTCTTTCTTAGTGTTAATTGTTCTCTCTCTCTTAGTGTTAATGTTCTCTCTCTCTAAATGTTCGAGTGTTTTCTCTCTCTTAGTGTTAATGTTCTGTCTTTCTTAGTGTTAGTGTTCTCTATCTCTTAGTGTTAGTGTTCTGTCTCTCTCTGTGTTCAAGTGTTCTCTCTTTATTAGTGTTAGTGTTCTCTATCTCTTAGTGTTAGTTTTTTATCTTTCTTAGTGTTCGAGTGTTCTCTCTCTCAGTGTTCGAGTGTTCTCTCTCTCTTAGTGTTAGTGTTCTCTATCTCTTAGTGTTAGTGTTTTGTCTCTCCCAGTGACAGTGTTCTCTCTCTCTAAGTGTTCTCTCTCTCTTAGTGTTAGTGTTCTGTCTCTCTCAATGCTGAAGTGTTCCCTCTCATAATGTTCTCTCTCTCTACATGTTAATGTTCTCTCATTAGTGGTAGTGTTCTGTCTCTCTCAGTGTTCAAGTGTTATCTCTCTCTCTCAGTGTTAGTGTTCTGTCTCTCTCAGTGTTAGTGTTCTCTATCTCTTAGTGTTAGTGTTCTGTCTCTCTCTGTGTTCAAGTGTTCTCTCTTTATTAGTGTTAGTGTTCTCTATCTCTTAGTGTTAGTTTTTTATCTTTCTTAGTGTTCGAGTGTTCTCTCTCTCAGTGTTCGAGTGTTCTATCTCTCTTAGTGTTAGTATTCTCTCTCTCTTAGTGTTAGTGTTCTTTCTCTAACTGTTCAAGTGTTCTCTCTCTCTCTCTCAGTGCTCAAGTGTTCGCTCTCATAGTGTTCTATCTTTCTTAGTATTAGTGTTCTCTATCTTTTAGTGTTAGTGTTCTCTCTCTCTGTGTTCAAGTGTTCTCTCTCTCTCTTAGTGTTAGTGTTCTCTATCTCTTAGTGTTAGTGTTCTGTCTCTCTCAGTGCCAAAGTGCTCTCTATCACTTAGTGTTAGTGTTCTCTCTCTCTAAATATTCGAGTGTTCTCTCTCCCTTAGTGTTAATGTTCTGTCTTTCTTAGTGTTAGTGTTCTCTATCTCTTAGTGTTAATTGTTCTCTCTCTCTAAGTGTTCTCTCTCTCTCAGTGTTAGTGTTCTCTATCTCTTAGTGTTAGTGTTCTCTCTCTCTCTGTGTTCAAGTGTTCTCTCTCTCTCTTAGTGTTATGTTCTCTATCTCTTAGTGTTAGTGTTTTGTCTCTCCCAGTGACAAAGTGTTCTCTCTCTCTAAGTGTTCTCTCTCTCTTAGTGTTAGTGTTCTGTCTCTCTCAGTGTTTAAGTGTTCTCTCTCTTAGTGTTAGTGTTCTGTCTTTCTTAGTGTTAGTGTTCTCTCTCTCTCTGTGTTCAAGTGTTCTCTCTCTCTCTTAGTGTTAGTGTTCTCTATCTCTTAGTGTTAGTGTTTTGTCTCTCCCAGTGACAAAGTGTTCTCTCTCTCTAAGTGTTCTCTCTCTCTTAGTGTTAGTGTTCTGTCTCTCTCAATGCTGAAGTGTTCCCTCTCATAATGTTCTCTCTCTCTACATGTTAATGTTCTCTCATTAGTGGTAGTGTTCTGTCTCTCTCAGTGTTCAAGTGTTATCTCTCTCTCTCAGTGTTAGTGTTCTGTCTCTCTCAGTGTTAGTGTTCTCTATCTCTTAGTGTTAGTGTTCTGTCTCTCTCTGTGTTCAAGTGTTCTCTCTTTATTAGTGTTAGTGTTCTCTATCTCTTAGTGTTAGTTTTTTGTCTTTCTTAGTGTTCGAGTGTTCTCTCTCTCAGTGTTCGAGTGTTCTATCTCTCTTAGTGTTAGTATTCTCTCTCTCTTAGTGTTAGTGTTCTTTCTCTAACTGTTCAAGTGTTCTCTCTCTCTCTCTCTCAATGCTCAAGTGTTCGCTCTCATAGTGTTCTATCTTTCTTAGTATTAGTGTTCTCTATCTTTTAGTGTTAGTGTTCTCTCTCTCTGTGTACAAGTGTTCTCTCTCTCTCTTAGTGTTAGTGTTCTCTATCTCTTAGTGTTAGTGTTCTGTCTCTCTCAGTGCCAAAGTGCTCTCTATCACTTAGTGTTAGTGTTCTCTCTCTCTAAATATTCGAGTGTTCTCTCTCCCTTAGTGTTAATGTTCTGTCGTTCTTAGTGTTAGTGTTCTCTATCTCTTAGTGTTAATTGTTCTCTCTCTCTAAGTGTTCGAGTGTTCTCTCTCTCTTAGTGTTAGTGTTCTGTCTCTCTCAGTGTTTAAGTGTTCTCTCTCTTAGTGTTAGTGTTCTCTCTCCCTTAGTGTTAATGTTCTGTCTTTCTTAGTGTTAGTGTTCTCTATCTCTTAGTGTTAATTGTTCTCTCTCTCTAAGTGTTCGAGTGTTCTCTCTCTCTTAGTGTTAGTGTTCTGTCTCTCTCAGTGTTTAAGTGTTCTCTCTCTTAGTGTTAGTGTTCTCTCTCTCTCTGTGTTCAAGTGTTCTCTCTCTCTCTTAGTGTTATGTTCTCTATCTCTTAGTGTTAGTGTTTTGTCTCTCCCAGTGACAAAGTGTTCTCTCTCTCTAAGTGTTCTCTCTCTCTTAGTGTTAGTGTTCTGTCTCTCTCAGTGTTTAAGTGTTCTCTCTCTTAGTGTTAGTGTTCTGTCTTTCTTAGTGTTAGTGTTCTCACTCTCTCTGTGTTCAAGTGTTCTCTCTCTCTCTTAGTGTTATGTTCTCTATCTCTTAGTGTTAGTGTTTTGTCTCTCCCAGTGACAAAGTGTTCTCTCTCTCTAAGTGTTCTCTCTCTCTTAGTGTTAGTGTTCTGTCTCTCTCAGTGTTTAAGTGTTCTCTCTCTTAGTGTTAGTGTTCTGTCTTTCTTAGTGTTAGTGTTCTCTATCTCTTAGTGTTAGTGTTCTGTCTCTCTCTGTGTTCAAGTGTTCTCTCTTTATTAGTGTTAGTGTTCTCTATCTCTTAGTGTTAGTTTTTTGTCTTTCTTAGTGTTCGAGTGTTCTCTCTCTCAGTGTTCGAGTGTTCTATCTCTCTTAGTGTTAGTATTCTCTCTCTCTTAGTGTTAATGTTCTTTCTCTAACTGTTCAAGTGTTCTCTCTCTCTCTCTCAGTGCTCAAGTGTTCGCTCTCATAGTGTTCTATCTTTCTTAGTATTAGTGTTCTCTATCTTTTAGTGTTAGTGTTCTCTCTCTCTGTGTTCAAGTGTTCTCTCTCTCTCTTAGTGTTAGTGTTCTCTCTCTCTTAGTGTTAGTGTTCTGTCTCTCTCAGTGTTTAAGTGTTCTCTCTCTTAGTGTTAGTGTTCTGTCTCTCTTAGTATTAGTATTCTCTCTCTCTTAGTGTTAGTGTTCTTTCTCTAACTGTTCAAGTGTTCTCTCTCTCTCTCTCAGTGCTCAAGTGTTCGCTCTCATAGTGTTCTATCTTTCTTAGTATTAGTGTTCTCTATCTTTTAGTGTTAGTGTTCTCTCTCTCTGTGTTCAAGTGTTCTCTCTCTCTCTTAGTGTTAGTGTTCTCTATCTCTTAGTGTTAGTGTTCTGTCTCTCTCAGTGCCAAAGTGCTCTCTATCACTTAGTGTTAGTGTTCTCTCTCTCTAAATATTCGAGTGTTCTCTCTCCCTTAGTGTTAATGTTCTGTCTTTCTTAGTGTTAGTGTTCTCTATCTCTTAGTGTTAATTGTTCTCTCTCTCTAAGTGTTCTCTCTCTCTCAGTGTTAGTGTTCTCTATCTCTTAGTGTTAGTGTTCTCTCTCTCTCTGTGTTCAAGTGTTCTCTCTCTCTCTTAGTGTTATGTTCTCTATCTCTTAGTGTTAGTGTTTTGTCTCTCCCAGTGACAAAGTGTTCTCTCTCTCTAAGTGTTCTCTCTCTCTTAGTGTTAGTGTTCTGTCTCTCTCAGTGTTTAAGTGTTCTCTCTCTTAGTGTTAGTGTTCTGTCTTTCTTAGTGTTAGTGTTCTCTCTCTCTCTGTGTTCAAGTGTTCTCTCTCTCTAAGTGTTCTCTCTCTCTTAGTGTTAGTGTTCTGTCTCTCTCAGTGTTTAAGTGTTCTCTCTCTTAGTGTTAGTGTTCTGTCTTTCTTAGTGTTAGTGTTCTCTCTCTCTCTGTGTTCAAGTGTTCTCTCTCTCTCTTAGTGTTAGTGTTCTCTATCTCTTAGTGTTAGTGTTTTGTCTCTCCCAGTGACAAAGTGTTCTCTCTCTCTAAGTGTTCTCTCTCTCTTAGTGTTAGTGTTCTGTCTCTCTCAATGCTGAAGTGTTCCCTCTCATAATGTTCTCTCTCTCTACATGTTAATGTTCTCTCATTAGTGGTAGTGTTCTGTCTCTCTCAGTTTTCAAGTGTTATCTCTCTCTCTCAGTGTTAGTGTTCTGTCTCTCTCAGTGTTAGTGTTCTGTCTCTCTCAGTGTTAGTGTTCTGTCTCTCTCAGTGTTAGTGTTCTCTCTCTCTCTTAGTGTTAGTGTTCTCTCTCTCTAAGTGTTAGTGTTTTCTTTCTCTCTTAGTGTTCAACTGTTCTCTGTCTCTTAGTGTTAGTGATCTCTTTCTCTCAGTGAAAATCCTGTCAGTCAATGAATCAAAAAAGACAAGATTTGTATGTAGATGAATTGAAAGCCCTACTGAAAAAGAATGAATGAAGGGGCTATATAAACCTTTAAATGTACCGCTTTGCTGAGCTGGGAGCAGGGATTTTGTCAGAAAGTGAGTTGATTGCAGTGATCTGTAAAGCCCGGATGGATGAAAATCCCCTCAGTTAATGAATCTGTGGAGACAGGGCTGTTGAGGAAAGAAGAGAGAGAGACCTTTAAAAATACAGCATTATGAGAACTAGTCAAAATTCCAAATACTATTTGAAAAGTACAAAACACTTTTACATGAAAGAGAGAGAATTACAATTCAATGAAGCACAGAATATATTACCAAAAAAGAGACAAGATGTGTATATAGATGAATTGAAAGCGCTACAGAAACAGAATGGATGAATGGGAGTATATAAACCTTTAAAGGTACCGCTCCAATGAGCTGGGAGGAGGGATTTTGGCAGGAAGTGAGTTGATCGCAGGAATGTGTAAAGTCGGGTTGCATGAAAACACTGTCAGTCAATGAATCAAAAGAGAGAAGTGTATATTAGATCAAATGATAGCCCTACTGAAACAGAATGGATGAATGGGGCTATATAAACCTTTAAAGGTACCGCCCCACTGAGCTGAGAACAGAGATTGATCGCAGGGATGTTTAAGCCGGGTTGGATGAAAACCCTGTCAGTAAATGAATCAAAAGAGAGAAGTGTATTTAGATCAAATGAGAGCCCTACTGAAACAGAATGAATGAATGGGGCTTTTTAAACCTTTAAAGGTAACGCTTTGCTGACCTGGGAGTAGATATTTTGGCAGGAAGTGAGTAGATCACAGGGATGTGTAAAGCCGATTGGGTGAAACCCCTGTCTGATAATGAATCAAAAGAGATAAGATGTGTACATTAGATCAAATGATAGCCCTACTAAAACACAATGAATGAATGGAGTTTTAGAAACCTTTTCAGGTACCGCTCCACTAAGCTGGGAAGAGAGATTTTGGCAGAAGTGAGTTGATTGCAGGGATCTTTAAACCGGCTTGGATGAAAATTCTGTCAATCGATGAATCAAAAGAGAGAAGATAAGTATATTAGATCAAATGATAACCCTACAGAAACAGAAAGAATGAATGGGGTTCTAGATTCCTTTAAAGAAACCGCTCAACTAAGCTGGGCTCAGGGATTTTGGCAGGGAGTGAGTTGATCGTAGGGATGTCTAAAGCCGGGTTGGGTGAAAACCACATCAGTCAATGAATCAAAAGAGAGAAGATGTTTATATTAGAATAAATGAAAGCCCTACTGAAACAGAATGAATGAATGGTGTTCTAGAAACCTTTACAGGTTCCGCTCCACTGAGCTGGGAAGAGTGATGTTGGGAGGAAATGAGTTGATTGTAGGGATCTTTAAGCCGGGTTGGGTGAAAATCCTGTTAGTCAATGAATCAAAAGAGAGAAGATATGTATGTAAAGTAGTTGAAAGCCCTAATTAAAAAGAAGAGATGCATGGGGCTATATAAACCTTTAAAGGTTCCTCTCCAGTGAGCTGGGAGGAGGGATTTTGGCAGGGAGTGAGTTGATCGCCGGGAGGTATAAAGCCGAGTACAGTGAAAACCCTGTCAGTCAATGAATCAAAAGAGAGAAGTGTATATTAGATCAAATGATAGCCCTACTGAAACAGAATGGATGAATGGGGCTATATAAACCTTTAAAGGTACCGCCCCACTGAGCTGAGAACAGAGATTGATCGCAGGGATGTTTAAGCCCAGCCCAGTATGAAATATTTCCTTTTTTTCCCCTCCCCTCTCTCTTTCTCTCTCTCTTCTCCTCCCTCACCCACGAGTCCTGCATCTGGCCCTCTCCCTTCTACCTGCACCTGGCAAAACCCCCCTGCTCCGCAGCTCTCTTAAGCAAGTCGTCAGTAGCGGTGATCAAGACAAGCTGCCGACATCGAGGCCTTCCCTCTACGAGTCCCGCCTTTGTGGAAAAAGGAAGTTGAAACAAGCGGGACTCGCAGAGGGTAGGCCCTGAAGTCAGAAGCATGTGTCGATCGCTGCTGCTGAGTTGCCGAAGAGAGCCATGGAGCAGGGGGTGTGGCCGGAAGCAGGTAGAAGGGAGAGGGAGATAGGAAGGCTGTAGAAGCTCTGGAGCATGACACCGACCCCGGCCAGGATGATTTCTTTTTCAGGCTGCTACTGCTGCTGCTGCCACCCCCCACCCGAAATGACAAAAAACAGCCTAATGCCCGCGTCGGCGTCTTTTACGTCGGGGAGAGGAAGGCTGATAGGCCCGGTAGATCGGGACGGCAACACGAGTCTATCACGGAGCCCGGGATGGGCTCTGTGATCGACTCACGTTGCCTTCCTGAACTACCGGTTGATTGCGATCAACGTGTTGGGCACCCCTGACTTAGAGCCATAGCGCACGAGACTCAAATGGGGATGAAAACAGCCTACCTAAATTCTGGCGATGCAGTCATGCAGCTTACAAGTAGTCCGGCATCGCGGCGGGAAATAGCCATGCTGAGCAGTGAGCTCAGCACCTACACAGATGAAAGCCTTGCTTGCTGATTGGTCCGGCGGCATGGCGGGGCGGGGCCGCCGGACCAATCAGCAAGCAAGGCTTTCATCTGTGCACGTGCTGAGCTCACTGCTCAGAATGGCTATTTCCCGCCGCGACGCCGGACTTGTAAGCTGCACGCCTGTATCGCCAGAATTTAGGTAGGCTGTTTTCATCCCCGTGGGAGTCCCGTGGGCCAGGGGGCGTCCCCGTGGGAGTCCCGTGGGTCAGGGGCATCCCCGTGGGAGTCCCGTGGGTCAGGGGGCGTCCCCGTGGGAGTCCCGTGGGCCAGGGGAGGAACCCGCGGGATCCCCGTTCCTGTGCAGACCTCTACCCAGTAGTCAGCCGGCTGTAGAATCACCATGCGCCCCTTTCTTTCCTCCCTCCTTCCCTGCTGTAGAATCAATGTGCATTTCCCACCTTTCTCCTTGCTGTAGAATGAATGTGCGCCCTCTCTCTCTCCCGCCTTCCCTGCTGTAGAATCAATGCATGCCCCCTCCCTTCCTCAAAGAAACAGCATAGGTAATTTGTGGTAATTTGTGACTTCAAATCTCATGATTTAAGGTAGGCCTGGGGGGAGGCCATAAGTTGCTTCTTAGAGGGCGGGAAGGAGGAAGGGGGTGCACATTGATTCTACAGCAGAGAGGGAGGGAAGTTAACATTTTTCCGTACGAAGGGGGAGGGGGGAGTAAAATGTTTTCTTAGTTTATATGGTAAGTGATGCAGGGTTCCATGTTAGGAATCACTGCCCAGGAAAAGGATCTAGGTGTCATAGTTGAGAATATGTGGAACAGCGGCTAAGAAAGCAAATAGAATGTCAGGAATGATCAGGAAAGGAATGGAAAATAAAGATGAAAATATTATAATGCCCTTGTATCTCACTATGGTACAGTCACATCTTGAATACTGTGTATAATTCTCATCACTATCTCAAAAAACATATAGTAGAATTAGAAAAGGTACAGAGACAGGAGACAAAAAATGATAAAAGGGACGGAACAACTTCGCTAAAGCGGCTAAGGCTCTTCAGCTTGAAGAAGAGATGGCTCAGGGGTGATATGACAGAGGTCTATAAGATACTGAGTAGAGTGGAAAGGGTAGATTTGAATCACTTGTTTATTCTTTCCAAAAATACTAGGACGGGGGGGGGGGCATGCGATGAAACTACTATGTAGTAGATTTAAAACAAACCAGAGAAAATATTTCTTCACACAATGTGAAAATTATGGAATTTGTTGCTGGAGAATGTGGTGAAATCGGTTAGCTTAGCAGGGTTTAAAAAAAATGTTTTGCTAATTTAAGAGAAGTCCATAGGCCATTATTGAGATGGCTTGGAGAAATCCACTGCTTATTCCTAGGATAAGCAGCATAAAATGTTTTACTACTTGGGATCTAGCTAGGTACTTTGGACTACATGGGTCTGCACGGGAATGGGGATTGCGGGAATTCTGCAGGGATCCCCCCCACCAATCTATGGGACTCCCATGGGTATCCCCCCCAGGTCTACAGGACTCCCACGGGGATGGAACCGGGGTTCCCAAGGCCTAGAAAGAGAATTAGTAGAAGATAGGCAAAAGCAGAAATTGGGACCAAGATGATAGAAAAACCAAAATGTCCCACCAGCTACAGCAAGGGAGATGTTCATTTTGAGGGGGGCTAAGCTCAAAGTTGGAGGCCCAGCCCACTCCTTTCATGGTTATGCCACCAATTGTGTTTAGTACAAAATGAAATACTTGCTGAGTTTGTTTTGGGGTTTCTAGTTCAGTTTTGGCACATTTTTCTTATGCAACCATTGTCCTGAAAAGTGCCTCACTCAATTCTGCTTCATAAGAATATAAGAATTGCCACTGCTGGGTCAGACCAGCGGTCCATCGTGCCCAGCGGTCCGCTCACATGGCGGCCCTGAGGTCAAAGATCAATGCTCCGAGTCTAGCCTTAACTGCATACATTTTGGTTCAGCAGGAACTTGTCTAACTTTGTCTTGAATCCATGGAGGGTGTTTTCCCCTATAACAACCTCCGGAAGAGCGTTCCAGTTTTCTACCACTTTCTGGGTGAAGAAGAACTTCCTTATGTTTGTATGGAATCTATCCCCTTTTAACTTTAGAGAGTGTTCTCTCGTTCTCTCTACCTTGGAGAGAGTGAACAACCTGTCTTAATCTACTAAGTCTATTCCCTTCATTATCTTGAATGTTTCGATCATGTCACCCTTTCAGTCTCTTCTTTTCAAGGGAGAAGAGGCCCAGTTTCTCTAATCCCTCACTGTATTGTTTGATTCTTTACTCATTACTGCATTCAAAATCATTTGTGGATCTAGGAAGGACCTCTCACAAGGTGGGACCATATTTGTTTGCTCTAAGATATGAGCTTTATATTGCCAAAAAATCCAACTCTCTTATTTTTTTTTAACAAGAAATGGTCATCCCTACAGTCACATGACCTAATGTCTATTCTAATTCTTTCCGGTGATATATGCTTCTCTTATTTCTGTTCAGAAGTAATTGCTGCTTTTTATGTGGACGGGTAACTTTTATGGAAGGATGGGCTTGGACAGAGGAGATTCCTCACGGGGACAGAGGAAATTCTTGCGGGGACAGCTGGGATACTGGTGGAGACGGGCAGGATTTCTGTCCCCATGCAACTTTCTACTTTGGACTGGGGTTGGCCACTGTTTGAAACAGGATACTGGGTTTGACGGACCTTTGGTTTGTCCCAGTATGACAATTCTTATTTCTTATAGCACATCAACCAAATAAATTTAAAAAAACAAAACCCTAGATTATAAGCTCTACTGAGCAGGGACTGTCTAGCAATGCTACACAAATAAGTAGTAGTCTATATATATATATATATATATATATATATATAGTAGTAGTATATATAGATAGAGAGTCAGAGCAGTGCGCGTGAATCTCACCCATTCAGTGAATAAACTGAGGAATTCTTTGCTAGAGCTGTAGTCTGGCACATTTCAACAGCAATAAATTCACTTAAAATGAGAGAATGAAATATAAGCAAAACATTTACCTGGAGATCCCTGTTTTTGAGGTTGCCCAGCCAGAAGGCCTCCTGGCAGTTGTTGAGGGTTAGCATTGCTTTTACACGGTACACAAAGAGTTCGAGCAATGGAACGTGTGTGGTGAGTCCCATGTTCTGGTTAATCTAAGGGTCAAACAGTGTGATTATAGAGCCAAGTCTTGCTGACCAGTGCAGAAATAAATCCTACTACTATATCCACCTTCACTTGCTCCTCCCTCATGTGAGAATAATTTAGCAACAGATAGCAGGTACCTACTCCAAAGATTGAGAGGGAAGCGCTGAATACAGCATTCTAGCAATCATAGTGATCATTGAGAAAGCAAAGTTGCTTATCTGTAGTAGGTATTCTCTGCAGTGGCAACAGGGAGGCAAGCTAGGTATGGAGGAAGAAGGCAAGTCAAAGCAACATTTGCACACATTTTATGGCTGGGGATAGCAGGATGACAGATTTAGTGGGATAGCTGGGCAGAAGGATTATTTCTTCCTTTCTCTCTATAAAATGGCTGGACCCTCATTTCATAATTAAGTATGTCAGACTAGCAGAAGGCCTTTTGCTGAGCTGTCTGATAAACTGACAATTGATCATGTTTGGTTTCGACCTGGAACTATGAGTTGAGAAACAAAAATGTAGTCAAGACGAGAGAAACTGTTATGAGGAATGGAGTGATAGGTATATTCTCTGGCCGAGGGATGTTGGATACGCCAAGAGTCCGTAAGATGTAATTGTGTAATAAGGGAATGAAAGGATATATGCGACTTTTGTTGAATAGGTTTAGAAGAAGATTGCTTATCAATATGTAGATCGAAAGGAAGATTGAAATCTCCAGCCATTATTATCGGTAAAGGATCAAAAGATTGAATCTCTGTAAGAAATTTTAGAAAAAAATCTGGAGAGTCACTATTAGGTGCATAAATATTGATTAATAAGAGCTGGATATCACGTATCTCTACTTGAGCTACTACCCATCTTCCATTAGAGTCAATTTTCTGTCTAATAATCTTGGGTTGCAGTGAGGAGGAGAATAATATAGATACCCCTCCTCTTCTTCCAGAAGAGGGGGAGTCAATGGCCATAGATATCCAAGGACAGGATTTAGTTAATATGGATGTAGTCGAAAGGTGTGTTTCTTGCAACATAATTATATCTGGTTGCTTTCGCTTCAGATGCAATAAAACTTTCTTCCTTTTAATAGGATTATTTAAGCCATTTATATTCCAGGAAACTATAGTAAGTGGTGAATGATTACTTAGAGACATGTAGTATATATGTGGCTACGAGAAATGTCGTTGGGAGAGAGAATGATTCCTTAAGAGCACTGGAGAAAAAAGAAAAAATGCAATATGCCCTGTATGGAAAAAAAGAAGAAAAAACCACTGTAAAACAGAACGAACCACGAAGATCAAAACAGTAGGCAAAAAGGACTGAAAAAGTCCAGCCAAAGAGAACAAGAAAAAAGAACGGAGCCATCAATCAGAAGAAGCAGAGGTGCATATGGCTCGCCTCTCGACAAGAGAACTTAATTCTATCGGAGCAATTGTAATATTTATAATTTTTGTAATCTTTTTTTTATTTTTGTTATTAGTTTTTTTTTATTATTTATTTTTATTATTTTTATACTTTTTATTTTTTATTATTATATAAGTTTGTTATTTCCCCCTCATAGTTTTTTTTTCTACCCTATACCCTCTTCCTGCTCTCCCATATTTGCAAGGGAAGCTAATCAGTCAAAGAGACATTTTCTTACAGGGTGATATAGTATATTCAGAGTGATTCATGTATATTCAGAGTATGTAATAATTAAAATTAAAATTGCCCAAAATAAAGAAAAAGAACCCAGAAACAGCAGGACCAGTTTTTCATATACCAAAAATCAGTCAGCCTATTTGGAAGTGCTATACATAACTATAGTGGCGACAGTTAGACAGAAGTATATGGTGATCAGTTTGTGCTTCAAGTTAATGGTAGGTTGACAAAATAAGGAAATAAAAAAAAAAGCCCTGTAATACTAAAAGGAAAGGTTATCTTTCAGCAGTACAAAAGTAAATCATCATAGTTAGCCAATTCTCCCCCAATATCATACACTCTTTTTTTTTTTTGATCTATTTTCCCCCAATATAATTATTTCCTCCCCCCTTTTTTTCCCCCTTTTTTTTTTTTAATTTTTTTAAACTTTTATTAATTTTTTTTTGTTTGTTTTATTATTTCTTGTTACCCCTCTTTCCATTATACCTTCAATTTTCAGCATATTCTCTAATTATTCTCCTTTGTCTCTCCTATAATTCTATGCTTTGGGTGTAAGAGACAATCAATCAAATTGAGTATGCCTATACACTTATGCCTATACACTATACACTTAAAAATGCAAGTAATGAGATATAGTAAGTCATAGTGCATAATAAATCGTTGGAAGCATAGAACATAACAATAGCAATAATAATAATAATAGTAATAAACAAAAGGTAAAGAAAAGTGAGAACCTAGAGATGAAAAGAATCACCGTTATGCAGACATAAAGTAGGTAATCCAAATAAAAGGCTATATAGTATGATGACCATAGAAAGAGATATAGCAGTCATTGTGTATGGTAGGGGAAACAGCAGAATGTCTGATAAAGATCACAGTAGTTAAAGAGAGAATAGTGAAAGGGTAGGTTATCTGGATATGATTGTAGAAGGAGGACTAGATCTATATCACTATTTGGAGAAGAGAAAGCAGTATAGGAAATAGAAATAGAATCTAGTATCAGCGATGTAGATTCAGTAGCCAGGCAAGAGGGGTTTAATGAGTTAGTAAAGACAGTAAAGTAAGGAATGAATTATCAATTATCAAAGACAAGCAAGCAAAAATAATAGGAAGAGCATTCATAAAAGCAAAAATAGAAACTTGAAATTAGAAGGCTGTCCAAAGAATCTCATTTAGAGTTAACCAATAAAGTCAAAGTAAAAGCAAAGTCTTCGCTATAAGATGAGCAGTAATAAGTCATAAAATGAAATAGAAGTTATTCGTGTCCGGCGAATAAACAATTATAGAGTACAGGTATCATCACAAATTGGAGAAGGATTATTTCGGTCACTGCAGACCGGCAGAAAAGAGACAGAAGGAGGCATTAATGCGCTGAGTTGGTTAAGACGTTCAGGTAGATGACATTCCTTGGGATTGCAAGCTATCCAAGAAAGATTGAAGGAGCTCTGGTGACTCAAAATGTCTCGTTGAATTATTAATTGTCACAATCATTCGGGCCGGATATTGCAGGCCATAGCGTGCCCCCATGGATTTCAGCCTTGCCCGTAATTCCAGAAAAGATTTTCGCTTCCGTGCCGTGGTCTTTGCGAGGTCGGGAACAATTAAGAATTTCTTATCAGCATAAGTTAGATCTTTATGTGTCTTGACGGCATTCAAAATCTGAAGAGCTTGAGGGTACCGTAATAACTTCGCCACGATCGGTCTCGGCCTTGTAAATCCAGGCTTCAAAGAAGATGGCGTTCTGTGAGCCCGCTCAAACTGCAACGGGAGGTCTGCGGTGATGTTAAGCAGTTTCGGCAGAGTGTCGGTAAGGAACTTGATTAGATCAGACCCTTCAGAATTCTCCTGTAATCCGATTATTCTTATGTTATTACGGCGGTTGCGATTACAAAGGTCTTCCATATCTTGATCTAATTGTTTAAAACGCTGTTGTACTTGCGTTTCAAATTGTGCGAAGGAGAGTGCCGCCATGTCAGCTCTGTTCTCAAGAGAATCGACACTTGCCGCGCAGGCAGCAAAAGAAGCAGTGAGCGAGTTTATTTCAGATTTCATTTCACAGGTGATATCATATTGTTTAGTAATAAGATCCTTCAAAGCCCGGAGCTCATCTAGAATTGCATCAGATGAAGCTTGCATGGACTTACTAGTTGACGGTTTTTCCGGTGAGGGAGGATCATGTTTAGATCGTTTAGATCCCGAAGATTGACTCGGAGAAGTCTCAGGTTTTGCAGATTTCGCGGCGGACATCTTATATATCGATAAAAGTTAATTTTATCAAGAAAAATATCGAGAAAAGTTTGCTCCGATTCGATAATCTAGCACACTATCGAGGAGAAAGGAGATTATGCGGCCATCTTGCTTCCTGGCTCAACAGCGCCCCGTGTGTTTAGGTTCTATCTTCTAGAGTCTCTGTCAAAGCTCACTAAACCATCCCAGCCTTCGAAGCCCTCCGCAGCCTGTCCTCAACTGTCTGCCCGGTACTGGCCTTCCTGCAATATATATCCATTATTTTCTGATTAGAGATCCTCTGTGTTCATCCCATGCTTGTTTGAACTGTCACCATTTCCCTCTCCACCGTCTCCCCCGGGAGCGCATTCCAGGCATCAACCACACTTCCTGTAAAGAAAATTTTCCTAACATTACTCTTGAGTCTACCACCCCTCAACTTCAAATTATATCCTCTAGTTTTACCATTTTCTGGAAAATATTTAGCTCTACGTGCGGGCAAGACGGTAAACACCCGGGGGCAGCAGAGGAAAACACTGCATCGCCCTCGACCAGAGCCGCACAAAATATTTCACGGGGCCACAAGTTGGACATCCCTGCTCTATGTTAATACCTTTCAAGTATTTTGAACATCTGAATCATATCTCCTCTATCCCTCTTTTCCTCTAGGGTACACATATTCAGGGCTTCAAGTCTCTCCTCATAGTCTTTTGGTGCAAACTTCCTAACATTTTTGTCGCGTTTCTCTGGATCGCTTCTCTCTCTCGCTCTCTCTAAATATATATATATATATATATATATATATATATATATATATACACACACACACACACATACATATACACACAGCTTAGCATCCTTCTGGCAACAGCCACCGCCTTGTCGCTCCAAGGTCCCTCTCCCCATCCGTGCATATTAGCCTCTCACCTCCCAGCACATATGGCTCCTTCCGATTTCTAAACCTCAAATGCATTACTCTGCATTTCTTTGCATTGAATTTTAGTTACCAGATATTAGACCATTGCTCTAACCTTTGCACCAGGGGAAGAAACTTTGCAGTCGGCTCCCTGATACCCTGAGGGCTCAAGCCTCTGATCAATCAGCAGGCAAGCCAGCTTCCAGGGGTACGGATCCTGAGCTCCTGAAGGGACACCGAGCAAACTGTTTCCCAACTACGTAGGACTGTGTCCTTTCCTCAGCGGAGTAAGCCCAAGAAGGGGACCTCCGAACACCGAAGCCATGAGGAAAATTTGAAGACAGATGGCAAAAATATCTGAAAATAATATAAAGAAGCAGAGCAGACCAGAACACACACCTTCTGAGTTTGTTTGCAGAAGGAAAAACTGAAGAGGGGAGGAGTTGAGAGTTTTAGAGTGACACACTTCTGCAGATTCACGACTAACGGAAGCAACAGCTATTGTACGGAATCCTATTTCAAGACTTGCAGCAGTGCTATGAAAGACTAAGGAGGTCACATTTAGGGGCTTACCCCAGGTTTGTGGCTCTTCCACCTTATTCAAGGTTCTGAGCACTAGCAAGAGTCACTTTAAATGGTGAGGTACTCTTATGTGTATAGGGTCGTTAACTACAGAAGAGCCAGTTCGTATGGGGGAGGGGGAAAGAGTAGAGGGATGGTGGTTAGCATGTGACCACAAGGTCAAACATAGATTTTGGGCATACAGTGGATTGCCATCTTCTTCCTTGTATCACTGACAATGTACACCGTTTAGCCACATGTGTACGTGTGTGAGAAAGTGGTGATAATCCTTGTGTGATGCCAAGTCTGGCATAGTATGGCAGGGAGGTACCCAGAAAATAAGGGCCTATGAGACCCAGTCCCATATCATATTCAGATGCTACAGAGCTTAGTAGCCATTCTTAATGGAAATAATTCAACTAAATCATGTAAAGCTATATTGGAAGAGCTGACCCAGTATATATTAACTTACCTTCAAACAGATATTCAGCACTGGCCTGCTATCAAACACCTGCAGAGGCACAAGCACAACATATCAGAGGCCAATTTTCTCATCACAAAGGACTGTCTAGGTCAGGAGAGCAAGCGGGCACTTATTTGAAATCTATAGGTACCTGCACAAAAGCAAGCGGAATGGTTGCTAAAACGTGGGGGCTGAAGTATGTATATAGGTGATATTTTACATTGAAATAATTTTATTGTATGTCACCAGAAATTACATATGCCTGTTGAAAATAATAGACATAACAGACAGGATGGTCAGATTCAACCAAATAGGTCTCCAACATCTGGCATACATCCATTTTGGGTTTTTTTTAAAATCCTACCTATTTAAATAGTTTATTGAACAAGTGGACTAAAGGATTTCTGACAGTTCAAATTCCCTCCCAATCATATTATACCTCCATTAATCAACACTAAACTTAATTTTAGCACCCGACATTGACCAAGCATTCTAATCAAATGATCAATAACTTGAAGTCTTTCTTCTTCACCCCTCCCCAATATGATTAATCACTAATCCAGTGGTCTGGTTTCTTATGACCATCGGTATCCTAAGCAGATACCCAAACGTATATCCTTATCCCTATCCCTCCCAACCCAAACCATGAAATATCAGCAGAAATATATATCTACTTTTATTTTATAACCTGTGTGTGGACCTCATGGTTCTGCCCAAACCCCTTCATACTTAAGCTGCAGGTTCAAAAACAAGAGCAGCAACAGAAAAGCAAAGTTATTTACCTGTAGCAGGGTGCTCTGAGAACAACAGGTATATTATATATTCTCACAGACAGGTAGCATCATCTACGGAACTCGGTACAAACAAATACATTTTAAGGCAACAAAGCTAAGAAACCAACTAGGGGAGGTAAGTGGGTTGTGAGAATATATACCTGCTGTCCTAGGAGAACACTTGCTACAGGTAAGTAACTGTGCTTTCTCCAAGAACAAGCAGGCATAATATTCTCATAGATGGGATCATGGCTTTAGAAAAAGGATTACAATGAGCAAACATGAGCCTGGCGAAACTGAAAAGGGTTGGAGGGAAAGTTGACGCTTAGGAAGAAAGTCAATTATGCAGAATTGCATGCCCAAACTGACTGTCTCTTTTGGAGTTCTGCAACAGTAGTGTGAAGTGACCAAGAGGCCACTTTGCAAATATCCTCAATAGCAGAGTGAAAATGGGCTACTGAAGTCACCATTAGAGAGTTGCACGGGGACAGAAATCCCACCCGTCCCCGCCAAAGTCTCACCCGTCCCCGTGAGGAATCCCACCCGTCCCCGTGAGGAATCCCACCCGTCCCCGTGAGGAATTCCCTCCGTCCCCGTCCGTCCCTATAAACTTCAGAAATAGTTATTTCATTTAATTATGCTACTGAATTAAAGGCTCTGGTAGAAACCCATTTACAAATAAGCAAAAAGACTTTATTAATTTGGAAATATTAATTGGGAAGAATACATACTTTGTAAATGGGTTTCTACCAGAGCCTCTTTTGTTTATAAATTTTTATCAACACAACTAATATACTACTTTATCCTGAAGCAAAAAAAAAAAAAGAAATAGAATTCTTTTCCTACCTTTGTTGCCTGGTTTCTGCTTTCCTCATGTTCTCATTCAGTTCCTTCCATCCACTGTCTCTCTTCCTTCTGCGTCTTCCATTTGCTCTGTTACTGTGCCTCTCCCTTTCTCCCCCCTTCCAAATTGGTCTGGCACCCATCTTCTTCCCTCCACTCCCCCCATAGTCTGGCATCTCTGTCTTCTTCCCTGCCAGTGTCTTCTCCCCACTCTCTCTTCCCCATTTCCTTTCAGCGTCCTTCTCCTCCCCCCCCCATCTTCCCCATGTCCTGTCAGCGTCCTTCTCCCCCCTCTGTCTTCCCCATGTCCTTTCAGTGTCCTCCCCCCTCTGTCTTCCCCATGTCCTTTCAGCGTCCTTCTCCCCCCTCTGTCTTCCCCATGTCCTTTCAGTGTCCTCCCCCTCTGTCTTCCCCATGTCCTTTCAGCGTCCTTCTCCCTTTCTGTCTTCCCCATGGCCTTTCAGTGTCCTTCTCCACCCCCCGTCTTCCCCATGTCTTTTCAGCGTCCTTCTCCATCCCTTTGTCTTCCCCATGTGCTTTCAGCGTCCTTCTCCCCCCCCATCTTTCCCATGTCCTGTCAGCGTCCTTCTCCCCCTTCTGTCTTCCACAAATGCTTTCAGTGTCCTTCCCCACCCCGTCTTCCCCATGGCCTTTCAGCGTCCTCCACCCCTTTGTCTTCCCCAGTGCTTTCAGTGTCCTTCTCCCCCCTCCTTCTCTCCCGCCCCGGGTGCAGCACAGCCGGCCAGGTCCCCTTACTTTTGTGGCGCTTCCCCGACCGACCGACCGACAACAGCCCAGGTCTGACAAACCTCCCTGCCCTTAACCGCAAATCTAAATTTCCTTCTTACAGCCGTTATTTCGTTTCTTAGTTCTTGTAATACTCTTGGGTGAATCCGTCCGGGCCTGGTGATTTGTCGCTTTTCAATCTGTCTATCTGTTGGAGCACATCCTCATGGCTTACCTCTATTTGCGACAGTTTTCCTCTTGGTCTCTCTTCGGGTTCAGGTACATTTGATGTGTCCTCGCTTGTGAAGACTGACGAGAAAAACATGTTAAACCTGTCAGCTACCTCTTTTTCCTCCTTTACCATTCCCTTTCTGTCTCCATCATCCAACGGTCCTACTTCCTCCCTCACTGGTTGCTTCCCTTTAACATATCTGAAGAACGTTTTGAAATTCTTTGCTTCCCCACCCCTCTTCGTATTCTCTTTTTGCTCTTCTAACCACTCGGTAACATTCTTTTTGGTGTTTCTTGTGTTCCTTCCAGTTTTCCCCGGTTTGGTCCTTTTTCCATTTTTGAAATGATTTTTTCTTGTCTCCTATTGCCCTCTTCACTTCATTTGTTATCCATACTGGGTCTTTTGTTCAATTTTTTTTGCACCCTTTCCTAAACCTGGGGATGTACAGATTTTGTGCTTCTTGCACCATGTCCCTGAATAGGGACCAGGCTTTCTCTACGGTCTCCATTTTTCTTGAGCTGTTTCTGAGTTTCTTTCTCATCATTGCTCTCATAGCATCGTAGTCCCCTTTCTTGAAGTTGAGCATTGTCGCTGTGGTTCTCTTCACTTTTGATGTTCCTACTTCTAATCTGTACTGGATCATGTTGTGATCGCTGTTTCCTAGTAGTCCTACTACTTCCACTTCCTTTGCAGGTCCCCCTATCCCGTTGAAGATTAGGTCGAGAGTGGCATCCCCTCGCGTTGGTTCCTTGACGAGCTGTTCCATGAAGCAGTCCCTCACAGCCTCTAGGAATTCTGTTTCCCTCGCGCAGTTGGAGTTTCCAATACTCAAGTCTATCCCGGGTAGTTAAAATCCCCCATTACCATCACACTTCCATTTTTGCATTCCCGCCTCAATTCTGCTTCCAGTTCTTTATCATTTGCTTCTATTCATCCAGGTGGACGATAGTACAGTCCCATTTTTATGTCAAATCCATTTCTTCCTGGTAATTTAACCCATAATGATTCCAATCCTTCCGCCTTTGCTGCCGTATCCACTTTGGTTGAGTGAATGGTGTCCTTTATATATAGTGCTATTTCTCCACCCTTCTTGTGAGTCTTGTCTCTTCTATAGAGTTTGTACCCTGGCAATACTATGTCCCATTTGTTTTCCTCATTCCACCATGTTTCTGTTGAACCAGAACGTAGGCAGGTAAGGCTAGATCAAATAGGGCACTGGTCTTTGACCTAAGGGCCGCCGCGTGAGCGGACTGCGGGGCACGATGGACCACTGGTCTGACCCAGCAGCAGCAATTTTTATGTTCTTATGGCCCATCAAGAACAGTTCATTTAAACAAATGTTTCCTTTTTTTAAGGCACACACTCTGGCTTCTGGCTGAAGCTCTGTTGGGTAGAGCCAAATTCCCCAACAGGCTGGGAGGAGATAGGCCCATACACCACAGGTGTTGCCATCCTTCCAAAAGACAGGCCCAGTTTTTAACTTCTCACCCCCTTAGCACAACTCAGAGCAGTGCACAAGCTGCTCCAAAAACCAAGAGGCTGTTTCTGCTTTACATTTCCCCACAATGTTCCCAGCACAAACACTCAGGCAGGTTTGGAATAAAAAAACCCCATCAAACATGAAAACTCCAGTGAAAGGAAAAATAAACTGCTTGGCTTAACAGCCTGCTCACTAAAGTCAGGCAAAACAAAATCCTCTTGACGCTTCCTAGCATAATCCACTGGCTTCTCCATCTCCTAGTCAGCAGAGTCCGCGGGGGAACTGCCTTGTGCTGGCTCCGGTTCAGCTTCAAATTCCACTGCTTATTATTCAAAGCAATAAATGGAGACAGCCCTACCTACTGGAACAATAGACTAACTCAATCCACCTCAACCAGGCGCAGGAAAACCCACACAATATTCACACAACCACCTACCAAAAAGGTCAAACGAAGAAAAATGTATGACAACCTACTGGCCACCAGAGCAGCGAAAATAGACTGACAACTCACCAATTTGCTGACTTCAACCACAGACTACAAAACCTTCAAAAAAGATACAAAAACCCTACTCATCAAAAAATACATAAAACCAATATAATACAACCAAACATATTCTGAATTTCTCCTTGCAATACCAACTACTCATCAGCAAACCAGAAAATGCTCAAACTATTCCCTAAATACTTCTTACTACCTTAACAATATGTACTTCTTAATACCTTATTCAATTCTTATGTAATCCGCCTTGAACCACAAGGTAAAGGCGGAATAGAAATCACTAATGTAATGTTTTCCCCTCTCGCACCCAGCCATTCCCCCTTCTAGCAGGGACAGACAAGATCTTAAAGGGCTCTGCACTATGAATGTCAGCCTGAGCTCTAGGCATTCTTAAAGGGGCAGGCTCCTCTCTAAAGCATTGCCAAAATTTCTATACACTTCAGGATGTTTCCTAGACCTGATGGAAGGGTTTTTAATGGGGCTTACAGGATCTTCCTCCCCGTTTCTGGTAGGGCTAGCGGGATTCCAGTCATAGTACATAGCGCTATACATTTTGATATAGATATCAAAATGTATATATAGACGGTCCCTGATAGGAAGAGCTTACAATCTAACTTGGACAGACAGACTGACATGACATATAGTGTTGGTGATTCAGAACCCAAGGTGAGAGGAGTTAGGAGTCAAAAGCACTCTCATTTTAACTGGGCCTTTAACACTGCCAGAGACAACCCCCTGAAGGGATTCGGGCAGCTTGTTCTAAGCATACAGCGCAGCAAAGTAGAAGGGATGGAGTCTGGAGTTGGCAGTTGAAGAGTAACATGAAGTTGTGACAGAGGGGGAAAGGATGTGGCAGAGGACAGGCTTCTTGGTCAGCAGCAGGCTGTGTGTGGGAATCACTGAAGAGAGTGATGCAGGATGTTCACCTTCAGTGTGGGAGCCATCACTGTCAAGGTACAGTGCTACTTGGTGGGCCTGGGCCCACCTGTGGCTATGTCCCTGGTAGTACTGGCATTAATGGTACACTTAAGAGATCGTTTATCACTTATTAAATTTAATATACCCCTTTTGTTGCAGCACAATTCAAAGCGGTTTACAATAAAATAAATCAATAAAAATAGAAATTGAACACCATTAAAATAGGATTCTACATTCATAGAAAAATCATCCCTGCAAAAGGAATGATGAATACCTAACGTGAGTAATCCCATGGTCTGTTTGAGATCAAACGATAGATTAATAACAAATAGGAAACAAATCTGGAGATTGGAGAAGGTTATCATGCCGCTGTCCAGGCCATGGTGCGCCTTCACCTGGAGTACTGCGTCCAGCACTGGTCGCTGTACATGAAAAAGGACATGATGCTACATGAAAGGGTCCAGAGAAGGGCGACTAAGATGGTTAAGGGGCTGGAGGAGTTGCCGTGTAGTGAAAGATTAGAGAAACTGGGCCTTTTCTCCCTCAAACGGAGGAGATTGAGAGGGGACATGATCGAAACATTCAAGATACTGAAGGGAATAGACTTAGTGGATAGGGACAGGTTATTCACCCTCTCCAAGGTAAGGAGAACGAGAGGGCACTCTCTAAAATTGAAAGGGGATAGATTACGTACGAACGTAAGGAAGTTCTTCTTCACCCAGAGAGTGGTAGAAACCTGGAACACTCTTCCGGAGTCTGTCATTGGGGAAAACACCCTCCAGGGATTCAAGACAAAGTTAGACAAGTTCCTGCTGAACTGGAACGTACTCAGGTAGGGCTGGTCTCAGTTAGGGCGCTGGTCTTTGACGTGAGGGCCGACGTGTGAGTGGACTGCTGGGCACGATGGACCACTGGTCTGACCCAGCAGCGGCAGTTCTTATGACTATGGTGGGACTGCTAGACCGAGATTTCTATAAAAGTAGAATTCTTTGGCTGTAATCTCTTCTCAGTTATTTTATTTATGTATTGAGGCATTTGATTCGCTTGACTGCCCGTCATGCATAGCCTATGACTAATGCAGTTCAAATGTCATCCATACAATGCCATGATGCTGAGCCAGGGCAAAGCTGAAGAACTGCCTTTTGATACTCAAGATCAGATCACACACCTTAGGTGAATAAAGGTCTCTCATTGCTAATTAGGCTTTGAAAAACAGAAAATGTACTATTATTCCATTAGGATTGTGTTTGTAAACACACAAATATCATTACAGTGTTCCTCCCAAAAGACTAAGGGGATGTCCCTACATACTCTGCATTGCTGTCCTTGCTGGATAGGGCACCTCAGGGATTAAATCCAGCTGGTGACTGAATGCACAATATATATTCTTAATGCTAGCAAGTGTCACATTTCCTTTGGAGTCACAAAGAATTGTTTCTTCGTGGCACAGGTGAGCATTAACTTCTGGTTTTTAAAGATGCAAACTGTATTAGTAACAAGATGTCTAGAAAGAATGGAGTATTATTTCCATCTATTTTACGGAAGCACAACCATTCTGTCTGCAATATTTTCATTAAATAGATAAGCATTGCCATACTGGGACAGAACAAATGTCCATCAAGCCCAGTAACAGGTATCTGGCAGGATCCCAAAAGATTTCATGCTGTTTATCCCAGAAATAACTTGTGGATTTCCCCACTTCCATTTGTTAAACCCTGCTTTGCTAATGGCTTATACCACATTCTCTGGTAGTGAATTGCAGAGTTTAATTACACATTGCACACAATATTTTCTTTCATTTTTTTTTAAAATGCACTGCTTAGTATCTTTATTGCATGCCCCCTAGACCTTGTAGTGTTGGAAAGAGTAAAACAAGTGATTCAAATTTACCCATTCCATTCCCCTCATTTTTTAAATAATCCCTCTATCATATCTCCCTCCCCTCAGCCATAACTTCTCTAAGCTAAAGAGCCCTAGTCTCTTTAACGCTTCCTCATAGGGAAGTCGTTCTATTCTCTTGCTCTTCTCTGTAGATTTTCTAATTCAGCGATATCTTTCCTGAGATGTAGCGATCAGAATTGCAAACAATATTTGAGAAGACAATAATACAACAAGCAGATCAATGAGAAGTGTGGTTTATTAGTACCGTGATCACATTTACTTGATCATGTATATCATTGGCTAGACAAAAACAGATTGGCTCTCAATATTAAAAAAACCAATGTTATGTTATTTCCTTGGAAAGAGAACTTTTCTCTTGTTCATCCGATTTCAATTCATAATGTTCCCCTTCAATTAGTTAAAAATATAAAAATTTTAGGTGTAATTTTTGATGATAAACTAAATTTCCATGATCATATCAGCAACATTGTGAAAATCACCTTTTATAGATTACGTAAAATTCGTTCCATCTCGAAATTCCTCTGTGCTAAATCACTCACTATATTGATTCACTCTTTGGTGATTTCTAAACTTGATTACTGCAACTCTTTATTCAAAGGAATTGCACAATATGAAATAAAACGATTACAAATTATACAGAACACAGCAATAAAATTAATAAATAATTCCAAAAAATTTGATCATGTAACACCACTTCTCAAAGAGGCTCATTGGCTTCCTGTTAATTACAGAATCACTTATAAGTTATGTGTAATTATCTTTAAAACTTTGATTAATAAGACCCCTGCTTTTTTATATAGATTACTGATTCCATATTCTGCAAAGAGAATTTTACGTTCTAGCGAACAAAATCTGCTAACGATCCCATCCTTAAAAATTATTAATACAAGAAGACAACTCATTTTTTCTTGTACGGCACCTCAAACATGGAACGCCCTCCCTATTACTTTACGGGAGGAGAAAGACCTTGGAAAATTTAAAACTGAGTTAAAAACTTTCCTTTTTAAAGATGCCTTTTCTACATAATTTTATATTTCATGAATTTTTTATTGTGTTGAACATGTTTTAACTATATCCTTTTTGTACTTGCCCTTAATGTTTCTTCTTTACTTTAAAATTATATTTCATCCCTCTTTTCCTAGTGTTTAACATTGTTTAAATTTAGAATATTTTAGCCATTATTTAAATTGTATGTATTATTATGTATTGCATTGTTATTGTTCTTTGATTTTACATTGTAAATTTTAAATGTAAATCGCTTAGAATATCCGATTAAGCGATTTATCAAGTCCCATAATAAACTTGAAACTTGATTTAGTAAAAAAAAAAAAATTGCAACGACAATGAAGCTATAATTAATGAAAATCCTAGAAACTCATTAAAAACCCCAAAACAAATATTAAAGTAATAAGAATAACAATAAAAAACAAAAATAGGACTCATGCAATACAGACACATACCTGAAACACAAAGAATGCTTCCATAGAAGAGATGCAGACTTACACTAATTGAGAAGAGATGAAGAAAAAGGTATTCATCCATATGAGAAACAGTTGAAAGCAATCAAATTGTAGGACAGTTATATTAGGGCACCAATCAATACAAAGATTGTAGAGATGTGGGTTGATAGACCGCAAATTTAAACAAAAGTAAAATCTTTGCAGTTAGCAATAATAAAAAGTAATGTGGGAAAGGGAACTATATCTGACAAAAACAAAAATACAAGACAAGGAAAAAAAGGAAGAATTACAGACTTTTCATGGAATTGAAAGGGAACAATAGAACATATAATAATAATAATTTTATTTTTTATATACCACCCAACCAATAGTTCTGGGTGGTTCACATCAAGAGAACTGTTACATTTCAATGAACATATAAAGTCAGAGAATATAACAGCAAAATTAGCATACAAATCTTTCAAACAGTTAAGTTTTCATCAACTTTCTAAATGCATAATAAGATTGTGTTTGAGCAAAGAACTCATCCAAGAATTTGTTTTTTAGCTTGAAAAACAAGTGGGATACATAAACATACCGGAATTTCTTGTATTCTTACTTGACCTATATAATTTCAGTTGAGAGGATAGGTATGTTGGTATTAAACCGAAGAGTGCTTTAAAACAAATGCAACCAAATGTAAAGATGACTTTAGCTTCAAAAGGAAGCCAGTGGCGCTGCAAATAAAAAGGACTCACGTGATCATATGGTGTGGCTGAATTGAAAGCTAGTCTACAATAATGTTGTTTAAAAATAGTTCTGTCCTAAGATACAAAGGTAGAGAGTTCCATAACGGGGCTATAAAAGAAAAACTTGAACTCTTATGAATATCCAAAAAGAAGGTGCCTGAAAGAAGAGATACTCAGAAGCTTGCGATTTGAGTAGCAAAGAGACCTTTGGGAAGCACTGGGAGCCAGAAGAGAAGGGAGTCCAGAGGGCTGGGTTTGAAAATGATCCTGTAAGTAATTGGAAGAATATGCATACAAGCAGCTCAAATTTAAGAACACAAGCATTCAGAAGAAGAAAAAATATATCGGAGTCGTGCAATAAAGACACATTCTCAGCACTTTTGACACATTATAGGCAGTAAAACAATAAATCTTCCATCGGTCTCCCTGGAACTATGTTCATAATGGGAATCCTAAGAAATAGAATGCCTTAGTGGTCAAATAGCCTGCTTGCTTTTCCAGGACAAGTTTAAAATCGATTCTTTTTTTTTATTATTCTTTGGATCATATTGCAAAGAAAGAGAAATTAGTGTCTCCAGTTTGTCTTTTGATCTCTGCCTCATTCATTACTACTGTGGTTCCCCCTTTTATCAGCTTATTTCATCACAATGATAAGGCCCTCTTACAAAGACATGGTAAGTGCGCCAAAGTCCATTCAATCACTGCCGCAGCTTTGTAAAAAGGGCCCTTAATGTAATTCTTTAAATAATCCATTGCTTTCATCTCATCCCTAGTAAGGTTACAAGAACATAAGAATTGCCGCTGCTGGGTCAGACCAGTGGTCCATCCTGCCCAGTAGTCATCACCACTGTATCCTTGTTTTCCTCAGTCTGCAGCATCAGGAGAAACCTGCCTCTGATCAAAAGACCGCTACAGAGGCGGGTTTCTCCTGACACTAATTAATGAGACACTTGGTTCCTTATTGTATTACTGCGTATTAAAGGTGTCTTAATTGCTTCAACAAATTTTGCTGATATTGTTCATTGAGAATCAAACAGAATAATATTAAATAAAAGTACATATAGTGGAGAAAGTAAAAATAAATACAAAAACTACCATTCAAACTGAAAGTTACAAAAATGAAGATTTTATATGACCAATGACACCAGTAGGTGACACCTTATATATTGTCACAATAACATTTACATAACTGGATATTATGCATGAGAAAACAACAACTTCATCATTGATCATTTAAGGAAAGATATATGTGTACAAAACAAAACACATTTTTTTAGGTCTTTTCCATGCCATAATACCAAGCAGTCACAGTAGACAGCACTTAACTGCACTCCCTCCAATTCAGAATTAAATACCGATTGTAACCTCATTAGCAGCATTTACACAAATGGCTCATATAAAGTATATTTGCTGACCCTTACTGTATATGTCCAAGAATGTTATAATGTTCCTGTATCGCTCCATGGTGCGACCTCATCTGGAGTATTGTGTTCAATTCTGGTCTCCTTATCTCAAGAAAGATATAGCTGCGTAAGAAAAGGTTCAAAGAAGAGCAATCAAGATGGTAAAGGGGATGGAACTCCTCTCATATGAGGAAAGACAAATGGTTAGGGCTCTTCAGCTTGGAAAAGAGACAGCTGAGGGGAGATATGATGACAAAATCCTGAGGGTACAAGTGGATCGATTTTTCACGCCATCAAAAATTACAAAGACTAGGGGACACTCGAAGTTACAGGGAAATACTTTTAAAACCAATTGGAGGAAAAATACTTTCACTCAGAGAATAGTTAAGCTCTGGAACGTGCTGCCAGAGGATGTGGTAAGAGCGGATAGCGTAGCTGGTTTTAAGAAAGGTTTGGACAAGTTCTTGGAGGAAAAGTCCATAGTCTGTTATTGAGAAAGACATGGTGGAAGCCACTGCTTGCCCTAGGTCGGTAGCATGGAATATTGTTACTCCTTGGGTTTTGGCCAGGTATTGGTGACCTGAATTGGCCACCGTGGGATGGACCATTGGTCTGACCCAGTAAGGCTATTCTTATGTTCTTATGTAAGTAGCTGTGTGTCCCTATTGATTTTTTTTTCAGTTTCTTTTTATGAAATGGATGTTCCTATTTCATGTCCTCACACTTACACATGCATTTCTGCATTTTCTTTTAAAACTGGCTCTACATCATCAGATTCTATTGCAAAATATTACCAGAAATTGCAACGATTGTGCTTTACTAGGCTCTATTACCTTTTGCTACCCAAGTTAAGAACATAACCTCACACTTAGATTACTGCAATCTAGTCCTAACTGGTATCCCTCAGTGTCGCCTCTCCCCCTTGCAATCTGTGCAAAACTATGCTATACGACTCATCTTCTACCAACCTAGGCTCTACCAGCGTAGGCTCATGTCACCCCTCTCCGTAAACCATTTCACTGGCTCCCTATCCACCTTTGCATGCATTTCAAGCTCCTATTGCTGACCTACAAAGTGTGTTCATTCTGCTGCCCCTCAATCTTTCTCCTTATACACTTCCCAAAGAACTCCGTTCCTCAGATAAGTCACTCTTAACATTACCCTTCTCATCCACTGCCAATTCCAGACTTCGCTCTTTTCATTTAGCTGGTCCCTATGCCTGGAATAAATTATCCGTTTGTCCGTCACACCCCTTCCCTTATTTAAAAGCAGACTGAAACCCCACCTTTTTGATATAGCTTTCAATACTTAACTCTACTCCTCTGCCCTCCAACCCAGCCAGCTGATTAACCGTTCTCCTTAACTGTATCCATTACATCCTGTTTGTCTGTCTTGCCTGTTTAGATTGTAAGCGCTTTCAAGCAGAGACTGTTTCTTCTTCTTTGTGACTCTGCAGTGCTGCGCTGTGTCTGTTAGCGCTATATAAATCATTAATAATAGTAGTAGTTGTATAAGAGTTGCCATACTGGGACAGTCAAAAGTCCATCAAATCCAGCATTCTGTTTCCAACAGTGGCCAATTTGGGTGTCAAGTACCTGGCAAGATCCTAAAAGAGGAAAGTAAAACAGAAGTAGACCTTGATTGAGAAAAAAACAAAACATGGTCTTTATTGTTACATAGAAAGACCCAGGGATTAAAAACTGATGCCAGACAAGGCCATGTTTTGCGGTACACAGGCTGCTTCAGGGCAATGAAACCAGACAATGTAAAACCCAAGCTTCGCCAAACTAGTAACTAAAGATCCTTCTCCTGGGTCAACCTGTGAACATGCAACTGTGTCACAAGCAGGGCCGGATTAACAGGTAGGCACATGCCTAGGGCCCAAAATTGTCAGGAGGGCCCCAGAGCCGGCGTTAGGGGGGAGTAAACAGGGCAGCTGCACTGGGGCCCACAGATCCAGGGGGCCCCGCAGCCCAAACTTCTCTTTATCTCCCTCGTTTCCCCTCATCTTCCCAATCTTCATTAAACAGCTAATATTCCTTTTCAGAGGGGCTCCGACATAGCAGCCATTCTCACAAACTGCCAGCGGTTGCCCCGAAGCTTTCCTTCTGCGGCGATCTGCCCTGTCAGAAATGGGAAGTCGCGGCAGAGGTGATGATTTGCGGTAGAGGGAAAATATCAGGGCAGCGGAAGGCAGCTTGTGAGAATGGCTGTCATGTTGGGGCCCCTTTGAAAAGGAACATTTTGGCTACTGGGGGCGCATGGGAGAAGCAGTCTGCTTCGGGTGCTCCAAGGCCTGGCATCATAAACTTCTTTGGGCAGCAGCAGCATTTACAATTCGCCGCTGTTGCCGGCTTTAGCCCTTCCCTTCCTCTCTACCGGGTCCTGCCTACTTCTGCGAAGGCAAGACCCAACAGAGAAGAAGGCCTGAAGCGGCAACAGCAGCAAATTGTGAAAGCTGCTGCTGCTGCCCGAAGAAGAGGCCTTGGAGCACCCGCGTAAGGGCTGCACCGCCGACCAGGGATGGGGTGACAGAAGGAGCAGAGGGGGACAGAATTGCTGCACTCAACTGAAGGGAAAGAGAGAGGGAGGAGGATGAGGAAGGGAGGAAGAGAGAAGAAGGAATGAAAGGAGGTGCCAGGGTATGGAGGGAAGGGTGGGAAGAAGAGATGCCAGGGCATGGAGGGAAGAGATGCTAGGGCATGAAGGGAAGGAGGAAGGTATGCCAGACCAAGGGAAAAGGAAGGAGGAGATGTCAGAGCAAGGAGGGGGAGGGAGAGATTGAAGAAAAGGAAAGGAGAGAGATGCCAGACCGTGGAGTGGGAAGGAAAGAAAGGAGAAGAGAGATGCCAGAGCATAGGGGAGGGGGTGGTGACAGAGAAAAAAATGGAGAGGTGGCAGAGCTGAAATCAATCATATACAAAGGAGAGAAGGGGCACAGGATAGACAGTTTATGGAAGGAGCATGGAAAGATGCCATATGGAATGGGGAGAGGGCGGACAGTGGATGGAAGGGGCAGAGAGAGAGAGAGAGGGCAGAGGCTGGATTAAAGGGCCAGATGCTACATGGAAGACAAAAAGAAGACAGATTGAAGATTTTTAAAAAGAGAAAAAAAAAAAAAGGTAAAATGGGGCAATATGATAACAGGATGAGAACAAAAATATGGACAAAACTGATACAAAGGGTAGTGGGGGAGGGTAAGGCTCAAAATTACATTGAAGTCCAAATAAAGACAATGAAAGGGAGGTTAGGAGGGAGAGGAGAGAATGAATAGGGTAGGGGGTCGTTTCTTAAAAGCAGTTTTCTTTAACAGTTGAAGAAGTGTGAAGAAATGATCTTGTCTTTAGTTTTGATAGGCATGGAATAAAAAGGTTTTGAGTTTGATTTTAAATTTGTCGAGAGAGTTTTCCAAACGGAGGTGTGGTGGCGTTGCATTCCAGAGGGAGGGGGCTATGACTGAGAAAATAGGGTTTTGAGTGTAGAAAAGTTATTTAAGTGAGCGAATAATCAGCAGATTTTGATCAGTAGACCTCAGAGCCCAAGGAGAAGCATATGGGATGAGATGCTTGCCTAGGAATGATGGGGAGTGTGTGAGTTTAATCTTGAATATGAGTAGAAGAATTTTATAAATTATTCGATGCAAGATAGGGAGCCAGTGGGCCTTACAGAGTAACGGAGTTAAGTGATTGAATTTTTTTTTTGCATTGTGAATGAGCTTGATGGCAGTATTTTGGATTAATTGTAAATCGACAGGTTTCTTTTGAGTAGTTCCATGAAATAGCGGATTAGTCCAATAAAACGGTATATTCTTATTTCCAATTTTTGTTTTATTTCTATTTGTTAATTTGTAAAGTGGTGATTGTCAGTTTCTTCGAACAGCCCTGGGAAAGGGGGATCAGCGGGAGGGAAGGAGGAATCAGGGTTTTTTTTTGTTTTTATTTTTTTTAGGGATGGGGGGTCTGAGCTGCCAAGCCTTTCCAATCGGCGTTCAGGCATTGATCGGAAACAGGCTACGGAAAAAGTAAGGCTCAGAACATGCCGGAAAAGTTTGCCTACAAATGTAGCACATTGTTGCCCATTTTACCACAATTTTAATATTAATGACCTGGTTGTGCTCCATTTACATGACAGAGTTGGAGTCTGCTAGGAAGCTCAGAAAAGACCAAGGTGAGCCGTTCTGACAGATAAAGTATTGGCACACTAAACCAGCTAGAACCGGTTTAGCAACCATCGTTAAAGGCATAGTAAGTTTTGAGAATTCAGCCCTGTATCTGAATTCAAGAAAACTGGGAATAAATGCATAATATCTTTAAGGATCAGGAAGTGATAGTAGATAGTATTGATGGGAAGAATGGGTAGGCCATATGCCTTCATTTTCTTTGCTTGCTGGGTGACTAATATTGGTTTTATGTCTTTTTTTATTTCTACAGTGGATATTCAGCTGCTTTCTGGAGAAATGACACTAAGAAACCAAACCTCAGTGCATGAGTTCATCTTGATAGGATTTGCTGACCTTCATAATCTAAAGAGTTTTCTCTTCATAGTTTTTTTGTTTGTGTTTCTTCTTACTCTACTGGGAAATATCAGCATTGTCACAATAATTAAGATTACTCCTCAACTTCACACACCCATGTATTTTTTTATCAGCAACTTATCATTAATAGATTTATGTTATTCTTTTATCATTGCTCCAAAGACTTTGGTCAACTTAATGCTGGAGATAAAAGGCATCTCTTTTCTTGGGTGTGTTATACAGATGTACTTTTGTGTAACTTTGACAATTGCGGAGTGCTTCCTTCTTGCGGTGATGGCGTATGATCGTTACGTGGCTATATGTAACCCATTACTTTATCTCGTTGTTATGAACAAGAGGGTTTGCATCCTACTGGTGACCATTTCATATATAATAAGTGTGGCACTTTCTACATTACATACAAGTAACTCCTTTTCTGTGTCATTCTGTGGACCCAATAAGATTAGTAATTTCTTTTGCGATCCTCTTCCAGTTTTAAAGCTCTCCTGCTCCGATATCTTCATCAATGAGATGGTGCTTACTGCCATTTGTTTCATTGTTCTCTTAATCAGTATTACAGCAGTATTTGTTTCTTATATTTACATAATCTCCACTATCCTGAAAATCCGCTCTTCAGAGGGAAGACGCAAAGCCTTTTCCACCTGTGCCTCCCATTTCATTACAGTGACTTTATATTTTGGGAGTCTTATCTTTATGCATGTATTTCCTGGTTCTCATTACTCACTAAACAAAAATAGAATTGCGTCTGTTGTTTATACAATGATAATCCCTATGGTGAATCCTATGATCTATAGTCTCAGGAACAATGATGTGAAACAAGCAGTGAAAAAAGTCATGAAAATAAAACAATCTTCCTAATCAAAACTTTGCTCTAATTATATTAAAACAAAGTTTATCATATTAAAATAAGTAAATATTTGGGAGATGATTCTTTTAGTGGCACCTTCCATGTGTCAATCACAGACTAAGGACCCTAGGCGCCGTCAGTGGCATACCTAGCATATTTGACATCCGGGGCTGATCATTTTTTAACAGCCCCTCCTCTATATGAGTCAAACCACAAGGGTACACTTAGGAAAAGGCAACATCTTAAACACTGCAGTGAGAACTAGAACATCAATACACCCATTGTAAAACTAAACAAACTGCTTTAGTACAGATCGATCCTGAACAGTCAATGCTAATAGGAAACCATGTCTTTTTCATACACATAGAACACAGATATACCCTTGACCAGTATGGAATATATCACATCACAAACTACAAATTAGAAATATATAGACAAAAGTTAAACTGAACCGCCATAAAGACAGACTTTGCACACAATGCAACACCACAGAAATAGTGACATATGTCCCCTAATAGTAAAATCCACCATCTCTCCTTTTCTCAACAACCCTTTCATCCAGCATCTCTCTTCTGTGTCCCTATCCCTATTCTCCTCTCCAGTACTGTCCCCCTTGGGCCCCTGTTTCCTATGCTCCCTCCATGCCCAGCATCTTATCTCTCCCCATATCCAGCTTCTTCTTTCTCTCTTCCTTACCTCCTGTATCCCCTTCCCAAGGTACAGGCTTTCTCCTACTATCTATCCTGCACCCTGCCCACCTACTTTGTAGCAGTATCTGTCCTTCTTGTACCCTTCCCCTTGTGGTCTTGCTGTTCTCTCTCCCAGTGAGATCATCAAGTTTGCCAACGACACAAAGCTATGCCAGGCAATCAGATCGCAGAAGGATAGCAAGGAACTCCAGAGTGAATTGTGTCAGTTAGAGAAATGAGCGGAGAAATGGCAGATGAAGTTTAATGTGGAAAAGTGCAAAGTAATGCATTTAGGCAGAAAGAACAAGGATGTCAGGTGCAACTCTGGGTAAGAGCGAACAAGAAAAGCACCTGGGTGTACTGATAAATAGAACCTTGAAGCCGTCGGCACAATGTGCGGCAGCGGCAAAGAAAGCAAATAGAATGTTAGGCATGATAAAGAAAGGAATCACGAGTAGATCGGAGAAAGTTATAATGCCGCTTTATAGGGCAATGGTCAGACCACACTTGGAATACTGTGTCCAACATTGGTCTCCCAACCTAAAGAAAATGCTGGGCATCATCAAAAAAGGTATCACAACCAGGACGAAAGAAGTCATCATGCCGCTGTATCGCGCAATGGTGCGCCCGCACCTGGAGTACTGTGTTCAATACTGGTCGCCGTACCACAAGAAGGACATGGCGGTACTAGAGGGAGTGCAGAGGAGGGCGACTAAACTGATAAAAGGTATGGAAAATTTTTCATACGCTGACAGGTTAAAAATGCTGGGGCTGTTCTCCCTGGAGAAAAGGAGACTTAGAGGGGACATGATAGAAACCTTCAAAATCCTAAAGGGCATAGAGAAAGTGAATAGGGACAGATTCTTCAAACTGAGCGGAGCCACAAACACTAGGGGTCACTCGGAGAAATTGAAGGGGGACAGGTTTAGAACAAATGCTAGGAAGTTCTTTTTTACCCAGAGGGTGGTGGACACATGGAACGCGCTTCCGGAGGATGTGATAGGCCAGAAATCTGTACAGAGGTTCAAGAAGGGTTTGGATAGGTTCCTGGAGGAAAAGGGGATAGAGGGGTACAGATAGAACTTGAGGTAGGTTATAGAAGTGGTCAGAAACCACTTCACAGGTCGCGGACCTGATGGGCCGCTGCGGGAGCGGACCGCTGGGCGAGATGGACCTCTGGTCTGACCCAGTGGAGGCAAAAGCTCTAGGCTGAATAGAGTCCTCCTGCATGTCATTTACTGACTCACTCTAGCTGCAAGTTCTTCCGGAATTAATCCAGCTACCTCTCCTCCCTTGTAACCAATGTCCAGTTAGCTCTTTTGTAATCCGCCTTGAACTGCAAGGTATAGGCGGAATAGAAGTCCCTAATGTAATGTAATGTAGTCAGCGATATCAGGTTCTAGCTTGCTGATCTGGTCAGCTCTTCTGCATAAGGGCAAGATGTTTATTAGCAGTGGATTTGTCACACAGTCAGACCATATGCCTGACTGCACCTCCACCCCTGCAGACAAACGGATGCACAACGGGATGGGTGGAGGTGGGAAGATGAAGCCGGCACCCTGCGAGACACCGCCAAGTCTCCAAAAGGCACCCTGCACTTGAGATCACTTCAGGAACAGCCTTTAGCTTCAAAGAAAACTATGCAGGCTGGCTAACAGGTATCCACTGGGATCGGTTTATCAGCTACAGACCAAAGTCTGTGTGTTCTCAAAGCAAACAGAGCAGAAAAACTGCTCCTAGCACCAGAATCCCCGAAAAGGGTAAAAAAATATACACTGAATAAAATGGGGAGAGCAGAATGAACACTTTTGCAGGCACGCATGCGGAAGAAGAGAACTGTAGGTGGAGCCCAGTGAAGTACAGCAGAGGCACAAGGGAAAATCTGGCTTTGGGGATATTACCCATCTGTCTAGAATGTACCATCGATTGCACAGGAGACTTGATTTCCCACACTGCCGGTAGATGCGACAGCTGGGGAAACCCCAGTGTGGGCAATAGGGGAAACCTGGGCCTCTTCACTGCTGACGAGCCTTGCACAAGAAGGGGAACTCTGTTTGCCGGCATGCTCATTGTGAACAGCTAGGGAGAAAGAAAGAAAACTGCAATCAAAATCAATTAAGGGCAATTAAAGGCTTCTCTTCAGACCGGCACTGCCTCAGGACTCTTTATTTATTATTTTTTGTACAGAAAAAACCCCCAAACTTTACCTGACAAAGGAGCAGACCTCACTGGCTCTCAAAGCTGTAGTCTTTTGCCCCTAGACAAAGTGTTCAGCTGAGGCACCACTAGGAAAAAAGAGGTGGGAAAATGGGGGGAGGGACTTGGCCGTCCAAATGTAGCACTCTCGAGATTGGACAGACCCCCAAAATAGGACAACAAAAAGACCACTAATCCAATCCATCAGCAAAGACTGCACAGGTTTAGCAGCTTCAACTGCTGGAGACTGAGAACAGACCGATTGTAGATGGCACTGCACAGCTCACTTGCAGAACTCCTGCCAAAAGTCTCTCCACCTGCTGGCAGAGGAGTGCAAACTCATCCGTCTCCCTCTTGTTGCCTTCCTCCCCAATTTTCTATTTCAGTTATAACTCTTGTGCAAACCATTGTGTTGAAGGATCGTGCAACTTAGTGCACAATGGCCTGAATAAGCATAAGAAGCTATGAAACTGTCTCTCCTTCCTGCGTGAGATTGCAAGCTTTGATAGGATCTCATGAGACCTACTGGAGGGATTCCAGCTGTACTTACAAGCCAGAGTCTGATCAGAGAACAGAAATCAGTACACTCAAACCTTGCTATGTCTTACACACCCAACACACCATCACTCACCACTTGACTGCAAGTGTCCAGCAGTTAAAAAACATTCCAAAATTAAACACAATCCCCTGGACCCCCCCCAAAAAATTGCTGCTTAGTTTAAACACATTTGCTGCAAAGTGGAACTAAAATCCAACACCCAGAACAAGTTGGAGTTTTCTTCCTGATTAGACAGGAAGAGAGTGAACCTCACATACTGTGGGTGAACAAGACTGCCAATTCCCCTACACTCTGCATGGTGTATTAATAAGGCTGCCTGGGAGTTTTCTGTTAGTCCTGGACAACAGTAATGAAGAAATCAAATACCCCTCCTCCTAGATGTCACTACTCTATCCTCATTGTGTGTGTTAATTTTCAGCACTACAGACCTACTCCCTATGGATTCATAAAACCACGCTGTGAAATGCAGGATTTTTTCATGTCAGGATGGCACACCTTCCAGACAAGTGTAAAAGTTAATGCAAATGCACAAATGTGAATCAAGAGTATCGATGCAGGGATGAATACAATGGAACCACCAGAAAGCCACCTGCACAACAGAAACCGAGGGCTCACACATGGATTTCAGTGTCATTCAGTCCATTCAACACTTTCAAGTTGGCTCAGAGGCTCATTTATGCTTCATTCTGCATTTTCAGCTTCTTGTGACTCTCAAAGGAGACATCCCGGTAAATATACAACTATTTAAAGAAGAAAGGCAAGTAAAACAAGAATTTATTTTTTCTGTATCTTAGAGAAAAAAAATGCACTTTTTAACATACAGCTGGAATGTATAATGTCCACTAGGTATTGCTGTTCCTGCAGAGGTGACCCCCAGTTTCAGAGGCAGTTTGGTTACTCGAGTCCAGGCACGATCCCTCTGGACTCAAGCAGACATCAAGTGCAGACCTGCTTGGACAAAGTGAAACAGTTTTTGCCAACACCAGTTACATGTTCCGTGACCAATAAGGACAGTAGCTTGGTAATGGTGAATAAAATTAAGGTGAACAGAAATGAACTCCAGAAAGGCTTAGACAGTAGAGATCCTCCGATTCAAACATCAGATGGCAGCAGGTACGGTCCCAGGGATAGTGACACCAAGAGACCAAAGTCACCCTAAAGGGAGGTGCTTCAGCAACCTACATAAGAAGCCATAGAATGACAGTGGGAAAGGACATGTACGATGGCTCCCTAAAAGGTGAAAAAGCAGCTTACAGGTGGGGGTCAAAATAACAGCACAAGAACATGGAATACTTAGAGAAATGATGCAACTTATAAACAAGAGTCTCTGGAGGCAGAAGGATGCCAGTCGATCCGTTTCTGATGGGAACAGTACAAGCATCATCCTATGTAGATGCGGTGGAAATCGTTGGCACCAAAGGCAGCATTGCACTTGGGACACTTGCGCTGTCGGGTGTCATAGCGTGTTTTCACACACTCAAAGCAGAACACATGGAAACACTTTGTGAGGACAGCATCCATCTTCCGCATGTTACAGCAAGGGCATGTCAGGCGAGCCTGTGGAAGGGGAGAGAGGAAACTGGAGATATGAGCAACAGCAGGAGAAATCTCTTCCCTACTGACGACAGAACAGCTACATGAGCAAAACACATTGGGCCAGATTCTATAAATGGTGCCTAAATTAGGCCCCCTAATCACAGACATCTAAAATGCCATAAATCTGCACGAATGTTACATTTTTTTTTAAATTGGTTAAATGGTGTGGTAATTGACCATGCCATAAAAAACAATTTTAAAAATCTTATTTTAATTTGTACTTGAACTTATGCACAGATATCCACACAGCGCCTAGCAACGCCTAAGTTGAGGTGTTCTCCGATGCCTAAATGAAATGTGGGGGTGGAGAAGAGACGTAGTGAACTTGGGCATCGCTAGGTGTGCAAGATAGGACCAGATAAAACCAAGTTTCCAAGTTTATTATACATTTGATATACTGCAGTGGGAAAACATCTATGTGGTTTACATAAAATTGCTATATGTAAAAATAATTAAGATAGAACTACAATGTCAATAGTAAAAGAATGAAGAAGCTCAATTAAATTATTTATTAAAGCTTGTTATTTTTCTTATAATCAGTATCAGAATCTGTTCTATCTCCTGCATCCTGCTTTTATTAGTCATATGGAAACACACTCCGTCCCTCCTCGACGCTACAACCCACTGAGCCTTTCTCCAGTAGCAGTTGGGAGCACACTCCACCCCTCCCCAACGCTACATCCCGCTGAGCCAGTTGGAAGGCACAACCCTAATGGCGCACAGACATTCGGCGCACCGTCTAAGGCGTACGTCAAAGGCACCTCAGTGAGCACCTTTGCGAAGCGACTGAAAAGTGACCGAACTACCACAATTTCAACCCCACCTAACCAACCTACAACCTACAGTTTGGTCTCATACAATCACACTACCAGACACGCTTACTCTCAAAATGTTAACTACACCACAAAAACACACACAAGCTATCTTACTGATTGCCCTGATTCTAGCTAACTGGAAGGCAACAGCAAACAACATCTTCCCAATACCAACTATATCAAATACTAATGGAATTCTCCACCCATCCACACAAATCACAACAGACAGAAACACAAACTACCAGACCTACACCTACCACTCCAGCAATGGGTTTCAAGAAGTGTAGCCAGTGCCAGCGTGTGATTTCTCTTACGGACCCACACCGTTGGTGCCTCATGTGCCTTGGGCCAGACCATCAACTGAAGTCGTGTAAGCGCTGTGCTACTCTTCAACCTCGAGATTTTAAACGTCATCGGATTTTAGTGAAGAAGCTTTTCGGGATGGATTCTTCAACCACTCCCTCGACTTCAAAAGCGGACTCGTGCCCTCCTGCTTCCATGACTCCGAACTCGAGCCTCATCAGACCTTCTTCATTTACATCAGCTCTTGCTTCGAATACACCTGCTGTATCTTCCCCTGCATCCTCAGGTCAGATAGCTCAGCAGAAGGTCCCAGCGGTGGTAATCAAGGTTGCACCTTTCCACAGCTACTTTGGAACCTCCAGCCAAAGCAGGTGGTCCGGTTTCAGATGCGGATCCATCCTTGCTGGCTTCTTTCCAGACCATGTTAGAGAAGCAGTTACAACAGAGGTGTCACAGTGTGTAGCATCGGGTCTCCTGAAGCAGAATATTCGAAACGGGGCCGCGTTGAGACCCCTAAGAGCCTGTACAACCACAAACTTTAAAAAGCTTGCACAGATAAGTGTATAGTTTCCAATGAGCAAGAGTCTTTTTGTATAATTTTTTGAACAATTTTTTGTCAATTTATAAATTATTTAAACTGTTCACAATTTTACCAGTGGCTAGAAAGTGAAGTTCTGTAAAGTAAAATGCAATGACTGGACGGTAAACTCTTGCCCCAAGGGAAGGTATCCACCTCCCCTTCAGAGTTTCACTTCTCTGAGCGTTTTTAGGAGTCATTTGCTCTCTTCCCACTGGTACATAGTATCTACATAGTCAGTCTCCTATTTATTATAAAGATGGATACAAGGCAGAAAGTGAAGATGGAGAGAAAACCATTCAAAGGACAAGAAGACCCTGGAAACATAGTTAAATGCACAGAAAAATAAAGTCACCAGACAACAAAGGTAGGGAAAATGATTTTATTTTCAATATAGTGATTGAAATGTGTCAGTTTTGAGAAAGGAAAGATATTAAACTTTAAATGTGAGGGCTGCAGAAAAAAATAGGGTACTTGGAGGGCCGCAGAAAAAAATAGTTAATGACAAGATTTATAAACTATAAAGAGTTTTACCTCATGCAAAGTTGTCATTTCTTTAATAAGACATTAACTATTGTTTTCTGCCGCCCTCCAAGTACTACAAATCCAAAATGTGGCCCCGCTAAGGGTTCGAGTTTAAGACCACTGGTCTAACCCCTGTGGAGTACCACAAGGATCACCTCTTTCTCCCACACTCTTCAACCTATACATTGCCGCTCTCGGCTCCTATCTAGACAAACAAGGTCTAACCTCCTACAGTTATACAGACGACATCACCATTCTCCTTCCTTTCGATCAACCAGCACCATCCATGGCAGACACAATACACAGAATACTTGAAACAGTGGCAGCATGGATGAAAGTCCACAAACTGAAACTGAATCAGGACAAAACAAACTTCATCCTACTCGAAAATAACAAAATCCCAACCGTAACAAACCTTGTCATAAACTCTACAACATACCACATCCATCCAACTTTAAAACTCTTGGGAGTGCTAATAGACAGAGGCTGTATGTACAATGCAGCCACAAATCAAAACAATAAAAAATCATTCGTAGTCATGAGAAACCTGAGGCAAGTCAGAAAATTATTTGACAGAAAACAATTCCAACTCTTGGTGCAATCCCTAATCCTAGGTCTCATAGACTACTGTAACATACTATATATCCCCTGCACAGCAACCATGATAAAACAACTACAAACAATACAAAACACGGACCTAAGACTGGTCTTCTCACTGAAGAAATTTGACCACGTCACAGAGGCATACCACGACTCACATTGGCTCCCAATATAAGTGAGAGTACACTTCAAATTTTACTGCCTACTATTTAAAGCAATAAATGGAGACAGCCCAGCTTATTGGAACAATTGACTAATTCAATCCACCTCAACCAGACATAGGAGAACCCATGCACTATTCATACACCCTCCAACCAAAAACGTCAAAAGAAAAAAACTGTACGACAACCTCCTAGCCACTTGAGCTGCACCACTTGACATCCAACTCTACAACTTATTGACCTCGACCGTAGACTACAAAACCTTCAAAAAAGAAATAAAAAACCCTTCTATTCAAAAAACACATAAAACCGAAATAACTCAATCAGAAATGTCCCAAGCATCACCTGCAACTACTCCATATGTACTTCTAATACCATGACAATTCAAATGTAATCCTTAGCAACTCAAAGAAATGTACAAACTACTCCCTAAATACTTCTAATGTCCTGACAAACCACTTGTAATTCGCCTTGAACCTCAAGGTAATGGCAGAATAGAAATCCCTAATGTAATGTAATGTAATATGCATTTGTGAACAGAAAAGTTTTTAATGATGTTTTAAAGCATTCAAGATTTTGTACTATTCAAATGTGATTTGGAAGAGTGTTCCAAAGTTGAGGACTGATAACTGCTAAAGACTGGTTTCTTGTAGATGAATAAATTATTTGTCTAATTGATGAAATTACTAAGGCCAGGATTCTCAAAAACCTGCGTTAAAAAGCAACGGTCTGCTAATGCAGCTGTTTTGATAGTGAACTGAAAAAAGTGAGATAGTCTTAAAACATCGCGCATGCAAATGAGGTCAGCGGACAGCAGCAAAGATTCGCTAAATTTGCATGTGACCATCGATGGTGATAGCGATGGGCACATGTGCAGAAAAAAATGCATCAAGAACCCCCCCCCCCCCCAACAACAGCGGGACAGATGTTCAGTCTCTCCCACTGTCAACCAATAAACCATCCCCCCTGCAGCAGGAGAGATGCCCATACTCTCCTGCTGCCCTGAAAGTTCGGCCGCGTGTCACAATCCCCACAGCAGGAGAGATGCCTACACTCCCACTGCCATGAAATCCCGGACGCGTGCCAAACATCCACCCCCGCAGCGGAAGAGATGCCCACTCTCCCCCGCTAGCAAGTAACGCCCCTGCCAAAGAAGACCCCCTCCCCATCTCCGACGCCCCTTCCCCCTTATCTCAGAGGGACACAGCTCCCTACTCCCAACTGGCCTGCATAGTCTAAAATGGGCCTTCTCCTCCCCGGTGCATCTTGGCCTGACACAGGCCAGCTTGGAGGAGGGAGACCACGTCCCACCGAGCATCTATTTTGAGGTAAGGGAGAAGGGGCATCGGAGATGGGGGAAATGGGGCTTTGGAGACGGGGGAGGGCCATTCTTTGGCAGGGGGGTCACTTACCAGCGGGGGAGCATGGGTATCTCTCCCACTTCTGGAGGGGGTGGGGGGGTGGGTTACGTGTGGCCGGGATTTCAGGGCAGCGAGAGAATGGGCATTTCTCCTGCTGCATCACAACACTTTTAGCAGTCTCTGACACTGACCGGCACCCATGGACCAGTCGCTTATTTTTGTTGCCAAAAGCCGACACCACTTTTAGAAAATGTCTTGGCATGTTTTAAGAATCCACTGGAGAGCTCATTTCAATGTTGAAGAGCCCATTTGCATGTCACTGTCGAAAACTGCTAGAAAGCTCGCTATTGACAGAGATAATCCGTTTTGATAATCTACCACTAAAATGCATACAGGCTAAACCATTGGTAAACGATTTAGCAACGGTGTTAAAGTTTTGAGAATCTGAGCCTAAGAGATTTTGTTATGAGGAATGTAATGGACGTGTTGTTGAGTAAGGTGTTAGGTATTTGTCCAAATATGGTGGTGACTGATTATGGTGTCTACTATATTGGCACTTACCTCTACGACGCTTAAGTCCACTTATAGAATCTGGCCCATTGAGCCCTACTGTGTCATAAGGGCAGTATTATGCTCTGCATGGCTATTATCCTCTCCCCCACCACCTCAGAGGTGCACTATCACGTTCCACATAGCAATCATTTCCATAATACTACTGTCCTCTTCCTGGTTGCCTCAGAGAAAACACAGTTACTTACCATAACAGTTGTTATCCAGAGACAGTAGGCAACTATTCTCACATATGGGTGACATCATCCACGGAGCCCGGATGCGGACAGTCTCGCAAGCAGATTTGCTTGTAGAAATGTAGAAGTTTTGAGTCAACAGCACCGCGCATGCGCAAGTGCCTTCCAGCCCACCACAGGGCGAGTCTCCTCAGTTCAGATAGCTAGCAGAGAAGCCAACCAGGGGAGGTGGGTGGGTTGTGAGAATAGCTGCCTGCTGTCCCTGGATTAACACCTGTTACAGTAAGTAACTGTGTTTTATCCCACATATGGGTGACTTCCAAATTAGCCAGAATGGGATGGTGTGAGTGTTGGCAACTTGGGAGAATAAATTTTGTAATACTCTCTAGCCAAAATGGCCATCCCGTCTGGAGAAAACATCCCGACAATAGTGAGAGATGAAAGTATGAACCGAGGACCAGGTAGCAGCTTTGCAAATTTCCTCACTAGGAGTAGATCTGAGGAAAGCTACTGAAGCCGCCATGGCTCTGACTTTGTGGGCTGTGACTCAACTCTGTAGTTGTAGTCCAGCCTGGCATAGCAGAAAGAGATACAAGCAGCCATCCAGTTGGAGATGGTACGCTTAGAGATTGGATGTCCCAACTTGTTTGGATCGAAGGAGACAGAAAATTGAGGAGCAGTTCTGTGTGGTTTGGTGCGTTCTAAGTAGAAGGCTAAAGCACGTTTACAGTCCAGAGTATGAAGAGCTGATTCTCCAGGATGAGAATGAGGTCTTGGAAAAAACACTGGAAGTACAATAGATTGGTTGAGATGAAATTCTGAAACCACTTTAGATAATAATTTAGGATGAGTACGGAGGACCACCTTGTCATTTTGGAGAATTGAGAAAGGTGGTTCAGCAACTAAAACTTGCAGCTCACTGACTCGTTGAGCAGATGTGAGGGCAATGAGAAAGACCACTTTCCAAGTAAGATACTTCAGATGAGCCGGAGACATTGGTTCAAATGGAGGCTTCATCAATTGAGCAAGAACAACACTGAGATCCCAAACCACTGGAGGCGGTCTGAGAGGAGGTTTGACATTGAAAAGACCTTTCATAAATGTGGAAACCACCGGATGAGCAGAGAGGCTGATGGAAAATAGCAATTGCACTGAGATGGATCGGATCGATGTAGACTTGAGGCCAGAGGAGGATAAGTGCAAAGGATAATCTAACACAGAAGATAAGGAAGAATCTTGAGGCTCCTTATCATGAGAGATGCACCACGTAGAAAATCTAGTCCATTTTTGGTGGTAGCATTGTCTAGTGGCAGGCTTTCTAGAAGCCTCTAAAATGTCTCTTACAGGTTGAGGAAACTGAAGAGGAGTTATGTTGAGAGGTACCAAGCTGTCAGGTGTAGAGACTGCAGGTTGGGATGAAGCAGAGATCCTTGACTCTGTGTAAACAGAGAAGGAAAAACTGGTAGAAGGTATGGCTCCCTGCTGCTGAGTTGAAGTAGAAAGGAGTATCAAGGTTGTCTCAGCCACCGAGGACCTATCATAATCATGGTGGCATGATCGTTCTTCAACTTGAGAAGAGTCTTGAGAATGAGAGGGAATGCAAGATCGCTCTGAGTTCCAAAAGATTGATGTGACACTGACGATCCATACTGGTCCAGTGGCCTTGAGTACAGAGACCATCGAGATGAGCCCCTCAAGCGTAAGTTGAGGAATCTGTCGTGAGGACCTTCTGTTGAGGGGGCGTTTGAAACATCAAGCCTCTTGAGAGGTTGGAAGAGAGCATCCACCAGCGGAGAGACTGTCTCAACGAAGGAGTGACTGTAATGTGTCGAGAGAGTGGTTCGCAAGCCTGCGTCCATTGAGATGCCAAGGTCCACTGAGGAATTCTGAGGTGAAGTCTGGTAAAAGGAGTCACGTGTACTGTGGAGGCCATGTGACCTACCGTGTTTCCCCGATGATAAGGCAGGGCCATCAAATAAGACAGCCCCCCCTTTTTAGAAAAAATTGTAAAATAAGGCACCCCCTCCACCCCCCCGCAAATAAGCCACCCACCGATACCTGCGCTTACCCGAATCGGGTGGTACGGTGGGTGACTCCGTGTGGTCCCTCCGTCTACCGCGGGGGTCGGCAACCCGCGGCTCTTTTCCACCTTTGCCGTGGCTCCGGTAGTGTGTCACGCAGGCGTGCATCTTACAAGTCCGGCGTCGCGGCGGGAAATAGCCATGCTGAGCTCACTGCTCAGCATGGCTATTTCCCGCCGCGACGCCGGACTTGTAAGATGCACGCCTGAAAAAGAAATCATCCTGGCCGGGGTCGGTGTCATGCTCCGGAGATCTACAGCCTTCCTATCTCCCTCTCCCTTCTACCTGCTTCCGGCCACATCCCCTGCTCCACGGCTCTCTTCGGCAACTCAGCAGCAGCGATCGACACAAGCTTCTGACGTCGGGGCCTACCCTCTGCGAGTCCCGCTTGTTTCAACTTCCTATTTCCACAAAGGCGGGACTCGTAGAGGGAAGGCCTCGATGTCGGTAGCTTGTCTTGATCACCGCTGCTGACAAGTTGCTGAAGAGAGTCGCGGAGCAGGGGGGTGTTGCCAGGTGCAGGTAGAAGGGAGAGGGCCAGATGCAGGACTCGTGGGTGAGGGAGCAGAAGAGAGAGGGGAGGGAAACAAAAGGAAATATTTTATACTGGGCTGGGCCGGAGTGGAGGGAGGGTGGAAAGATTCTAGCTACAGGGTGCAGTAACAAAGGAAAAGGGGGGGAAAGCTGAAAATGGAGATAGTGACACAAAGAAGAGAAAGGGTAAGCAGGACCTACTGAATAAGGATAGAGATACAGAGGGGACATGAAAGGGTAAATAAGGCATCCCCCCGAAAATAAGCCCTAGAGCATATTTTGGCCTTCCAAAAAAAATAAGACAGTGTCTTACCATCGGGGAAACACGGTAGTAGTACCATCATGTGTCTTGCTGAGATTGAAGAGCGGGAAGACACTGCATGACAGAGTTGAAGGAGAGCTTCCAGACGCTGTTGCGGAATAAATGCTCTGAGATGGGCAGTATCCAGAACAGCTCCAGAACAGAATTGTAGGAAGGAATGCTCTAAGATGGACAGTATCCAGAACAATATCCAGAACAGAATTGTAGATTCTGAGAGGGCTGAAGTTGAGATTTAGGAAAGTTGATTTCAAATCCCAAGCTTTGTAGGAACCATGTAGTCCGTTAGGTCGCTACAATAACCCCCTGAGATGTTGAATCTTTGATGAGCCAGTCGTCTAGGTAGGGAAATACATGAAGACCATGGTTCCTTAGAGCTGCTGCTACCACCATCAGGCACTTGGTAAACACTCTGGGAGATGAAGCCAGGCCAAAGGGTAGCACTCTGTATTGATAATGCAGATTCCCCACCCAAAATCTGAGGTACTGACGGGAGGTCCGATGAATGGGGATGCGAGTATAGGCCTCCTTGAGATCCAGAGAACATAACCAATCATTCTGATCTAGAAGAGGGTAAAGGGACGCCAGGGACAAAATGCAAAATTTTTCTTTGACTAAAAATTTGTTGAGAGCCCTGAGATCCAAAATGAGTCTCAGATCGCCCATCTTCTTCAGAACTAAGAAGTAATGGGAGTTAAAACCCCCCTGCTCTGCTGTTCCAAAGGAACTTCTTCGATGGCACGGAGACGAAGCAGAGCTTGAGCTTCCTGAAGAAGAAGGGCGGTCTGGGATGGATTGGAAGGATACTCTCTTGGAGGAAGCTCTGGTGGAACCTGAGTGAAATGAAGAGAGTATCCTTCTCTGATGATCGACAGCACCCAGAGGTCGGATGTAATGGTCTCCCATCGGTGGTAAAAAAGATGGAGATGACCTCCTATGGGGGAAGGAGGACAGAAGCAGAACAATGGGTTATGCTCTGTTTTAGACAGTCAAAAAGGCTGCACAGCCTTAGGTGCAGCAGAAGGCTGAGGTTTCTGTTGCTTCTGCGGTTTCTTTGGAGGTGCTCGAGTGTAAGGAGCCGCCCTTGGAGTATAACGCCTCTGGAAAACCGGAGTAGGGCGTGTAGGTTTTGCAGGAGCTGGCATTGACTTTGGTCTGACAATGCAAGCAAAAGATTTTTCATATTCATACAACTTCTTAGTGGCAGCCTCTATGGAGTCATCTTGTCATTGCCCTGACAAGGAATGTTAGCCAGACAGTCCTGAAGATTAGGATCCATGTCAATGGTTTGAAGCCAGGCCAAGCGGTGTATTGCTACAGAGAAAGCAGTGGCCCTGGCTGACAGCTCAAAGGCATCATAAGATGATTGGAGAAGATGCAATCTGAGTTGCGACAGAGTAGCAGTGACTTCTTGGAACTCGAAATGTCTATGTTGATCCAGGTTCTTCAGAAAACCTGGGAGAATATCAATGAAGAACTTGAGATAAGTAACGAAGACAAAGTTGTTATTGAGGACTTTGAAGGACATCATAGCATTTTGATATAGACGACGTCCAAACCTGTCCATGGTCTTACCCTCCCTTCCAGGAGGAACTGTAGCATAGACCTTGGAAGGATGGGTTCTTTTAAAAGAGGATTCCACAAGAAGGGATTGGTGAGATAATTGCAAATTCTCAAACCCTTTGCAATGCAGTGTTCTATACCTCGAGTCCAATTTGCCTGGAACAGCAGGTATAAGGAGTCTCCAGACAACGTTTGAAAGTTTGAGACAAAAGCTTGTTAAGAGGAAGCTGAATTAACTCTGCAGGAGGCTGAGGTAGATGCATGACCTCGAGATACTCCTTAGAGTATTTAGAACCAGCATCTAACTGAATTTCCAGGTCATCAGCCATCTGACGAAGGAAGGACGAGAAAGACAGCTGATCCGCTAAGGCCCTGCCTCGAGAGGGACTCTATGACCTCGAGAACGAAGGTGAAGCCTCTCTGGAGAAGTGGCAATCCAAAGAATATGGAGACTTGGAGGAGGCAATGGAAGCAGCTGATTCCTCAGGGTCTGGAACTGGTGACCTCGAGTGAGGAATTGGAGGCCTCGAAGAGCTGGAAGGTCTGGAATGAGGCCTAGATGAAGAAGCCTCGATGATCTTTAGAGGAAGATCTGCGCCTCGATGATGTCTAGATGAAGGCCTCAATCGACAACGAGAGTGGTGTCTGGAAACAGGTCTCAAGGATCGAGGAGACTTCACCCTATGTATGGAAATAGGCAATGCTACTGGTGAATGGATACAGCTAGAAGCTGTAGATCGAAACACAGTGGATTGGATCAAGGAATCTCGAAGCACTCCCAAAGAATCTGCTCCTTGTATGGAGTGTGAGAATTCCTGTCGAGACACTCGCAAAGACTCTGCTCCTTGCATAGAGTGTGAAGCTTGAGCTCGATGCACAGGCAGGGACTCGATCTCATGGGAGACTGCTGATTGCCCAGGCTGGATTACAGGAGGCAGCATCGAGGCAGAACCATATTTGCTCAGTAACTGAACAAATTGCTGCTCCAACATAGTCTGGAGAGAAGTCTGCAAAGGTGGATCCGCGTCTGAAACCGGACCACTTGCTGAGGCTAAAGGCTTCAAGGTGGCAGTGGAGATGTGCTTGGACTTGGAGGTCTTGGAAAGCTTGAGGACCACCACAGGAACCTTCTACTTAGGTGTCTGACCTGAGGGAAGCTCAGGAGAAGATAAAGCAGTTGTTCTCAAGGCTAAAACAATCCAAATGAAGATGGTCTGATGAGACTCGAGGTCTGAGTTGTGGAAGCAGGAAGGTGGGACCGAGGCAGCACTCGAGGTTGAGGGTTTTACTGAAGAGTCCATCCTGAAGAGTTTCTCCACTAAAACCCGACGACGTTTAAGGGCTCGAGGTTGAAGAGTAGCACAGTGCTAACACGACTTAGGATTATGGTCAGACCCAAGGCACTTGAGGCACCAGCGGTGTGGGTCCGTGAGAGAAATCGCACGTTGGCACTGGCTACATTTCTTGAAGCCCGTGACTGGCCAGGACAAAGGAGGGAAGACAGCCGCTGCGAAGTCGAAGCCCACAGGCTGCGGCCGCGCGGCCTGGCCCACCAGTCAGTCAACAAAGAAAAATAAAATAAGTCTTTTTTTTTTTTTAAAGGAAAATAAAGAAAGTAATACAGCGATTCGTGACTAAAAAGAACACAAACTGCGGTGAGAGAAGGCACGGAATGAACGAAGTTCGACGCAGAGTGTCAAAGTACAGACTTCTCGGCTCTGCGGAAAACTGAGAACTGAGGAGACTTGCCCTGTGCTGGGCGGGAAGGCACTCGCGCATGCGCGGTGTGACTGACTTAAAACGTCTACATTTCTACAAGCAAGTCTGCTTGCGAGGCTGTCCGCATCCAGGCTCCGTGGATGACGTCACCCATATGTGAGAATAGGCTGCCTGTTTGTCCCGGGATAAGTAATGTTATGCTCCATATTGCTACAATTTTCTACAGTATTGTCTTATAGTATCAGTGTCATGTTTCAAAATACTACTGTACCCTCCCCTACCACCTTAGAGATGCAATGTCACCTTCAGCTCTATCACCCCTTTCCCCAGCGGCTCAGAGGAGCAGCCTTCCCTTATCAGCTCTGAAGCACCCCCTCCCCCGTTACCATCCCTCTCTCCCTTTTTCTTGCTTAATGTACCACCTTTGGCACCACCAGTGGCGTACTTAGCATGTGTGACACCCGAGGCCCATAATTTTTTGACACCCCCTCATCTGTATGAAAAACATGATTTTTAGTAACAATCCACATGTCACACAAGAGTGTACCTAGGAAAAAGCAGCATCTTACATACTGCAGTGAGCAGTACATCAATACACCCATTGTAAAACTAAACAAGCCAGACTAGTACAGATCAATCCTACACAGTCAATCCTAACCGAAAACCATGTCTTTTCGAACACACACAACACAGAAAACACCTTCGCCTAGTATGTAATCACAAACTAACCCCTCCCCCTTTTACAAAACTGTAGTGTGGTTTTAAGCAATGGTGATAACAGCTCAGACTCTAATAGAATTCTGAGCATCAGAGCTGTTACCACCATGGCCAATGCTAAAAAACGCTCTACAGTTTTGTAAAAGGGGAGATAAAATAGAAATACGTAGACAAAGATTAAACTGAAGCACCAAGAAGCTGGACTCTGCATACAATGCAACACCACAGAAACAGCGATGCATCTCCCCTAAAGCCAAATAAATAAATAAATATAATTTTTTTCTACCTTGTCTTCTCTGGTTTCTGCTTTCCTCATCTTCTTGTCACGCTCTTCCTTTCATCCACTGTCTATCCTCCCTCTGCCCCTTCTATATGGCATGTTCTCTCCTTCTATTCCCCTTCCAGAAACTTTATGCCTCCTCCTTCCAACTCTCCCTTCACTCCCATTGGTCTGGCATCCATCTTCTTCCCTTCCCTCCTCCAATGGTCTGGCATCTCTCTCCTGTCCTCTTCTTCCCTCTCCTATACCCCATGGTCTGGCATTTTACTCTCTCCTCTCCCTTCCCCCCCACTTCCATCAGAATCTGCCCCCCTTTCTTTCTCTTCAACCCAATTCCATGCAGTATCCTTCCCCTTAAGTCTCTTTCCCCTTTCCCTGCACACCAATTCCATCAGCATCTGCCCCCTTTCTCTCCCTTCACCACCCTTCCATACCACCCTGACCCCCTTTTTCACCCTTCACCACCCTTCCATATCACCCTGATGCCTTTTCTCTCCCTCCACCACCCTGACCCCTTCTTACCCTCCACCACCCTTCCATACCATCCTGATCCCTTCTCACCCTTCACTATCTTTCAATACCACCCTGACCCCCTTTCTCACCTTTCACCACCCTTCCATACCATCCTGACCCCCTTTCTCTCTCTTCATCACCCTTCCTGACCCTCTTTTTCTCCTTTCACCACCCTGCTATGCTCCTTTCTCTCTCCATCCAAATCAGCAAGGCCCTGCGATGACTGCTTCTGCTGCCTCTGCTCCGGAAGAGGTAAGTGACATCGGAGGGGGTTGGGCCGGCAGACGCAGGGAATTGTGGCAAGGTCCCGCAATGACTGCGGCTGCCGGTCCACCTTCCTCCCAAACGTCACTTATCTCTTCTGGAGTAGAGGCGGCAGACGCAGTCATCACGGGACCTTCCTGCACTTCAGCGTGGCTCCCGCCTCTGCTCCAGAATAAGTACGGCAGCCACGCTGAGGTGCCATTTAGAGCAGCGCGGGAGGTTCCGGACCCGGCCTGCTGTGCATCCCCTTGGAGCGTGCACCCGGGGTGGACCGCCCCCCCCCCCCCCCTTGGTATGCCATTGGGCACCACTAGCAATAAAAAGCTCAAACATTTGTTTGAAAATGTGAGATGAAGGGTGGGCAAGCTCCTCTTGTTATGAGGCAGAGAAATTACAGAATAGCCAGGGAAAATAAAGCATGAAACACAAAATGAAGAGCAGTTGGTGAGTGTGGATGGGGATCACCCTCCTCACCTTATATTCTTTGATCTCCTCCATCAGGATCTCATCACAGTTAGGGACCATATCTGGCTTCTTAGTTGTCTCCAGCTTCCTGCGTAGGCGTGAAATGTCTTCCTGTGGAGACAAAAGGAAGATGATGAACCTCTCTCTGATCAGAAGTGCTCACAATACATAAATAGCAATATGTAGAGTACCTTCTGAGGTATACTTTTCTGTTCACATTTGTGGACCCACCCAAGAACACACTATATTTAGGGCTGCACTTTGATTAAAATTAAACTACAGACACAAAGTCAACTGTTAGATGCTGTGGCCTGAAAATGTTTTTTTTATACTTTGGAAGTTGCATTCTATTAGATCATATTTTGACAACTTTTCTTTTCAACTATTGGTTCAATCATTAGTGTTATCTACAAGGGTCATTTCATAAATAATGCACAGGTTGACAACATTGGGGAATGGATGATGCAATTGCAGTAAACCTTTTTTCCCATTAACTTCAGAGCTTGAAGCAGCAGGACTTGTGCTTAGGAGCTCTGTAGTGTATATAGTGTGGCTGTGACAAGTGTGGGAAATGGAGGCTGCAGGTGTCTCAGGTACTGTGTCTGTTGACGATCAGAGACGCCTGGACAATGCAACCGTGCTGAAACAAAGATTCGATGTTAAAGGCCAGGCATTCTTGAATCACGGGTCAGAGACTTTGAGCTGGAGCTGAAATCACAGTCCAACGAGTGGAGAGCTCCATCTTCCCCACAACAAAAATTTTTTTTTGACAAACTCAATCAAAGGTCAAACAAATTATGATTTTTGCTTATGATCATGAAGGAATCATCATCATCACAGACATGTGGAAGAAGTGTCAGAGCAGTATATTATCATGATTTTTTGCAAAAAATGCGCAGAAAAATGCCACTCATTCTTCACAACGCTCGCCCGCACATAGGGAATGTTGTCATTGAAAACTACGCAAATACGGCTGGGAAGTGTTACCTCATGCTCCCTACAGTCCATTAATGAGTCCACCAGACTTCGACCTTTTTCCAAAGTTGAAACAACCTATATGTGAACATCGTTTTGCATTTCTGGAAAAGCTTTCTTCTGCCGTTACGCAAGCCATTCAGCAACTGAACAAAAACGTGTCTTGGATGGAATAATGAAGCTTCCTGGACATTGGGACTCGATCGTTGCAAAGCAGGGAGACTATATTGAAGGATTGTAAAGAAATACTTGGAAAAAAAAAAAAACAAACATGTAAATTAAAAAAAAAAAATAGTGTGCACTATTTATGAAATGACCCTCGTATATTGGACTACTGCAATATTTTTTTTTTTCAGGATTCCACAAACACTTTTGCAGACTTGGTTTAATTCAGAATACCGCAGTATGTCTGATATACAGGTTGAGTAAATTGGCCCACATTAGGCCATATCTTTACCAATTGCATTGGCTTCCATTGAAGGCAAGAATCTTTTTAAAATGTGGTTACTTTTGTTATGGCCTGGCTCCAAGTTATTTAGTAAAACATTTTTCATTTAGTACGTGTTGCGTGCCTCAATGTTTTGTGTTTCTATCAGTTAGAGAAAGAAAAAGAAGGGGATATTTGGTAAAAGGAAAAAGTAATAAAAAAGGAGCATTGTGTCAAAGTTGCTATCACCAAACAAGGTGCCAATTTCTATTTTTTACAGAAGGCACTAGTTAGCCTAGATTCAGTGCTAACTCAGCTTCCTAAGCCAACCGCTTACTCTTTAGCAGATGAACTGGCTGGCACACAGTAGGCTAATATGAATGCATGGCATGACAAGCCTTTGGATTCACTAATTTCCTGCTCAACATATGATCTCTGGGTGTTTCAACCTGAAGGTAGGAGAACTGTAGAATGGGAGAGTGAAGGGTATTAAGCACCCTACCCCAACACAAAGGTCAAACTGGATATTGGGGGGAAAAAAAAGTGTATATGTGTACAAGCATAAAAATAGTTTAAAAGAAAAGAACTCCACATATATGCGACAACATTCAAATTAAAAGAGAAAGTATATTCATTTTGTTTTGGGGCGACCTAACTTGTGCAACCGAAGAATAATATGATCTTTTTGAGGAATTTCCTCACAAAAAGCTTCTTGAAAAAAAAAGATTTAAAAAGCATTCTGAATACTTTAAAGCTCGACTCCAATAGCAAGTAACTGGGAAGCTGGTTCCACGATGAAGGGGCTAGAAAGAAAAAGGCTTTAGCTCTTGTAGTCTCCCATTTTGCTCTCTTGACTGGTGGTATAACTAATCTATTATCTTGTAGCGATCTGAGAGTACGAGAGGGGTGTACAGAATTGTCGAAGTATTCAAATAACTAGGTAGCATAACATAGCATAAAAACTAAGTTCTATGCGGTTCACAAAAGATTGTAAATACAAACGATGAAAATGGGAAATGAAACATGCCTAATTTCCAAAAGATTCTATGAAAAGATACATTTTTAAAGCACGTCGAAGTTGTTGATAAGAGTCAACTGACATAATTAGGTACAATCAACTTCACCTAAGTGAATGCTTTGATTATCCGCACATGACCACCATGGTCCCTTTTTTTTATCATTAAAGTCAATGGACATAAACTCCGGATAATTGCACTTCTGATAAGCACACAATCCGCTTATGCGCACAGATATTATAGGTCCAACTGCCATTTGTTCACGTCATGTTCACTCTGGTTAAATGCAATCACATGTTCTGACATGGATGAGCCAGCCTAGGCCTAGCCAGGTGTTCGAACTTTTGGAACACCAATACTGCACCATGGTGTCGCATGGATAAAGATCATTGTCTTTGGCTGAACGTGTCGGTGTGTTAAAGAGACTTGACTAGAGAGTCAGGTCTCTATTGCAAAACATTACAGTGTTCATCCTAGCCAAATTTCTCGGATTTACAAAAAAAAAAAAGCAAGCAATATTGAAAGACTGGCAAAACAACAGCAATCCTACTAGAAAATGGAAAAGAATTGGGAAGGCTGGAGATGTTGAACAGGCATTGCTGTGATGGTTTGTGGAAGCTAGAAGTCAACAACTACCAATCAGTGAACCTCTACTGATGGAGAAAGCAGCACAGTTATCTGAAGAGCTGGGCATAGAAGACTTCAAAGCGACAAATGGATGGTTAGATAGGTGGAAAGTTCGTAATGGCATAAAATTTAAGAAGCAGCTTGGTTAAAAACAAGATGCAGATTAATTTGGTGCTGAAAGATGAGGAGACTGTTTCCCAGAAAGAGTATAGGCTGACAAAAAGGCCTTATGGGATTCATCTGGAAATTGTGGACTTGGAAACGGGAGCAACCTGCCAAAGATCCAGAATGGGCCTCCAATCTTCTGAGCCTTTCTTTGGCACAATAAAGTATATAGAGCCCAAGTGTTTGGGTGGCACTGGCTCTATAGCTTGAATATCCAGCAAGTGCTGAATGATGGCTTAAACCTTGAGCGCTTTGTCCGGAGCGACCTGTAGGAGAGTCCAAGAACCAATCTGTCAGAGGCTGGGCAAATTCCAGCTTATACCCCAACTGAATAATGTCTAAGACCCACTGGTTGGATGTAGTGTGCATCCAGATAGGAAGAAACACTGAGAGCCGGCCCCCTATCTGAAAAGGGGCATCCATCGGTCTGGCATCATTGTGCTTTCTGGCACAGGGAGTAGAAAACTAAGGGTGGAAAGACTGGGAATGCGACTCGCGAGAACTGATGACAGGCATTCAGGGAGTGGCGTGGGAGCAGGCAGGAGAGCGAAAAGCTCGCACCTGCCTTGTCTGCCGCAACAGATGGAAGCAGCCGTGTAGTGAGGGAGGTGTCGATACAGCACTGGACCGCCAGACTTTAAAAAAAAGTACCGGGGGGGGGGGAGGGGGGGCGGGGGGGTATATATTCACTCCATAAGATGCACTTACATTTCCACCCACTTTTTTGGGGGAAAAAAGTGCATCTTATGGAGCGAAAAATATGATACTTCCCATGATCAACAGCCGATTCATTTCTTGTCTAGTTTCATCTAGAGAAAACAGTATGTAATGATGTATTTCTTACAAAGGCAAGTCACAAAATAAAAGTGAGAGGAAGGAGAAAAGACAAAGGTGACAGGGAATGAGAAGGCTGAAGCAAAGAAGAGGTTAGGTGGAATAAACCTTATACCTGTGCACGCTTGTAGTTGAAAGTGTCCTTCTCCTTTGATACGCTGTTCTCAACAATCTCTTCTCGAATGTCATGCAACTTCTTCTGTGCCAGTTCCAGCTGCACTTTCAGCTCATCCGCCTGCTGCGCTGCTTCTAATGCCTACGATCAATGAAGAGAAAAGTAAAAGTAACAGCTGAATCAGTTTATCACAAATACAAAACACCGATTTGTATGATTTGGCATATTCTCCTTTATAATCCCTTAATGATTAAGAGCAGTGTGCTGCAAGACAGGGAAGCCAGGATTCAAATCCCACCATTTCTTATGATCTTGGGCAAGCCACTCACCTCTCCATTGTCTCAGGCACAAACTTAGACTGCAAGCGTTTTGGGCACATGAAAATACCTTCTGTACCAGAATTAATGTAACTCACCTTGATCTAGTGAAGGTTCTCGAAATAAAGATAATGTATCTTAAATAGAAAACTACGTATAGTCCAAAAGTTATTCATCACGAAATAAGGATTTGTTTTTAATTATGTTTTATGCTTTATATTTATGCAACGGTTAATTATTTTTGGTAAATGAATTCCATTAATTCATTCATAATGTCAAGACCAAGATTTAAAATCAAGTCTTTCTGACCAGCGATTTAAATCAATTTGATTTAAATAAAATCTACCCTATCTAGTACTACATAGACCCATCAGGTAGAAATTGAGTCCACATTGCCAATCATTCTACTTTACAGACCCATCCTCTTGGAATTCTCTTCCTCTCTCTATCCACAGTATTCCCTCTCAAGGAATTCAAAGTTTCTCTCAAGACGTGGCTATTCACCCAAGCCTTCTTGTCGAAGTATCGATGATCTTTATCTAAATATCGACGCTCTCAGTCTAAGCGTTTCACCTCGAAGCATAGGTTGGTTAGTTCATCAACGTACTGACAATCTCCATCTTCATCAGGTCAGTACCGTCATTGTAGAGACTCTCCAAACCTTCCAGATAACAGTGGCTCAGAGTGGGAGGCCAATATATCAGCGTCTGAGTCTTATGGAATACCTTCAGAACCATCTCCACCACCACCTAGGAGAAGATCACCTCCTGAAGGACTCGCTTTCCCCAAATACATCAGTCTATTGGTAAAGAGCTTTCTGTAAAATTAGAAGCAGACATTGAACCCAGAGCTGAATTACTGGAGGCATTAGAGCTTCCCAAGGAGTTTCAGAAATTGCCAATTCACAATCTTTTGAAGGAGTCTCTTCTAAAAAATTGGGAGACTCCACTGTCAGTGACTGTTGCTCCTAGGAAGCTAGACTTCCTATATAGGATTATTTCATGTCCAGGGTTTGATAAATCACAATTTCAATATCAGTCATTGCAGGTAGAATAACATCTTTAAGAAGTCGTCTAGCTCCAGAGTCTTTGCCACAGCTCCTCCAGGTTGTGAAGGCAGAACTATGGACAAGTTTGGTCATTGGTTATATCAAAATTCAATGCTATCCAACAGAATATTGAATTACAATTTTTTCATGTCCTTTTATTTTTTCAATTTTCTATACTGTTCTTCCAGGGGAGCTCAGAATTGTTTACATGAATTTATTCAGGTACTCAAGCATTCTTCCCTGTCTATCTCAGCAGGCTCACAATCTATCTAATGTATCTGGAGCAATGGGGGGATTAAGTGACTTGCCCAGGTTCACAAGGAGCAGCGTGGGTTTGAGCAGTACATTCCACCAGCTTATCTTTCTGAATTCAAACACATTACTCATGCCCTGTTGCAAACCAGGAAGTACATGGCTCACATTGCTTTTGATACATTTGAACTGACATCCAGAGCTTCTGCTATGGCCATAGTTATAAGGCGGCTGACTTGGTTAAGAGTCTCCTATATGGACATCAATCTTCAAGACCGCTTGGCCAACATTCCATGTACAGGAGAAGAGCTTTTTGGAGAGAAGGTAGAGTCTGCCACACAAAAGCTTACTCAGCATGAGCAGAGTCAGAATGCTCTTAACAAAACCAGGAAGTCTCAATCTACTAAGCCTGCTCAGAAATCATTTATTTATTTATTTATTTATTTATTCAATTTTTTAGCCCGTCCTCCCAAAAGAGCCCAGAATGGGTTACAATGAATATATTGGTGCATTAAAATTATAAGTAAGATAGGTACTTAGAAATTCCCTTACTGTCCCGAAGGCTCACAATCTAACTAAAGTACCAGGAAAAATGACAATTAGAAGAGTAATAAAGAAAGAAAATAGAGATAGAGGAGAAAAATAAGAAAATAAACATACTAATAAGATTACAATGATCTAAAGGAATTTGAAAGGTTAAAAAAAGGGGAGATAAGAATAGATGCAGAGGGAGAACCGTTAAAGCAATAGAATTCTGGGGAAATTTAAATGAAATTTGAATGATAAAATAAAACAAAATAAGTGGTAAAACAATAAGTGAGATTAAAAAATATATCATAAACTAAAAAGAAGTGAAAATAAAATCAAAACAGTCAAAACTGAAGTCCAGCTTGAACGGGCCCCCGAGCCAACCGTTGGTCCGATGGCCGGACTGCAGCCCTCCTCCGTCAGCTTCGGCCAAACCACCACCTCAGAAGAGACAGAGGCAGCAAAAATTCCAGAAGCAACAACCATCCACGACTCAAAAACCAGCTCAGTTTTTTTTTTACCTGCTTCTAGAGAGCATAGATCACAACTCCTGAACATCCCTGCTTTTACAGCCTCTTCCTCTTCACATCAGAGTTGTCTTCAATCTTTTTATCCACGAAGGACTCTCATAACGAACGATATGTGTTTCAGTGGTAGCCATGGAAGCGCCGTCTCCCTTTTGAGGACCCGCTAAGAGAACAAAAAGATTATCTGACTTCCGGAGCGAAGGACCCAACAGACATCCAACTTGCACAACTGCCTCTGTTCCGAAGAGACCTCCCGGCTACCAAAGACCGGGAAAACCACGGACTGGTTGCAATGAAAAGACGAGACCACCTTCAGCAAAAAGGAAGGAAAAGGCCATAGCATCACCCGCTCCCTAGACAACTCCAGGAAAACTTGCAGCTCAGAAATGCGTCTCGCAGAAGTAATAGCCACCAGGAAAACCACCTTGAGAGTAAGGTCCTTCAATGAGCAGGAACCCAGGCCTCAAAGTGAGGGCGCACTAGCATGGACAGGACCAGATTGAGATTCCAGGCCGGAACCGAAGGCCGCACTGGATGCCGAAGCAATTTAGCCGCCCTCAAAAAGCGAACCACTTCCGGAAAAAATGTTAAAACACTTACACTGCAGCTAACCGCAAAAATCAGATAAATCTGCAAGCTGAACCCAGAGAGAAGACCAGACCAGGCCCCTATCCAGGCCATCCTGCAAGAACTCCAAGATGTGAGGCAAAGAGGAAACCACTCCATGCGCAGCACACTACTCTTCAAAAATAAGTCTGAGAAGTAGAAAGCCTCCGGGACCCCAAGAGAGTGGAGATCACTTTATCTGAATAACCTTTCTTACCCTAGGCGTTCGCTCTCAAGAGTCAAGCCTTAAGACAAAAGGGACCTGGATCAAACATTGGAATGGGGCACTGAGTCAGAAGGATGGGCGAGAGGGGCAGCAAAAGAGGATCTCCCACGAGATGACGAACCAGATCCGTGTACCATGGGCGCCTGGGTCAGTCCGGAACCCCATGATCACACAGCCGAGGTGCTGAGCAATGTGAAGAAGAACTCTGTCCATCACTGGCCACAGAAGAAACACATACAGGAGGCCTGCCACCAGCCAAGGCTCTACCAGAGCATCCAGCCCCTCAGCCTGAACATCCCTGCACCGACTGAAGAACGGAGCACTTTGGAATTGACATTCGTGACAATCAACTCAATGGCTGCGGGGCCGAGACACCACTCTCCAGGATCTAGCACGTGACCACTGAAGAAGTCCGCCTGGACATTCTCTACTCCTGCTATGTGGGAAACAGATGTCCAGAAGATGTCTCTCTGCCCACAGCAAAGCAGACTCCTGCACTACCAGATGACTCCTGGTTCCCCCTGATGATTGACATAGGCCACTGCCATGGCATTGTCTGAGAGAACCCAAACAGACTTGCCCATCAACGTTTAGAACGCTAGTAATGCCAGTCGGATGGCTCTGGTCTCCAGAACATTGCTTGATCAACCCTGCCACTTCCCCTGCGTGACACTGCTGTTCAGATTCAGAATAAACCTCAGGAAAATCCAGCACTCCCCCTCCTGGCTAATTTGTCTCACAACCACAGCAGCACTGAGAACGAATTTCTCCCAGGGAGGGGGGGAGGGGTGAAAAGTAGGAAACCAGGAAGTGACTCAGGGGTACTTAAAAGGCCGAGCCAGACCCAGGAGGAGAGGGGTGTGTACTAGAGGGAACCTAGGAGCTGGAGAAGCTGGTCGAAGGGCCTGGCACTGACAGAGTTTGTAGGAGGTAAGACTCTACTGTTTTTAAAAAAACCTGCCTTTGTTCTGGTACCTACTAAGACCTAGGACATAATGCTGTCTAACTGTTCCCTGCACATGGAATAAAGACTATTTGGGGCATGGCACACCCTATGGAGAATGGGACTTGTGTTTGTGAAAAGATTGGAGAAAAGCCTGTTTTCTTTGAAGAACACAAACTTATAGGAACCTGTGAAGGAACAGGCTTTGCACTACTGTTGAATAAAAAAGTTTTTCCTTGAATGTCCAGAGAGTGGTCTGTCTGTCCGGCTATGCAACCGTTCTGAACAAGTTACCCCACTCTATCACATGCCTCCTCCGGAGACCAGCTGCCCTGAGCCAAGCGACCGAAACACTGAGCTCCCCAAACGAGGAGACTGGCATCTGAGAGAAGCACTGTCTTCTGAGGCTGATCCAGACTCACTTCCTGCACCAGATTGGAAGACTGTAGCCACCAACGGAGATTGCGATGAACTAAACCCCGTGCACCTGGGGTGACCACTGCTGAAGTAGAGCATACTGAAGCAGGCCCAAGGAAGCTGCCATCGACCCCCAAGACCTGGAGAATAACCTTTGCCCAAGGACATTGGGAAGCCATCGGCAGGTGAATCTGCAACTGCAATTTGACCACATGGGCCTCCGGCAGGAAGACCTTCCCCAAGTCAGTGTTGAAAAGAACCCCAAGGTACTCCAAGCACTGAGACGGAGCCAACCAGCTCTTGAACAGGTTGACTACCCATCCCAGTGACTGCAGAAACTCCACAACCCGAGCCGTAACTCAGGAACTCTCCTGAAAAGACTCTGCTCAGATCAACCAGTTGTCCAGATAAGGGTGAACCAGAATGCTCTCCTTGTGCAAGGCTGCCGCCACGACCACAATAATCTTGGTGAACGTCCGTGGAGCTGTGGCCAGACCAAAAAGAAGCGCACAAAATGATAGTGCCGTCCCAAGATCGCAAAGTGAAGGAACCGCTGATAGAAGGTCTGAAGCAGAACATGCAAGTAGGCCTTCGTCAGATTGTGAGAGGTCAGAAATTCCCCGGGCTGAACCGCCAGAATGACAGATCTCAGGGTCTCCAAACGAAAAGACGGAACTTGCAGAGCCCTGTCAGATACAAGATGGGCTGAAAAGTCCCCTCTTTCTTGGGCATCACCAAGTAAATCGAATACTGCTTTGAGATCTAGCAATCTTTGAAACGTCTGGCAAAAGGCCTACTTCTTCCATGCCACCTGACAAGGAGAAGCGAAAAAGTGATCTGGCAAAGAGCGAGAAAACTCCAGAGTATAACTGTCCTGAATCACCTCCAGGATCCACTGATCCACTGTGATCTTGGCCCACCCCTGGTAAAAGTCTCGCAACCGGAGTCTGTCATAGTGGAAAACACCCTTCAGGGATTCAAGACAAAGTTAGACAAGTTCCTGCTGAACCAGAACATACTCAGGTAGGGCTAGTCTCAGTTAGGGCGCTGGTCTTTGACCAGAGGGCCGCCATGTGAGCAGACTGCTGGGCACAATGGACCACTGGTCTGACCCAGCAGCGGCAATTCTTATGTTCTTAAGTTAACCGAGCGCCCACGGCGACCAAGGGAGGCACCGGCAAGGAGTCATGGTGCGGGAAGGGCGGCGGGGGAACAAACAGAGGAATCACATCCCCCCGATGGGTCCCCTGAAAAGATTGCATGTGCTGAAAGAAACGGCCCTAGGGAGACCCAGAGGCAGGAAAAGAAGCAGCCTCTCGACCAGGGCGATATCTGCAGAAATCATGCAAACGCCCCCAAGCAATGCCATTCCGCACAGGCTGGCGGACACGGTCTTCAGGAGGACGGGGGACCTTAAGAGTCTGTTAAGGTCTGAACCAACTTGTCCAAATCCTCACCAAACAAAAAAGACACCCAAAAAGGAAATTTTGTCAGCTTAGCCTTAGATGCCGCATCCAGAGCCACAAGGTTCGATGAGCGGCCACCCCCAAGAGCCATGGACTTGCCGAAACCCACACAGGTCATACAAGGCATCAGAAAGATATAAAGCACCCATTTCAATTTTGGCTACTTCATGTTCCACCAAGGACCAGTCATCAGACTCACGGTCAAGGACACAATCGGCACACCGAAAACAAGCCCAAGCAACCAGACCACCACACATCGCCACCTGGACCGCAAGGGCAGTGACATCAAAATTCTGCTTAAGGAGGGACTCTCTTATGCTCAAGGCTCAGCCACCCTCAATGGGCAACGTATGCCACTTCGCGATGGCCGAAACCACCACATCCACCACCAGCGACTTCAAGGTATCCCTATCTCCCTCTGGGATGGGATACAGGCGATCCATAGAGTGCGCAAAATGAAAAGGCACCTCTGGCGCTTTCCACTGCACAAGCACAATATCCTGATGCATAGGAAAAGAACGGGATGCTGAGCAGATCCCCCAAAGCAAAGGGTCCATCACATGCGGGGACTCCTTCGTGTCTTCCTCGAAATGCAAAAACAAAGAGACCTGAACAATATGCTCCTGGAGCTCTTCACTGATGCATCCTCCCCAGCTGACGGAACTGAAAAACCGTCGCCAGCGACATCCGTTCCCCAGAGAGGATCCTGGAGGTCTCCCAAAGGGTCCAGGTCCTCATCATGAGAAAACTGCTCCCCATAGAAAAAAATCATCGTCCCAAGAGACCCTCGGATGCTTAGACGAGAGGAGGAGACAGGGACGAAACCAGTGCTGAGGGGGGTTGAACTGGAGTGGATGCAGAGGGAACTCCCCCACTCCCGAGATCTCCGGGGCAGAGCAGGACCCCCGGACGCTTGAAGATAAGCCTTGCACAAGGCAAAAACAAAATCAGAGGAAAAATACCCTGGCAGTCCAAAGGGACTCACTGCCAAAGCAGAGGACCCGGAAACAAAAAGTCTCCCCTGACCCAGGAACGGGAAGAAGGGTAGAGGCAGCTGAACCAAAAGACTAGCCTCAAATTAATAATTATAGGTGTGAGTGGAAAACCCTCAGTCTCACAGCTTGCTATGGGAACAAGTCCCTAGAGCACCAGCTGCCACAATCAAAACCCAAAGAGGGTATTACTTGTGAAACATCCCTGGGTTTCCCACCTAAATTTACTAATGCACAAACGTGCTAAAAGTGAAGTGAAATAATAAATGAAAAAATCACTAAGCAGTGAATTGGTTCAGCTATCTCTATCCCCCTTCCGGGGTCGAGGAGCGTCCAGACTCATCCGGGCTGGCTCAGACACAAACTTAACTTCTCCGATGGTCCGGAGGGCAAAAAGACCAGCAACAAGTAAACCCGTCCAACGGGGCTCCGTTTCGAGGGGGAACCACCCCTCTTCCTCAGGAACTAGATATATAATCCAATTGTGGTCTCAAATGCTAGCCGAAGAGTAGAGTCCGGAATGAAAACGGCAGCAAGGGAAACCTTATTTTCCTGACCATCAGCGGCTGGGGGAATCTTTTTGTGGCATTCGAGAAGGGAATCCCTGGACACCGGCACCTGAAGCTGATGAGGATTCCCCTTTGCGGCGACCAGTACACTGCAAGCACAGGTCGGCCGCATTGACCTCGCGTCTGGAGCACAATTAGCACTTTTTCACTCTAAACGTGCTCATTGTGCAATATGTGACCTAGCTAAGGGAAAAGTGCCAGTTAGCAATAAAAAGCAATAACAATGAACTAAAAGCTCCTTTAAGACCGGCACTGCCTCAGGATTTTTTTTTTTCCTGTCAGAACAGACTCCACTGGCTCTCTAAGCTATATGCCTTGCCAGTATCGGTGGCAAGGCTTACAACTGAGGCACTTCGAGAAAAATTTTGGGGAGGTGGAGGAAATGGGGGAAGGGAAAATTCATGACCCGTTGAGTGTTTCACCCCCGAGGTCAGATGGATCCCCAAAAGGGTCCCCTTAATCTCAAACAGGGACAAGAAGGTCACTAAACAACTTCCAACAAGCCTACACTAACCATTTTCAGGGAAGGCTGGCACAGCTTACCACACCTGCTGAAACTGAGAACAGACTGGTTAGACTAGAGGGAAACACAGCCATTATTATTACAGCTATAGTTTTGTCTCAGTCTCCACCTGCTAGTCATGGTGAGCTATTACCCATCAGTGAACTGAACCGGTCTGGAGAGATACTAAAGACCTGTCAGCTGCAGACCGAAGTCTGTGTGATCTCAATGCAGGCAGAGCTGAATAATCGGTTCAAGCACAAGAAACCCTGAAAAAAGGGACCAATAAAACCACCAAATAAAATAATAAAAGGGAGAGAGCAGAACAAACACACTCCTGCTGGCACGCATGCAAAAGGGAAAAACTGTAGGTGGACCTAAGGAGCCCAGTGAAGTATAGCAGAAGCACAGAGAAAAAAGTCCAAAACAGATTCCTTCTGCAGATGGCAAATGGCCAAGAGGACACAACCCATCTCTATTTTGAAATTCTACAAGATCTGAGATTAGCAGATCTACTGAAAAACTTCAATTATCTTTTCCTACGCTGAAAGGCGTCATCTATACTGGAAAATTAGGGAAGTCTCTTCCTTTCAAAATTACTGAGTTCTGGAATAATTTTTCTGTCCAGTTGCTCTCTCCAATTATTCTGAAAACTTGGGTTTTTTCAAAACTGTGATCTTCGCCTCCCTCTATATTATCCCTATCCTTAGATGCGGTATATAAGCCTAAGGTTTCATTTAGTTTCTTTACTGGATTTCTGAATGTCTTTCTCAAAACATCCAAACTCAGACTTCGATGTCTTATTGAAAATGGCCCTCCACTTATTTTCTTATCCTTAGAAGGCTTACTATCTAAATCTGTACCTGAAGCAATGGAGAGTTAAGTTAAATGCCCAAGATTACAAGAGTCAATGGGATACGAACCTTCTCAGCCCGCTGCTCTAACCATTATGTTACGCCTCCCTTCTTGGATTTAACTCGTTTTCTCGATTTCTACCCATGGAGTTTTATGATCTACAGAATTCCCAGAGTCCCTGGTAAATCAGTGCAGAGATAATAAGAGCTTCTATGAAAGTTGACGTGGGCACAGTGTGATGATGGTGATCCCGTTCAAGGGAGAAGGGATCAGTGGTACTGAGCACTCACCTTACGCTTGTTCATTTCCAGGGCCTGTGTGCGTAGGGCCAGCTCCTTCTCGCCAGTGCTGATATTATTCTGCAGCAGATGCTCCTTCTCCTCCAATTTTCTCACCACCTGCAGCTGTGCGTCCACCTACAGAATCAGGAAAAGAGCAGAGAACAAAACATGAAAAAGGTATAAAATATGGGTTTTAAAAAAATCTTTTCCAAATGGTTACTACTACTACTGCCATGTTGTTGCCCAATTATCTTGAGCCTATGTTTACCTGGGTTTTGAGGGTCAGGACCTGCTCGGCCAACTCTTCCTTCTCTTCTTTCAGTAGTTTGTGGATCTGGTTGGATTTGATACGCTCAGACATCAGTTTGAAGTTGGCATCATCCTTCTCCCGCAGCTGTTGCATGAGTCGAATGTTCTGTTCCTGCATGTCCTCAAAGGCCTGGCCTGTGACATCCATCTCAGAAAGCAGTGCCTCCTCCTCCTGGGAGATCAAAGAGCATGAAAAAATGAGCAGATGTGATGTATTTGCTCAGACCTTTGGCTGAAGCAGGGAGGCTTGTGTGATGCCACCCCAGCCCTGGTGCCACCCAGTGGTCATGGAGACAGGACTGCTTGGGCTTATTTGCTGGGCCTCGCAAACTGTAGCCAACACTAAGACAACATAGTTTTATGTGAAAACAAAATTCTTACAACCAGCAATTCGCCTCTTAAGCCTTAAACCGTTTAGCTTCCTTTTCTCCATCCATTTTAACTGGCCCACTCATATCAACCTTAACTTCAATTCTACTGCTTCCAAACCTGCATTGTCTTGTCCAAATAGAGACAGATTTTTGCAGTAGCAATGCACAGTTTAAATACTTTTCTAAATACACTTTGCTTTTTTCAAATAGATATACTTTATATCAGGAGCAATGCCACACCAAAATAACTCCTGTGGAAGCATCTTTTCCCCAGAACAAACTGTGTAGCCCTTGGCCTTCCTTCTCTCACGCCTATAAAACATAGTTATTTACCTGCAACAGGTGTTGTCCGATGGCAGCAGGCAGATACTCTCACATGTGGGAGACATCATCCATGGAACATAGCATTGACATTCAAAAAGTGTACTGTCACTTTAAATCTTCAAGACTGCCAGTATTGCGGACATGCTGGTGCCATTCCATCCGATGTCAGCTCAGTTCAGTAAGAAAGCTAGCTAAGAAGTCAATCAGGGGAGGTGGGAGGGTTGTGAGAAAATCTGCCTGCTGTCCTCAGATAACACCTGCTACAGATAAGTAACTATGCTTTTATCTGATCTATGCCTAGATCTTTAGGAGGGGTATAAATTTTGTTTTCCAATTCTTTATTCGTTTTCAATTCATTCAACAAGTATACAATAGTATATCAAATATTCATACAAATCACTTGAAAATCTTATCTAATATTGCCTTAAGTACAGAAATACCCCCTCCCCCCTCCCATCCCACCCAGCAATAGTAATGAATTCAATAAACTCACACATATTATACCCCCCCATCCCACATTAATAATATTCTTTATGTAGAAAGGTGTCTAATCATGCGAATATGCAATCAATGGCCCCCAAATCTTTTTAAAATTAATATAATTTCCTTTCTGTAAAGCAATAATTCTTTCCATTTTATATATATGACATACGGAATTCCACCAAAATGTGTAATTGAGTCTTGTATAATCTTTCCAATTTCTGGTAATATGCTAAATGGCAACTCCTGTCATTATTAATAAAAGTTTATTATTATTTGCTGAAATTTGGCTCTTTGATCTCATCGATGTTCCAGGGGTATAAATTTTTAAATAAATAATAAATACAAGCAGGCTGAATATTCTCACATAAGGAACTCCCTAGCTGCCAGGATCATGCCTCTGAGAAGAGGACTATTGACAACTACCAATATGCGGCGGCAGCCAAAAAAGCAAATAGGATGCTAGGAATTATTAAAAAAAGGGATGGTTAACAAGACTAAGAATGTTATACTGCCCCTGTATCAGTCCATGGTGCGACCTCATCTGGGTTATTGCATTCAATTCTGGTCTCCTTATCTCAAGAAAGATATAGTGGTGCTAGAAAAGGTTCAAGGAAGAGCGACCAAGATGGTAAAGGGGATGGAACTCCTCTCGTATGAGGAAAGACAAATGGTTAGGGCTCTTCAGCTTGGAAAAGAGACGGCTGAGGGGAGATATGATTGAAGTCTACAAAATCCTGTGTGGAGTAGAATGGGTACAAGTGGATCGATTTTCCGCTCCGTCAAAAATTACAAAGACTAGGGGGCATCCGATGAAGTTACAGGGAAATACTTTTAAAACCAAGAGGAGGAAATAGTTACCAGAGGTTGTGGTAAGAGCGGATAGTGTAGCTGTTTTTAAGAAAGGTTTGGACAAGTTCCTGGAGGAAAAGTCCATAGTCTGTTATTGAGGAAGACATGGGGGGAAGCCACTGCTTGCCCTGTATCGGTAGCATGGAATATTGCTACACCTTGGGTTTTGGCCCGGTACAGTGACCTGGATTGGACACTGTGTGAATGGGCTACTGGGATTGATGGATCATAGGTCTGACCCAGCGGGGCTATTCTTATGTACTTAAAAACTGCAGGTGGTGCTAGAGCTCCCAGTGCAGTAGAAGAGAGTGACAGACAAAATTTGGAGTGGATTCCTTTTGCACATTACACATGGCCATTAGGAGATAACCCACATGTCTAGAATGACTCACCTATTGCATTTTAAAAGACATTAAAAAACAATTAAAATATCATTTTAAAAAATGTAGGCACTTTCATCACATCTATGGAGACACTTGATGACATCTAAAGCTACTTTAGCGTGGTTAACGATGGAAGTGGTGTTAGGTGTCATAAAACTCCTCCGTAGATGCGATTCACATGAAAGGTAGACGCAATGCTAGAAACAGCACCATTAGGCAGATGACGGCCCATTTATAAAATCTAGCCCTTAGTTTGCTTCCTAAAGTCTAAAGCAATTAAATAAGAGAATTACTCATGACAATTCTTTTCTGAAAGATTTCCTGGACACTAAGGACTAGATTTGGTAAATGGTGCCCAAATTCAGATGATGAACAAAAAAAAAAACCACACCGAGCACTACTCGGTGAACGAGCCTCAGACACACTGACTGAATATAGAATTACAAGTCAGGTCCTTTTAGCCAATAAGGCAACATGTCCTTAATCATCGGCTCCTCTTAGGTGGGAAATTCAGTGAAAAACTCAGACATAGTCCGAGAAAAACCTGAACCCCACCCGACTGTACAGTCACACAGCAGTGTGCCACAAAGTTAAACAAAAAAGGGTCTAAAACCAAAAAAAGGGAAGTGGGTCCTCCAGGTCTCGGCTTTGTTTTCTTTCTTTTCCATTGGCTGTAAGTACTCTCTGGGAAATCTACAAACATTGTGCTGGGTTTCCTTTGGGCTACAACTGAAGTTTGCTCCTGTAAGAGCTATAGCTTTTTCTGGACTTGCTGTTGAGAGACCGGAGTGTGTGCAACTGGAGCTGAGACAGTTCCTGAACCGACTCACTACTACGTACTTGGCTTTTTTGGTTTTATATGGCTAAAAGGACCTGACTTGTAATTCTATATTCAGTGTGTCTGAGGCTCGTTTTGATTAAGTTGTTGTGTACAGTGACAGTTCATAGAGTAGTGACTTTTTTGTCTAAAAGTAAAGAATTTGACCAAACTTTCTTTACAATTGGTGTTTAGACTCTGAGTTGGACGCCATTTATAGAAAAGCCCATAGCGCCAGGACCCAAGGATTTATACAACTGAAACCTAGTGTAGTGTAAATCCTCATTTTTAAATTCTAGGCACAGATCCCCTGAATTCTATAACAGTGAACGCCCCTGAACTACCCATGGCCCTTTTTCAGTTGCATGCTAAAAGTGCATCCTTCTAAAATACATGAGGGTGCAAATCCAAACTGTTGCCACAAACTGGCGTTAATTGGCTCATTACTCCAATTATACAGAATCCAGGGCTAAGGGCTTAATCTCAGAGATCTATAACCCATTTAACACAATCATCCCGATTCTTCCTTCACGTTTCAATTTCTTTGCCCCATTTCTCTACAGTCAACAGATGCATCCCTACAGGCAACAGATCCCTACAGGCATCCTCTACAGGCAACAGATGCATCCCTACGCTTTCAATGCAGCTACTTTGCTCATTCGAGTCTCTTTTTTCTTCCCCCACAGCCCCAACACGAAAATCTGAGGTGAAGAGGTTAGCCTGCCTGACCCAAGCTATTAACTGAACAAGTTCCCCCCAAGAGAGCTAGCTCTTTCACCTGCTTAGCCATGGCCAGTTTCTTCTGCAAGTATTCAATCTGCTCTTCCACCACACGGATCTTGCGCAGCGCATCTTCATCTGCCATTTTCTTGCTTTCCTTCTTCTCTTTTTCCTCTAATTCCTTTAGTCGCTGTCGCAGTTCTTCCAGCTGAAAGGATGAAAAGAGACAAGAGGAAGTGAAGTAAAAGAAATGCATAACCACCTTCAGACCCTAGCAACCAGGCTTTAACAGTAAGCAAGCAAAACTGGAAAGCAGCACAAAAAACCATACTGCTTCCGAACTGAACTCTACTGAGCAGGCTATGGGTACCTTCCCAACAGCTCAAGGTCTCACTAGCCCCACATCTCCAGCTCAGGGGAAAGCATACTGCTGTCAACTCAATCTCCGTCTCAAATAGGGGGAGACTTACTCTAACCCCAAAACCTCTAATTTAATAGGATGGCATCTGAGTACAACACGTTGTGCCACCAATATATTTATCCCTCACCTTTGTCTCTAGTAAAGTATGAATGTACCCTTAGTCCTAGGCCAGTGTAATGTGAAAGGATTAGATAATTTCCTGAAGGAAAAGGGGATAGAAGGGTATAGATAGAGGATTACTATACAGGTCCTTTATAGGGACAGAGAGGGAAAATGCTTGAGGCCTGATTGTAAAAACCGCTTAGATAACCTTGATAGGCGGTATATAAAATCCTAATAAAACTTGAAACTTGAAAACTTGATGGGCCAACGCGTGAGCGGACTGCTGGGCACGATGGACCTCTGGTCTGACCCAGCAGAGGCACTACTTATGTTCTTATGTTATGTTCTTACCCTAGGGAAAAGTAATGTGAATGTTCCTTATTCGTATCCCTCAAAACTTTGTGAATGTCTCATTGTAACCCGTTCTGGGCTCCTGGGGAGGACGGGCTACAAAAGTAAATCAATCAATCAATAAAAGACAGATCATAGGCAATGCAATAAGAAGCACGTCAACGCCACACACCATCACTACTAACATTTTATGCCACTTCATCAGATACATCTATTAATTTGCACAAAACATATGGCTGCACAATGCATTAAAATGAATACTAATGAGGCTATTGGAAGGCTATAGGTTTTTACCTTCAATAATCTGTTTTCTGTTAGTCCCAGTAGAATTCCATACTCTAGGTGTTCAATCCCTTCCTGCAATCGTAGAGTTGCAGAAATCCAAACACTTTTCTGAGCATGTGCTCAGTAGAAGAAAGAAGGTGTTGATGCCCCTGTACAGGTCATTGGTGAGGCCCCACTTGGAGTATTGTGTTCAGTTTTGGAGACCGCATCTGGCAAAGGACGTAAGAAGACTTGAAGCGGTCCAGAGAAGGGCAACAAAAATGATAGGAGGCTTGCGCCAGAAGATGTATGAGGAGAGACTGGAAGCCCTGAATATGTATACCCTAGAGGAAAGGAGGGACAGGGGAGATATGATTCAGACGTTCAAATACTTGAAGGGTATTAACGTAGAACAAAATCTTTTCCAGAGAAAGGAGAAGGGTAAAACCAGAGGACATAATTTGAGGTTGAGGGGTGGTAGATTCAAGAGCAATGTTAGGAAGTTCTACTTTACGGAGAGGGTGGTGGATGCCTGGAATGCGCTCCTGAGAAATGTGGTGGAGAGGAAAATGTTGACTGAGTTCAAGGAAGCGTGCGATAAACACAGAGGATCTAGAATCTGAAAATAATATTAAATATTGAACATAATATTAAATATTGAACTAAGGCCAGTACTGGGCAGACTTGCACGGTCTGTGTCTGTATATGGTCGTTTGAGGGAGGATGGGCTGGAGAGGGCTTCATTGGCTGGGAGGGTTTAGAGGTTTTAACGGAGATTTTGGCAGTTGGAACCCAAGCACAGTACCGGGTAGAGCTTTGGATTCTTGCCCAGAAATAGCTAAGAAGAAAAAATTTAAATTGAATCAGGTTGGGCAGACTGGATGGACCATTCGGGTCTTTATCTGCCGTCATCTACTATGTTATGTTACTATGTTACCTTAGAGCGAAAGTCCGGGACCCTTGCAGGTCAGTCACAAAACCAAGCAACCATACCGGAACAAATCCATCAACAAAAGAACCTCCCCGGGAACTTAAACAATTTATGTTATGGTCTGCTCTTCAAAATCTAATCTAATCTACTCTATGCCTAAATAGGTTCAAGGTGACATACAATTCAAGGTAAACCAAATAAACACTGTGGAGAGACGATGTTACTGAAATGGACTTTATTAAAAATAGTGTATTAAAAAGTCAGCATAAAAACTTTAAGGACCTAGCATACAGATACAAGCAAAGGGGCAGCAGACACAGAAGATAAGGAACAAGTAGGCCCAGGGGGGTCCACACCCACACACGAACAAAGGGAAGCGACAGGTAAGAAAGGCGCAGAAGAAAAACAACAGGGACAGAAGATAAGGAAGGGGCAGTCTCAGGAGGTAGCATACGCGCACACAAATAAAAAGGCAGCAACAGGCACAGCAGGACAAGAAAAGGGAGACTCAAGAGAGAACACACACAAATACACTAGCAAACAGAAAAGGCAGGCATAGAAGGAAAGCAAGAGGCAGACAACACACACGCACAAACAAAGGGAAGCGAAAGACAAAGAAAGTAAGGAAGAGCCAAGCACAGGAGTGAGCACACAAGCAAAGAGTACCAGGACTCCTAGAAGGCAGACAAGAATGGAAGCTGAAGGAACCCAGAGGATGAGTTTCCCAGTGTACTGCACGGACTGCTACATGTATGACTACCTCCCCTCGGGGAGGCAGTCGTATGTGTGCAGACGATGTCAGGAACTGGAGAGCTTGAACAGTGAAGTCAATCGTCTGAAACACAGGATCCAGGAGCTGGAGGGACTCTACGTCTTAGAAGACCCCTTCCAGACAGCTGAAGACCATATGCGAGAGAGGCACATCGAGGAGCAAGTCAGGGAGCTCAAGAAGTTCATCGAGGATGCCTACAGGAGAGTGGAAGAACAAGAACACGAGCTGCGCAGGAACAAGGAAGACACACAGAATAGAGGACAAGAACCATCTGACACCAAGGTAGAAGGTACCTATGGAGGAATCTCGTAGAAAGAAGAGGCAAGATTCTATCAGTGCCTAGAGGGAGAAGAAACGAAGCGCACCAAGGACACGGACCTGCGACCGCAGCGGAGGCTGAAAAGGGGGAAATCCGCAATCCTGGTGGGAGACTCAATCCTAAGGCAAGTACACAGTCACATAGCAGGAGGGAGAGAGGATCGGCTAGGGACCTGTCTCCCAGGAGCAAGAACAAAGGACATCGTCAACAAAATTGAAATAATCCTGGAGGGAGTAGAGACGGAAGAGACAGCAGTGATAGTCCATGTCGGGACGAACGATGTCACCAGGAAAGGCTACAGCAAGAATGCACTGACTGAACAGTTCAAGATCTTAGGAAGGAAACTGAAGATGAGAGAGGATAGCCTTCTCAGAGATCCTGCCAGTACCGAGGGCAGAACCAAAGAGGCAGACGGAACTACAATCAATAAATGCATGGATGAGGAGATGGTTTGAGAAAGAGGGATTTCTCTTTGTGAGGAACTGGAAAACATTCTGTGGCAACAACAAGCTCTTCAAGAAAGATGGACTACACCTGAGCACGGTGGGAACTAGACAACTAGCAAGTAACGTCAGAAGAGTAATAGAGCAAGCCTTAAACTAAGTAGAAGGGGAAAGCCGACAGTTGACCTGGTATCGGCGATTCAGAAGACAGTATCCCGAGAAGATACTGAGTGGGAAAAACGAAGGGAAGACACAAATGGCAAATAACAGGAGCTGAAAAAACAAGGAAGACAGTTGATGCGAGAGGAGGTCAGGAGGAACAGACTATAAGGGAAGTCAAAATGGAACTGGATGAAGGGAAGGAACAAGAGGAGGACAATAGGAACATACCACAAGGGGAAGACAAAAGAGACAAAAATCAGGAGTCGGCAGGTCAGGAAGGGGACAGAAAGAACAATGAAATGCAAGGAAAAATAGCAAGGAAGAGAAAATACCAGGACTTGAACTGCATGGACACTAATGCAAGGTGCCTAAAGAACAAAATGGGGAAATTAGAAGTCATGGCCAAAAATGAGAGCCTAGACATCATAGGGATCACGGAAACATGGTGGAACAAGGAAAATAAATGGGACATAGTTCTGCCAGGGTACAAGCTCTACCGATGAGACAGGACATATCATAAAGGACACCATTCACTTGACCAGAGTGGACACAGCAGCGACAAATGACCAAATGGAATCACTATGGGTTAAAATACCAGATAGAAATGGATCCGAGATAAAGATGGGGCTGTACTACTGTCCACCTGGGCAAACTGAAGCAAATGATACAGAAATGGAAGCCGAGTTGAGGCGGGAATGCAAGAACGCTAACACCACAGTTATGGGAGATTTCAACTATCCCAGGATAGACTGGAGTCTTGGAAATTCAAAATGTACAAATGAAACGGAGTTCCTGGAGGCTGTACGGGACTGCTTCATGGAACAACTTGTCAAGGAACCAACGAGAGGGTCAGCGATTCTGGATCTAATCCTCAACGGGCTGAAAGGACCCGCAAAGGGAGTGGAATTAGTGGGACCATTAGGAGCCAGTGACCACAACGTGATCCGGTTCAAAGTGGAAATAGGATTACCAAAGGGGAAGAGAACCAATGCAACAACGTTTAACTTCAAGAAAAAGAACTATGATGCCATGAGACAAATGGTGAGGAAGAAACTCAGAAACAGCACTAAGAAAGCACAGACTGTGGAGCAAGCCTGGTCCTTATTCAAAGACATGGTAAACGAAGTGCAAAACCTGTATATACCCAGATTTAGGAAAGGATGCAAAAAGAATCATATAAAAAACCTGGCATGGATAACCAATGAAGTAAAGAAAGTGACAGGAGACATGAAAAAATCATTTCGGAAGTGGAAGAAGGACAAAACTGATGAAAATTGGAAAGAGCACAAGAAGCAACAAAAAGAATGTCACCGAGTGGTCAGAAAAGCAAAGAAAGAATACAAAGAGAGACTAGCCAAGGAAGCAAGAAATTCTAAACCATTCTTCCGATATGTGAAAGGAAAGCAGCCGGCGAGGGAGGAAGTGGGACCTCTGGATGAGGGAGACAAGAAGGGAGTGGTGAAGAAGGAAAAAGAGGTGGCTGACAGACTAAACATGTTCTTCTCGTCGGTCTTTACAAGAGAAGACACATCCAATTTAAGTTTTAAGTTTAAGTTTTATTAGATATTTGATGAATCGCCTATTACAAAATTTCTAGGCGATGTACATTTTCAACATACAAGTATTCAAGAGGCTAAAATATAACAAATATTGACAAATTACACCTTACATTTCATCTAAAACATACATGAGGGGTAGGGAATAGCATAAAGTTACAATGTTGGGATAGAAAAAAAGGGAAAACAAAAGGCTAGGTTTAACTTTATCAAAACACAAGCTAAGGCTGTCTCTAAAGCAAATAGACACTTTAAAATTAAAGAGAATCTTTAAGTAAGTAGTTTAAAAAAAAAATAAAACAATAAGGTTTAGGCCAATATTAAAAAGTGTTTTTAGGTCAATCAGAAGTAAAAGCGTCTTTAAATAAATAATGTGCCGTAACCGGAAAAAATCTTCAAGGGAGATCAAGAGGGAAAATTATCATGCATGGAAGTAAGCCTCGAAGACGTACTCAAATACATAGATAGATGAAAAACTGACAAATCTCCAGGCCCAGACGGAATCCACCCGAGAATACTGAAAGAGCTCAGAGACGAAACAGCGGAGTTACTGCGGCAGATTTGTAATCTATCCTTGAGAACAGGGGTAATCCCAGAGGACTAGAGGATAGTAAATGTTACACCTATCTTCAAAAAAGGATCGAGAGGCGACCCAGGAAACTACAGACCGGTGAGCTTAACCTCAGTTCCGGGGAAGATGGCCGAATCATTGATCAAGGAAAGTATCAATGAGCATATAGAAAAAAATAATCTGATGAGAACAAGCCAGCATGGTTTCTGTAAAGAAAGATCATGCCAAATGAACCTACTGCATTTCTTTGAGGGGATAAGCGAACAACTGGACAAAGGTGACCCCATAGACATCGTATATCTGGATTTCCAAAAAGCCTTCGACAAGATACCTCACGAGCGCCTACTAAAGAAGCTGTGGAGCCACAGGGTGGAAGGGACATGCACAGAAGGATCAAAAATTGGCTGGTGGACAGGAAGCAGAGGGTAGGAGTAAAGGGACACTACTCTAACTGGAAAGGGGTCACGAGTGGTGTCCCACAGGGGTCAGTGCTGGGACCGCTGCTGTTCAATATATTCATTAATGACCTGGAATCTGATACTCTTAAGTGCAGGTCATGTCGCGTTTTACATATACAAACTTCTTCTTACTTCCCGATCTGAGATTCACACCCCCCTACAAAAATCATGGGAACTAGACCTAAACTGCAGACTTTCTGATCGAAAATGGGAAATTTTTGGTCTAAAACCATCCGAACCATCTCCTCAGCCAATTCAATGCAATCTATGTTCTTCCTTCATCACAAAGCTAATTGAACGCCCCAAAAACTACATATTTCAGGCCTTCTACCTTCCAACAACTGTTGGAATTGTAAGTCACTTCCAGGCACCTTATTGCATATGCTTATAGAATGTCCTTGTCTGCAAAACTTCTAGACAGATATTTGATCTATTATTCAGAAAATCTTCATCAATATACATTTCTCCCCCGCAATAATTATCTTTAAATCTGAGGTACCTTTGATCAATTTACCAACTTCTCAGCATGCTTTATTTAATACACTTATTATTGTCGCTCTACGACTTATATTATCTAATTGGAAATCGTTTGATTCCCTGAATGTCCATTTTTGTATAAATCCATCCTGTTACAGCACAAACGAGAGATATTGATCTCTGCTACTATGCCTCTAACCGCAAAAGTCCATTCTAAATGGACCAGTTTTACTGATTATCTGGACTCTCTTTAAAGCCTTATTACTAGCATTCTTAATATATCGTACCTACTCCCTCTTTCCTTCATTACTTCTCTTCTCCTCTTTTCCTCTCTTTGGTCTCCAGGGGTCTTTGCTTCCTTGTCTCACTCTCTCCTATCCCCTTTTCTTTTCATGATTCTATTATTCCTTTTTCTCTTTTCTCTCCCATCTTTCCTTCCCCTCCTTCATATATCTTTGATGCAATAAAGATTTTTTTAAAAAAAGAAATCTGCATGCAGCTCTACTGTGAGCATTTCTACATCGATCCCTCTGTTCCTACCAAACACCATGGAGTCAATGCTGAAGTGAACATGAGAAAGAAGGTAGACTTATGAAAAACTGTTTCCTACAACAAAGCACGCGACCAGTGATATATAATGTCAAAAGAGAAAGATAAAGCAATGATAGAAAAAATAAGAACATAATAGCCTTACTGGGTTAAGCCCAGTAGCCTGTTCTCACAGTGGCCAATCCAGGTCACTAGTACCTGGCCAAAATGTTTGGAAAGGGCTTAATTCTCTCAGAACAGGAGCATTCATTAGTTCATATGTACTCAGAATACAGCAGAAAGGAGAGAGAGAAAAAGAGGTTCTTTGCTTACTTCAGCTTTGGCTTTCTTCTCTGCAGCCATGAGCTGCACTTTGTCTCTCTGCTCCTTAGGAGCCGAACGGTACATGTCTAAAAGAAGCTTCATCTCCTTCTGGCTCTCCTGTGCCTTCCTGCAAACAAGGATAAACACAGATCCTTTAAAAACGCACTCTGCCAAACCTAACTAGTAATTATCAGAAAGAGACTGAAGGAAAAAAAGCAAAAAAGAACTACATCACCAGTTTTAATTAAAAAAATATATATATACTCTGTTTCCACGAAAATAAGACAGCATCTTATATTAATTTTGGGCCCAAAAAACATACTAGGTCTTATTTTCAGGGTAGGGCTTATTTTTTTCATGTATATGATTATCTCTCCCTTCCTTTCCTTCACCCCAATTCTTCTCTCCCCCACATGTGCAGCATCTTTCCTCCCCTCTCACCCATCCCCCTGTGCCTTCCCTCTGCAGCATCTTTCTATCCCTCCCTCCCTCCCTGTGCAGCAGAACCCTTGAGCACCCCCTTCCGCCGCCCCCACCACTCAGCTGAACCTCCGCTGACCCTCCATCCTTCCCTCCTATCTGAACCCCGCCAACCGTGAGCCCTACATACCTCCCCCTCCAGAGTAGCGTCGGGCTGGCAGCACTTTAAACAGGCCTGGCAGCTTTCTACACCGGGGAATTTTCTCTGCCATGTTACTGATTGGGGATATCCAAAAGTTTGGAAAGAAAGAGGTGCTGCTGTTGGGTGACTTCAATCTGCCGGATGCGGACTGGAATGTTCCGTCTGCGGAATCGGAAAGAAGTAGGGAGATAATGGATGCCTTTCAAGAGGCTCTCCTCAGAAAAATGGTGACGGAACCCACGAGGAAAAAAGCAATACTAGATCTGATCCTCACAAGTGGGGAGAGTATCTCTAATGTTCGAGTGGGTGGTGCCCACGGTTTGGTTTGATTTGATATAACAGCTAAAGTGGAGGGTGGCCACACAAAACTCAAAGTCCTAGATTTCAAATGAACGAACTTTAGTAAAATGGTAGTGTACCTGAAGAAAGAGCTGTTAGGATGGGAGGACATAAGGGAAGTGGAAAAACAGTGGTCTAAGCTGAAAGGAGCAATAAAAATGGCTACTGACCTTTATGTGAGGAAAATAAATAAAAACAAGAGAAAAAGGAAACCGGAATGGTTCTCTAAACTTGTTGTGGAGAAAATAAAGGCAAAAGAGCTGGCGTTTGTTAAATATAAAAATACTGAAGAATACAGAAAGGACTACCGGGTGAAACTGAAAGAAGCCAAGAGAGAGATACGTCTGGCGAAAGCGCAAGCAGAACAGCAAATGGCTAGGAATGTAAAAAAGGGAGACAAATATCTGGCAACTAAAATTCAATGCAAGAAGTGCAGAGTAATGTATTTGGGGATTAGAAATCGGAAGGAGCCGCATGTGCTGGGAGGTGAGAAGCTGATATGCATGGATGGGGAGAGGAACCTTGGGGTGATAGTGTCTGAAGATATAAAGGTGAAGAAACAGTGTGACAAGGTGGTACTCTCACCCCCAGTGACAGTAAAACTGCCTAAACCAGGAGAAATAACAAATAAGGTAAAAGTAAAATTCCTCTCATCAAAGGTGACAGGAAAGTTGTTAACACTGGTAATTGTAAACTGTAAACTGTACAGTCCAGCTACAGCAACTTGTTCTCTCTTTTTTTTTTTAAATGGGAAAGAAGAAAAAAAGTGAGAGAATCATCAATACCCCTCAATCCACCAGAGGGGAGGGTGGAGCAGGGACTTGGGAGGGCCCAGGTGTAACTCCCAAAACCGGCACCGTTCAGCCGGATACCCCTGTCTTACTGAAGAGAAAAATTCTCAACAGAAGAAAATTAATTGTCTAGTCACAGCCAGAATCCAGGAGCTAGTTGAATAGCGACCATCACCTGCTGGGAGATAGAGCATACTGAAGACACAGATAGTGTGCCAGCCAATAAGACCACCTGTTAATCAGTTTCTCTATCTCCACCTGCTGGTAGACGTGTGCTATCCCACTGGTCTCTGGATTCATCTGCTGCATCTAAAGGAAAGAAAATTAACAGGTAAGAACATAATTTTTCCATAAGCCTGAAAAGTGGAAAGCCTCCGGGACCCCAAGAGAGTGGAGATCACTTTATCTGAATAACCTTTCTTACCTAGGCTTTCCCTCTCAAGAGCCAAGCCTTAATATAAAAGGGACCCGGATCGAACATTGGAATGGGGCCCCGAGTCAGAAGGACAGGCAAGAGGGGCAGCGTAACAGGATCTTCCATGAGAAGACGAACCAGATCCGGGTACCACGGGCGCCTGGACCAGTCCAGAGTCACCAGGATCACTCGGCTGGAGTGCCAGGATCTGCCATGAGAAGACGAATCAGATCCGGGTACCATGGGCGCCTGGGCCAGTCCGGGGTCACCAAGATCACTCGGTCGGGGTGCCGAGCAATGCGAAGTAGGACTGCCCACCATCAGCTACGGAAGACACACATACAGGAGGTCTGCCATCTGCCAAGGCTGTACCAGAGCATCCAGCCCCTTGGCCTGAACACCCCTGCGCCTACTGAAGAATCATGGCACTTTGGTGTTGACATTCGTGGCCATTAGGTCCATGACTGGTGGCCCCCAAGACTGCACAATAAACTCAAAGGTAGTGGGACTGAGACACAACTCTCCAGGATCTAGCACATGACGAGTGAGGAAGTCCGCCTGGACATTCTCCACTCCTGCTATGTGGGAAGCTGAAATATCCTGAAGATGAGCCTCCTGCGCCACCAAACGGCTCCTGGTTCCCCCCTAATGATTGACATAAGCCACCACCGTGGCATTGTCTGAGAGAACCTGAACAGAATTGCCCGTCAACAACGTCTGGAACGCTACCAATGCCAGCCGAATGGCTCTGGTCTCCAGAACACTGATCGACCAAGATGCCTTTTACTACCCATCCCAGTGACTGCAGAAACTCCACAACCCGAGCTGTAACTCGGGAACTCTCCTGAAAAGACTCTGCTTGGATTAACCAGTTGTGAACCAGAATGCCCTCCTTGCACAAGGCCGCCGCCATGACCACAATAATCTTGGTGAATGTCCGAGGAGCCGTGTCCAGACCAAAAGCATACAAAACTGACAGTGCCGTCCCGCGATCGCAAAGTGAAGGAATCGGAACATGCAAGTAGGCCTTCGTCAGATCGCACGAGGTCAGAAATTACCCTGGCTGAACCGCCAGAATGACAGATCTCAGGGTCTTCATGCGAAAAGACAGAACTCGCAAAGCCCTGTTGACCCCCTTCAGATCCAAGATGGGCCGAAAAGTCCCCTCTTTCTTGGGCACTACGAAGTAAATCGAATATCGGCAGGTGCCACACTCCTGCAGAGACACGGGCACTACTGCTTTGAGATCTAGCAATCTTTGAAGCATCTGGCAAAAGGTCCTCTTCTTCTATGCAGCCTGACAAGGAGAAGCGAGAAACTGATTCAAGTTTCAAGTTTATTAGAATTTTAAATACTGCTTTTCAAGGTTATCTAAGCATTTTTTTTACAATCAGGTACTCATGCATTTTCCCTATCTGTCCCGGTGGGCTCACAATCTAACATACCTGGGGCTATGGAGAACTGAGTGACTTGCCCAGTCACAAGGAGCAGCGCAGGGTTTGAACCCACAACCCCAGGGTGCTGAGAATGTAGATCAAACCACTGCGCCACACACTCCTCAAAGGTGCATGAAAACTTGACAGCATAACTGTCCCAAATCACCTCTAGGACCCACTGATCCATTGTGATCTCGGCCCACCCCTGGTAAAAGTCTTGCAACTGAGCGCCCACCGGAACCAAGAAGTCATTGGGTAGGATGTATGGCGGGGGAAGCGGCGGAGGAATCACGTCCCCCCCACTGAAAGGACTGCATGCGCTGAAAGAAATGGCCCCGGGGAGACCCAAAGGCAGGAAAAGAAGCAGCCTGTCGACTAGGAAATCACGCAAACGCCCTTGAGCAATGCCACTCAATACAGGCGGGCGGGCGGGCACGGTCTTCATTAAGACACAATATAAGAACATAAGAATTGACGCTGCTAGGTGGTTAAAAATTTTTATTTTATTGTGTTTTTTGTTCTCCCTGCCTTTCGTTTTTTACCCTGATTGTCTTACTTTTCTTTAAGGAATTTGTATTTCATTCTCCGCTTTCCTTGTGTTTACTGTTTGTTAAGTATGTCTTTTAGTCCGTTTGGATGTAAAATTGTTAACATACTGTATTGTTCCCCAAAGACTGTAATTTTTTTAAAATGTTAATCAAAGATTTTATTAAACTTGAAACCAGTGGTCCATCATGCCCAGCAGTCCACTCACGCGGCAGCCCTTAGGTCAAAGACCAGTGCCCTAACTGAGACCAGCTTTACTTGCGTACGTTCTGGTTCAACAGGAACTTGTCTAACTTTATCTTGAATCCCTGGAGGGTGTTTTCCCCTATAGCAGCATCCGGAAAAGCGTTCCAGTTTTTCATCACTCTCTGGGTGAAGAAGAACTTCATTACGTTTGTACGGAATCTATCCCCTTTTAAATTTAGAGAGTGCCCTCTCGTTCTCTTTTCCTTGGAGAGGGTGAACAACCTGTCTCTATCTACTAAGTCTATTCCCTTCATTATCTTGAATGTTTTGATCATATCCCCTCTCAGCCTCCTCTTTTCAAGGGACTCAAGTTTCTCTAATCTCTCACTGTACGGCAACTCCTCCAGCCCCTTAACCATTTTAGTCGCTCTTCTCTGGACCCTTTCGAGTAGTACCGTGTCCTTCTTCATGCACCGTGACCAGTGCTGGACACAGTATTCCAGGTGGGGGCATACCATGGCCCAGTACAGCGGCATGATAACCTTCTCCGATCTGCTTGTGATCCCCTTCTTAATCATTCCTAACATTGTGTTTGCCCTTTTCGCAGCCACCGCGCATTGCGTGGACAGCTTCATCGACTTGTCAACCAGTACTCCCAGGTTTCTTTCCTGGGGGGTCTCTCCAAGTACCGCACCAGATATCTTGTCTTCGTGTATAAGATTTTTCTTACCGACATGCATCACCTTACACTTATCCACGTTAAACCTCATTTGCCATGTTGTGGCCCATTTCTCAAGCATGTTTATGTCACGATGCAGGTCTTCCCAAGCCTTCTGAGTCTTCATCACTCTGAATAACTTTGTATCGTTCGCAAATTTAATCACTTCGCTCATCGTACCAATTTCCAGGTCATTTATAAATATGTTGAAGAGCACGGGTCCAAGCACCGAACCCTATGGCACTCCACTCATGACACTTTTCCAGTCCGAGTATTGTCCATTTACCCCCACTCTCTGTTTCCTATCCGCCAACCAGTTTTTAATCCACATGAGTATTTCACCCTTGATTCCAAGGCTCGCAATTTTTCAAAGTAGTCGTTCATGCGAGACCTTGTCAAACGCCTTCTGAAAATCTAGATATACAATGTCGACCTGCTCGCCCTTGTCTATCTGCCTGTTTACTCCCTCGAAGAAGTGCAGCAAGTTTGTCAAGCAAGATCTTCCCTTGCTGATAACGTGCTGGCTGGTACTCATCATATTGTGTCCATCAAGGTGATCAATGATGTGGTCCTTTATCAGCGCCTCTACCATCTTTCCCGGTACCAAGGTCTGACTCACCGGTCTGTAGCTTCCAGGATCTCCCCTTGAACCTTTCTTGAAGATCGGCGTGACATTCGCCACTTTCCAGTCTTCCGGAATCCTTCCCGATTTGATCGACAGATTGGCTATTAGTTGAAGCAGTTCAGCTATAGCCCCTTTCAGTTCCTTGATTACCCTTGGATAGATGCCACCCAGTCCCGAGAATTTATTGTTTTTAAGCCCATCAATCTGCCTGCATACCTCTTCTAGGCTGACCGTCAATCCTGTCATCATTTCCTGCGTATAGGGCACCTTAGAGTTTGTTAAGTTCTGAATCAACTTGCCCAAATCCTCATCAAACAAAAAATCTTAATCAAACAAAAAACATCCACCGACCAATCCTGGAGCCACAAGGTACAACGAGTGGCCACCCTGAGAGCCATGGAGTTGGCCAATGCCCGCAACATGCCATAAATGTCATCAGAGGGATAAGAAGCACCCATCTCAATTTTGGCTACTTATTGTTCCAAGGACCAGTCATCAGACTCACGGTCAAGGACACCGAAAACAAGCCTGAGCTACCAGACCTCCACACATCGCCGCCTGGAACACAAGGGGAGTGACATCAAAATTCTGATTAAGGAGGGGACTCTAACCTATGCTCCTCAGAGTCCTTCAAGGCTGAGCTGCCCTGAATGGGCACCATATGCTGCTTCGCGATGGCTGAGACCACCGCCAACTTTAAAGTATCCCTTATCCCCTTCTAGGATGGGATACAGACAAGCCATAAAGCATGCAAAATGAAAGGGCGCCTCTGGTGCTTTCCTTTGTGTAAGCACAATATCCTGATGCATAGGAAAAGAGCGGGATGCTGAGCAGATCCCCCGAAGCAGAGGGTCCACCACAAGCAGGGGATTCCTTCGTGTCTTCCTCGAAACACAACACCAAGAAGACCTGAAGAAAAAGCTCCTGGAGCTTTTCCCACTGAAAGATGCGCACTACCAATGCATCCTCACTAGCTGACAGAATTGAAAAACCACAGTTAGCAGAATCCATCCCCCAATAGGATCCTGGAGGTCTCCCAAAGAGTCCAGGTCCTCATGAAGAGAAAACTGCTCCCCATAGAAAAAAATTGTCGTCCCAAGAGACCCTCGGCCGCTTGGTTGAGAGGAGATGGGGACGAAACTTGCTAAGAGGGGGGCTGAAACAGAGTGGATGCAGAGGGAAAAAAAATCCCTGAGACCCTAAGGGCAGAAGCAGTTTTTTTCTTAAGATATGTTCACATATTGATGTCAAATCTTTTTTGTTTTATTTCTGGAAAAGAAAGTGATGTAATTGCAGGTAAACAACAAAAATTTTCCTTGATGTATTCATGAAACAAAAGATATCCACAAAAATGTGTATTCTAACTGAGGAATAAATTAGGACACCCTTCACCCTAAATAACTGCAGTGAGAAGCTTCTTGTAGCCATCTACCAGTCTCTGCCATCGGTCTGAGGAAAGTTTGGCCCATTCCTCAATGCAGAATTCTTTCAGCTGTGAGATGTTTGAGGGTTTTTTTTGCATGTATAGCCCATTTCAAATCACCCCACTGCATCTCAATGGGATTAAGATCAGGGCTTTGATTTGGCCACTTCAGTACTCTCCATTAGTTCTCAGCCAGTCAATGGTGGATTTACTGGTATTTTGGGGTCATTGTCCTGTTGCAGAGTCCAGTTCAGCTTTAATTTTCTTTCGCATGTTCCTCAAGCACCCTCTGATACACGGTAGAATTCATGGTGGATTCTATGATGGTGAGCTGGCCAGGTCCTGCTGCAGCAAAGCATCCCCAAACTATGACACTGACACCGCCATGCTTCACAGTTGGTATGAGGTTCATGGAATGCTGTATTTGGTGTAAGCCAAACATGTCCTCTTTCTGGTGTCCAAATAATTCAATTTTAGACTCATCTGTCCATAGAACACTATTCCAGAAGTCCTGGTGTTTGTCTATGTTCTCTCAGGCAAACTTCAGTCTGGCCTTGATGTTTCTCTTAGAGAGCAAAGGTTTCCTCCTTGCACACCTCCCATGCAAGTTAAATTTGTGCAGTCTCTTTCTGATTGTAGAGGCTTGCACTTTCACATCAACAGTAGCAGGGGCCTGCTGTAGGTCCCTTGATGACATTTTAGGGTTTTTGGAGACTTCTTTTAGCATCTTGCAGACTGCTCTGAGGGTCAATTTGCTTGGATGGCCAGACCTGGGCATGTTGGCAGTTGTTTGGGAAATCCTCCACTTGTACACTATTTTCGGGACCATGGAATGACTAATGTCAAATTCTTTCGAGATCTTTTTAAATCCCTTACCAGACTTATAAGTTGTTATAATCTTCTCTCTGAAGGCCTCAGACAGCTCTTTTGGTCTCACCATGGTGTTCACTTTCACCGCAGCAGTCATGAGCACACCAAACTAAATGTCTGAGGTTTAAGTAGGGCAAATCTCCATCAAAATGCTGAGTAACAATGAGCACCTGATGTGATACACCTATGTGTGATTTGAGCCACTTTAAATGGGAGGATATGTGGGGGTGTCCTAATTTATTCCTCAGTTAGAATATACATTTTGTGGATATCTTATGTTTCATGAGTAAATCAAGGAAAAATTTTATTGTGTACCTGCAATTAGATCACTTTCTTCTCCACAGAGATAAATAAAAAAAAGATTTGACATCGACATGTGCACATTTCTTAAGAAAGAACTGAATATTTCATGGGGTGTCCCAATTTTTTCTCATGACTGTATATATTATTTTGTCCATAAACAGATGGACAGAGCAAAACCATAAACACTTTAGATTGCTTGGAACATGCTAAAAATGAAGCCACAGATGGAGAGACATAAGTAAGAGAGGACAAGCTAAAGCAAAAAAGAGAGAGAGAGAGAGAGAGAGAAAACATATCAAAAGCAGAAGACAAAAGCAAGGAAGCAGACAGTGATAGGAAGAGGTCCTTTTGGCCTGACAACACTCCTTACTTGAGATCAGCCTTTAGCTGTTTGATGAGCTCGCTTTCTTTTTTCTTCCCGTCCTCATGCTTCCCTTTCTCTTTGGATGAAGATGATGAGGACTCTCTCTCCTTCTCAAACTCTCTCTGCTTCTCCTTCTGTTTCTCCCGCTCTTTCTCCTTTTCCCTCTCCCTCTCTTTCTCCCTCTTCTCACGCTCTCGGTCCTCTTCCTCTCGCTTCACCTTGGTTTCAACAGGCTCCTCTGCTCCAGATTTTGGTGCTGATCCTGGTGTTGGTGCAGAGGGCGGTTCTTCAGCCTCTTGCTTGACCTCTGACAGCTCCTCTTTTACATCTTCAGTGCTTGACTGAGTCTGCAAGAGTAAGCTGCCACTTCGAGATCGGACCTGAGAGGGATTTGAGGCAGTTATTAACAACTATCCCATACTGTGAGTGAGAGGAGAACAAAGTAAGGTAAGAAAGGCAAAAAAGATAGAAGGAAGGAAAGAACAAACTTTAGTTTACATCTAAGTCCTAATCATCTGCTCCCCCCTCCGCCCTGCACTTCTCTCTGGCACCCTATCCTCTACACTACCTTCCTGCCTTGTCTTGGTTGCCACATTATTAAAGTTTTTCCACTCCTTGCTGTGGCACTGCCTATAAATACCTTCCCTCCATTCCAACAGGGCCTCCCAAAGGTCCTCCCATACCCCACCTGCCCACGGCACCTTGCAGAGGTCTCCCTGTGCTTCCCTCAGCTTCCGCTTGTATCTCAGAACTTCTCCCTTTAGCTGATGGTTGTGATTTTGGAGGCTGCTGATAAGGTGACGCATCTCTCGATTGATAGGACCTGCAAAATAAATATAATATGAGCTTTTTATACCATACAGCACTGGCATAATGCTGTCCACCACCTTGGGAAAATCTCTTTATAATGGTGGTTAATAAATAAACACACATATACATACATAATGAGCAGAGGCAGCATGTCCCAAATCGCAACATGCTTCTAAAGCTCCATAAGGAGGAGTAAAAGAATACCCTACTTGCTATGTTAATGCATTGCCTGCATCTCCCTGATCACAGAAGACACAGCTGGACACAGTAATCACAGAGATAGAAAAAAGACCAGTTTTGGGCAGAGAGAGAAAGGTAAGGCACCACAAAGCGTATCTTGGCAAAGCTTATTTTTGAGGCATAGCTTTGAGGTGGCTGGTGACAGTTGGGTCTACTGTGCTGGACCCCAGTGTGTCTAAACCTAGCAGCCCTGGACAGAAAGGAGAAATTAGGTTCTTACCTAATTAGGTTCTTACCTGCTAATTTTCTTTCTTTTAGACTTTCCAGACCAGTACAGACTTCACTGATGGGTAATAGCTCATCATGACCAGCAGGTGGAGACTGAGACCAAGCTTTTGGTTATAGTACTTAATAGCTGTCCCTCCCTCTATCTAACAATCTGCTGAATAGCCAAGCAGAACTAATAAAAGCTAAACATAAACAGTAACACTCCAAACAGGAGTAGCAACTAATATACAGGAATGCTAATGGAAAATGCATAGAACAGGTCCCTGCAGCAAAATGTCTCCACAGCTCGCCAGCTACACCAGCCGAGCCACAGCCTCTGTTCTTTGATCTCCCCGGTCCTAGAAAAATACTAGAACCTGCAGAAAAAGCAAAATCTTCATGCGAAAAACCTGCAAGAACAAACGACAACAGACAGGGTGGAGTCCTGTACCGGTCTGGAGAGTCTAAAAGAAAGAAAACTAGCAGGTAAGAACCTAATTTCTTCTTCCTTCTCAACCTCTCTAGACTGATACAGGCTTCACTGATGGGACATACCAAAGTAGTACCCATCACGGGTGAGACCCCCGAAGGGCCGACATCAGAACACGCTCACCGACCACAGCATCCCGAAGCGCCTGAACATCCACATGGTAATGGCGAACAAAGGAATGCAGAGACGACCAAACCGCAGCTTTACAGATATCCACTGAAGTCACAAGAGAAGACTCAGCCCAAGAAGCTGCCTGACCCCGAGTGGAATGAGCCTTTAGAAAATCCGGAACAGACTTTTTCTGAAGGAGATACGTGGAAGCGATAGTCTCCTTAAACCAGCATGCAATGGTAGCCTTGGAAGCGCCATCCCCCTTAAGAGGACCTGCGTAGAGGACAAAAAGATGATCTGATCTCTGGAACTCCTGGGTCCGCTGAACATAAAAGCGAAGGACCCGACAGACATCCAACTTGCGCAACTGCTTCTGCTCCAAAGAGCCCTCCCGACTTCCCAACACCAGGAGGACTATGGACCAATTGACATGAAAAGGCAAAACCACATTTGGCAGAAAAGAAGGAACAGGTTCCCTAGAAAACTACAGGAAGGGAGGCCTACAAGAGAAAGCCTGCAGCTCAGAAATGCGTCTCGCAGAAGTAATAGCCACCAAAAAGATCAATTTAAGAGTAAGGTCTTTCAAGGAGCAGGAACCTAAGGGCTCACAAAGACGGTGCACAGGCATGGACAGGACCATATTGAGATCCCAAGATGGAACCGAAGCCAGCACTGGAGGTCGCCCTCAAAAAGTGAACCATGACTGGCAGAGAGGTCAAGCACCAACCCTGCAGCAATCCACAAAAAGCGGATAAGGCCGCAAGCTGAACCAGGAGAGAAAACGAGGCCAGGCCTCTGTCCAGGCCATCCATCAAGAACTCCAAGATGTTAGGCAAAGAGGCGCAAAAAGAAAAAACACTCTACGCCCAGCACACCACTCCTCAAATAAACGCCACACAAGCACAAAAGCCCAAGAAGTAGAAAGTCTCCAGGATCCCAACAGAGTTGAGATCACTTTATCTAAATAACCTTTTTTACCTACACATTCCCGCTCAAGAGCCAAGCCATAAGACAAACGGGACCCGGATCGAACATTGGAATGGGACCCTGAGTCAGAAGGTCAGGCAAGCCTACATTCAAGAAAACCAAAGGCAAAAGTGGCTTACCAAAGAGGTGAAGGAAGCCATAAATGAAAAGAAGGACTCGTTTAAGACGTAGAAATGCACGAGAACATCTGAAGCTTGGATCAAACATAGAGATGATCAGAAAAAATGTCACAAGGTGGTGAGAGTTGCCAAAAAGGTCTACGAGGAAAAAATAGCGCAAGAGGCCAACAATTTTAAGCCCTTTTTTAGATACATAAAAGGGAAACAACCCGCACAGGAGGCGGTGGGACCGCTGGTTGACCTGGGAGGAAAAGGGTGTTTCAAGGATGACAAACAAATTGCGGACAGACTGAATTCCTTTACAAAGGAAGACACTGCAACAATACCTGACACAGTGAAAGTGTTCAAGGGAGTCGTACAGGACAGCCTCACCACAGTAGAAGTGGACTTGGACCAGATTTACCACCAGATCAATAAACTTAAAAGTGATAAATCTCCTGGACCGGACGGAATTCATCTAAGAGTCCTAAAAGAACTGAAATTTGAAATCAGAGAACTATTGCAAAAACTTGCCAACCTATCAATCAAAACAGGACAAATACCTGACGACTGGAAGATAGCGAACGTTATGCCGATATTTAAGAAAGGGTCGAGAGGAGTGCCAGGCAACTATAGACCTGTGAGCCTCACGTCTGTCCCTGGAAAGATGGTTGAGGCGTTGATCAAAGATAGACACACGCTATCTGATGGGAGCCAGTCAACATAGATTCAGGAAAGGGAAATCATGTTTGATGAACCTACTCCAATTTTTTGAGACAGTGAACAGACAAATTGATAGTGGAGAACCGGTGGATATTGTATACTTGGACCTTCAGAAAGCGTTCAACATGGTTCCACATGTAAGACTTCTCAGGAAACTACAAGGCCATGGAATAGGGGGAGATGCACTAAGATGGATAGGCAAATGGCTGGAGAACAGAAAACAGAGAGTGGGCATAAATGGGAAGTTCTCAGAATGGGAAAAAATGACTAGCGGTGTACCCCAGGGCTCGGTGCTTGGACCCATCTTATTTAATATTTTCATAAATGACCTAGAAGGAATATCCAGTGAAATCATCAAGTTCGCACACGACACAAAGCTATGCTGGGCAATCAAATCACAGAAAGACAGCAAAGAACTCCAGAGCGACTTAAATCAATTGGAGAAGTGGGCAGACAAATGACAGATGAAGTTTAATGTGGAAAAATGCAAAGTGTACTCCTGCAGCTTCATAGGTGGGTATTATTGCATTTACCTCATAATATGTATGAATTAATTAATGCATTTTGAAGTATTAGGTTAGATTTTCTGAAATAGGAAGGGAGGGCTTGGGGGGGGTTATTTTATTTATATTTGTCATACATATTAAATGATTTACATATTATCTAAAACATTATAAAAATATGAATATGATATGATATATTGTACTTAAAGTATTCATGAAGGAAAATCAAGTGTGTGTTTATAAGATTATATGTATTTTTCTGATACACTTGTTGTAATATGAAAAAATGAATAAAGAAATTAAAAAAAAAGAAAAATGCAAAGTGATGCATCTGGGCAGAAAAAATAAAGATCACAAGTATAGTATGTTAGGTGTAACCCTGGAAAAGACCGAACAGGAAATGGACCTGGGCGTATTGATAGATAGGACCCTGAAGCTGTTGGCGCAATGTGCAGCGGCAGTGAAGAAAGAAAATAGAATGCTAGGCGTGATAAAGAAGGGTATCATGAGTAGATCAGAGAAAGTTATAGTACCGCTCTACAGAGCCATGGTCAGTCCACACCTGGAATACTGCGTCCAGCATTGGTCCCCATACCTAAAGAAGGATATAAAACTGCTAGAGAGGGTGCAAAGATGAGCAACGAAGCTAGTGAAAGGTATGGAGAACCTGGACTACGAGGAACAACTTAGGAGACTGGGATTGTTCTCCCTCGAGAAGAGGAGACGGCGAGGAGATCTGATCGAGACTTTCAAAATACTGAAAGGATTCGACAAAATGGAGCAGGGAAAGCAGTTATTTACAATGTCCAATGTGACACAGACAAGAGGACATAGACTGAAGCTGAGGGGGGACAGGTCCAGGACGAATATCAGGAAGTTCTGTTTCACACAGCGAGTGGTGGACGCCTGGAATGCTCTCCCAGAGGAAGTAATTGCAGAATCCACCGATCTAGGATTTAAGGGTAAACTAGATGCACATCTCCTTAGGAGTGGCATAGAGTGACACGGGTAAGGGTATATTAGGTGCACATCTCCCTTGGGAAGCAGTGACATGGGGACTTAATCTATGCCAGGACACACCTGGCGGGGCCTCCGCGTGTGCGGATCACCGGACTTGATGGACCCAGGGTCTGATCCGGGGATGGCAACTCTTATGTACTAATGGGAGATGGGCACAGCTCACTGAAACCACCTGCTTGGAGACTGAGAGAAGACTGTTAGATAGAGGGAGGAACAGCTATTAAGTACTATAACCAAAAGTTTGATCTCAGTCTCCACCTGCTGGTCATGATGAGCTATTACCCATCAGTGAAGTCTGTACCGGTCTGGAGAGGTTGACAAAGAATGCTATATTACAGTGGGACCAAATCCTAAATCAGTGTAGTGACCAAAGCTCCAGAGATACAAAAAAAACAAACAAACACCCGAAAAACAAGAAGCAGTGAGCTAGAGGGGTGAAAGAGCATGCAAGAGAATAGATGAACACAGGGATGATAAATATGAAAGGAGATATGTTTCTCTACCTGCTTGTTCATTAGCAGCCAGAGTCTGTTCAAACTCTATGCGTAACATCTCATACTCCTTGCGCACCTGCGCCAGTGTATCTTCCAGCTGGATCACCTCTGTCCGCAGCTTCTTCTGCAGGCTCACCTCATCCCGCTGCAAATTGAGGGGGTTGGGGGGGAGTAAACAGTTAAACTCCTGCTCACATCTCAAGCAGCACCTACAATTATTTGCCTTCCATCTCTGCCTGATAGAAATCAGAAGCGGAGTCACAGACTGAGAAAAAAAGAGGCATCCACACAGACAGGTTAAAGATTCAACTCCCACTTCCCAGGATCAAACTATCTCTCATATTTATTAAAATTTGATGCAAATGCTTATAACATAGTTAGAACGCGAATTACAAATGTAAAAAATGGGGTGACAAATCATTTAGTTGTACATATTGGAGAAAAATGGACAGACTTACAGACTACAGTAGGAAAGAGGTTGGAACTACAAAAGATTTTAGAAAAACGCAACATTAAGGGTTCACATAATAGGAAGGGGATGGAAAGCAGGAGCAAAAGTTTTAAAACAGAAAGGCTTCAGAAATGCTATCGGCTAAGGAACTCTAATTTTCGAAAGCATCTTTAAAAAGAAACATTTTCGAAAAACTTTTAAACTTGTCAAGTACAGCTTCTCCTCTGATATATCCGGGCAATTAATTCCATAACTGTGGCACAGCTACTGAAAAAATTTCTGTTCATCTCATGCCAATAACTTTCAAAGATGGTACAGAAAAAAGATTTTGGTCAGATGACCTCAGAGTTCTGGACGGAGTGTATGGAATCAATAACCTATCTAGGAAAGTAGGAAGATTGGCTTGACGGATCTTAAATGACAGTAGTGCAATTTTATAGGAGATACGATGGGGTATTGGCAACTAGTGTGCATTTTTAGAAGTTGAGTTACATCAGGGGTGTCAAAGTCCTTCCTTGAGGGCCACAATCCAATCGGGTTTTCAGGATTATCCCAATGAATATGCATGAGATCTATTAGCATACAATGAAAACAGTGCATGCAAATAGATCTCATACATATTGTCACCAACCCTCCGTAGTGTAGGGCTGCCAGGTGACAAACACAGGGATTCTGGCGTGTCCCCTCCAACCAGGGGTACCTTCAGGACTTTTTCAGGTGGCCCTAGGCAACTGCCTGGGCCTAAGAGATGCAAGGTAAGTAAAAGGTTTCACCATATCACCAGCCAAAACAAGTTCTTTAGGAAAGAATAAGTTGTTTATTCTGACCCACAGGCCAAAAGTATGCCACAGAAAACAAACATCACTTTTGCAGGTCATTCAACAAAAATAGTAAATTTGCAAAAATAAAGCTTTACTGCAAATTCAAACTAAATCAAAACTCCTTAGGCAAAAATAGCCACAGCAAACTCTGGTAACAGTTCAGCTTTTCTCTCAGCTCCCACATGCAGGCAAAATCACACAGCTGAGGCAGATAATCTAATTAGCTTCAAGAACGGGAGTCACAGCAGGATTTCTAAGGTTCCAAAAAGCCCCCAACTTAAATATTTCAGCTCGAGCTTCTGGTTCACAAACTTGCTTTAAATCCATTCCTTAGTTTGGGCTTCAGGCAAGTATTATTCTTACACTCAAAATACTTATAAAGTTCAAACATAACTCAACTTCTTCAGGCATAGTTTGCACAGCAGAAACAAACAAAACATCAGCAAAAGAAAGAAAAACACAAACCACTAATGGTTTCTCAGTTGCTGCATTCTTTCATTTTAATTCCATACCTTCCGTCTGGCTTTCTAACATAGGGCCAGCCAGTTCTATCTCCATGCCTTCCACACGATCTAGAACCTGGTAGTTTGAAGTAGGCAGGATTTCCTCTAACTCCTGCATGGGATAATCCAGCACGTTTTCCTCTCCTGCTCTGTTCCACAGCTCTTCACCTGCCTTGAGCTGTGGGAGTGACTCGCCCTGGTCACTCGCTCCTCCTCCTCCTCCTGCTTGACTCAGCCTGCTTTTAAACAGATCAGAGCCAATCCCCTTCAGCCTGTAGCGGGGGATGGATTTTGGCTCTACAGCAGTTTTTCTCTGCCTAGGTTTTTCTACTGCAGCTACCTTCCTCGTGGCTTCTCTAGCTGCTCTAAAGCCAGGAGGCTGCTGTTGCCAATCTGCCTGTCTCTGTTCCAGTTCACTATCTCTTTGGTTATGGGGACAAGGGAGGTCAGCCTCAAGATGAGTGCCAGAATCAATCTGGTCCGCTCTTCTGCATCCGATCCTATCAGGGACCGGACTAGTGCTGGTGCTGGGTTTGTCACAATATTCATTGGGGAAATCCTGAAAACCCGACTGGATTGCAGCCCTCGAGGAGGGACTTTGACACCTCTGTGTTACATGGTCATACTTTTTTGATTTTGTTATGATTTTTATTGCAGTATTTTGGATAAGTTGAAGTCTCCTTATTTGGCTTTGAGTAATGCCTTTTAACAGAGAATTACAATAATAAAGTCTTGAAATAATAAGAGAGTGAATAAGTATGTTGAGTGCCGGCATATCTAGTACTTTTGCTAATGACCTGATCATGCACAATTTGTAGAAGCAGTTTTTTACTATTTGACTTATGTGATCTTGATATGTTAGTTTATAATCTAAGATGACCTCAAGAATTTTAATGCTTGTGACCTGTAGTATCTGATCTTCTTTCCAGGGGAAAAGAATAGTCTGGGTCTTATCAATATTAAGGGCTAACATATTCTATTTTTCTGTTTATAACACAAATTTTGATCAAATCTTAAAGCACCGCACCGGTGGGGCCCCTGACATTTTCAGGCCCTAGGCATGTGCCTACTGGGCCTTCCCTTTAATCCAGCCCTGGTTGCACATGGGGGTGGAGAAAAGAGGAAGAAATGCTGTGCAGGAGTGGGGAGAGGAAAAAGAGGGAGAATGATCCAGGATAGAAGGGAGTGAGGGAAGAGAGAAATGCTGGTCAATGGTAGGAGGAAAAAGAAGACAGCAACTGCTTGAAGAAGTATTTCCAGAAGACAGGACAGCACAAAAAAAGAGAAACTAGAACCAACCTGATGAAAAAATAAATCTCCAGACAACAAAGGTTAAAAAAAAGAAATTTACTGAATGAAATATGATAGTTTTGGGAAATGTATATTGCAGATATCTTTGTATTGTGTTCAGCAGAAAAGGAAATGCATTACTGGTTTTATTTCTCCAGTGCTGAAGTACTTGCTGACCCTTGTTGTGGCTGATGGGGATTCCCAAGACAGACAGAATTTCCCTCCACCAAGCATAGCAGTTGCTGGCAGCATCCCTGAGCCACTGAGATGCCAACATCTGTGACTCAGGGATGCTGCTGCTGTCTGCTAAGCAGGTCACCTTCAGAGTACGTTCTCAGCTGACATAGCTTGGGGTCCTCATCAGCTGGAGTATTTATATTGGAGGCAATGACAGAGACTTAATTAATATTTCCAAATTAATAAAGTGTCTTTGCTTATTTGTAAATGGGTCTTTACCAGAGCCTTTAATTCAGTAGCATAATTAAATAACTACTTCTAAAGTTTGTGGGGATGGAAGAGATTACTTGCGGGGGGCGGATTCGATTCAAACGGGGATGTGCAAGGATAGATTCGATTCCAGTGAAGAAAGGCTTAATTTCTATCCCCGCGCAACTCTCTACTTTCCTCAACCCCCACTGGTTCCAGTTTGTTTGGGCTAAAAAAAAAAGTGTTTTTTGCCCACAGATGTTAATGACAAAAATTAATCAAATACCTTTCATTACCACTTTAATTTACATTTAAAAACAAACTAAAATGAACAACCTTTTTTCTTTTTAGAAAGTTTTATTTGGCCTGCAAATGAATTCAAATCCCTACAAAAGAGATGGGTCAAGAAGCAGTCCGAGACATAAATGTGGGGTGTAGAACGTTACCTCAATGAGATCAACCTGTCGTTGGTGGATACCACGGGTCCCATGCAGCAGTGTGCGAGCCTCATCCAGCTGTGCCTTCAGCTGCAGGCTCTCATTATACAGTACCGAGAACTGGGACTGCATACAACGATATTCAGGAGACTCCTTTACAACTTCTTCCACTGTGCTGCGCAGCTCCACCTACACCCAGACAGAAACCAAAGATGAAATGCTGCAGCCATAAGTGACATCTGCTCTGCTGTCCCACAGCAACGGCAGCAGAAACTTGCCCATTTTTCCAATACAGGGGGGATGGTCACCTGAGGTTGCAGACAAAATGGAGGGGCCAGACTGAAAAAATGGCGAAGTTCCCACCAAAAACAACCCCTCCTGGGCCTGTAGCGGCTGGGAAGCCAGAACAGTCCCAGCTGCTAAACAGGCAAGCCAGCATCAGCTGTTAAAAAAAATCAGCTGAGAGGGAATCCTTTGTACCCTTACCATCGGCAGTCAAGGGAATCCCTCCGTGGGCGGTGAAAGAAGACCAGGCCTCCCCACTGCTCCCTGCCGACTCGCACTATTGGCGGGGAGCTCTGGGTGCCTGCAGCCACAGTTGACAGAGCTCCACCACTGCACCAGCCTATACACCACTTTCACAGGCCAGCCGTGAGTGCCTCGCGTCTGGAGCACAATGAACACTTTTTCCCCTTCAAAGTGCTCATTGCTCCATACTCGCGTATGCTAAAATCAAAGCGCCGGTTATTAAAAAAATACAGTAAAATACAATAAATTTAAAGGGAAGCTACCCTTCAGACCAGCACTACCTCAGGATTTTTTTTTAACAGAACAGACTCCACAGGCTCTCAAAGCAGTATACCTTGCTTGATTTAGGGAGCAAGGCTTACTGCTTAGGCTCCTCTAAAAAAATGTGGGGAGGTGGAGGAAATGGGGGGAAGGGGACCCAGCACGACACCCGCCGGGTTTGACACCCCCGAGGTCAGACGGACCCTTAAACAGGGCCCACCCAAGCTCAATCTGACCAAAAAGAGGGACTAGAAACCACTAAACAAATTCCAACAGCCCTACCAAGGGAGATGGGTACAGCTCACTCAACACCTGCTAGAGACTGAAAGAAGACTGATAGGAATAAGGGAAGGTATCTCTTATGTACTATGCCACAGTTTTGTTTTCAGTCTCCACCTGCTGGTCAAGATGAGATATATAACCCACTTGTAAAGATTAACCTTTACCGGTGTGGAGAGTGCTAAAGAAACTCTGTTTAAGGAGGGACTCCAACTTGCGTTCCTCTGGGTCCTTGAAGGCCACACCACCCTCAACAGGCATGGTATGCCTCTTAGAAATGGCTGAGACCACCACGTCCACAACGGGTGACTTCAAAGTGTCCTTATCCACTTCAGGAATGGGATTCAGGCATGCCATGGAGCGCGCAAAACGAAAAGGGGCTTCTGGCACCTGCCACTGTGCGAGCATAACATCCCGAATATCCTGATGTACAGGAAAAGAGCGGGAAGCAGAGCGGATCCCCTTAAGCAAGGGGTCCACCGTACACGGGGGCTCCAACACAGGGTCCTCAAAGTGCAAAACCGAGGAGACCTGCACAATTAACTCAGGAAGCTCTTCCTGCTGAAAAATGCGCACCACAGACGCATCTTAGCCAGCTGGGGAGTGCTCAAACCCCTCGCTGGCGGAATCCAACCTCCCAAGAGGATCCTGAAATTCTCCCCAAAGGTCCAGGTCCTCATCAATTACATCCTGCTCCTCTCATCCCAAGAGACCCTTGGGCGTTTGATTAAATGAGGAGTAGAGGGGGGGAAACCACCGCAGTGTGGAGCCGCACCAGGGAAGACATCAAGGGGGTGGAGAAACACCCCCCCCCCCGAGACCCCCGGAGTGGATACGGAACCTCCTGCCACCAGCACATAAGCTTTACAAAGTGCTATCAAAAATTCAGGGGGAAAGACCCCGGACGGCCCCAAGGGACTTCTTGCCACACCTTGCCCCTGTATTTCCAGAACAGGGGGAAAGTCACCTGAGGTAACTGAGATAACAGAGGAGGTTCCCGCCGAAATTGGACCTGAAACTGCCAAAATCGGAGCTCATGCGGCTTGCCGCGTCTGAAAAGCCTGGGACTTTCCTGACGCTGAGGCTAAGGAACTGACCAAAGTGAAAAGGGAATCCTTTTCTCCCTGACCTTCAGCAGCTGGAGATCCCTCCATGTGGGCATCGGGGGAAGCTCAGGCTTTCCCACAATCCGAATCCGACCTGCGAGGGTCATGCGGCGGGGTGCCCTGGCCGCTGGCATCCGCTGCCGACGAGGCTTCCCCACTGTTCCATCCTGCACAACGCTTGCACAGGCTGGCCGCGAGTACCTCGCGTCTGGAGCACAATGAGCACTTTTTCCCTTTAAAAGTGCTCATTGTGCTGAAAGCACCCTAGCTGCAAGGAAAGTGCCAGTTAGATGAGAAAATACAGTAAAAAGGCAGTTTTAAAGGGAAGTTAGCACTTTAGACCGGCACACCTCAGGATTTATTTTTAACTTACAGAACAGACTCCACAGCTCTCAAAGCTGGAGGGCTGACCAACCAGGGGGCCAAATTGCCCGCCGAGGCACCTCTACAAAAATATAGGGAAGTGGAGGGATCCAGCACGAGACCCGCCAGGTTTAACACCCCTGAGGTCGGATGGATCCTCAAACAGGACCCGCCCAAGCTCTATCCGGCACAAAAGGGGAACCAGGAGTCCAAAAACAAAGTTCCAACAGTGCTAAAAGGGGAGCCGAAATTAGCCTTCCACCTGCTACCGGAGACTGAGGAAGACTGGATTAGTAGAGGGGAAGCTATACTGACATACTGTACAAGTTTGATCTCAGTCTCCACCTGCTGGTAGCAGTGAAGTATAATACCCATCCGTAAAGGAACTATACCGGTCTATCAAGCGATAGAAAACAAAATTTATCCTCTCATTCGAACAGCCAACATTTTCATCACAGAACAATGCCTGTGGGTCTTATGATAGCTTTCAGCTGTAACATTGCCCTGCCTCTCACACATCTGCTGGATTCCTCACCTTCAGCTCCTCATTCAGTGATGTCACCTCTTGCAGGTCCTGCCGCAGCTTCTCCAGCTCCGCATGCCGGTTCTCTGCCAGCTCTTTGTTCTCCTCCAGCTCAGAGTTCATCTCTTCAAACTGAAAGAAGGAAAGCAAACTGCAGCACCAGTACATTTTTTTTTTAAACTCAGAATCTCCTGCTTCTTTGCACTTCCAGCTTAAATCAGAAACAGGGCTAGAATCTGGCATCATTAGCCTCTGGAGATTACCCCCACCCCCTATTTTATATCACCTCACCACCCTGGACAGAAGCTTTCTGACATCCTACAATCATCTGACCACTAGATGTCATATTTAAGCTTTTCTGGCCTCTGTTAATAGCATTTCTCTCTTAAATTCACTAAAAATGTGAAATGATACTGGTATGTTAATATTCTCCATGGATAGGGGACATTTCAGCCACATGAGTGGGTTCATCACTGTGTGACAGAACCTATGGGAGAGATTCCAAAGCAGAGAAGTATCTAGAATAGACTTTCGAGCATGTGCAGAATTTCCCATCACTGTACATGCTTCCCCAGTTTATTTTCTTCCGCAGTATGGACAGAACCACGGAATTTTTCCTCCGTTTTAAAAATTACCAAATTAGCAACTAGAAAATACCAAGACTGGATAAGATTCTAAGGGGGTTGACACCCATGAGATCTCTCTATTTGATCCATGTTTATCAGTGGTACTTAGATTATAAGTAAACATCTTAAAGAGAGATTAGGTTCTTACCTTGGTAATCTTTCTTGTAAATGTGTCTAGTGGTCCTGAATGCTGGGGTCTTCTATCTGAACTAGCAAGTAGCTTGTTGAAAACTGTCAATCACGCTTTCCAACTCCATCTTCTTCCCAGGAAGCTGCTCCTGCCCCCTCAGTTTGTACAAAAGCAATCAAGAAGCAGTATAATAAATAACATAACAGGAAGGAGGAAAATGGGAAAAATCCCCCAAACTGTAACAAACATAGCAAACAACATCCAAACTTGTGTCATCCCTAGGCACCTAACCGGTTTGGCCTGTGACAATATACTCCCCAGCATGCCCTCTGTAGCTTGAGGGTTTCCTTCAGGACTTTCAGCCACACTAGGCAACTGCCTAGTAGTGCAGGTACAGTCTCTTCAAAACAAACATTCAGTCAGAATGGCTTGAAACAAAAATTAAGGTTTTATTCAGGTCACCGGCCACATAAGTTTCAACCCTTTGATTATAAGTCTTATATATTTCATAAGCAGGGAAACTGAAAATACATGCAATCCTTGGCTCAGGGATTTCTGCAGAAACAAAAAAGAACTCAAAATCAAGATTTCACTAACACAGTTGGTTCTGCTTCCTATACTGACAAGTTAATTTTGTTTCTCTTAACTTTGCAGATTTATATTGGAGACAAACAGAGTTAAGCAGTTCCTCAGGAAATAGTGGACAGGTTTTTCCACCCATAACGCAGACTGGGAACTCAGTCCTGTGAACTGCACTGAGCTAGGCTCAGCTGCACGCAGCACACCAATCAGAGCAACAGGAGACTGACACAAGATTCAAAATGTTGCCACAGTTCAGAAACACACACAGCAGACTCACAGTCATATAGCAGGAAGGTTGAAACAAACTTGCATAGCTCCATCTGGTTCCTGCCACTCTGATATGCCTGAACTAATCTCCATAGCTTCAGGCTATAGGAGAGACTCTGTCTCAGGACAGAGAGGAAATGCACTTGCCTCTTGCATATCCCAGTCAGCAGGAAAATCACTGGTAGGGCACTCATGTTGGACCTTAGCTGGGCTCCTGACCAGTTCTCCTTGCCCTGACTCCAGCTTTCTTCCTGGTCTGTGAGGCTCTGGTAACTCTGCTTCCCCTGATCCTGTCTCTCCTCTCTCCGTCCTCTGAGCTGGCTTTTCAGGAGCTCTAAGCCACGCCCAGACTCAAGCATTTCCCTGGTAGGTTTTTTCCCTTGCTTCTAACAGCCCTTTGCCTTAAAGGGACAGGACTCCTACCAGGCAGACTCTGGCTCATCTAAGCCAGGTCCATGCTCTCCCAGGGCCAGTCAGTATTACCTGGAGACCCAGCACTCACTTGATCTGCCCTCTTACAACGGGGCTTAGGCAAAACCCTGTCTTTCCTCGGGGCAAACCTTGACTTGGCCCTAGGTTTGTCACCAGAGCTTGTAGCTACTCACATGACCTGCTATTAAGTAGAGAATTAAAACAAACTGAATGGTCATGAAGATTTACCTTTCTTTCTTTTCCTCTCAGCTCCTGAGAAACAGAAAATTCTTCAAATCCAGACTAATCCTACTGTGGCCAGGCCGAAGGGGAGAACAGAGAACTGAAAATGCTGCTTCAGCACATGAAATCTCAAGTACTTCCTTCTGGGCTGGGAAAATGGGAATGTGAAGATAAGCCTCCATCAGATCGAGGAAGGCAAAAAATTCCCACCGTGCTACTGCCTCTAAGATTAATCAAATGATCTCCATGTGGAAGTGTGGTATCTTCAGAGTCACACTGACCGACTTGAGGTCTAGAATCAGTCTGCAGTTGTTTGAGCCTTTTTTGACACGATAAAGTACATGGAGTATCTGCCCAAGCCCAATTCTGTACCAGTACCAGCTCTATGGCCTGAAGAGCCAGTAGCCTTTTCACCGTACCCTGAACTTTGAGGGCTCTTTCCGGCTGGCTGGCCAGAGATGTTACAAAGTGGTCTGGCAGGGGGGGGGGGCACAGAACTAGATTTTGTACCCCTCCCTGATTACTTCTAGAACCAAACAGTCTGCGCCAAGTCTGCCCCCTATCTGGGGAAGCTCGGCCCCTGGCCTGGTGTCATTGTGCTTAGTGGCTGGTGAGGGGCGAGAGCCCGAGGCTTGCTGTCTCCTGCCCCTGCTGAATCCCAATAACTGGTGCAATCCCTGAAAGGGTCTTTGCATTGTTTGGCCTCCTGAATACATACAAAAATCTTCGGGAGCCTCAAAAATTGCCCTAACCCGAACTCCAGGGTCTGCTGTCTGATAAGGACTTGAGGTGATGGTCCGTCACACTGGCCATCAGATCATCTAGTCCCTCACCAAAGAGCATCTGCCCCTCAAAGAGACGCATACAGTACAATACAATACAATTTTTATTTATATACCACCAATACCTCATTCAAAGTTCACAGCAGTTCAGAAACAATGACAAACTAATATAAAATGCTTGGTAAAAACATCCCTAGCTATCCAATAGGCTCACAATCTAACTAAAGCACCTGAATAACAATTGCTTACATACTAAGGAATTAAAAAGATGACCAAATAAATTCAGTAATTAAAAAGATTACTAATACTTTAGAGCAGTGTCTCGCAATGTGTCACAAAGATTCCAGAATTATTTTTTTAAATTCCCTTCATAAGAAATAATTCATGAAATAAATATACACTAGATGACGTGTGAGCGGACTGCTGGACACGATGGACCACTGGTCTGACCCAGTAGCGGCAATTCTTATGTCATGTAGGCAAGAGTCTGTCACTGCTGGTGCCGGTGCCTTTCCTCCTCTCTGTCCCCCCGGTGTATCTTTGTCAATATTCCGGAACCGGAGGACATCGTAAATGGGGATCGGGATGAAAAGCTGGTCCAACTAGAGGTAAGCCAAGAGGATGTCCTCAGGCAGATAGACAGACTAAAGAGCGACAAATCGCCAGGTCCGGACGGCATTCACCCAAGGGTACTCAAGGAACTAAGGAACGAAATAGCAGAGCCACTTCACCAAATATGTAACCTATCCTTAAAAACTGGAGAGATCCCGGAGGATTAGAAAATAGCAAATGTCACGCCCATCTTCAAGAAGGGTTCAAGGGGGGACCCGGGAAACTACAGGCCGGTGAGCTTGACCTCGGTCCCGGGAAAGATGATGGAAGCACTGATTAAGGACAGTATCTGTGAACACATAGAAAACAATGGCAGCTAAAGTTGAGCCAGCACGGCTTCTGCAAGGGTAGGTCATGCCTCACAAATTTATTGTACTTCTTTGAGGGGGTAAACAGCCAGGTGGATAAAGGGGAATCCATTGACATCATTTACCTTGACTTTCAAAAAGCCTTCGACAAGGTACCGCACGAAAGACTGCTTAAGAACATAAGAACATAAGCAGTGCCTCCGCCGGGTCAGACCATAGGTCCATCCTGCCCAGCAGTCCGCTCCCGCGGCGGCCCAAACAGGTCACGACCTGTCTGTATCACCAGAAGGGGCTCCCTTGCCACCTTGGTTTCTCATTTAAGTCCTGTCTTCCTATCGAAGTCCTAACCCTCCTGTCTTGCACATGCACGACCTGGTTTGGTTTCTATACTCATTACCTGGATAGCTTTCTATACTTGTGTTACATCCCAGCTCCTCCCTCAGTATCCCATGATCCCTTTATCCTTCAGGAATCCGTCCAATCCCTGTTTGAATCCCTGTACCGTACTCTGCCTGATCACTTCCTCCGAAAGCGCATTCCAAGTGTCCACGACCCTTTGGGTGAAAAAAAACTTCCTTGCGTTTGTTTTGAACCTATCCCCCTTCAGTTTCTCCGAATGCCCCCTCGTATTTGCTGTCCCCTTCAGTCTGAAGAATCTGTCCCTATCCACCCTCTCTATGCCCCTCATGATCTTGAAGGTCTCTATCATATCTCCCCTGAGCCTCCTTTTCTCCAGAGAGAAGAGCCCCAGCCTATCCAACCTCTCGTCGTATGGGCAGTGTTCCAGCCCTTTTACCATTTTCGTTGCTCTCCTTTGGACTCTCTCAAGTACCGCCATGTCCTTCTTGAGGTGCGGCGACCAATACTGAACGCAGTATTCCAGATGTGGACGCACCATCGCTCGATACAATGGCATGATGACTTCCCGTGTTCTGGTTGTTATGCCCTTCTTTATGATGCCAAGCATCCTGTTGGCTTTTTTCGAGGCTGCTGCGCACTGTGCAGATGGCTTCAGTGATGCATCCACCAGCACACCCAAGTCTCTCTCAAGTCTGCTGTCTCCCAACAATACCCCCCCAATTTGTAGTTGAACAACGGGTTCTTTTTCCCTATATGCATGACCTTGCATTTGTCCACGTTAAAGCGCATTTGCCATTTGTTTGCCCAGTCTTCCAGCTTGTCCAGGTCTCTTTGTAGGTCCTCACACTCCTCCCTGGTCCTAACTCTGCCGCACAGTTTGGTATCGTCTGCAAATTTTATAACCTCGCACTTTGCCTCCTTTTCCAGGTCATTGATAAATATGTTAAAGAGTAACGGCCCCAGCACCGACCCCTGTGGCACACCGCTTGTGACTCCCCGCCAGTCAGAATATTGGCCCTTTACTCCGACCCTCTGCAGTCTGCCCGACAACCAGTGCTTGATCCATCTGTGCACATCCCCTCCCACCCCGTGGTTCCACAGCTTCTTAAGCAGCCTTTCATGTGGCACCTTGTCGAAAGCCTTTTGAAAATCGAGGTAAATGATGTCTATGGGTTCCCCATTGTCCACCCGACTGCTTATTCCCTCAAAGAAGTACAGAAGGTTCGTTAGGCACGACCTTCCCTTACAGAATCTGTGCTGGCTTGTTCTCAATAGGTCATTCTTCTCGATGTGCTCGCAAATGCCGTCCTTGATCATAGCTTCCACCATCTTCCCTATAATTGAAGTCAGGCTCACCAGCCTGTAGTTCCCGGGGTCACCCCTCGATCCCTTCTTGAAGATAGGTGTGACATTCGCCAATTTCCAGTCCTCTGGTACCTCACCAGTTTTCAAGGATAGGTTGCAAACATGCTGGATTGTGCCCGATATTTCTTGTCTTAGTTCCTTCAGAACCCTTGGGTGGATCCCGTCCGGGCCTGGTGATTTGCCGCATTTTAGCCTGTCTATCTGTTTGAGGACATCCTCCTTACTTACCTCTATGTGATCCAATTTTTCAGCCTGTTCCCCACTCATGAGCTCCTCTGAGTCCGGTATATTAGATGTGTCTTCGCTCGTGAAAACCGACGAGAAGAACGTGTTCAACCTCTCAGCTACCTCTTTATCCTCCTTAATCACTCCCTTCCTATCCCCATCGTCCAACGGCCCCACCTCCTCTCTCGCTGGTCGCTTCCCCTTAACGTAACTGAAGAATGCCTTGAAGTTTTTCGCCTCTCTGGCCAGCCCCTCTTCGTATTCCCCTTTTGTTTTTCTAACCTCCCGGTGGCATTCCTTTTGGCATTTCCTGTGCGCCTGGTGATTTTCCTCCGTTGGGTCCTTTTTCCATCTCCGGAAGGATACCTTTTTGTCCTTTATCGCCCTCTTTACTTCTGTTGACATCCAAACCGGGTCCTTTGATCGCTTGTTCTTGCAGCCTTTCCTGAAACTGGGGATGTACATTCTCTGTGCTTCCTGCAGGGTGTCCCTGAATAGGGTCCAGGCGCTTCCCACAGTCTCCATCCTAAAAAAGCTGTGGAAACACGGGGTGCAAGGGGAGGTCCACCGATGGATCAAAAACTGGCTGGCAGACAGGAAACAGAGGATTGGAGTAAAGGGCCATTACTCAGACTGGCATTGGGTCACAAGCGGAGTTCCGCAGGGGTCGGTGCTGGGACCGCTCCTGTTCAATATATTTATTAATGACCTGGAGGCGGGAACAAATTGCGAAGTTATTAAATTTGCGGATGACACCAAACTCTACCGCAGGGTTGAAACCATGGAAGACTGCGAAGATCTGCAAAGGGACCTAACGACACTAGAAGAATGGGCCAAAAAATGGCAAATGAACTTTAACGTAGGGAAATGCAAGGTCATGCATGTAGGGAAAAAGAACCCGATGTTCAGCTACAAAATGGGAGGATCACTGCTAGGGGTAAGTAACCTTGAAAGAAACCTAGGAGTGATGGTAGACACATCTTTGAAGGCGTCGGCACAGTGCGGCCAAGCCTCAAGAAAAGCAAACAAAATGTTGGGTATCATTAAGAAGGGTATCACGACCAGGACAAAGGAGGTCATCCTGCCACTGTATCGTGCAATGGTGCGACCGCATCTGGAGTACTGTGTCCAGTACTGGTCGCCGTACCTCAAGAAGGACATGGCGGTACTTGAGGGAGTCCAGAGAAGAGCAACTAAACTGATAAGGGGTATGGAAAACCTCTCATATACTGACAGACTGAAAAAGCTGGGGCTGTTCTCCCTGGAAAAGCGGAGACTTAGAGGAGACATGATAGAAACCTTCAAGATCCTGAAGGGTATAGAAAAGGTAGACAGGGACAGATTTTTCAGATTATGGGGAACCACAAGTACAAGGGGGCACTCGGAGAAATTAAAAGGGGACAGGTTTAGAACAAATGCCAGAAAGTTCTTTTTCACCCAGAGGGTGGTTGATACATGGAACGCGCTTCCGGAGGCTGTGATAGGCCGGAGCACGTTACAAGGCTTCAAAGAATGTTTGGATAGGTTCCTAGAGGATAAAGGAATTGAGGGGTACAGATAGGAGTAGCGGTAGGTTATAGGGATAGTCTGGGACCATTGCTCAGGCAATGGGCCTGATGGGCCGCCGCGGGAGCGGACCGCTGGGCGAGATGGACCTCTGGTCTGCCTCAGCGGAGGCAACTTCTTATGTTCTTAATATTCACCAGCACAAGCAGCATCTTCCATCAGCTGCTCATGCCAGCCTTGTGATGTCACTTCCTGTCACAGGATCAGGATGTGACAGAAGGGAGCCGAAGGTGGCATGAGCAGTAGGTGGAAGACGTGCCAGTGAACATTTAGAGAGAGATAATTTCAATTCTTCTATTTAGTGTGCCGGAGCTAAAAAAGTTTGTGAGACACTGCTTTGGAGGTAGCATCTCCTGCCCGCTGTCTGATCCAGAGCATCCATCAGGCAGAGACAGCGTAGGCTGAGACTTTGCTCATAACTCTGATAAAATCATACAGAGCATCCACAATATAATTCACCCCAGAGAGGAGCTTTTAAGGATCTTCCCCATCTATTGAGTCTAAGGCCCAAGACAGGTGAAAGTGACAAGCACATGCCACAAAGGAAGACACGGCTGCCGCCTTAATCCCTAGGGTCAAAGCTTCAAATTGTTGCTTGAGGAGCAAGTCCACTTTGAACCACCAACAAATCCACTTTCAGATAAGAACATAAGAATTGCCGCTATTGGATCAGACCAGTGGTCCATCGTGCTCAGCAGTTCACTCACGCGGCGGCCCTTGGTCAAAGACCAGCGCCCTAACTGAGACTAGCCCTACCTGCCTACGTTCTGGTTCAGCAGGAACTTGTCTAACTTTGTCTTGAATCCCTGGAGAGTGTTTTCCCCTACGACAGACTCCGGAAGAGTGTTCCAGTTCTCTACCACTCTCTGAGTGAAGAAGAACTTTCTTACATTCGTACGGAATCTATCCCCTTTCAATTTTAGAGAGTGCCCTCTCGTTCTCCCTACCTTGGAGAGGGTGAACAATTTTCCGAAATAGTCGTTCATGCAGAACCTTGTCAAATGCCTTCTGAAAATCCAGATTTACAATGTCGACCGGGTTGCCCTTGTCTATCTGTCTGTTTACTCCCTCAAAGAAGTGCAAGTTCGCCAAACATGATCTGCCTTTGCTAAAACCGTGCTGACTGGTCCTCATCAGCCCGTGTCCATCAAGGTGATCGATGATGCGATCCTTTATCAGCGACTCTACCATCTCTCCCAGTACCAAGGTCAGACTCACCGGTCTGTAGTTTCCCGGATCTCCCCTCGAACCTACTTGAAGATCGGCGTAACATTCGCCACCTTCCAGTCTTCTGGAATCTTTCCCGATTTGATTGACAGATTGGTTATTAGTTGAAGCAGTTCAGCTATGGTCCCTTTCAGTTCCTTGATGACCTTCAGATGGATGCCATGCGGTCCCGGGGACTTATCGCTCTTAAGCCTATCAATCTGCCTACACACCTCCTCTAGACTGACCATCAATCCTGTCAGCTTTTCGTCTTCATTTCCAGCATATAGCTTGATGGGTTCCGGTATGCTGTGTACATCTTTTTCGGTAAATACAGACGCAAAAAATGTGTTCAGTTTGTCGGCGATTGCTTTGTCCTCCTTTAGCGCTTCCTTTATTCCATGGTCATCCAACGGTCCCACCGCTTCTATCGCGGGTCGTTTCCCCTTAATATATCGAAAGAACTGCTTGAAGTTCTTCGCCTCCATGGCTATTTTTTACTCGTAGTCTCTTTTGGCCCCTTTTACCGCCTTATGCAAGGGATCTGGGGAGAGGAAGAAGCGATATGGATTGCTCTGAAAAGAGAAGATGGAACTTCTATCTATGTGGGTGTAGTCTACAGACCTCCGACTCAATCGCAGCAAATTGATAAGGATCTGATTGTGGATATCCAAAAGTTTGGAAGGCAAGAGGAGGTTCTGCTGTTGGGAGATTTCAACCTGCTGGATGCGGACTGGAATGTTCCATCTGCGGAATCGGAAAGAAGTAGGGAGATAGTGGATGCCTTTCAAGAGGCTCTGCTCAGACAAATGGTGACGGAACCCACAAGGGAAAAAGCGATATTGGATCTGGTCCTCACAAATGGAGAGAGTATCTCTAATGTTCGAGTGGGTGCTCACCTGGGAAGTAGCGATCATCAAACAGTTTGGTTTGATATAACGGCTAAAGTGGAGAGCGGCCGCACGATACTTAAAGTCCTAGATTTCAAACGTACGGACTTTAATGCAATGGGAAAGTACCTGAAGAAAGAGTTGTTAGAATGGAGGACATAAGAGAAGTGGAAAGACAGTGGTCTAAGCTGAAAGGAGCGATAAAAATGGCTACGGACCTTTATGTGAAGAAAATCAATAAAAACAAGAGAAAAAGGAAGCCGATATGGTTCTCCAACCTAGTGGCTGAGAAAATAAAGGCGAAAGAGTTGGCGTTCATGAAATATAAAAAAAACCCAAGAAGAGGAGAGCAGAAAGGACTACAGGGTGAAACGAAAGAAGCCAAGAGAGAGATACGTTTGACGAAGGCACAGGCTGAAGAACAAATGGCTAAAAATGTAAAAAAGGGAGATAAAAATTTTTTCAGATATATTAGTGAAAGGAGGAAGATAAAAAATGGAATTGCTAGGCTAAAAGATGCTGGGAACCAATATGTGGAGAGTGATGAGGAGAAAGCAAATGTGCTAAACAAATACTTCTGTTCTGTGTTCACAGAAGAAAATCCTGGAGAAGGACCGAGATTGTCTGGCAAAGTTACACAAGAAAATGGAGTAGATTCTGCGCCGTTCACAGAGGAGGGTGTTTATAAGCAACTTGAAAAACTGAAGGTGGACAAAGCGATGGGACCAGACGGGATCCATCCCAGGATACTAAAGGAGCTCAAAGAGGTTCTGGCGAGTCCTATTAAAGACTTGTTCAACAAATCTCTGGAGACGGGAGTGATTCCTGGGGATTGGAGGAGAGCGGATGTGGTCCCTATTCATAAAAGTGGTCACAGGGATGAAGCAGGAAACTACAGGCTGGTGAGCCTCACTTCAGTTGTTGGAAAAATAATGGAAGTGTTGCTGAAAGAAAGGATAGTGTACTTCCTTGAATCTAATGGGTTACAGGATCCGAGGCAACATGGCTTTACAAAAGGTAAATCGTGCCAAACAAACCTGATTGAATTTTTTGATTGGGTGACCAGAGAGCTGGATCGAGGACATATGCTAGATGTAATTTACTTGGATTTCAGCAAAGCCTTTGATACAGCTCCTCATAGGAGGCTGTTGAACAAACTTGAAGGGCTGAAGTTAGGACCCAAAGTGGTGAACTGGGTCAGAAACTGGCTGTCGGACAGACGCCAGAGGATGGTGGTTAATGGAAGTCGCTCGAAAGAAGGAAGGTGACTAGTGGAGTCCCTCAGGGTTCGGTGCTGGGGCCAATCCTGTTCAATATGTTTGTGAGTGACATTGCTAAAGGCTTAGAAGGAAAAGTGTGCCTTTTTGCAGATGATACCAAGATTTGTAACAGAGTAGACACCGAAGAGGGAGTAGAAAATATGAAAAAGGATCTGCAAAAGTTAGAGGAATGGTCTAATGCCTGGCAACTAAAATTCAATGCAAAGAAATGCAGAGTAATGCATTTGGGGATTAATAATAGGAAGGAACCGTATATGCTAGGAGGAGAGAAGCTGATATGCATGGACGGGGAGAGGGACCTTGGGGTTATAGTGTCCGAAGATCCAAAGGCAAAAAAACAGTGTGACAAGGCAGTGCCTGCTGCCAGAAGGATGCTGGACTGTATAATGAGAGGTGTAGTCAGTAGAAGGAAGAAGGTGTTGATGCCCCTGTACAGGTCATTGGTAAGGCCCCACTTGGAGTATTGTGTTCAGTTTTGGAGACCGTATCTGGCGAAAGACGTAAGAAGACTTGAGGCGGTCCAGAGGAGGGCGACGAAAATGTTAGGAGGCTTGCGCCAGAAGACATATGAGGAGAGACTGGAAGCCATGAATATGTATACCCTAGAGGAAAGGAGAGACAGGGGAGATATGATTCAGACGTTCCGTATCTGGCGAAAGACGTAAGAAGACTTGAGGCGGTCCAGAGGAGGGCGACGAAAATGTTAGGAGGCTTGCGCCAGAAGACATATGAGGAGAGACTGGAAGCCATGAATATGTATACCCTAGAGGAAAGGAGAGACAGGGGAGATATGATTCAGACGTTCAAATACTTAAAGGGTATTAACGTAGAACAAAATCTTTTCCAGAGAAAGGAAAATGGTAAAACCAGAGGACATAATTTGAGGTTGAGGGGTGGTAGATTCAGGGGCAATGTTAAGAAATTCTACTTTACGGAGAGGGTGGTGGATGCCTGGAATGCGCTCCCGAGAGAGGTGGTGGAGAGTAAAACTGTGACTGAGTTCAAAGAAGCGTGGGATGAACACAGAAGATTTAGAATCAGAAAATAATATTAAATATTGAACTAGGCCAGTACTGGGCAGACTTGCACGGTCTGTGTCTGTGTATGGCCGTTTGGTGGAGGATGGGCTGGGGAGGGCTTCAATGGCTGGGAGGGTATAGATGGGCTGGAGTAAGTCTTAACAGAGATTTCGGCAGTTGGAACCCAAGCACAGTACCGGGTAAAGCTTTGGATTCTTACCCAGAAATAGCTAAGAAGAAAAAAAATTAAAAAAAAAAAAAGTTTAAATTGAATCAGGTTGGGCAGACTGGATGGACCATTCGGGTCTTTATCTGCCGTCATCTACTATGTTACTATGTTACTATGCATTGATGCTGTTTGTGCTTGTTCCAGTTTTCGTCCGTTTTTGACCTTTTCCATTCCTTAAATGAGGTTTTCTTGTCTCTTATTGCTTCCTTCACCTTTACAGTGAGCCATGCTGATTCTTTGTTCTTTTTCCTCTTTGATCCCTTGTTGGAATTTTTCAAGTACCTTTCTTATTTCTAATCTTAATGTATATTTTCTGTAAACCGCTTAGAACCTAACGGATGTAGCGGTATATAAGAAATAAATTACATTACATTACATTGTTGATACGTGGTATATATAGATTTTGCGCCTCGGTGACTGTGTCCTTAAAACGGGACCAAGCTTGCTCTAGCGTTTTTACAGTGCTTAACCTCTTTTTAATCTTCTTCCCTACCATGAGTCTCATCCCTTCGTAATTCCCTTTTCGGAAGTTCAGTGCCGTGGCTGTTGTTTTGGACTGATGTTTCTCCCCTGCGTCCAGATCAAAGCGGATCATATTGTGATCACTGCTTCCCAGCGTCTCTTCTACTTCTACATCTTGTGCCGGTCCTCATAGACCATTTAGAATTAAGTCCAGAATTGCATTTCCTCTAGTGTTTTTCTTGACAAGTTGTTCCAGGAAGCAATCACCTACAGCATCCAAGAACTTGGTCTCTCTAATGCAGCCGGAGGTGCCTAGGTTCCAGTCTATTCCCGGATAGTTGAAGTCACCGGATAACTGCATTGCCTCCCTTGCAGTTGCGTTTAATCTCGTCCGTCATTTCTCTGTCAATTTCTTCGGACTGCCCTGGGGTCGGTAGTAGATGCCGATCTTCGTTTCCAGGCCATTTGTTCCCGAAATTTTGACCCATAGAGACTCTAACTTATCCATCAGTTGTGGCATGTTATCTCCAGTAGATTCAATTCCCTCTTTGACGAATATGGCAATGCCCCCACCTTTTTGAGCCACTCTTTCTCTGCGGTATAGTTTGTATCCCGGTAGCACAGTGTCCCAGACGTTTTCCTCAGTCCTCCATGTTACTGTGATGCTTATGATGTCAACGTTATCTCTTTGTACCATAGCTTCTAATTCATCCATCTTATTTCTAAGGCTCCTTGCGTTCGTGTACATATACTTGAGTTTGCGGCCTGTTCCTTTCTTGCATTTCCTTCCCTCTTTTGTCCTTTTCGATCTGTCTTGCCTGTGATCAGGTGAGTCTTTCCCTCTATCTTCTTGCACAGTATCCTCGGGTATACTGGTTCCCAAACCATCGATTCTCTCTCTTGGTCGACTGTCAGCTTTCCCCTTCTTCCTAGTTTAAAAACTTCTCAACTTCTCTCTTGATGTTGCTTGCAAGTAGCCTCGTTCTGTCTCTGCTGAGGTGGAGTCCGTCCTTCCTGTATAGCTTGCTCTTCCCCCAGAACGTCGTCCAGTTGCGCAGGAAGTGGAATCCTTCTTTCTCACACCAGCGCTGCATCCACACGTTGACTGCTTGCATCCACACGTTGACTAACAGCTGCTGGAAATCTGGCGCCATTGGATATAGCTTGGCCATGGTTTTAGCCACTCAAAGAGATTCCTCTGGTGACTCCTAGTGGTTAGTGACTAGCTTGGTGATGTCTGGATGTGATGGGAAAAATGTGGTCGGAGCCACAGAACTGCTCATAACTGAAAAAGCTAGCGGGACTTCCAGCTTTAACTGTTGAATAACGCTTGAAAGCACAGAGGCCCTGAACAGCCGGTGTACCGTGGAGTCTTCTCCCTGATCCAGGATTGCCACCACCTCTTAACCGCTGTCCTCCTGCATGGAAATAAGAGGACACCTTTCATAAAATACAAAAGATCGCAGAAAGAGGAAGACAGGCAAAAATATCTGGAAAACTTGGGAGGCTGGTCGAATACCGTATTTTCACGCATATAACGCGCGCGTTATACACGATTTTACAAACTGTGCATAACCTTGCGCGTTATACAACTTTTTTTTTTCAATCCGATCGGCATCCCCCCTGCGAACCGGCATCCTCCCCCCCCCCGCTCGCGTCACCCCCCCCTCCCCCGCGATCCTACATCCCCCCAGCACCAAACATCTCTTACCCGATTGGGCACCGGCACCAGCACCAATGCACAGGACGTGCCAGTGCCCGAAGATCCTCCCTCGTTGGTTTGGGCTGGGCTGGGCTGGGCTGGGCGGTGCGATGCAGGAGAGATAATCCTTCTTCCTGCGCCGGGCTGGACTAGGCTTTGAGCATTTGCGCATGCTCAAAGCCTTCTGGTCTCGCTCTCTCCGAGAATCTCGGAGAGAATCTCGGAGAGAGCGAGACCAGAAGGCTTTGAGCATGCGCAAATGCTCAAAGCCTAGTCCAGCCCGGCGCAGGAAGAAGGATTATCTCTCCTGCATCGCACCGCCCAGCCCAGCCCAAACCAACGAGGGAGGATCTTCGGGCACTGGCACGTCCTGTGCATTGGTGCTGGTGCCGGTGCCCAATCGGGTAAGAGATGTTTGGTGCTGGGGGGATGTAGGATCGCGGGGGAGGGGGGGGTGATGCGAGCGAGGGGGGAGGATGCCGGTTCGCAGGGGGGATGCCGGATCGGATTGAAAAAAAAAGTTGTAAAACGCGGGTAAGCGAGCGGGGGGGGGGAGGATGCCGGTTCGGAGTAAGCGGGAGGAGGTTTTAGCATGCGCGGTATACGCGTGTGCGCGCTATATTAAATTTTTTAAACATAAATTTGTGTTCCCCGCGCGCTATACCCGTGTGCGCGTTTTACACGGGTGCGCGTTATATGCGTGAAAATACGGTAGTCAGGAAAGCAAAGATACAAATGGAAGAAAAAAAAAATAGCAGACATGGTAAAACGAGAAGACATTTTTTAGACATATCAGTGATAGGAAGAAGTGCACAAGTGGCATTGTGAGACTCAAAAGTAAAGGGGAGGAAGATGCAGGCTGAATTGGAAAAGGCTGAATTGTTTAACAAATATTTCTGCTCTGTGTTCATGGCTGAAGCACCAGAAGCGGGACTGCAGAAGACAAACATGACTAGGGATAGAGGAATGGTAGATCCTGATCAATTTTCAGAGGGTTGTGTTCATGAGGAGCTAGCTAAATTAAAGGTAGGAAGAGCAATGGGGCCAGATGATGTACATCTGAGGGTGGTGAAGGAACTTAGGGAAGTTCTGGTGGTTCCACTGATACCTTGTCAATGAGTCTCTAGAGTCAGGAGTGGTACCGGAAGACTGGAGAAGGGTGGATGTGGTCCCTCTACACAAAGGTGGAAGTAAGGAAGAAGTAGGGAATTACAGGCCAGTAAGTCTGACTTCTGTGATAAGCAAATTAATAGAAACGCTTTTAAAACAGAGCATGGTGAAGTTTCTGGAATCTGATGGATTATAGGTCTAGAGGCAAGAGGTAGGTCTGGTCAAACAAATCTGATCAATTTATTTGACTGGGTGACCAGAAAATTGGATAGAGGGAGTGCGCTAGATGTGGTGTATTTAGATTTTAGCAAAGCCTTTGACAGCAGATGTCTAATAAATAAACTGAGTTCCTTTGGGTTGGGCTGGGTCAAGAACTGGTTGAGTGGAAGATGACAAAGGGTAGTAGTTAATGGAGATCACTCTGAGAAAATAGATGTTACCAGTGCTTTGCCTCAAGGTTCTGTTCTTGGGCTGTCAGGTAAGATTAGCCTCTTTGCAGATGATACCAAAATCTGCAATAGAGCAGACACCTCAGATAGGGTGAATAAAATTTGGCAGCTAAAATTTAATGCTAAGAAATGCAAGGTCATGCATGTCGAAGGAACGTTACAGTTTAGGGGATGAAGAACTTATGAACACAACAGAAGAGCGGAACTTGGGTGTGATTGTATGTGATTTTTTTTAATTTTTTTAAATTTTTATTTATTCAATTTTTCTATACCGTTCTCCCATGGGAGTTCAGAACGGTTTACATGAATTTATTCAGGTACTCGAGCATTTTTCCCTGTCTGTCCCTGCGGGCTCACAATCTACCTAATGTACCTGGGGCAATGGGGGGATTAAGTGACTTGCCCAGGGTCACAAGGAGCAGCGTGGGTTTGAACCCACAACCCCAGGGTACTGAGGCTGTAGCTTTAACCACTGCGCCACACACTCCCCTGATCTTAAGGTGGCTAAACAAGTTGAAAAGGTGATGGAAAAAGCTAGAAGGATGCTAGATTGCATAGGGAGAGTTATGGCCAGTAGGAAAAAGGAGGTATTGATGCCCTGTATAAGATTTTGGCAAGACCTCAATTAGAATATTGTGTACAATTCTGGAGACTGCATCTTCAAAAAGATATAAAAAGGATAGAGTCGGTCCAACAGCTACTAAAATGGTATGTAGTCTTTGTCATAAGGTGTATGGGGACAGACTTAAATATTTCAATATGTATACTTTGGAGGAAAGGCGGGAGAGGGGAAATATGATAGAGACATTTAAATACCTATGTGGCATAAATGTGCACAAGTCAAGTCTCTTTCAATTGAAAGGAAGCTCTTGAATGAGAGGGCATAGGATGAAGTTAAGGCTCAGGAGTAATCTGAGGAAATGCTTTTTTACAGAAAGGGTGGTAGATGTATGGAACAGTTTCCTAGAGGAAGTAGTGGAGACAGAGATTTAGTTTGAATTCAAGAAGGAGTGGAATAGGCACATGGGATCTCTTAAGAGAGAGGAAGAGATAATGGTTACTGCAAATGGGCAGACTAGATGTGCCATTTGGCCTTTATCTACCATCATGTTTCTTTCTACCAGGGACACTTCATCCTGGGATAATCGGACTTGCTATCCTCCCAGTCTGTGACAGACTGAACCTCCTGGTCCAAGTCTGAATCCTCATCTGGTTGAGGCACCTGTTGAGGGAAGAACCCCTGCACCATCACCATTGGTGTGCTGCTAACAGATACTGAGGACCCTTGGCAGTTCAAACAAGCATTATGTTAAGGAAATTTTTAGTTGTATGTATTAGTTATGGTTTGAGATTTGATTGTTTTATTATTAGATTGTTATTATTGAGATGTTGATTGTTAAGAGTATTTTATGAAAAAAACAAAAATTAACTTTTGCTTTTATTCTTTCCTTTCCTATTTTTAAATGGAGTTCTTTTCTTAATGAATATGAACTATACATTTTAAACCACTTGGATCCTTTTTAGGCTGTTTTGCGGTAAAGTTTTTAATACACATAAACATTCCACATAAGGCTTACAAAATCTGGGTTGAAGCCTAGTATTGGGGGTCTCTCCCCCTGCTGGTCCCTCCTGGGCTCCGCGGCTCCCATGCAATTGTGCTTGGCCAATACAGATTCAGAGAGTCCTGAGAATCTTCCCTTGAAAAAGTGCCTCCTATGGATCCCCAGCCCTGGAGGACTCAAAGGAGGCTGAGACTGAGGCTGAGGTTTCCACCCCTTCCTGCATGATCCATACCACAAGGGATATGGATGTTCCTTGGCCGGCCATCAGCACAAACCTCACATGATATAGGGTAAAAAGGACTGAGGAGTCCATCCCAGTCAATTCTGAGCAAAACTGAGGAGTTCTGAGGCAGATGGAGGCAAAAGAAAAAAAGATAGCTTAAAATCACACCAAAAATAACTCATGGAAACCTCCCTAAAGGGAAAAAAAATCACAGGAAAAGGATTTTAGAGGAGGACGACCTAGGCTCTGGGGTCAGAAACCTTCAAATTCAACTTTTAGCTACCCCCCTAATTAGCTACCCCCCTAATAGGCTTCACTGTGCCATGTGATGCCTTCCTTCTTCAGCATAGGACTTCAGCTGAAATCAAGGAAGAAGAAATCTGCCTCATAGATTCGCTGGACGAACCTGGTCTTCTGGCTTCTAGTAAGACAGAGGTTGGACCTCCCAGAAAACCACACCGCAAAAGGGGGAGGAGGGCCATGCAGCCTTCCCACTGTTAATCCCAGCTGAACCAGCAAGGAGCCCAACACCCTGTACGCAAGCTCCTGATTGAATTAGGGATGCGAGCAGCTATGCAGGGGATGGCCCCTGAGGTTGGCTAGCTAGGTGTCCCCCGAGGGACCAATCCTGCTAGCAGCAGACTTTCCACATGTGAGTCTGTGTCTTCTCCCAGGGAGAGGTCCCACCAAATGGGAACTTTTGGGCACCAAGACCCCAAAGAACACTAAGCAAAATACCCAAAAATAATAAAACTGCAGATCAGATCAAAAACACTTCTGAGCAACTAGCTTGCAAAAAACAAAGTGAGGGTGCAAGAGCAGCTCCCTAGGAAGGAGGTGGAGTTGAAAACATGATTGACAGTTTTCTGCAAGCAACTTGCTAGTTCAGATACAAGACCCTAGCATTCAGGACCACTAGAACATTTATTGTGAATAACTCCTTGACAAAGGGGATTTTTCCGAGTTCAGCAAAATGTGCAAAAGTGAAGCCACTTTTGAAAGGTGGGCATCTTGATCCAGTCATAAGGAGCAATTATTGGCCAATTTCGATACTACCAGTTATTGGTAAAGTGTCTGAGAGGGCAGTATTGGTTCAGCTGGAAGAGTATGTGGATTGGTTGACTGAGTTAGATCACTTTCAATACGGCTTTAGGTCTGCACATGGAGTGGAAACATTATTGATATCAACAGTTGAGCAGATTAAAAGAGGAATGGATGACAATCAGGATTTTTGCTTGGTATCGGACTCCATAGATTTGGGGTTATTGGAGAAAATGCGGGCTTTGGGGGTAAAATGCCTTTGTCATCTCCAGTGTTATTGAGAGGTTACATAATTCACATACAATTAGATGACTGTTGACTAAACAGCAGGTAAAACAACTTTCCAGTCTCACAGAATGGTGACAAGATATGTTAGATACATTCTGCCTTCCAAATGTATTACCTTACGGGCATTGATAGTAATAGTGCCCCCATACAGACTGCTTCCAGCACCGTACACTTTGTAACCTTTTGAATTCACCTGAGCAGAGAAAATTAAGAAAATGAGCAAAAAGGGACAAAGGCTCTGCTGAGTAATCCAACACTTACAGTGATGTGGAAAAGTAGTTACTTAGCGTTAACAGGGACAGCAGGCAGATATTCTCACATATGGGTGATGTCATCCACGGAGCCCGGAACGGACAGTTTTAAAAGTGAACTGTCACTTTAATTTTTACGAGACTCCACGATTGCCCACACTGTGCATGCACAAATGCATTCCTGCCCGATGTAGGCGGTTCAGTAAGCAGTTCAGTAAGCAAGCTAAGAAGCCAATCTAGGGTGGTGGGAGGGATGTGAGAATACTTGCCTGCTGTCTCCGGATAATACCTGTTACGGTAAGTAACTGTGCTTTATCCTAGGACAAGCAGCCAGCATATTCTCACATGTGGGACTCCCTAGCTTATTGAAATGGAATGGAGTATTTAGAAGAAAATAAATTTTGTAATACTGTTTGGCCGTTATGGCCATTTCATTTGGAATAGGATTCTAGACAGTAGTGAGATGTGAAAGTATGAATTGAAGACCAAGTAGCTGCTTTGCAAATTTCATCAATGGGAGTGGAATGTAAGAAAGCTACTGATGCTGCCATAGCTCGGACTTTGTGTGCTGTTACACATCCCTCGAGCTGCAGTCCAGCCTGAGCGCAGCAAAAAGAAATACAGGCCACCAGCCATGTAGAAATAGTCCTTTTGGTTACAGGCTTTCCCAATCTGTTAGGATCAAAGAAGATGAACAGTTTTTAGGTGATATCCTGTGTGGCTTAGTCCTTTGAATGTAGAAAGCCCAGGGCTGTGGAGTTGGTAGATAAATCCTTTGATTGACTCCTCAGTTTCTGGTACCCACGACTCCGACTCCAGGTACCCAAAATTGTCTCCAACTCCTCGACTCAGACTCCACAGTCCTGAGTAAGTCAAGGCACATTTACAGTCCAATGTGTGAAGAGCTGTTTCTCCAGGATGAGAATGAGGCTTTGGAAAGAATACTGGCAGCACAATAGATTGAATGAGATGAAGTTCCGTGACCACTTTTGGAAGGAATTTAGGATGAGTACAGAGGACCACCTTATTATGATGAAATCCTGTAAACGGTGGATCTGCCATCAAGGCTTGAAGTTCACTCACTCTCTGGGCAGACGTAATTGAGATTAAGAAGACTACTTTCCAAGTGAGAAACTTGAGAAGTCATTAGTTCAAATGGTGGTTTCATCAAAGCTGTAAGCACTGCATTAAGATTCTAGACTACTGGAGGTGGATTGAGTGTAGGCTTGGAATTGTAAAGTCCTTTCATACATCTGGAAACAAGGGAGAGGCCAAAGATTTATTGTTGACAGGCAGGTGGAAAGCACTAATAGCACTGAGGTGAATTCTGGCCAAAGTAGTTTTTAGTCCAGAATTGAAAAGATGAAGAAGATAATACAGCACTGATGACAAGAGATGAAGATGGAGCATCTTGATAATGGAGAGTACAGCACATGTTGAAACGTGTCCACTTCTGTTGATAGCATTGCTGAATAGAAATTTTTCTAGAAGCAGCAATAATGGCTTGTACTGCGTTAGAGAGATTATGATCTGCTTAAGTCAGGCCGAGAGGTACCAAGCTGTGAGGTTTAGTGATTTCAGATTGGGATGTAAACGAGACCCTTGATTCTGAGTGAACAGAGATGGAAAGATTTTCAATGTGATTGGATCCTTGGCATTCAGCTGAAGTACAAGGGAGTACCAAGGTTGCCTGGGCCACCGAGGAGCTATGAGTATCATGATGGCTGATTCTGTCTTGAGTTTGACCAATATCTTGAGAATGAGAGGGACTGGAGGAAAGGCATATAGGAACTTGTCTAACCAATCCAGAAGAAAAGCATCTGCCTCCAGACATTGAGAATACTGCCTGGAACATTACTGAGACAATTTGTGATTGTGGGGAGAAGCAAACAGATCTATCTGAGGAGTTCCCCATAGTGAAAAAATGTGGCGCAAGTACTTGCCATTGCGAGTACACTTGTGTGATCAAAGACATCTGCTGAGTTTGTTGGCTAGAATGTTCTGAGAACCTTGTACATACATAGCTTTGAGGAATATGCTACAAGCAATCACCCGATTCCAAATGTACTGAACTTCTTGACATAGAAGGAGAGAATCCATTCCTCCTTGTTTGTTGATGTAATATGTTGCTACTTGGTTGTCTGTGCAAATAAAGACTTGATTGGAAAGGCTGCTCTAAAAAGGTTTGAAGAGCATATCGAATTGCTCTGAGTCTCAACAGGTTGATGGGAAATGTTTTTTCTTGAACTGACCAACTGCCTTGTGTACGAAGACTGTCCAAGTGGGTTCCCAAGCATATGTGGACACGTCTTTGGTGAGCACCTTCTGATGTGGAGGAATGTAGAATAGTAGACCTTTGGATAGAGTGGTTGGATCCATCCACCACTGAAGCGATTGTTGAAGAGATGAGGTGACTGTAATCTTTTGAGAGAAGGAGTCAAGAGGGTCCACTGAGCCGTGCAAAGATGAAGTCTTGCAAAAGATGTCACATGAACTGTGGAAGTCATGTGACCCAAGAGATGTATCATTTGCTTGGCTGAAATAGTTTCTAGAAAAGAGACTTGTTCACAAAGATGAATTAGCGTGTCTTGTCTGAGCTGCGGAAGGAAAGCCCTTTGATGCACTGTGTCAAGACGTGCTCCTATGAACTGAAGCTGCTGGGAGGGTTGAAGTTGAGATTTTGGGAAGTTGACTTTGAACTCTAAATGTTGAAAAAATGCTATTATCAGGTTTGTTGCAGACAGCACTGCTTCATGTGATGCCGCTTTTATTAACCAATCATCCAGATATGGGAAAACTTGGAGCCCGTGATCTCGTAGAGCTGCTGCTACTACTACAAGGCACTCTTGGAGAGGATGCCAGGCCAAATGGAAGAACCTTGTACTGAAAGTGACGATGGACCAAACGAAATCGTAGGAATTTTCTGTGAGCAGGGTGTATGGGTATGTGTGTGTATGCATATCTGAACTTCAGATAGCATTCATTTCGATCCAGAAGGGGGTGAAGGGTCCCAAGGGATAACATGCAAAACTTTTCCATAACCAGATATTTGTTTAAGTTTCGGAGATCAAAAATTGGACGAAGACCTCCCATTTTCTTTGGAATAAGGAAATACCTGGAGTAGAACCTCTGATTTTTCTGTGAAGGAGGAACTACTTCTATGGCATTAGTTGAAGCAAAGCTTTGACTTCCTGAAGAAGGGACGTCTGTTCTGATGTGAAAGAGGACTCACTTGGAGGGTGATTTGGAGGGAGTGTTTCGAAGAGAATAACTCTCCGTGATGACTTTTAGGACCCAAGCGTCTGTTGTAATGAGAGCCCAACGAGGATGGTAAATTTGCAGTCGATCTCCAATAGGCTGGGGAGGAGGTAAGTTGGTTATACTCTCTAAAAGCGCTTAAAAAAAAACTGTGTTGATTTTTGAGGACATTGTTGTTTTTGCCTCTTTTGTGGTGGTGGTGGTTTGGGGAAGAGGATGCAGCAGGAAACCCCCCTCTTATAAGCATAAGCAGCTGGTTTTGGAGCTTATTTAGATGATTGGGATTTAGTTTTGGATTTATTCAATGAATTCCAGTTTTGCACATGTTGAGTGAGCTTTTGGGTAGCCGCCTCTACCCTCTCACCAAAAAGCTCCTCTTCCAAACATGGAATATTGGCTAGTCGGTCTTGTAAATTGATGCTGCGGCTTGTCAAACCCTCTCTACTGGCTACATACCATCTTCTTGGAAATCTGATCTTGTATTTCTAAAGCTCAAACAAATAAACATATCCGAAAACCAAATCACAAATTACCGTCCTATTGCTAACTCACCTTTTTTAGTTAAAATAATCAAAAAACTGGTCTTCAATCAACTGTCCAATCTTGCTGAAAAAACTAACGCTCTGCACCCCTACCAAACAGATTTTCAAAAAAATCATTCTACTGAACTCTCATCAGTCTAACAACCTTAATTCACTATTTTAAAGACCATCGTAAATCCTCCATTCTGATTTCCTTAGACCTTACATCTGCCTTTGACACAATTGATCATTCCCTACTCCTTACACAACTAGAATATATCAGTATCTCTGGTACAGTTCTGCAATGGTTCTCTTCCTACTTTCAGGATCGAACCTATAAAATTAGTTTCAATGACTCTATTTCCTCCACTATTTACCAAAGCTATGGAGTCCCCCAAGGCTCAATTCTTTCTCCCCTTCTTTTGTAATATATTCTTGACACCATTACTTACTTTGGCCCAATCTATAGGGTTCACTGTATTTACATATGCAGATGATATCCAATTACTCCACCCCCTAAATCCTACATCACCTGATGAAATAACAGAAATCAATCAAAAACTCAATAAAATCAGCTTCTGGCTTCAGCATAAAAAATTTTCACTGAACATCCTTAAAACTACTAGTGTCCTTTTCTCGCTCTCTCCAGATGAACATCTGTGTCTACCCATTTGTATCGATTCTTCCCCAATTCAAATGGACAGTAAAGTCAAACTTCTCAGAGTCATTCTAGACAAGGACCTCACCTTTCATCAACAAATTAGTGCAGTTATGCAGAAATGTTTTCATAAGCTTAGGTTCATCTATTCTATCTCTTCTTTTCTTGATCCCCCCTCTATCAATATCCTGATTCACTCTCTTGTAATTTCAACCATAGACTACTGTAATGCCCTTTATCAAGGTATAACTCAGATAGAAATCCGCCGTTTACAACTATTGCAAAACACTGCTGTCAAATTAATCTATCATGCAAAAAAATTTGACCATGTCACTCCTCTCTTCCGCAAAGCACATTGGCTACTCACTCATCGCCTCACCTATAAAAATACTTCTCTTCACCTTTAAAACAAAAAACTCTAACCAACCAGCATTCATAAATAAACTTTTGATCCCATACTCATCATATTTTAAACAACCTTTCCCTCCCCAACTTCCCTTTTGTTCCATGTACGTCAATGTGAATTTGTCTAGTATTTTTAATATTTGATAAAATGTTGCTTTTATTTACCCTACTAGTCTTTAAGCCCATTACATTAACGGGTGCTAGAATAGATGTCTGTCTGTGTTTCTTTATCTCTCTCTCCTTGGCCGCTGTCTGTGTCCTTCTGTCTTCACCCCCCCCCCCCCGAGCAAAGCTGTCTGCCCCCAGCACACACCTCCCCCCAAAGCAGCCCCCTTTCCCTCTCCCTGTCTCTCCATGGCCCCTTCTGTCTTACCCCAAGAGCAAAGCTGTCTGTCCCCAGCACACCTCCCCCCCAAAGCAACCCCCTTTCCCTCTCCCTATCTCTCCATGGCCCCTTCTGTCTCCTCCCAGCACACCCCTCCCCCCAAAGCAGCCCCTTTCCCTCTCCCTGTCTCTCCATGGCCCCTTCTGTCTTCCCCCAGAGCAAAGCTGTTTGCCCCAAGCACACCCATCCCCCCAAAGCAGCCCCCTTTCCCTCTTTCTTCATGGCCCCTTCTGTCAACTCCCAGCACAACCCTCCCCCCAAAGCAGCCCCCTTTCCCTCTACCAAGGGGATCAATTCTTACCCTCCCTCCATCCCGGCGTCTTGTGGCCTGCTCCTCTTCAAAGCAGCCTGCGATCATGGTGGCCGGCTTTAGCGAACCTCGCAGGCCGCTCTCCAACTCGGTAGCACGTTCCCTCTGACGCGATCCTGTGCGTCAGAGGGAACGTGCTACTAAGGTTGGAGAATGGCCTGTGAGGTTCTTTAAAGCCGGCCACGATCGCAGACTGCTCTGAAGAGGCGGATTAACGGCGGCTGCGGTGAGCAAGGGCGGGAGGTGTGTTCCCTGCCGAGGACACGGGCAGGGAGAGAGCTTGCCTGCGCTTCCAGTTGGTGAGTGAGGGCGGGAGGAGGGGAGTGGCCAGAATGTTCCCTGCCACCGGGTTCTAAAATGAAACACGGCCACAGATCACACACCACAGCGGCAGGGATCACGCTGTTTTAACAGCGCATGTGCCGGTATGCTTTTATTATATAGGATTTTAATTGTTTTCTACAATCTTTTTATATTGCACACCATTTAGACACTTGTTTTGATAGACGGTATATCAAAAATAAACTTGAAACTTGATTATTCTATAGATAGAGTCAATTTTCCTTGGAGCTTCAATAACCCTGAGAGAAGTTTCCCAGTTACAAAACAAAGCTTCTTTTAGGAGACTATGTAAAGGCGGCTTGAGAAGTTCTTTAGGTGGCTCATCATAGTCTAAGACATCTAATAACTCTGCCCTGGGCGCAGTGTCTGCTTCTAGCTTGACTGGTAAAGCCTGTCCCAACTGTCTCACAAACTTAGTAAAAGAGAGACCTTCTAGAGGAGACCTTCTTCTTGGAGGAGAAGGATCTGATGGAATTCCATAGGACTCTGGAGCAGACAAGGTGGCTTCACACTCAGAATCAGTAGGGTGCTGAGATAGGTCAGAATCAACCACCCGAACCTCAGAAAATTCTCTGAATAATGATGTATGAGGAGGAGAATGGTGAGATTAGTGAGATGATGCTCCTCGATGCCTTCGGTTCCTCTCTGATGAGAAGGAAGAAGAAGAACGATGAGAAGGTCTCTTAGTTCTAAGTGTGTTCTCCATCCTCATCTCTATTTTTATTTTATCTCGATGTAATAATGTATTCCCTCTCACCACTTGTTTTCACATTTGTCTGTCTTAGTAAGTGAGCCCCTTGTATATTTTAACAGAACTTTTTGGTTATATGTTTTTATCAATAGTCCTACTGTAAACTGTTTACATAATTCTGGTAGACAGTATATCAAGTGCACTTAAAACTAGCATGGGATCGATGCCTTGAGAAATATTTCACGCAATGGCAGAAACAACCCCCTAAAAGGACAAAAACCCTCCATGAGAGAACGAAAAAAAAATTTTTAAAGAACAAAAAGACAATTAGACCAAAATAAAGTGTAAAAGAACGGCCGAAAGGTGAGACACACAAACTAGACGAAGTCCAAATCAACTTTTACGCTCTGCAGAGAACAAAGAACTGAGGTACTGTGCGCCTACGTCGGGCGGGAAGGCACTCACGCATGCGCAGTGCGAACAGTTGCAAAGTTTCTTAAAACTTAAAGTGACAGTTCACTTTTAAAACTGTCTGTACCGGGCTCTGTGGATGACATCACCCGCATGTGAGAATATGCTGCCTGCTTGTCCTAGGATAAATTATTTTACTCTGTCCTGATTTCTCCTATTATTGTATATATGTCACACTGAATAAAGTTGTCAAATTGCAAAAGGATTGTGAAAAATTGTAAGAGGACCTTGTGGCACTGGGCATCAAAATTGCAGATGACGTTTAATGTGAGCAAGTGCAAAGTGATGCATGTGGGAAAGAGGAACCCAAACTATAGTTATGTGATGCAGGGTTCCATGATAGGAGTCACTGCCAAGGAAAAGGATATAGGTCAGGGTGTCAAACTCAATCAGATAAGCATCCAAAATCTAAAACACAGGTTAAGTCACAGGCCAAATTTTTTATTAAGATAGTTAGCGATCCTTTTATTAAAGTACTTCCCTTATTTAAGGTACTCATTTAGCACGCACTAAAGATTAGCACAGTACGCTAAATGCACACCTTAATAAAAGGACCCCTTAGTGTTAGTTGAAGTAAAGGGTTACAACCTCTCCCAACACCACGCTGGCTCTGTGATGTAAACATAATAAATAAAAATACTTTTCCTCTCTCTTTTAGGTCCTACACCAGCACTGGCAGGATACACATTTCAAATTAACAAATTCTAAATTCCCATACCCAACTCTTCCTCGCCATGACCCTTCCACCTCGCCCCCTAATTCCAAGGCACGAAACTAATTATACTTTCCACCTTGAATCTCATGTACTGACAAAACGTATCTTTATTGTAACCCATGTACTGACTAAATGTATCTTTATGGTAACCCACCTGTATCCCTTACACTGACAAAATGCACCTTGATAGTAAACCACTTGCATTGTAACCCACTTGCATCCTATGTACTAACAAAATATACCTTTACTGTAACCCACTTGTATCCCATGTACTGACAAAATGAATCTTTAATGTAAACCACTTGCATCCCATGTACTGACTAAACGTATCTTTATTGTAAACCGCTTCAAACTTCACGGTATAGCGGTATATAAGAAATAAATTATTATTATTATTATATTGTAATCACAAAACAGAAAATAAAATTACTTTTTCTATCTTTTGTTGTCTGGTCATTATTCATATCATATTGGTCCCAGGCTCTGGTTGTCTTCTGATAACTCGCTTGCCAGGGTCTCCTGCCCATTTGTTGTTTTCTTCATTCTCCATGCTAACCATCCATCTTCATTCTCTGTCCTCCCTTTCTGTTTCCCTTCACTCCCCCGGAGATCTGACATCTTTCCTTTTTTTGTCTCCATCTCTGCAGCTGCATCAATGGACCTCACCATCTCCAGATCCACCATCTCTCCTTTTCTCAACTACCCTTTCATCCATTATCTCTCCCTCCTTCCCCACCACCTCCTTTTCTCCTCCCAACTACCCTCCTATCCAGTATCTCTATCCCCCCCTCCCTTGTGTCCAACTTCGATCCCTTTCTGTTCCTTCCCCCCCTCCATCCCATTGTCCACCATCTCTCTCCCTCTCCTCTGTTTTTAGATCCATTATTTCTTCCCCTCCTTGTACCCTCAGTCCAGCATATGCACATCTCTTTGGACCCCTCCTTCCCTCCCTCCGTGTACTTCTACACCATGCCCCCCCACCCAAAGGCCTGCATCTCTCACTCTCTTGTTCCTGTACATATGTTGCCAAGGCACTCTCCTGCTCTGTCCCAGTTCCAAGTGATATTCCCTGGAGATTTTCCTTGCTTTGAGGCCCTTTTACTAAGCTGCAATAAACACTAACATGTGCTTACTGCAGCTTAAAATGGTGTACTGCAGGCCACGCTGAGGCCTCCTATGCTAAGGTGCTATCCAGGCACTACAAAAGAATAAATTTTATTTTTTGGCTATGAGGGCATATCGACTAGAAAGGGCTTTGCACTTTTTATCGTAGCGCAGCTTTGTAAAAGGGCCCTTTTATCTTCTAGCCTTTTTCCTTCTTCATGAGATTACTAAAGAAAGTGCCAGAAAGAAAGGGGGGGGTTCCAGTGCTGTATTGCTTTGCCCCTCACCCTACCCTGGATTGCGTGATATTACCCTCTCCAGCACTTCGGTGAGGTGTCTGTTCAGTCTCTGTTCCCTCTTACGAATTTTGTCAATGTCCCACTGTAGATCTTCCATCCTGGTCTCCAGCACAGATACACAGGACTCTGCCATTTCCACCTTCTCCTGGAGTTTTGAAAACTGTACAGAAAATACTGCAGTCAACATAAGGATCAGTAAACAACCATTTCTCTAACTATGTACCAAAATCTACCCCTCTGAGGAAGGGAGGAAATCTGTCTCCTTGCCATTAAAAAGAAACATTCACAGAGAGCACTTTGAAATACAGTGGAACCTTGGTTTACGAGCATAATTTGTTCCAGAAGCATGCTCATAAAGCACAGTTACTTACCGTAACAGTTGTTATCCAGGGACAGCAGGCAGATATTCTCACCAGGTGGGTGACGTCACCAATGGAGCCATGCAGCGGACAGCCTCTCAAGCAGACTTGCTTGAAGATCTTTGTAAGAGCTTACGAGTGCTAAACTGCACATGTGCGAGTGCCTTCCCGCCCGAGTCAGGGTGCACGTCTCCTGTGAGGTACCTCAGTTCAGATGGCTAGCTAAGAAGCCAACCAGGGGAGGAGGAAGGGTTGTGAGAATATCTGACTGCTTTCTCTGGATAACAACTGTTACGGTAAGTAACTGTGCTTTATCCCAGGACAAGCAGGCAGCATATTCTCAACAGGTGGGTGACCTCCAAGCTAAACATAATGGGATGGAGGGAGAGTTGGCAAGTTAAGAAAATGGAGGCTCAGGGGAGATATGATAGAGACCTTCAAGATCATGAGGGGCATAGAGAGGGTGGATAGGGACAGATTCTTCAGACTGAAGGGGACAACAAGTACGAGGGGGCATTCGGAGAAACTGAAGGGAGATAAGTTCAAAACAAATGCAAGGAAGTTTTTTTTCACCCAAAGGGACGTGGACACTTGGAATGCGCTACCGGAGGAAGTGATCAGGCAGAGTACGGTACAGGGATTCAAACAGGGATTGGACGGATTCCTGAGGGATAAAGGGATCAAGTTTATCAAGTTTATCAAGTTTATTAACAGAATTTGATTTATCGCTTATTGAAATCACTAAGCGATGTACATTACAATATATAGCAAGGTAAAAGAGTTTCACAACTTAACAATAAACATTTGACTAAAACAAACAGGTAATTGGGATGGAAAGATTAAAAGTTACATATTTCGTTAAAAATAGAAAATTGGGGAAAAAACGATAGGTAAGGGTACATAAAAATCTCAGCTATTAAAATATTAAAAACATAATCTGCTTTAAACATTGAAGGCATCTCTAAATAGATAAGATTTTAAGGATTTTTTAAATATTAAGATATCTTTTTCATCACGAATATATTGGGGAAGGGCATTCCACCATAGGGGACCTGTCACTGAAAAAATATCTGCCCTTCTAGTACCAATAATCTTCAAGGAAGGAACTGAGAGAAGGTTTTGGTTAGAGGAACGAAGTGAACGTTGAGTATTATAGGGTATCAAGAGCCTGGATATAAATTGGGGTTCTTCGCAAGCTAAAGTTTTGAAGATGAGTAACATTATTTTAAATGTGATTCTATGGCTAATAGGTAGCCAGTGAGAATCTATCAACAATGGAGAAACATGATCGTACTTTTTTGCATTATATATTAACTTTATTGCGGTGTTTTGAATCAGTTGTAATCTTCTTTTTTCTTTTGATGAAATATTAAGGAATAGAGCGTTGCAATAATCAAGTTTGGATATTACTAAAGAATGGATCAGTATTGTAACAGATTTTGGAGTCAGAAATTTGGATATTGATCTAATACGACGTAATTTAAAAAAGCAGTTTCTAACTGTTAGAGAAATATGTTCATGATAAGTGAATTTATCGTCAATTAGAACACCAAGAATTTTAACTGAGGGAACTAGATTGAGTGTGGAATTATTAAGAATAAATTGATTTGACAATGTTATGTCATTTTTCCAAGTAAATAATACAGCTTTAGTTTTCTTTATGTTAAGGGATAATTTGTTTTTATTTAACCAAGAATGAATTATTTCTAATTTTTGATTGATGGATTTGATTTCGTTGTCGCATTTGGGATCTAAAGGGTGTATGAGTTGAACATCGTCTGCGTATGCAAACGGGGTAAAGCCTATGGATTGACAAATGCTTAACAAAGGAGAAAGAAAAATGTTAAACAAAAGGGGGGATAAGATAGAACCTTGAGGGATACCAAATGTAGAAGTATAAGCTTTTGATGTTTCATTTTTGAATTTAACAGAGGAAGTGCGATCTGCAAGATATGAGGTTAACCAAGTAAGGACATTATCTGTTATGCCTATTGATTCAAGTCTTTGTAACAGTAACTCATGATCTATGGTGTCAAACGCTGCTGAAATATCTAAAGAGAACAAAATGACAGATGTGTGGTGATCTAAATGGTATTGAATATTGGTAGTTAGACCTATTAGTGAATATTCAGTGTTATGAAATTTTCTAGTAACATAGTAGATGACGGCAGATAAAGACCCGAATGGTCCATCCAGTCTGCCCAACCGATCAGTTCTATATCCATATCCTCCTGTTGTCTTGGAGGTCTGTATAGTACACCAAGATACAGGCATTTGTCCTTCCCCCTAGCCAAATTTACCCAGAGGGATTCCCCGGTGAACTTGACATCAGTGATTTTGGTAACTTTGATGTTCTCTTTAGTATATAGTGCCACCCCTCCTCCCAATTTGCCCACTCTGTCCCGACGAAGTAAGTTGTATCCTGATATAGCCATATCCCACCCATGGGAGTCCGTGAACCAAGTCTCGGATATCGCCACCACATCTAAGTCGGCATTCCTCATTTCCATCTCTAATTACATTACATTACAGATTTCTATTCCGCCATTACCTTTTGGTTCAAAGCGGATTACAAAAAGAGTTATGGAAGAAGGGTTACAATGTTAGATCAGAGAAGGTTTCCAAGAGAGGGAAAAGTAGGATCTGGGGTTAGGGAGGGGATGGTAAGAGGGGGGTTAAGCTTTATTAAGGGATTTCTTGAAGAATCTTATTGTCCAAACTGTGGGCATTAACGTACATGGCCCTCCATACCTTATGTTTGCTGTGTTTTTGTGTTGATGTTCCTGCTTGAGCTAATTGGACTCCTATAGTACTGTTTGCTATTTGTGTACTTACCTCTGCCTCGGAAATGCAGTGTGTACTCACCTCAGACTCAGTAATGGATTGGCAACTTACCCCGCCAGGTTGGTTACTTGCTCCAGTATGTGAGTGGTTACCCTCCCCCAACTTACCTAGTTTAAAGCCCTACGAAGTGTCAACTAGCATGGACGTTGAGGAGGCCCCACTAAAAGAACGAGGGGGGAGTCAATGACGGCTTGCGTTTAGAAACCAGGGAAGGTGAGGACCCTGGAGTCCGAGGGACGGAGATCCAAGAAGCCCTCTCCAGCGAGCCCCGGGGGGAAGAGACCTTTCGATCCCGGAAGGAGGCAGGAGTCTTCGACCTCAGAGCCCCACGGTCCGCACAGGAGAACGGCACAGGAGAACGGAGAAGACTAGGGTTAGACAGCACCAGGTCCGATGGCTTGATGGACCCCGTAGTGCGAGGGCCCGGAGACCTACCCCGCTTCAGGGAAGAATCCCTTGGCCGCTTCGCAGACCTCTGCCTCGAGGATGAGGCATGTCTCGACCGGTGCTTCGCATGAAGCCGGGCGGCAGGAGAAGTCTGCCTCGAGGGAACAGGCGAGGAATCACTCGAGGACAAGCGTAGAGACCGACGCGCCTTGCCTCAAGAGCCCTCGGCGCGACACTCAGGCTGGTCCGCAACAAGCGAGGTCGAGGCAAGCTGGGCTATAGCCGAGGAGATCTGCGAAGTTAAGATAGCCTTAAGCATATCCTCGAACATCGGCACCGAGACCAAAGGATTCGGACATACTGGTGCCCCAATGCACTCCAACAGGGGCGACCTCGATGTAGAGTATTCCCTTAAAGTGGAGGCATGCTTGGAAGGAGGTCTCGTCGAGGCCGGCAGGACTACACTCACTGCCTGGGCGGCCAGAGACTCCAAGGAAGGCTTCTTCGGTAGCTGAGCTGAACCTGAAGGAGGAAGAGGAAACTTACCCGAAGCCAAGGTCTTTGAAGCCGGAGCCCCCGAGGACTTCGAGGCCGACGCTGAGATCGAGGCCGGGATCAAGGTCAAGGCCGAGACTGGGGTCGAGGAGGTACCAGCTTCCATGGCGAAGAGGTCAAGGATCTTCGCCCGATGCCACCGAAGAGCCCAAGGCTGAAGGGTGGCACGAGGACAGGAGTCCGTAGGGTGATCGACCCCGAGGCAAAGGATACACCAACGGTGCAGGTCTGTGACAGAAATAACCCGACCGCACTGCGTGCACTTCTTAAACCCGGTGAGAGGCCGGGACATAAGGTATGGAATGAGGGCCGCGGCACATTCGAGGCCGAGCGGCCACAGAAGAACTGGAATCCCCCGGTCGCAGAAGAAGGGAAAAACAAACAAAAAATTATTATTTTTTTTTTTTAAGGCAATAAAACAAAAAGACGCAAAACACAGCGACTTCCGACTCGAAAACAAGAAAGAAGCCCCGGTGCAAGAAAGGCATGTAGGATCGCAGAGAAGAGAGACAGGGCTTTCTGGCTCCGCAGAAAACTAAGAACTGAGGACCACGTTGAGGAGACATGCCCTCTAGCTGAGCGGAAAGGCACACGCATGCGCGGTGCAGCACTAGCAAACTTGAGATCTTCAATCAAGTTTGCTTGAAAAGCTGTCCACGACGGGGTTCCATGGATGACGTCACCCACATGTCGAGAATATGCTGCCTGCTTGTCCTGGGATAAAGCTTCATCCAAGGCTAGACAAATGCTGGGTTGCATCCGGAGAAGTTTCGTCAGCCGAAAGCTCAAAGTGGTAATGCCGCTTTACAAGTCCATGGTGAGACCACATCTGGAATACCGTGTTCAATTTTGGAGGCCACATTATCAAAAGGATGTGCTGAGAATAGAGTCGGTTCAGAGATTGGCCACTAGGATGGTCTCAGGACTCAAGGATCTCCCATATGAAGAACGTCTAGGTAAGTTGCAGCTATACTCTCGAGGAACGCAGAGAGAGGGGAGACATGATAGAGACGTTCAAATATGTTACTGGCCGAATGGAGGTGGAAGAAGACATCTTTTTCCTTACAGGACCTACGGTGATAAGAGGGCATCCACTAAAAATATCAGAATCTGAATTTGCCCAACTACTCTACGCTTTTGTTCTATCCCGCGTAGACTATTGTAACATTCTACTAGTGGGCCTGCCTACCAAAACTCTCTCCCGCCTCCAAAGGGTGCAAAACGCTGCAATCTGCCTTCTGAAAAGCCTAGGCATCAGCGACCATGTTACCCCTGCATTAGCTTCCATGCACTGGCTGCCCATTCAAAAACGCTGCACCTTCAAGGCCCTGGTCCTCGCTTTCAAAACCTTCCATGAAACGATTCCGTACTACATGAAAACTAAACTACAAATCTACTTCCCAAAACGACCACTGAGGTCCCAAGGAGAAAAACGACTGACCATACCTTCTGGACGCTCCCTCAAAACTGAAACCGCCCGCAAACGCTCCTACTCACATTTCATACCCAAACTTTGGCACATAATCCCTCCACTAGATGGACTCTGGAACTTCAGGAAGGCCGTGAAAACCTTCCTCTTTACTAACCCAGCGCCTTAAAGTCATTCATCCTGAAATGCCACCCAGTCAACGCACCTATGTCACTTAATTTCACCAGATGCTACTTAGTACATATGTTTTATTGTCATGTCTATATTGTAATTTATGTAAACTGTCATCTCTGCTCTGTCTGGATTATTATGGATGTACTTTGTAACCCGTTCTGAGCTCCTTTGGGAGGACGGGCTAAAAATCAAATAAATAAATATATAAATCATGGATGGGAGATTTCATGGTGACATTAGGAAGTATTTCTTCACCGAAAGGGTGTTTGATCTTTGGAATGATTTTCCACTTCAGGTTGTAGAGGCCAACAACAAGAATAAATGGGATAAACATGTGGGTTCACTTCGAGGAAGTGCTTAGGGGGGTGGGTTATTCGAGTGGGCAGACTTGTTGGGCCAATGGCACTTTTCTGCCGTCATACTCTATATTTCTATGTTTCTCTATATGTTTAAAATCTAGATACATTGCATTACCTTTATTCACTTGTTTATTGTTTTCGAAGCAAATTAGTGAGGTAAAACCTCCTTTGGCTAAATCCATGCTCTGTCCTATAAAACCATGTTTGTCTATGTGCTCCGTAATTTTATTCCTTCTAATAGTTTCTACTAAAGTCAGGCTTATTGGTCTGTAATTTCCTGAAACCCCCTTTTTTTTTTTAAGTTCAATCAAGATCGGTTACACATGCTACCCTCCAATCTTCAGGTACTATATGGACAATTTTGACATCCGATCACTAACAGCAATTTCGTGTTTCTTTCAGTACCCAAAGGTGCATGCCAGCTGACTTACTATGCTTTAATTTTTCAATTTGGTTTAATATGTCTTCCAGGTTCACCAGAATGTCTTTGAGTTCCTCTGCATCATTCCCCTTGAAAACCATTTCCAGTTCAGGTAAATCTCTTACATCTTCTTCTGTAGAAACCAACGCAAAGAATCCATTCAGTCTCTCCACCATGGCCTTTCTCCTCAATCCAACGGTCCCGTGGATTCCCCTCACAACCTTTCTGCTTCTGATGTACCTGAAAAAGTTGTTACTGTGAGCTTTTGTCTCTGTGGCAAGTTTCTCTTCATTTTCTATTTTAGCCTTCTTTACGGCCCCTACAGTATGGAATTCCTTGCCACCTCATATCAGGGCGGAAAAAATTTAGATAAATTTAAGAGAAATCTAAAGTGTTCCCTCTTCCGAGATGCATATGACTGCTGAATAGACTTGGAAACAGCCAGGGTTGTTTAATTTGTACATCGCTTAGTAAAATTTAATAAGCGATTCATTAAGTTAAAAATAAACTTGAAACTTCCCTACTGTTGTTTACTCTTCATTTTTTACAAAATGGAAAGAACAATTGCCATACAAAGAGGGAATTATAACAATTTTAAAAAGATTTGGGGGCCATTGACAAATTATTGCAATGATTAGACACCATTATCCACTGAAAGTACTCTCATACATAGGGGGAGGGTATGAAGTTATATTAAAGGTTTGATCAATAGATAAGAATATAATATTTATATATTTTTGATTAAAATATTTGTGGGAAGGGTGGGTGCGGAGGATATAAATTTATGTTTTTAAGATGATGTTAGAAGAAATACAAGTGATGTTTACAAGGTTTAAATGATGTAATATTGTGTTCTTGATGTGAGATGGAAAAATGAATAAAGAATTTGGGGAAAAATAAATAAATAAATTGTAGTTCTCCCCACTTTCCTATTGTTTTATGCTTGTGAAGTATTTTCTAGTCAGTACTTATTTGTTCATTGTTTCCCCCTTTTTAATACAAATTGTAAAACGCTTAGAAGTCTTGATTTGCTTTTTTATCCACATTTTAATAAACTTGAAACTTGAATCTAACGAACCAGTGCTTATAGAAACATAGAAATTTGACGGCAGATCTAATAGCCTCTTTCACGTCACCTTTTAAATATATTGGCTGTCGTTTGCTCTTCTTTCCACTTTTGTTAATACGTGGAATACATCTGATCTAGTTTTCCAAGATGGTATTTTTAAACATCCATGCTTGGTTTAAAGTCCTAACCTTTTTGGCTGATCCTCTTAGCTTCTTTTTAGCTATTTTCCTCATTTTATCATAGTTGCCTTTTCAAAAATTAAATGCTGCTACAGCATATTTCCTTTTTGACTTCACTCCAGATATTAGCTCAAATTTGATCATGTTATGATCACTGTTTCATAAGAACATAAGAATTGCCGCTGTTGGGTCAGACCAGTGGTCCATCGTGCCCAGCAGTCCGCTCACACAGTGGCCCTTAGGTCAAAGACCAATGCCATAACTGAGTCTAGCCTTACCTGCATACGTTCTGGTTCAGCAGGAACTTGTATAACTTTGTCTTGAATCCCTGAAGGGTGTTTTCCCCTATAACAGCCTCCGGAAGAACGTTCCAGTTTTCTACCACTCTCTGGGTGAAGAACAACAACTCCAAAACTGCCTCTCGGAAATCAATAACTGGATGTCTGTCAACAAATTACAACTAAACTCCTCCAAGACCGAACTCCTTTGGATCTACAAAGAATGCTGCAACCGCGCCCGTCCTGTGATGGGACTCGATTACTATAGAAACATAGAGTTTGATGGCAGAAAAGGGCCGGCAGCCCAACAAGTCTGCCCACACAATAACTCACCCTCCCACAAGTCTACTCAAGACAAACCCCCCCACCTGAAGTATCCATCTTTTAAGCAAAACTCTGTGGTACCCCCACCTGTTAGTCCCATCAACGCTTGAAGTCAAGCACGCTACTGGCCTCAATCACCTGGCGAGGAAGACTATTCCATCGATCAATCACCCGTTCGGTGAAGAAGTATTTCCTGGTGTCGCCATGGAATCTTCCCCCCTTAAGTTTTAACGGATGTCCTCGTGTCGATGTTGGACCCTTTAGAAAAAAGATTTCTTCCTCCACTTCAATGCAACCCGTGATGTATTTGAATGTTTCTATCATGTCCCCCCTTTCTCTGCGCTCCTCGAGAGAATATAAGCGCAGTTTGGTTAGGTGTTCTTCGTATGGGATGTCTTTAAATCCTGAAACCATCCTAGTGGCCATTCTTTGGATCGACTCCATTCTCTTCACATCCTTTTGGTAATGAGGCCTCCAAACTGGACACAGTACTTCAGGTGAGGTCTCACCAGGGATCTGTATAATGATAGTATGACTTCAGGCAATCGGCTGATAAAGCTCCTTCTGATGCAACCCAGCATTTGTCTAGCCTATGCTGAAGCTCTCTCCACCTGATTGGCAGCTTTCATGTCTTCTCGGATGAGAACTCCCAAGTCCCTTTCTGCAGTAGTTCTTGTTAAGTTTTCACCGTTCAGGGTGTATGTTCTGCATGGATTTCCGCTCCCGAGGTGCATTACTTTGCATTTTTTGGCATTAAAGTTTAGTTGCCAAGTGCTGGACCATTGTTCCAATAGAAGTAGGTCCTGCTCCATAGCGCTTGGCCTGGTTGAGCTGTCGGATTCTTTTGCCCTGCCCATGATGTTGCATAGTTTAGCGTCATCAGCAAATAATGTGATTTTGCCTTGAAGTCCCTGAGTCAGGTCCCCTATAAAGATATTAAATAGCATCGGACCCAAGACCAAGCCCTGTGGCACTCCACTGGCTACTTTCGACGTTTTTGAGGGAATACCGTTTACCATTACTCTTTGAAGTCTGTCGCTAAGCCAGTCTTGTACCCAAGCTGTTAGTGTGTCTCCTAGTCCTAGCGAGTTCATCTTGTTCAATAACATGCGGTGTGGAACGCTGTCGAAAGCCTTACTGAAGTCTAAATATACTATGTCCAGGGACTCACCCCCATCCAGTTTTTTTGTTATCCAGTCAAAGAAGCTTATCAGATTGGATTGACAGGACCTTCCCTTTGTAAAGCCATGCTGGTGGGGGTCCCTTAATCTTTCATCATCCAGAAACGTGTCCAATTTGTTCTTAATCAACTTTTCCATGACTTTACTCACTAGTGATGTGAGACTCACCGGTGTATAGTTTTCAGCCTCTGACCTGCATCCCTTTTTGTGGAGCTGGATAACGTTGGCAGTTTTCCAGTCAAAGGGAACTCTTCCCTTGCTTAAGGAAAGATTGAAGAGCCCAGCTAATGGTTCTGCTAAGACGTCACTCAATTCACAAAGTACCGGGAAAGATGATGGAAGCACTGGTTAAGGACGCAATCTGCGAACACATAGAAAACAATGGACAACTGAAGGCGAGCCAGCACGGCTTCTGCAAGGGAAGGTCGTGCCTCACGAACCTACTGTACTTATTTGAGGGAATAAACAGCCAGATGGATAAAGGGGAATCTATAGACATCATTTACCTTGACTTCCAAAAAGCCTTTGACAAGGTACCTCACGAACAACTACTCAAGAAGCTGTGGAACCACGGGGTGCAAGGGGATGTCCACCGATGGATCAAACACTGGCTGGCAGACAGGAAACAGAGGGTTGGAGTAAAGGGCCATTACGCAGACTGGCAATGGGTCACGAGCAGAGTTCCACAAGGATAGGTGCTGGGACTGCTCCTGTTCAATATATTTATTAACAACCTGGAAACGGGGACGAAATGTGAGGTTATTAAATTTGCTGATGACACCAAACTCTGCGGCAGGGTTAGAACCATGGAAGACTGCGAAGACCTACAAAGGGACCTAACGAGACTGGAAGAGTGGGTAAAAAAGAGGCAAATGAGTTTTAACATAGAGAAATGCAAGGTCATGCATGTAGGGAAAAAGAACCCAATGTTCAGCTACAAAATGGGGGGATCATTGCTAGGGGTTAGAGACCTGGGGGTGATGGTGGACACAACATTGAAAGCATCGGCACAGTGTGCGATAGCCTCAAAGAAAGCGAACAGAATGTTGGGTATCATTAAAAAGGGTATCACAACCAGGACGAAGGAAGTCATCATGCCGCTGTATCGTGCAATGGTGCGCCCACACCTGGAGTACTTTGTCCAGTACTGGTCGCCATACCTCAAGAAGGACATGGCACTACTGGAGGGGGTCCAGAGAAGAGCGACTAAATTGATAAAAGGTATGGAAAACTTTTCATACGCTAACAGGTTGAAAAAGCTGGGGCTGTTCTCCCTAGAGAAGAGGAGACTTAGAGGAGACCTGATAGAAACCTTCAAAATCCTGAAGGGCATAGAGAAGGTGGACAGGGACAGATTCTTCAGACTGTAGGGAACCACAAGTACTAGGGGTCACTCGGAGAAATTGAAAGGGGATAGGTTTAGAACAAATACTAGGAAGTTCTTTTTTACCCAGAGGGTGGTGGACATATGGAATGCGCTTCCAGAGGTTGTGATAGGCCAGAGCACAGTACAAGGGTTCAAGGAAGGTTTAGATAGGTTCCTAAAGGATAAGGGGATTGAGGGGTACAGATAGAAGCAGAGGTAGGTTATAGAAATGGTCAGGAACCACTTCACAGGTCATAGACCTGATGGGCCGCCACGGGAGCAGACCGCTGGACGCGATGGACCTCTGATCTGACCCAGTGGAGGCAACTTCTTATGTTCTTATGTTCTTACTCTAGGGTGTAGATTGTCCGGGCCCATAGCTTTGTTTACTTTTAATTTTGATAGCTCCTGGTAGACTTCGCTTGCAGTAAATTCCATGTCCCGGAAAGAGTCCTCCGAACTACCCTTTGTCTGTATCTGAGGACCGGATCCTTGTGCTTCACAGGTGAAGACTGAGCAGAAGTAGTTATTGAGTATTTCTGCTTTGTCAGTGTCCGAGTCCGTAAAGTTGCCGTCAGGTTTCTTTAGGTGCCCAATACCGCTTGTGTTCTTCTTCCTGTCGCTAATGTATTTAAAAAAGGATTTCTCCCCTTTCTTTACCTGCCTGGCTATGTTTTCTTCCATCCGAAGTTTGGCCTCTCTGACTATCGTTTTAACTTTTCTGGATTTATCCATATAGGTTTCTTTAGCTTCCGGTCGTTGTGATTGTTTGTAGGTAACGAAGGCCTTTTTTTTTTTTTTTTTTACTAGTTCTGAGATCTCCGCGGAGAACCACTGTGGCCTATAGTTTCTGCATCTTTTGCTCACTGTTTTTATGTATATGTTGGTCGCTTCATTGAGGGTGGACTTTAGAGTCGTCCATAGTTCTTCTACATTGTCCGTCATGCTTTGGTTTTGCAGCATTTTGTAGACGTGGTCCCCCATGCCTTGAAAGTTAGTGCCTTTAAAATTTAGGACCTTGGTCAATGTATTAGACCTAGTGGTTCCTTTCTTGAGGTGGAACCAAACCATGTTCTGGTCGCTGGATGCCAAGGTGCCTCCCACCGATACTTCTGTGACACTGTCTCCGTTGGTGAGCAACAGGTCCAGGATTGCCTGGTGGGTTCCAGTACCATCTGCTTGAGGCATGCTCCATACATGGAGGCTAGTAGTCTCTTGCTGCCGCTGGTTGTAGCGGAGGGTTTCTTCCAGTCCCATCGGGCATATTAAAGTCTCCCACCAGCACTGTGTCTCCACGTAACGTGATGGTCTCAATGTTTTCTATTAGTTCGTCGTCTGCCTCCTCTTTTTGTCTTGGAGGTCTGTATACAACACCAAGATACAGGCACTTGTTATTGCCCCTGGCGAGGTTCACCCAGAGGGATTCTCCCGAGTACTATAACTGCAAAAGACCAAGCGCGCAGCTTAGGAATACTCCTTGAAGGCAACCTATCACTTTCCAACCATATCTCTCAGGTGGTATATTCCTCATGATATTACCTCTGAAAAATAAAGGAACTACTTTTCAGAGTCTGACTTCACCCAACTACTCTCCCATATAGATTACTGCAATGCTCTATTCACAGCAAAGAACATACGTCTCTAGCATCGGCTTACTGGCTTCCTGTAGCCAAATGCTGTGTCTTCAAGGGCCTTATGCTAGCGTTCAAATCCTTGCATGACATGGTGCCAGGCAATGTGATGGCTAAGCTTCCTCCATACATGAATATTGGTACCAGAACCCGGTATGCGTCACAAAAGGAAACTTATATTGTAAAATCTTGCACTGTAACTATGGCAAATCCAACCTGTAAACTGTGTGTCAGTTAGGATAAAACTTGTACAAGAAAACCTGCACTATAAGGATAACTATGGCAAATTGTAACAGTAAACTGTATATTATGTATATGAATATTAGATCCTAGTTAAATTAGAATATAGAAAACAAAATAAATAAATAAATGAACATAGCATGATGGTGGAAAGGGATTGACTGGATCGCAGTACCTCCTGTGACATGCTCTCATGCTTCTCTTGTAGCAGATCTGTTAGCTCCTGCAGGCGACTGTCCTCATGAGCTAGCAGGGCATTCAGCTCTTTCACTGCCTCCTCTATGACAGCAGGGTCTGCAGGACAAATGCAAGGATGAGATTTTAACAACAACCCACCCAAGACCCCATTAACAGAGGGAGAACAATCCATTGAAACATTCAGAGACAAGATGTACTCTGCTCACCCTGTCATTCCCATTAAAACAAAACAAAATGAGCCAGCTGGCTCAGGCTTATTCGAAGAGCAACTGTATTCTACCACCCATCTAATATACAAATACAGGATATATTTGAATATGAAAAATCAAGGCATTTAAAGAAGCAAACAAGAGAGTGATTCTTATGCAGACTAAACCACTACCTGAATCATAGTAGTCTGAACAGTAGAGTTTATATACCACATTCACGAGTATCCATCCAAAGCTTTCTTCATTTTGTCTCCTTGTTCCTAGGCATAGCCCCTCCTCCTCAGTTTGTACCAAAGCAGTTGATAATCCTAAATAGAAGAAATAACAAGGAGGGTATGAGGAACTCCCTGACCAAATCAAAGTCATTCTGCTCTGCAAGTGGAACAATTAACAATGAGAACACGGCAAAATAAATAACCAGATGGAAAGTAATAATCCACCTACCTAAGTGCAACTGAACTGGCACTAATATCTGTACAACTCTCATATGCGTCCTCGCAACTGAAGAGCAACATTATATTTTCACGCAGCCATACCATAACTATCTACTAGTCAATTTCTTATTTGGCAGCCCAAAGACAAGTATCTGAAGATACATAAGCATGTCTCGATGTGACTCTTCATGAAGTTGTTTACCCAGCCCCACAAAAGAGACCAACTGATAGGCAGTGTAGTCAACGAGTTCTGAGAGTGGTATTCTGGCTCTAAAGAATGAGCCCGGATAATAATCCTGTAAGTAAATATATTATAATATTGAAATGGGATATCCTCAGTGTGAGGAATTAGCAAAGGGAGGAGAACCTCCAGCACTAAACACATCAAGGCAGAGACAGCAAGCCCCTACCTGCACACCATCACTGGATATCTCACGTGTGCCCAACCAAAACAGTGAGAATTAGTGCAGTGAAAAATCAAATTCATACAAGCAAATAATCAAAACAAAAAATTACCCAGCCCAGACCACTGATGGATCCAAAGCATCCTTCGAGCCAAAACCGAATAGACGCCCAGCTTGGCAAATACTTTCAAAATATCATACAATGCATCGGCCATGTAATCTACTCCAGAGATGAGAAAATCCAAATCACGCAGCACCACAGTGTTAGGATCATGGCGCAGCTTGGAATGACGTGCCCGAGCAGTGAAGGATTAGGCCATCGCCACTTTGACACCGCTGCTGAATCAAACTGTCATTTAAGGATGAAATCCATGTGTTGTCCTGAACATCCTTCAGGGCTACCCCTACATCTGTGGGAAGAGATGTGCGCTTCAGAGAAACAAAGCGCTTGTTAAAACCATCCGTCATGGGATAAAACCTCGCCATGGTCTGAGCACATTTCAGTTGACCTTGTGATTTGTCCCAGATATCTGAAAGGATACGAACCACATCAGGGTTATCAGGAAAAGAGGCAGATTGTGGCTTCTGGTCACTCATTAGAAAACATTCAACAGTGACCGCCTGATCCGACTGCAGCTTCAATTCCTGCAGATTCAGAAATTAAAGCCATAAGGTGTGCATGCTTGAAAAATCTGCGCACTGTGGGGGTCGTCCACCAAATCATGGGTCCCACACTGACCTGAATCATGGAGATCCGCAATATTCGCAACATCCACAGACGCCGCAGTACCGCCCGGCGAAAGCAGAGGAATCGAAAGAGTGTCCGCCGCAACAGTGGGCACTGCCATATTACTCTCCAGAGCCCCAGAAGGGAGACAAGAGGAAAGACCCTGGTCCAGCGGAAAGACCCTGCCTGGTCCAGAAGAAAAACCCTGATCCACTTGTTTGTGTGTGAATACAGAGAGGGTTGTTAGAAAACCTGACCCGGAGCAGGTCCTGGCAATGTGATGGGAAAATGACCACTCGGCTCATCACAACAAAATCCGGAGGAAAAAGGTCCCCCGCGGCAGGAGCCGACTTCTGCAGCTCAGATTTGGAATGCTTAGAAGACTTGTGAATTTTTTCGCCAGATCCGAGCTTGCATTTCACCGAAACACCACTATCGCACTCCCCAGGACCCCAAGATGCCAATTTCATGGGAGTCGGGGCAGAAGGCACTTGATGAACCACCCTGGAGGTAGAAGGCACTGCATTTGGGCAAACCTCGCTGCCCCCCCCCCCCCCAATGCGGGCTGCATTGCTCGTGGAACACAGCCATCCACCGCAAACAAGGCATGAATCCATCCCATCCTGTCCTGGGGAGGCCATCTGTGAAGTTTATACTTAAAAATATACTTAAATTCAAATTGTGGGTGCTTATTTTGAAGAAAAATCCCCCAGGAAAAGTACAGGAACCTTCAGAAAATGGCGATTTGAGGATTTTAGAGGTGGGAAGGGGAGGGCATACAGGAAAACCACCCAAAAAACCCTTTTGAAGATTCCCCAAAATCGCTGATGCAGGCTGCCAGCCTCTTGCTCACTGTTTCATGTGCTGTCTGATAGAAACTGCAGGCAAAGCTGAACACAGCATACAGGGAGATCCTGAGCCTCAGGGAACTGGAAATCTGGATTTCAAGTCTTCTGACTGTCCCACCGGCCTGATCACCACGGCCGGAGACTTCATTCACCCTTGGACACGCCTTACAGATACCTGGCAGAGGGATGCAGTCTGGCTTCGATCCTGGTTGCACCTCTACGGAACCGCTCAGCCTGCGCTACACCCACTAGCGGACAGATCTGGGGTGAGCTAGCTCTCAAGGGAAAGATTCCAGAGCCCCGACCTGATGTGTAGGCTGTCCAGGGAAATTACTACAGAGCAGGGAACCCCCCAGAAGTAGACATTCTCCAACAGTTTGCAATCTTCCACTACAAGGAATCTCCACAGCATGAGAGCGAAATTGCAACCGAAAATTACCGAAATTACTGAAGCAAAAAAGATAAGCTCCTATATAGCCTGGCCTGTAGGAATTTAAGACTTAAGGTATAAAAGGAGCATGCTCAGTGGTAGAGTGTGAGAGGGAGGGGGGGGTATAAGCTACAACGGGAAGACTACAACGGGAACTCACGGCAGCCATTTTGACGATGACTCTGCATGGGGCAGGAGCATAGGAAGATCGCCCCCTGCCCTGCATCACCGCAAGACCAAAGATAAGGTCTGAGGAGGTCCGGACAGTCTAAAAATAGAAGAAAAATTAAACGAAAAAAAATTGCAAATAATCGAATTCGCAAATATGGAAATTGCAAATCTGGAGGGAGAGCTGAAATGCAGAATACTACTTGCTGTGTTGATTAAAGGAGGCACTGAAAGAAAAAAGGAGAGGAAAGCTGTGGAGAGTTCTTTTTTTAAAAGACAATGCATCTACTCACAAGGCTGGTAAAATGATGGATGTTTTGACGCAGCTGGGGTTTCAATGCTTAGACCATTCACCCTACTCACCAGATTTTGCACCTTCTATTATCTGTTTCCAAACTTTAAAAACAATTTGAAAGGGTGACAATTTTTGAGTGATTCAGAGGTGATTGCAGCAGTGGAGCAGAATTTCAGTGACCATAAGAACATAAGAAGTTGCCACCACTGGGTCAGACCACTGGTCCATCGCGCCCAGCGGTCCGCTCTCGCGGCGGCCCGTCAGGTCTATGACCTGTAATGTGGTTCCTGCCCATTTCTGTAATCTACCAAGCAAGGAAGACCCATATCAGAATCTTGGGTTCTCACCAGCTGACGTTTACAGCGAACTGTCAAGACTCAAGGTAAGCAAAGCCATGGGACCAGACAAATTGCACCCACGAGTTCTCAGGGAGCTGTGCGATGTCCTGGCAGAACCATTAACCATGCTCTTCAATCTCTCCCTAAGTACAGGGAGAGTCCCCCTGGACTGGAAAACAGCTAACGTCGTTCCTCTGCACAAAAAGGGTTGCAGAGCGGAGGCTGCAAATTACAGACCAGTGAGTCTCACATCAATAGTGTGTAAACTCATGGAAACACTACTTAAATGTAAATTAGACACGATTTTGGATGAGGGGAATCTAAGGGATCCTAGTCAACATGGATTCACTAAGGGTAGGTCATGCCAATCCAATCTTATCAGCTTCTTTGATTGGGTAACAGGAAAGCTGGACTCGGGAGAGTCTCTGGACATAGTGTACTTAGACTTCAGTAAAGCTTTCGACAGCGTCCCACACCGTAGACTATTAAACAAGATGAAATCAATGGGGTTAGGCGAGACACTAATTGCATGGGTCAAAGATTGGCTGAGTGGAAGACGTCAGAGGGTGATGGTCAACGGCACCCTCTCTGAGACATCGGAGGTGACCAGCGGAGTGCCACAGGGCTCAGTCCTGGGTCCACTCCTTTTTAACATATTCATAAGAGACTTGACCCAAGGGCTTCAGGGTAAAGTAACTCTATTCGCTGATGACGCCAAACTATGTAATATAGTAAGTGAAAGCAATCTGCAGGATAGTATGACGCAGGATCTCCTTACGTTGGAAAACTGGTCCTCGACATGGCAGCTGGGCTTCAACGCTAAGAAATGTAAGGTTATGCATCTCGGTAGCAGAAATCCATGCAAACCTTACACCTTAAATGGAGAAACACTAGCTAGGACTTCAGAAGAAAGAGACTTGGGAATAATCATCAGTGCAGACATGAAGGCCGCCAAACAAGTAGAGAAGGCCTCATCCAAAGCAAGGCAACTTATGGGATGTATCAATAGAAGCTTCGTTAGCCGCAAATCTGAAGTCATAATGCCACTGTACAGAACCATGGTGAGACCTCATCTGGAATACTGTGTGCAATTCTGGAGGCCACATTACCGTAAAGACGTGCTTAGAGTTGAGTCGGTTCAGCGGATGGCCACTAGGATGATCTCGGGGCTCAAGGGTCTCTCGTACGAAGAAAGATTAAACAAATTGCAGCTCTACACTCTAGAGGAGCGCAGGGAGAGGGGGGACATGATTGAGACATTTAAATACATCACGGGACGTGTCGAGGTGGAAGAAGACATCTTCTTTCTCAGGGGACCCTCGGTCACGAGGGGACATCCATTCAAACTCAGAGGAGGGAAATTCGATAGTGACATAAGGAAGTATTTCTTCACAGAAAGGGTTGTAGATCACTGGAACAAGCTTCCAGAGCAGGTGATCAAGGCCACCAGCGTTATTGACTTTAAGAATAAATGGGATGCCCTAGTAGGATCCTTACGAGGGTCGAGTTAAGGAACTAGGTCATTAGTACTCAGACTTAATGGGGTGGGTCAGTAGAGTGGGCAGACTTGATGGGCTATAGCCCTTTTCTGCCGTCATCTTTCTATGTTTCTACCTCTTCTTTTTATCTGTAACCCTCAATCCCCTTTTCTTTTAGGAAATTGTCTAAACCTTCCTTGAAACCCTGCAATGTGCTCTGGGCTATCATAACCTCCGGAAGCGCGTTCCATGTGTCCACCACCCTCTGGGTAAAAAAGAACCTCCTAGCATTTGTTCTAAACCTGTCCCCTCTCAATTTCTCCGAGTGACCCCTTGTGTTAGTCGTTCCCCACAGTCTGAAAAATCTGTCCCTGTCCACTTTCTCTATGCCCCTCAGGATTTTGAAGGTTTCTATCATGTCTCCTCTAAGTCTCCGCTTTTCCAGGGAGAAGAGCCCCAGCATCTTCAACCTGTCAGCATACGAAAAGTTTTCCATACCTTTTATCATTTTAGTTGCTCTCCTCTGGACCCCCTCAAGTACTGCCATGTCCTTCTTGAGGTACGGCGACCAGTACTGGACACAGTGCTCCAGATGTGGGCGCACCATTGCACGATACAGCGGCATGATGACTTCCTTCGTCCTGGTCGTGATACCCTTTTTAATGATACCCAACATTCTGTTCGCTTTCTTTGAGGCCGTTGCGCACTGAGTTGATGCTTTCAATGTTGTGTCCACCATCACCCCCAGGTCTCTTTCAAGGTTGCTTACCCCTAGCAGTGATCCCCCCATTTTGTAGCTGAACATCGGGTTCTTTTTCCCTACATGCATGACCTTACACTTCTCTATATTAAAACTCATTTGCCATTTTTTTGCCCACTCTTCCAGTCTTGTTAGGTCTCTTTGCAGGACCTCACAGTCTTCCGCGTTTCTAACCCTACTGCAAAGCTTGGTGTCATCAGCAAATTTGATAACCTCACATGTCGTCCCCGTCTCCAGGTCGTTGATGAATATATTGAACAGGATTGGTCCCAGCACCGACCCCTGCGGAACTCCACTCGTGACCCATTGCCAGTCTGAGTAATGGCCCTTTACTCCAACCCTCTGCTTCCTGCCTGCCAGCCAGTGTTTGATCCATCGGTGGATATCCCCCTGCACCCCATGGCTCCACAGCTTCTTAAGTAGTCTTTCGTGAGGTACCTTATCGAAGGCTTTTTGGAAGTCAAGGTAAATGATGTCTATGGATTCCCCTTTATCCACCTGGTTTTTTATTCCTTCAAAGAAATACAGTAAGTTCGTGAGGCACGACCTTCCCTTGCAGAAGCCGTGCTGGCTTGCCTTCAGTTGTCCATTGCCTTCTATGTATTCGCAGATTGTGTCTTTGACTAGTGCTTCCATCATCTTTTCCGGAACCGAGGTCAAGCTCACCGGCCTGTAGTTTCCCGGGTCACCCCTTGATCCCTTCTTAAAGATGGGCGTGACATTGGCTATTTTCCAGTCTTCTGGGATCTCCCCAGTTTTTAAGGATAGGTTGCATATTTGGCTTAGTGTATCCGCTATTTCGTTTCTCAGTTCTTTTAATACCCTTGGGTGGATGCCGTCCGGACCTGGTGATTTGTCGCTCTTCAGTCTGTCTATCATTCTGAGAACATCCTCTTTGTTTACCTCTAGTTGGACTAGCTTCTCATCAGGGTCTCCGTTTATGTGCTCCTCGGGTTCTGGGATCTTAGATGTGTCCTCTCTCGTGAAGACTGACGAGAAGAACTTGTTTAACCTGTCAGCTATCTCTTTTTCCTCCTTTACCACTCCCTTCCTGTCTCCATCGTCTAACGGTCCCACTTCCTCCCTGGCTGGTTGTTTCCCCTTCACATACCTGAAGAATGGTTTGAAGTTTCTTGCTTCCCCCGCCAGCCTCTCCTCATATTCTCTTTTTGCTTTCCTAACCTCTCGGTGACAGTCCTTTTGGTGCCTTTTGTGTTCCTTCTGGTTGTCCTTTGTTTGGTCCTTTTTCCATTTTCTAAATGATGTTTTCTTGTCTCTTATCGCCTTTCTCACCGCATTTGTTATCCACGCCGTGTTTTTGGTTCGATTTTTTTTGCACCCTTTCCTGAACCTGGGGACATACAGGTTTTGTGCTTCGTGCACCGTGTCCTTGAGTAGGGCCCAGGTATCCTCTATGGTCTCCATCTTCCTTGAGCTGTTGCTGAGTTTCTTTCCCACCATTTTCCTCATGGCCTCGTAATTTCCTTTTCTAAAGTTAAATGCTGTTGTTGTAGTTCTTTTCACCTTTGATGCTCCCATTTCTAGCTTGCACTGGATCATGTTGTGATCGCTGTTTCCTAATGGCTCTAGTACTACCACGTCCTTTGTGGGTCCCCCTAGCCCGTTGAGTATTAGGTCAAGAGTGGCATCTCCCCGTGTTGGTTCCATGACCAGCTGCTCCATGAAACAGTCCCTCACCAGACATCAGAATATTTTCTGGAAGGTTTACAGAAACTTCAGACACGATGTGGCAAGTGTATTGAACTTAGGGATGAAAATGTAGAATAACTTGTAAGTTTCATGGCTACACGTCATTCCCTTCTTGGTTGGGCTGATAACTTTTCCGCACCCCCTCATATAATGACCTCTAGAAAATCTGTTGGCTTAAAAATCCTACACATCGTCGAGTCCTCTCCCTGGTCTAGGGGTACCACAGACTCTTGACTGGTGGCACACGTCAAGAACCCTGAATCCTCCAAACCGAAGGACTCAAAGGCATGGAGAAACAGCCTAAATTCTCCTTGTCCTTCTCTGACTGGATGTCTGGCTCTGGAGAAGACACTTTCTGTGGGGAAACCAGCTCCTGAGGCTTACAACCCCCCTGTGCAAGGCCTGGCGCCATGCCAGTCTGTTTACGCTTCACATAAGCTTCAAACAGTAAATTCACAAAATCAGAATCAAAACCCTGCACTGGATCTTCAGAAGATCTCTGCAGGTCCATGTCCTGGTCTCTCAATGGTTCTGCAGTGTCTGCGTTTACCAACGCCGCCATGTCAGCTTTTGCAGGTTGTAGGAGGGACTTGGACCCCCAACAGCTGAGCTTCCTGTGACTCTAAACTCTTAGAGGGACCTGAGAGGGCTAAGCCCATTCCTCCTGCCCAGTGGCACATGGGCACTCTTCAGTTGTCCATCCAGAGCAAATTTGATATGATACAGTCATTAAACAGGCTGAAGAGTCCATCCTGACCAATTTTAAGTAAAATTGATGCATTTTGAGTTAGAGGCTTTTAAAGTAAAAGCAGGAAATCAAAATGGCCATCGCAGCAGCGATTCTGGAGTCAAAAACGGCCCGAGAGAGCAAAAATAAAATTCATAAAATTGCCAGAAGGGGTTTTTGAAGGTGGGAAGCCCTCAGGGAAACCCCTAAAATTAAAGAAACCTCCACATTCAGACCCCCCTGATTTTCCCCAAAGGAATGAATCGCGTGTACTCACAGACTGGAAAGGTGCCTGTCTGCATCAGCTCACACACATAGCAGTAGGTTTTGGAGAAGCTTCTCTGCCTTCTACAAGCCTGCCGCGTCAGGGACTTGTCTCTTCGGGCTGCCTTTTAGTCAGGCTCACAGAGACTGAAACCCTCGACCCCACTAGCTCCTCACATGTCTTAGGAGGGGGGCAGGAAGGGGGATGCAGCTGGCACCTGCAAATCCCTAGGGACAGATGCGGGAGCCAGTCAGTCTGCGCTCAAGTGCCTAACGATCAGGGGCAAACTAAGCTCCCAGGGGACCAGACCCACAGCTGTCCATGATGTTAGTGTAGGAGGACTAGGTAGATTCCTTAGATGAAGGGTTGCCCCCCAGCTGCAGACCTCTGAAACCAGAATCTGCAACTTCTCCCAGGCAGAGCTGCTCCAAAATATTGTGAACCTCTGTTACATGGGCAAGCCTTGAAAATTAGAACAAAAATATCCCCCCCCCCAAAAAAAAATAAAAAAATAAACAAGCAGAGCAGAACAAAGACAGCTCCTCAACTTTCTTGGAGAAGGATAAACTGAGGAGGAGGGGCTATGCTCAGGAACAAGGAGGCAGAGTGAAGAAAGCTTTAGATACCTTCTCCAATTACTTGCAAGTATGGGAACTTTACTGTCCAAACTACTATGCCCTTTGCACTAGAAATGATAGTACTTTGTCCTTTTCCATGAAGCTGCCATTGAACAGGCTGCCTGCAGGGCAACACCAACATCCTTCGCGCACATCATATCACAATTGCTGTGCTGCCAAACAAGCACTTCCAGCTATCCCGCAATGTGACTTCAGTTGTCCTTTGCCATATTAGAGGAAATGTTCATATAGAGCAGTGTCTCCCAAACTTTCTCAAACTGGGGCACATTAAATGTGGTGGCCACGGCTTGAGGCACTCAGAACTGCGCGTATATCGTCATGATGATGACATCGCGCATATACGTGACATCATCACGTCAACATCCGCACATGTGCAGAGGCCCTCCAAATGGGCCCTGAGACGCCAGTAGGGGGTGCCAGCAGGGAAGAGGGCCAGAGAGGAGAGGCACTGGCGCCAGCTGATTGCCTACAGCAGTGTTTTTCTCAACTATAAGCTAACAAGTTTAACAAATATCAACTGAGTACCCCAACCATAGACTTCCCTAGGCCCATCCAAGCTCTGTCCAAGATCCCATCCCCTTTACTAATTGTAATGCAATTTTTTCCATTTATTTTTCATATACACACAATATAGACAGCAGATATAAATTCTCAAAACTGACACATTTCAATCACTATATTGAAAATAAAATCATTTTACCTACTGGCGATCCTCTGCAGGCTGCTGTCATTAGCTTTAAAGTCAAGACTGGGAGGCCAGGGGGGAAGCCAGAGGATGCTAGAGAGAAGGGGGGAAACATGCAGGCCTTTGGCGAATCGGGCAGCGCTGGCGCTATACTGCGTAGGGAAGTTAGCTGGCAAGCGCCTCTCTTCCTCCTCAGTGTGTCACGGCACACTTGGAATCTCAGGAGGAACACAGTTTGAGATACACTGCTGTAGAGGATTTTAGGTCTGTCTATTTTTCTGCACAGTTAATTTTACAACCCCCACATGCTGGAATTATTCCATTACCTGAGCTTTAGATCAGCTCACTCCTATATAGTGTTTAAACATTAAACAGTGGTACTCTACTCCAGTGTTTTTCAACTTCTTCAAGCCAACTATTCCCTAAGTCTAACAAATATCAACTGAGTACCCCCACCCAAGCTCTGCCCTTGACCTTACCCCCTTAATAATAGTACTAATTGTAATGCAATGTCTTCCATTCATTTTTCATATAGCACAGTTACTTACCGTAAGAGGTGTTATCCAGGGACAGCAGGCAGCTATTCTCACATAAGGGTGACATCATCAACGGAGCCCCGATGCAGAAGCCTCGTAAGCAGACTTGATTGTAGAAACTAGAAGTTTTGAGTCAGCCGCACCGCATATGCCCAGCGCAGGGCGCGTCTCCTCAGTTCAGAAAGCTAGCAGAGAAGCCAACCAGGGGAGGTGGATGGGTTGTGAGAATAGCTGCCTGCTGTCCCTGGATAACACCTGTTAAGGTAAGTAACTGTGCTTTATCTCAGGACAAACAGGCAGCTTATTCTCATATATGGGCGACCTCCAAGCTAACCAGAATGGGATGGTGGGAGCGTTGGCAATTTAGGAGAATAAATTTTGTAATGGCCATCCCGTCTGGAAAAAAGATCCAGACAATAATAATAAGTGAAAGTATGAACCGAGGACCAGGTAGCAGCTTTGCAAATATCTTCAATAGGTGTAGATCTGAGAAAAGCTACTGAAGCTGCCATTGCTCTGACTTTATGGGCTGTGACTCGACTCTGTAGTTGTAATCCAGCCTGGGCATAGCAGAAAGAGATACAAGCAGCCATCCAGTTGGAGATGGTGCGCTTAGAGATAGGATGTCCCAACTTGTTTGGATCAAAGGAGACAAAAAGTTGAGGAGCAGTTCTGTGTGGTTTGGTGCGTTCCAAGTAGAAGGCCAAAGCACTTTTAGTCCAGAGTATGAAGGGCTGATTCTCCAGGATGAGAATGAGGCTTTGGAAAGAACACAGGAAGAACAATGGATTGGTTGAGATGAAATTCTGACACCACTTTCGGGAGGAATTTAGGAAGAGTATGGAGGACCACCTTGCCATGATGGAAGACAGTGAAAGGTGGATCAGCAACTAAAGCTTGTAGCTCACTGACTCGTCAAGCAGAAGTGAGGGCAATGAAAAACACTACTTTCCAAGTGATACTTCAAATGAGCCATAGACATTGGTTCAAATGGAGGCTTCATCAATTGAGTAAGAACAACATTGAGGTCCCAAACCACTGGAGGCGGTTTGAGAGGAGGTTTGACATTGAAAAGCCCTTTCATGAATCTGGAAATCACCGGATGAGAAGAGAGGGGTTTCCGTTCAATAGGCTGATGGAAAGCAGCAATTGCACTGAGATGGACTTGGATCGATATAGACTTGAGGCCAGATAAGAACATAAGAACATAAGAAGTTGCCCCTAGTGCCTGAACAGTGGTCCCTGATTAATTTTGTAACTTACCTCTAATCCCATCCCTATAATCTACCTCTACTCTTATCTGTACCCCTCAATCCCTTTGTCTTCCAAGTACCTATCCAAAGCTTCTTTGAACCCCTGTAGCGTGCTCCTGTTTATCACATCCTCTGGTAGCGCGTTCCATGTATCCACCACCCTCTGTGTGAAAAAGAACTTCCTGGCGTTTGTTCTAAACCTATCCCCTTTCAATTTCTCTCAGTGCCCCCTTGTACTTATTGATCCCCTTAATTTGAAAAATCTGTCCCTGTCTATTTTTTCTATGCCCTTCATGATCTTGAAGGTTTCTATCATGTCTCCTCTAAGTCTCCGCTTTTCCAGGGAGAAAAGCCCTAGCTTTTTCAGTCTGTCAGTATATGAGAGGTCCTCCATGCCTTTTATTAGCTTAGTTGCTCTTCTCTGGACCCTCTCAAGTACCTCCATGTCCTTCTTGAGGTACGGCGACCAGAACTGAACACAGTATTCCAGGTGCGGGCGCACCATAGCACGATACAGTGGCAGGATGACTTCCTTTGTCCTGGTCATGATACCCTTCTTAATGATACCCAACATTCTGTTTGCTTTCCTTGAGGCCGTGGCACACTGCGCCGACGCCTTCAATGTTGTGTCTACCATCACTCCCAGGTCTCTTTCAAGGTCACTCACCCCTAGCGCTGATCCCCCCATTTTGTAAGTGAACATCGGGGGGTTTTTCCCTATATGCATGACGTTGCATTTCCCTATGTTGAAACTCATTTGCCACTTTTTGGCCCATTTTTCCAGTGTTGTCAGATCTTTTTGGAGATCTTCACAATCCTCCATGTTATTGGCCTTGCGATATAGTTTGGTGTCATCCACAAATTTAATAACCTCACATTCTGTTCCTGCCTCCAGGTCGTTAATGAATATATTGAATAGGAGCGGTCCCAGCACCGACCCCTGTGGAACTCCGCTCGTGACCCATTGCCAGTCTGAGTAATGTCCCTTTACTCCAACCCTCTGTGCAAAAGATAATCTAGAACAGCAGATAAGGAGGAATCTTGAGGCTCCTTATAATGAGAGATGTACCACGTAGAAAATCTAGTCCATTTTTGGTTGTAGCATTGTCTAGTGGAAGGCTTCCTAGAAGCCTCTAAAATGTCTCTTACAGGTTGAGAAAACTGAAGATGAGTTACGTTGAGAGGTACCAAGCTGTCAGGTGTAGAGACTTCAGGTTGGGATGAAGCAGAGATCCCCGACTCTGTGTAAGCAGAGATGGAAAAACTGGTAGAAAATATGGCTCCCTGCTGCTGAGTTGAAGTAGAAGGGAGCACCAAGGTTGTCTCAGCCACCGAGGAGCAATCAGGATCATGGTGGCATGAGTGTTCTTCAACTTGACAAGAGTCTTGAGAATAAGAGGGAACGTAGGAAATGCATACAGGAAGAGATTCGACCATTCCAGTAGAAAAGCATCTGCCTCGAGGCGATGAGGAGAATATATTCTGGAGCACAACTGAGGCAGTTTGTGGTTGTAGTGAGCTGCAAATAGATCTGAGGCGTTCCTCACTGCGTAAAAATGTGATGAAGGGATGAGGAAAGGAGTGGCCATTCGTGAGGTTGTAGACGACAACTCAAGTTGTCCATCAAACAATTGTTCGCCCCTTGAATGTAGGCAACTTTGAGGAAGGTGTTGTGACGGATTGCCCAGTTCCAAACCTTCAGAGTTTCTAGACAAAGGGAGGAAGATCCCGTCCCTCCCTGTTTGTTGACATAGTACATGGCGACTTGGTTGTCCGTCTGAATGAGGACTACCCGGTCGTGAAGAAGATGTTGAAAAGCTTTGAGAACATTGAAGATCACTCTGAGTTCCAACAGATTGATGTGGCACTGACGATCCGTAGTGGTCCAGTAGCCTTGAGTATGGAGACCATCGAGATGTGCCCCAAGCATAGGTCGAGGAATCTGTTGTGAGGACCTTCTGACGAGGGGGCGTTTGAAACAATAAGCCTCTGGAGATATTGGAAGAGAGTATCCACCAGTGGAGAGACTGTCTCAAAGAAGGAGTGACTGCAATGTGTCGAGAAAGTGGGTCGCAAGCCTACATCCACTGAGATGCCAGGGTCCACTGAGGAATTCTGAGGTGAAGTCTGGCAAAAGGAATCATGTGTACTGTGGAGGCCATGTGACCTAGTAGTACCAACATGTGTCTCGCTGAGATAGAAGAGCAGGAAGACACTGCATGACAGAGTTATAGGAGTGCTTCCAGACGTTGTTGCAGAAGGAATGCTCTGAGATGGATAGTGTCCAAAACAGCTCCGATGAATTGTAGATTCTGAAAGGGCTGAAGTTGGGATTTTGGAAAGTTGATTTTGAATCCCAAACTTTGTAGGAACCACGTAGTCCGTTGGGTCACTACAATAATAATAATAGTAACTTTATTTTGTATACCGCAGTACCACAAACAGTTCAGAGCGGTTTACAGTGTAAGAGACTGTACATTTACAGCGAAGATACAATGAGGACTGTACATATTCAGTAAAGGTGTTTATACAGGGTTTACAGTGTAAGAGACTGTACATTTACAGCGAAGATACTATGAGGACTGTACATATTCAGTAAAGGTGTTTATACAACGAAGAACAATGCAGATTTGCCATGCAGGAGACTGTACATATACAGCAGAGATATTTATATAGTGGGGGGAAAAAAAAAGCAATGCGAGAGACTTATAGAGCTAAAATGCAATGCAAGGGACAAAATAATGCGGTGAAGCGGTTTATTATGCAATGATAGATACATATATGGCGAGGATGCAGGGTGGTGAATGTCAAGAAAAGCAACCAGTATCAAGTTCAAGATGGAAGTATTTGATTGAGGGGTAGAATTTGGTTATTTGGTGATGGGGGGTTCGAGAAATTTATCATAGAGAAAAGATTTGAGAGATTTCCTGAAGGATGAGTAAGATGAAGCAGATGAGATGAGGGTGGTCAGGCAGTTTGTCCATCTGCCAGCTTGGTACGAGAAACCCCCTGAGATGTTGAATCTTGGATGAGCCAGTTGTCCAGGGAGATGAAGCCAGGCCAAAGGGTAGCACTCTGTATTGATAATGCAGATTCCCCACCCAAAATCTGAGATACTGATGGGAGGCCGGATGAATGGGGATATGAGAATAGGCCTCCTTGAAATCCAGAGAGCATAACCAGTTGTTCTGATTGAGAAGAGAATAAAGGGATGCCAGGGACAACATTTGAAATTTTTCTTTGACTAAAAATTTGTTGAGAGCCCCAAGATCCAGAATGGGTCGCAGATCACCCATCTTCTTCGGAACAAGGAAGTAATGGGAGTAAACCCCCCCTGTTCTGCTTTTCCAACGGCATAGTTCAATGGCATGGAGACAAAGCAGAGCTTGAGCTTCCTGAAGAAGAAGGGCGGTCTGGGATGGACTGGAAGGATACTCTCTTGGAGGAAGCTCTGGTGGAACCTGAGTAAAATGAAGAGAGTATCCTTCCCTGATGATTGACAGCACCCAGAGGTCAGATGTGATCATCTCCCATCGGTGGTAAAAATGAGACAACCTCCAATGGGGGAAGAGAGGTCAGAGACAGAACGGTGGAGGTTATGCTCTGTTTTAAACAGTCAAAAAGGCTGGGTAGCCTTAGATGCAGCAGAAGGTTGAGATTTCTGTTACTTCTGTTAAGAGGAGGACGAGTGTAAGGAGCCGCTCTCGGAGCAAACCGCCTCTGGAAAATTGGAGGAGGGCGTGCAGGCTTGGCAGGAGCTGGCTTAGGTTTTGGTCTGACAATAGAAGCAAAAGATTTCTCATGTTCAGACAATTTCTTGGTGGCTACCTTGAAAAATTCATCGAAGAGGTCATTTCCTGCACAAGAAATATTAGCCAAGGGTCCATGTCAATAGTGCGAAGCCATGCAAGGCGGCACATCACTACAGAACAAGCAGTTGCTCTAGCAGACAACTCAAAGGCATCATACGAAGACTTAAGTAGATATAATCTGAGTTGTGATAGAGTAGCTATGACTTCTTGAAACTTGAAGTGCTTTTGAGTGTCTAAATAGCTGAAAAATTTTGGAAAGAGATCAATGAGGAACTTGAAATAAGTGACAAAATGAAAATTGTAATTGAGGACTTTGGAGGACATCATGGCATTTTGGTAGATGCGACATCCAAACTTGTCCATGGTTTTCCCTTCTCTTCAAGCAGGAACAGTAGCATAAACCTTGGAAGGATGGGATCTTTTCAAGGAGGACTCCACAAGCAGGGACTGATGAGACAACTGCAAATTCTCAAATCCTTTGCAATGTAGAGTTTTATACCTAGAGTTCAACTTGTCTGGAACAGCAGGAATTGCATAAGGAGTCTCCAGGCATCGTGCAAAAGTCTGAGACAAAAGCTTGTGAAGAGGAAGCTTAAGTGACTCTGCTGGAGGTTGAGGAAGATGCATGACTTCGAGATACTCCTTAGAGTATTTGGAACCAGCATCCAATTGAAAGTCCAGGTCAGCAGTCATCTGACGAAGAAAAAAAGACAAAGATAGCTGATCCGCTAATGCTTTGCCTCGAGAAGGACTCGAGGACGTCGAGGCAGCCTGGGTCGAAGATGAAGCTTCGGCAGGAAAATAGGCATCAAAAAATAAGGAGACTTGGACGAAGCAACAGAAACCGCTGAGTCCTCGAGGTCTGGAAACGGGGACCTCGATCGAGGAGTCGGCGGTCTCGTAGAGCTGGAAGGTGTAGATCAAGGCTTAGTGGAAGAAGGACGCTCTTTGGAAGAGGAGCTATGCCTCGAGGTATGCCTCGAGGAAGGCCTAGATCGTCAGTGAGAGTGGTGCCTGGAATCAGATCTCGAGGATCGAGGAGACTTCGCCCCGGAGATGGAAGCAGACATCGCTACCAGGGAATGGATAGGGCTAGAAGCTGTGGATCGAAGCTCAGGAGGCTTGATGGAGGAATCTCGAGGCACTCCCAAAAACTCTGCTCCTTGTATGGAGTGTGAGGATTCCTGTCGAGGCACTTGCAAAGAATCTGCTCCTTGCTTCGAGTGCATAAGATGCCAGGCCAGACACTCGCAGAGACTCTGCTCCCTGCATCGAGTGTGTAGCTTCAGCCGGAGGTATAGGAAGAGGCTCAACCTCGCGGGAGTCTGTAGAATGCCCAGGCTGGATTAGAGTAGCAAGCTTTGGTCTCATATTAGTAAGGAACTGTATAAACTGCTTTTCTAACATGGTCTGGAAAGAAGCCGGCAAGGATGGATCCGCGTCTGAAACCAGACCACCTGCTTTGGCTGGAGGTTCCAAAGTGGCTGTGGAAAGGTGCTTCGACTTGGAAGTCTTACCAACCTTGATTACCACCGCTGGGACCTTCTGCTGAGCTATCTGAACTGAGGATGCAGGGGAAGATACAGCAGGTGTATTCAAAGCAAGAGACATTGCAAACGAGAAAGGTCTGATGAGGCTCGAGGTCAGAGTTGTGGAAACAGGAGGATCTTCGATCGAAGGTGAGCCCGAGGTCGCTTTCGAAGTAGAGGGAGTGGTTGAAGAATCCATCCCGAAAAGCTTCTCCACTAAAATCCGACGACGTTTAAGGGCTCAAGGATGAAAGGTAGCACAGCGCTCGCACAACTTCGGTTGATGGTCTGGCCCAAGGCACTTGAGGCACCAACGGTGTGGGTCCATGAGAGAAATCGCACGGTGGCACTGGCTACACTTCTTGAAGCCCTTTGCTGGCCGGGACATAGGAGGAAATATAGCCGCCGCAAAGTCGAAGCCCACGGGCTGCGGCTGAGTGGCCTGCCCCGGCAGTCGAACGGAAGAAATAAATTTATTATTTTTTTTTAAACAATAAAATAAAAGAAATAAAAGAACACAACGATTCGTGAAGAAAATAAATACAAACCGCGGTGAGATAAGGCACGAAGAAACAAAGTTAAACGCAGAGAGTCAAAGACGGACTTCTCGGCTCCGTGGAAAACTGAGAACTGAGGAGACGCGCTCTGCGCTGGGCGGGAAGGTACTCGCGCATGCGTGGTTGGCTCAAAACTTCTAGTTTCTACAAGCAGGTCTGCTTGCGAGGCTTCGCATCCAGGCTTCGTCGATGATGTCACCCATATGTGAGAATAGGCTGCCTGCTTGTCCTGGGATAAACAAAATTATAATCTTATTAATACATAATGGTAACCACAAAATTTTAAAAAACACAAAGCACACCGTATGCAGAGAAAATGTTAATTATCATTTATATTCGCTTTTTCCCAAAGAGCAAAATATACGTCCCAACTTCCAGATGGCAATGCCAGCATCTACACCTGCCTGCCTTAAACATTGAGATATTTGTGAACCTATTAAACAAGCTCATGAGGCCAAATATTAAATAGAAGTTACACTTAGCTTTGGTAGAGATGTTCCGTGATTAAATTCCAGTGGGGGTGAGAGAATTTTGTTCCGTGATTAAATTCCAGTATGGGGTGAGAGAATTTTATTTTGTAAAGACTCTGCTGTTAGTTAATATCCATGTGCTCTCAGTCCATGTGCTCCAAAAATAATGTAAAAGTTAAAATCCTCAAAACAATACAAAAAATCTTCAAGGCGAACACAAAAGTCCACTGCTTCCTCTACACCAATGAGAAACATTGCTGAAGGGTTAGAAGGAAAAGTTTGCCTTTTTGAGGATGATACCAAGATTTGTAACAGAGTAGACACCGAGGAGGGAGTGAAAACATGAAAAAGGATCTGCAAAAGTTAGAAGAATGGTCTAATATCTGGCAACTAAAATTCAATGCAAAGAAGTGCAGAGTAATGCATTTGGGGATTAGAAATCTGAATGAGCCGTATGTGCTGGGAGGTGAGAAGCTGATATGCACGGACGGGGAGAGGGACCTTGGGGTGATAGTGTCTGAAGATCTAAAGGTGAAGAAACAGTGTGACAGAAGGATGCTAGGCTGTATAGAGAGAGGAGGGACCAGTAGAAGAAAGGTGTTGATGCCCCTGTACAGATCGATGGTGAGGCCCTACTTGGAATATTGTGTTCAATTTTGGAGACCGTATCTGGCAAAGGACATAAAAAGACTTGAAGCGGTCCAGAGGAAGGCAACAAAAATGGTAGGAGGTTTGTGCCAGAAGACGTATAAGGAGAGAATGGAAGCTCTGAATATGTATACCCTAGAGCAGTGGTTCTCAACCTTGTCCTGGAGGACCACAAGGCTTTCAGGCTAGCCCTAATGAATATGCATGAGAGATTTGCATATAATGGAAGTGACAGATATGCAAATCTGTTCCATGCATATTCATTAGGGCTATCCTAAAAACTCGATTGGCCTAGTGGTCCTCCAGGACAGGGTTGGGGACCACTGCCCTAGAGGAAAGAAGGGACAGGGAAGATATGATTTAGATGTTAAAATACTTCAAATATTGTGTACTTGAAGTAAGATGAAAAATGAATAAAGAATTGGAAAAATACTTCAAAGGTATTAACATAGAACAAAATCTATTCCAGAGAAAGGAAAATGGTAAAACCAGAAGGCATAATTTGAGGTTGAGGGGTGGTAGATTCAAGAGTAATGTTAGGAAATCCTTCTTTACAGAGAGGGTGGTTGATGCCTGGAATGCGCTCCCGGGGGAGGTGGTGGAGAAGAAAACGGTGACAGAGTTCAAACAAGCGTGGGATGAAAACAGAGAATCTCTAATCAGAAAATAATGGGTATAACTTGAAGGAACTAAGGCCAGTACTGGGTAGGCTTGCACAGTCTGTGTCCCGTATATTTGGCATTTAGTTGAGGATAGGCTGGGGAGGGTTTTGATGGCTGGGATGGTTAAGATGAGCTGGAGTGAGCTTTGATTGAGACTCCAGTAGACGGAACCTAAGCACACTTCTGGGCAGGGCTCTGGGTTTCTGAAGCAGAAATATCTAAGAAAAACTAAAATAATTTATGGAGCATGTATGTTTGGACAGACTCGGGTCTTTATCTGCCATCATTTACTATGTTACTATGCCATGTATCACAATGACAGCGATAATGGTATACTGCTTTTTTCTTTATTTTAACAATTGTGTATGTTAATTTGTTCCCTACCTTGAGCTGTGGTAAGTGCATAAATAAATTTATATTGCCATTCCACTGTTTTATCAAAACATTCCTCTCATATCCGTCAACTTTTCCATATTAATAAATTTTCTTAATTTTACTTCCCAATTCATTAAGTTCCATCAAAACATGCTTTCTGAGCAATTTACAATAAACTAAGATATAATATAAAACATCTTTGAAAAGAACTATAATAGTCAATAGGATAGAGTGAAAAAGGTGAGGGTGAAGATACCACTTTGCAGACTCGGCCTACAGCCCCTGCACAGCAGAACTGCATTAATAGCCTGGGAGACTAAGCAAATTCTGCTTCAAATGGTGTCAAAGAGATGGTTCTTCTAAACATTTCCATTTTTGTGTTCTCACACACCTTGCTGCAACCAACCCCGTTCCTAAGAGTCTCTTTTTACCTTTAAACAATACAAAAGAAACCAAACTCAATAAAATAGATTTTTGGATCCATTACGTCTCATTTCTTACCTGGAGAGTTCAATTTCTGTTCCAGCAGCTTCACTTTCTGCTGAAGTCGTTCATATACTGCCACAACCTGGCCCACTGTCCGGCGAGAGGATTCCACTCGCTCTTGCAACTGTGACTCAATCTCCTCACTGCTACTACTTGCCAGTGTTGCCAAGAAAGAGAAGGCTGGCTCCAACAACCCATCCCCTGAGGAAAGAAAACAAAAATGTAAGAAAAAGAGTCAGAGTGCCCAAAACGGAGGGGTAGGGGCAATGTGTGAAAACTGAGGCTGGAAGAAGTTCTGTTGTTGTTAGGTGCCATCGACTCATGCTCGAGTCCTAGCGACTTGATGAATTGCAGATCTAAAAAGAATATGTTTTGTGCTTGTCTGGAAAGGTCCCCCAGCGTTTTCAATGTGTCCAGCCATCTTATTGCAGGTCGCCCTCTTCACCTGGTTCCTTCGATCTTCCCAAACATGATGTCCTTCTCCAGTGATCTCCAGGGCCCGTCGAAGCTGCAACTCAGTCACTGGCATAGATGATGTGTAATTCTGCTTCAAAGGTGAAGTATATTTACTTTATGTTTAATTTGAGTATATGCGCATGAACTGTTCTGGAATTAAAGCTTGTTTTCTGTATTATATTGTGTGTTGTATTATCTGGCAGACAAGATACCCTAAAGAACACCACAAAGCAAAACATGCAGGTTGTTTATATTTTGGCCACCAACTTTGAAACAGACACTCTTCTTCCAAATTTGCTTTTCTAGTTCATGTTCAATTTATTTAATATACTGCAAATACAGAAGGCAAATCTAAATAGTTCACAATTTTTTAAAAAATATAAAAAACCAAATTAAATAAAATAGGGTAAGAAGAGAAAGAGCCAAAACGTAAAGGAAAACAATTGAGAACATGGGGAAAGAGGGAATCAGGGATTACAATAAAAATAAAAAGGTTGGGGAAAGGGATGAACAATGTGATAAGGAAGGGAACAAAGAATTTAAATCTGCCCACACAGGAAAAAAAAAAAAAAAAAAGTAGCCATCAGGAGGAAGTTGAAGGTTACAAATGATTTCTCTGAATGAAGGTAAAAAGGCAAAGAATTCCAGAGAGTAGGAGCCATAACACAAAATGAAGAATTCTTATGGAAATCCAGGAAAAGTTGTCTAAATGAGGGAATGACTAATAACTGCTGTTTTGAGGAGCGTAAGGTTCTTTGAGGCAAATATGGGACCAAAAGACTATATAAAAACGAGGGAAGACCACTCGAGAGAATCTGGTGGGATGCGATACGACACTGGAAGCATGTGTTCTGATCTTAGAACAGTGATGGAGTAATCTCACTGCAATATTCTGGACTAATTGTCCTACTCTGATGTAGTCAATTTGATTTCGATACTTGCCATTTGGAGAGGTCTACGTGTACTGGCGACGTTTGTAGTTTGGAAATGCGTATTCATGATTGACAGTTGGTTTGATATGCAAAACTGTACTAAGTTATCACCAGCTTCATTTCTTTCTCCTATGCTGTGCTTTCCACCCACTGCATCTTCCGATGTACTTCCTACTTCTGCATTGAAATCCCCCATAATGATCAGTACATCTTGTTTCGGCATTTTGAAGTTGTTCTTAGAACAATGCTACACCCTTATTTTCTGCATCTGTCATTGGAGTATATACTTGGATCAAGGTGACATTGATCACCTTTCCCTGCAGACAGATTGACATGAATCTACCTGTATCTCTGATAACATTATACTTTAGTACCATCTTTGAAAGCTTATTATTAAGTATGAATACCATGTTATTTTTCCTGTATGTTTCATGACTAGAGTAGCAGATCCAATGCTCATTTGATTGAAAATGGCCTTGTCCTGTCCATTTGAGCTCACTGATCCCTATCAAATCGATTTTGGGTTTTTCCATTTGATCTATAACAATTTCCCCATGTTGCGAATATCTTTACAGCTTCTGATCTCCGTTTTCTGTCCAGCAACATTAGCATTAGGATGTCCTGGTGGCTTTGATCAGTCAGCTTCATAAATACTGGGCATGCTCTGGGAGACGGTCAGCTCTTCTCTAGTAGTATGATGAGTGCTTTCTGACCAGTACTATATGTCGATTCTTTATGCCTCATCATTATCAAGTTTTCTTGACAGAATATAGAAGCAGATTGCAGGACTGTTCTTCTGCGCAGTATAAATTTGATGTTGTTGCTGTTGTCAAATCAAATGCAATCCTCCGCTTCCAACACTGTCCATCTGCTGGTGTCCAGATGGGTGGTACATCGTTAGTCTGATACCTTGGGAGGCCCTGCTGGAAGTGAAACTACCAATGGCATAGCTTTCAGCTTCTTAGATGTGTACAAGTCCCAGTGGCACATCAAGCCCATGTACCATGACTAGAAAAGAAGTTATACAAGAGAGAGAAAAAAAAAGAGAGAAGGGAAAAATTAACATAAATAAATAAATACTGTAGACTGCAATCCTATTTCCAGGTGGTAAGTGACCACCAGGGCTGGTAATCTCTAGTAGGCCTCTCTTTCCAGCAGACTTTCCTACCTCGCTCCCTCTCATCTTTCCGCTCCTGATTGCTGTCAGAGTCTGGCTCTGGTTCCGGTACTAGCAAAGCTTTGCGATCTGATAACAGATCTCCCAGCCCTTGCTCCAGGTCATAGCGTTTCAGGATGATCCGGACATTTTCATCAAACTGAAAAAGGAAATTAAAAGGCTAAAAAATTCCTAATAGAAAAGACTGAGGGATAACTTATTCTGGTTCAAAAAAAGTAAGAGACAGGAATCATCTGAAAGAGAGACAGAAGTAACATACCTGATTTCATAACAATGTAACAGGAAGCAACAAACAAACAGCACTAGGGATACAGGAATCAGATATACTGACCTTCCTCCAATGGAGTTACAAAGTATTAAAGTCATCACGAAAAAGACAAAAAAGAATAATGTACAACTATGATGGGAACAGATAATGGAGAGAGATTCTGGGGGAAGATTCTCAAAATCCACTGTGCCTTTAACAATGATCGCTAAACTGGTTCAAGCCGGTTTAGTGTGGAAACCACTCTTCTGGTAACATCTATTCAATGTCTCTAAACTGAATCCTCAATATATAACCGGAATCCAGCTTTCTTTTAAAGTATTGTAACCTACTAAATAGGTCTCCTCAATGTCTCAAAACGTCTGAAACCTCAATATGTAACCTGAAACCAGCTTTCTTCAATGTAATGTAATCTCCTGGAAATGTCCAGCTATCTTCTAATGTAATTCGCTTAGAACCGCAAGGTACAGGCGGAATAGAAATCACTTATGTTATGTAATGTAATGTAATGTAAATATTCTACTGGCCAATTCTCAAAAGGGCTCACCGTGGTCCTTTCCGAGCTTCCTGGCAGACTCTAACTCTGTCATGCAAATATATTACAACAAGGTCATTAATATTTAAACAAGCACTCCAAGCGATTCGCTAACCTCGCTCTCCTACATTTGCGGGCAAAATTTTCCGGCAGATCTGAGCTGTCGTAGTCTTACTTTCTGCTCAGTGCCTGAGCACTGATTGACTCAGGCATTGACAGGAAACTAATGTTTGACAGCTCAGACCTGTCAGAAAATTTTGCCCCTTACCCCCGGCATGAGGGAAGCCCACTCCCTCCCTCCGCCGTCAAGCAACCCCCCCCCCCCCAACACATACACAGCCCCCTGGCAGTGGGAGGCATGCCCACTCCCTTCTACTGCCACCATCAAGCAACCCACCCAACACACACCACCCAGCAGCGGAAGGTATCCTGTCACCGCTGTTGTGCTCCCATTGACCCCCTCCCCCCCCCCCCGACAACCTATGGAAGGGGCCTTAGGTGTCTGCGCCAATCAGAGCCTTGGGCCCCTCGCCAGCTTATCTCAGGATGCACCAGGGAAGGGAAGGCCCGCCATTTTGAAGGGGTGGGCCTGTTGGCAGGAGGAAGTAGGCATCCCTCCGGCTGGCCTTCATGAATAAAGAGTAGGGGCAGGGGCCATCAGTGGTTCGTGGAAGGGGATCGTTGGGGGCATAACTGTGGCGGTGGGAGGGAGTAGGCATCCTTCCCGCTATCAAGAGTATGTGTGTCGGGTGGGTTGCTTGACGACAATGGTGGGAGTGGGCATCCCGCCTGCTGATTTTCAGTTTGGGGTCTTTTTTTTTCTTTTTTAATTTATGGATGTATCCTGTGCATGTGCCGATTGCTATCACCAGCAATGGTGCATGCAAATTTAATGACCCTCCGCGACCCTCATTTGCATGCACAGTTTTTTAAGAATGATTTGCCTTTTTGAAATCATTACAATAGCAGCACGTCAGACTTTACCGTGAACATTAGAGAATCTTCCTCTATGTCCTTACATTGATAATATCTTTTCCAGTAGATAAGCGAGTCATTCTAGGTAAGTGGTTCTTTCCAATGCCCGTGAGCCATCTGCAGAAGGAATCCACTTTGGATTTTTTCTCTGACTTTCTTCTACTTCACAGGGAGCTCTGCTGCCATCTGCAGTTAGTACCTAAGTATAAAGAGCTCCATCGACAGCAGGTGCAGTAGAACACCCACACATATACAGATAACAGTGGTACCTCGGTTTACGAGTGCACCAGTTTGCGAGTGTTTTGCAAGACGAGCAAAACATTCGCAAACTTGGTGCCTCGTAAACCGAGCTTGCCTCGCTGTACGAGCGCCCTCCCCCCAGCGATCCGGCATCCCCCCTCCCCGCTCGCATTGCCCCCCTCCACCGCAATCCTACTTCCCCCCCACCCCCGAGCAGTCAATGACACCCTTTACCCGACTTGGCACCAGTGCCGGTGTCCGAAGATCCTCCCTCTTCTGGCGCGGCTGGGCGGTGCGTCGGAGATCCTCCTTCTTCTGGTCTGGGCTGGGCTGGACTGGCTTTGAGCATTTGCGCATGCTCAAAGTCTTCTGGTCTCACTCTCTCCGAGATTGAGAGCGAGATCAGAAGGCTTTGAGCATGCGCAAATGCTCAAAGCCAGTACAGCCCAGCCCAGACCAGAAGGAGGATCTCAGACGCACCGCCCAGCCGCGCCAGAAGAGGGAGGATCTTCGGGCACCAGCACTGGTGCCAAGTCGGGTAAAGGATGTCATTGACTGCTTGGGGAGGGGGGAAGTAGGATCGCCGGGGGGGGGGGGGTTGGAACAGCGTCGGGTTCCTCAAGGGGGGGGAGAATGGAGCAACGCCGGTAGCCTCGGGGGGGGAGGAGGTGGAACCAATCAAAGCAATTTCCCTTACTTCCTATGGGGAAACTTGCTTTGATATACGAGCAATTTGGTTTACGAGCATGCTTCTGGAACTAATTATGCTCGTAAACCAAGGTTCCACTGTATCTTCAAACCCCAAAGGGCTAACTGGCATCCAAGAATCAACTTAGAGAGACATAAACAGAATGAGACCGTAGGTTGACATCTAGAATGATTCTACTATCTACTGGAAAAGATATTATCAAGGTAAGGACATAATCTCTTTTTCCAGTGCAGTAGGCGAGTCATTCTAGACACGTGGGACGTACTAAAGCAGTCCCAGAAATCTAGGGCGGGCTGACTGAGCTGGCCCTCAAAGCCGAGGACCCAAAGGCAGAGAGTCCTGTCATGCTGCCACATCCACACTGTAAAATTTGGCAAAGGTATGCAGACTGGACCAGGTAACCGCTCTACAAATCTCCTCTGAGGAGACTGTCCTAGCTTCAGCCCAAGAAGAGGCCACACTCCTGGTAGAATACACCTTGACAGAAACAGGACACTGTTTCCCAAAACTAATATAGGCTGATGAAATGGCTTTATGGATCTATCTAGAAATCGTGGCCTTGGAAGCGGGAGTGCACCGCTTGGAGGAATGAGTCATCACAAACAAATGGTCAGAGTCTAAAGTTGTTGGTAACCTCCAATAGCGAAGAAGCACCTTGCGCAAGTCCAACTTCTTCAAAATGTGGTCATGTGACTCAGGTTGAAATACAGGCAAATGCACTTCCTGATTAATATGAAAAGCCAAAACCAACTTTGGCAGAAAAGAAGGAACAGTGTGTAGGGAGATCCAAGACTCCGAGATCTTCAGATGACGAGATCTACAAGAGAAGGCCTGAAGTTCTGAGACATGTCTCGCTGAAGTGATTGCGACCAGGAAGACCGCCTTAAGCACCAAGTCCAAGAGGGAAGTGCCTTTGAGAGGCTCAAATGGAATTTTAGAAAAGCCAACAGAACCATGTCCCACAAAGGGAAAGGTGGCTTAATCTGTGGCCGAATCTCAACAGCTCACTTCAGAAATCTGGTGATGTTTGGATAAGACGCTAATATAGGTGTATTATCCCAAGCTCTGAAACAGAAGAGCCCAGGTACCTGAACCTGAAAGGAAGCCATAGTGAGGCCCTTTTCCAGACTCTCCTGGAGGAAGGCTAGCACCAGACACCAGAGCTGAATATGGCTCCACACTTTTATGGTCACACCAATGTTGGAAAGTTCTCCATGCTTTAGCTTAAGCTGAGACCTTAGATGATTTCTTAGACTTGAGAAGAGTAGCAATGACATCCAAATAGCCTTTTCGTTCTAGCGCTTCGCACTCAATAGCCATGCCATAAGACTATAGTGATCAAGATCCTCTAGACAGATTGATCCCTGGGACAGACAGTCCAGGCAGGCCCGAAACTGGAGGCCATGCCCTTTGCTTACAGTCATCACTCTTAGAACCCTTAGACTGGTTCTGCCAGTATCAAATCTGCATACCATGGCCTGCAAGGCCAGTCTGGAGCCACCAGAATAATCCTGCCCTGTACAACAAAACTCCCTGAGGCTATGGCTGGACTAGAGCGAGACCCTTGCTTCCGGGCTCTACTCTTCGAACGAAGAATCTGTCGGTTTTCTTGTTCTTCGCCATTGCCATGAGGTTAAAGTAAAGATGACTCCAATGCTTAACTATGGCTTGAAATGCCTCCAAGGACAGTATCCACTCGCCCAGATCCAAGGACTGTCTACTAAGGAAGTCTTCTTGATCACTGTCGACTCACACTAGATGCACTGCCAAGAGCGCCAGGAGATGATACTCCACCCAATGGAAGAGCATACGAGCTTCCAGAGCCAGAGATGCACTCTTGGTACCTCCCTGGCAACTGACATATGACACTGCTGTTGCTTGGTTGGAGAAGACTGACTGCCTGGCCTTCCAGGTAGGGAGAACGAGAGGGCACTCCCTAAAGCTGAAAGGGGATAGATTCCATACACACGTAATAAAGTTCTTCATCCAGAGAGTGGTAGACAACTGGAACGCTCTTCCAGAGCCTGTTATAGGGGAAAACACCCTCCAGGGATTCAAGACAAAGTTGGACAAGTTCCTACTAAACTTGAACGTATGCAGGTGAGGCTAGGCTCATTTAGAGAACTGGTCTTTGACCTAAGGGCCGCTGCATGAGCGGATGAACTGGGCAAGATGAACCACTGGTCTGACCCAGCAGTGGCAATTCTTATGTTCTTATGTAGTTTCACTAGAGTCAAACTAATGCAGCTCCAGTCTGCTGATTGACCACTTCTTCTATGAGGGTGTCCAACGCCCCCAAATTGGGCGCAAATTGCAATGGGCTCCCCAGCCTCATAGAATGACATCGAATGTGACTACCACCCAGGAAGCAATCTACAGAGGCATGCCCATGGAAAGGGTCTGAGGTTGCAGCCACCAACTCATACTGGCTCGAACCTCCAGAGTCCAAGGTAGGCACTTCAGGAGCACAAGACCAGCAGAAGAGCAACGCATGTTGGAGGGGACACATGTGAGCTCTTGCCCAAGGCACTACATTGATTGCAACCGTTATGGACTTCAAGACCTGGAGATAGTCCCATGCCAACGGAGCAGCCTTGTCCAGGAAACAGGAAAATCTGAGAGCACACCCCTAAGAAGCACAGAGTAGTGGTCATCGGAGATTCGCTGCTGAGGGGCACCGAGGGACCAATTTGCAGATCAGACCTACAATCAAGAGAGGTCTGCTGTTTGCCAGGGGCCAGGATCCGGGATGTAACCACTTGCCTTGACAGACTCATCAAGCCCCGAGACCACTTCCCCATGATTCTAATCCACGTTGGGACCAACGACACCGCCAGGAGCACCCCGGACAGCATATCTGAAGACTTCAAAGCCCTGGGGGAAAAGCTGAGGAGGATGGATGCGCAGGTGGTCTTCTCCTCGATTCTCCCAGTGAGGGGCAAGGGCAGAGCCAGAGAGGATCAAATAGAGAAGGCGAACGACTGGCTGCGAGGATGGTGCAAGGAGATGAACTTCGGGTTCCTGCACCATGGAGAAGCTTTGCAAGGACTACAGGGACACGACGGGCTACACCTGACCAGAAGAGGAAAGAATGTCCTTGGACACCGTCTAGCCCGCCTTCTTCACAGGGCTTTAAACTAGGTAAGTCGGGGGAGGGTACAGGCACATACAACATACCTGCGAACTAAAATGCCAATACTTTTTTGGGGCTGAGGAAAGTAGCCACCGTAATTCTGGGTCAGGGGCGAGTACGAAAACTTTCGAATCGGGGGTATGTTCATATGACAATTATGGGTCACATTGTAATTTTGAGTCTAGAGGGAGCACACATTGTAATTCTGGGTCCAAGGGGAGTACACATTGTAGTTATGAGTCTAGGGAGAATACAAGTACACATTGTAGTTATGAGTCTAGGGAGAATACAAACAATGCTAAAGATGTTCAAGTAGCTCAAGCAGGAACATCCCCACCGAGACGTAACAAAAATACAACATGGAGGGCTATGTACGTCAACGCACACAGTTTGGGAAACAAGATCCTGGAATTAGAAACGGAAATAAGGAATGCCGACCTGGATGTGGTGGCAATATCTGAGACCTGGCTCACAGACTCCCACGGGTGGGACATGGTCTTACCGGGTTACAACTTGCTTCGCCGGGACAGGGAGGGCAGAATAGGGGGAGGTGTAGCATTATATACTAAAGATGACATTATGGTCACAAGAATCTCAGATGTCCAGTACACTGGGGAATCCCTTTGGGTTAATTTGGCCAGAGGGAAGGACAAATGCTTGTATCTTGGTGTAATTTACAGACCCCCAAGACAACATGATGACCTGGATATGGAAATAATTAGTGATATAGAAAATATCACCTTGCGTGGGGACACAGTAGTGTTAGGTGACTTCAACATGCCTGATGTGGATTGGGATACACTTACCTCTGCTTCCGGCAGCAGCAGGAGGCTATTAAACTCTATGAAAGGAGCTGGTCTCAAGCAACTGGTGTTGGACCCAACAAGGGATCAGGCAATACTGGACCTACTACTTACCAATGGAGAAAGTGTCACAGAGGTCTCGGTGGGCGACACATTGGCCTCCAGTGACCACAACATGGTATGGTTCAATCTTAGGAAAGGTTTCACTAAATCTACCACACTGACCAAGGTCCTCCAATTCAAGGATACAAACTTCAAAGAAATGGGAGACTTCGTTCACCAGGCGCTACAAGGACAAGCAGAAACCGATAGTGTGGAAGAAATGTGGTCGACTTTGAAAACCACCATACAGGAAGCGACAAACCGCTATGTTAAATTAGTAAGTAAACAGCGAAGGAACAATAAGCCGAAGTGGTTCACTGCGGAGATCTCAGCCCTTATCAAGGAGAAGAAAAAAGCATTCATCTCTTACAAACAATCAGGGAAACAGGTCTCTAGAGCAGACTACTTGACCAAATCAAAAGCCGTCAAAACGGCAGTCAGGGAGGCTAAGTTTCACATGGAGGAGTCTCTGGCAAAAAACATCAAGAAGGGAGATAAATCCTTCTTTAGGTATATCAGTGACAGAAGTAAAAACTCAGGCGGGATTGTACGTCTTAGGAAACCAGATGGAGACTATGTGGAAAAGAATTCGGAAAAAGCCCAACTATTAAATGAATACTTCAGCTCAGTCTTCACCCGAGAAGCGCCGGGACTTGGCCCTCAGCTACAGACAAGAGTTGACTCAATTGACCCGTTTAGTAACTTCAAGTTTACGCCCAGCAGTGTCTACAGTGAGCTATCAAGGCTCAAGGTTAACAAGGCAATGGGGCCTGACAACCTACACCCCAGGGTGCTAAGGGAGCTGTGTGATGTCCTGGCGGAGCCACTGTCCAAGCTCTTCAACCTCTCCCTTAGGAAAGGCAGCGTCCCGTCAGACTGGAGGACGGCTAACGTCATTCCACTCCACAAGAAAGGCTCCAAGATGGAGACAGCAAACTACAGACCGGTGAGTCTAACATCGATAGTGAGCAAACTAATGGAAACTCTAATAAAACACCAATTGGATAAGATCCTGGATGAGGAGAATCTACGGGATCCCCGTCAACATGGATTTACAAAAGGGAGATCGTGCCAATCCAACCTGATCAGCTTCTTTGACTGGGTGACGGGGAAGCTAGATATTGCGGAGTCCCTGGACATCGTGTACCTGGACTTTAGCAAAGCATTCGATAGCGTACCACACCGCAGGTTGCTGAGCAAGATGAGTTCTATAGGATTAGGTGACACATTGACGAAATGGGTTGGGAACTGGCTTGGAGGTAGGCTTCAAAGGGTGGTGGTGAACGGCACACCCTCTGAAATGACGGAGGTGATCAGTGGAGTGCCACAGGGCTCGGTCTTGGGCCCAATCCTATTCAACATCTTTATAAGGGACTTGGCAGAAGGGCTTCGGGGTAAAATAACATTATTCACCGATGACGCCAAACTAAGTAATGTAGTGGGCAAATGCACAATAGATGATGTTTCAATGCCCGACAATATGATGCACGACCTACTCCTACTGGAGCGCTGGTCTAGGTCCTGGCAACTCAACTTCAATGCCAAAAAATGCAAAGTTATGCACCTGGGCAACCAAAATCCATGCAAGACTTACACCCTAAATGGAGAGATCCTAACAAGAACTGAAGCAGAACGTGACCTAGGGGTGATCGTCAGTGAGGACATGAAGACTGCCAATCAAGTGGAGCAAGCTTCATCCAAAGCAAGACAAGTCATAGGTTGCATACGCAGGGGTTTCGTCAGCCGAAAGCCGGAAGTCATTATGCCGTTGTATAGATCCATGGTGAGGCCCCATCTGGAATACTGTGTGCAATTCTGGAGGCCGCATTATCGCAAGGATGTACTGAGACTGGAGTCGGTTCAGAGAATGGCCACCCGGATGGTCTCGGGACTCAAGGATCTCCCATACGAGGAACGGCTAAACAAATTGCAGCTATACTCACTCGAGGAGCGCAGAGAGAGGGGGGAAATGATCGAGACGTTCAAGTACCTCTCGGGCCGCATAGAGACGGAGGAAGATATCTTCCTTTTCAAGGGTCCCACGACAACAAGAGGGCATCCGTGGAAAATTAGGGGAGGGAAACTACGAGCTGACACCAGGAAATTCTTTTTCACAGAAAGGGTGGTTGATCGCTGGAATAGTCTTCCAATGCATGTGATCGAGGCCAGCAGCGTGCCTGATTTTAAGGCCAAATGGGATCGTCACATGGGATCTATTCATAGGGCGAAGGTAGGGGAGGGACATTAAGGTGGGCAGACTAGATGTGCCTTGGCCCTTATCTGCCGTCTATTTCTATGTTTCTAACTTCTATCTGTGTGCCTCTGGTTGATAAACACGGCCAACTGCCATGTCGAAAAAGACACCCAGATTTCCTTTGGGGTTGCTCTTTCTGATCAATGTTGGAGGGGGTGTGGACAGGTGGGCTCCTTCCGACATATTTAGTGGACCTGCCCCAAGGTTAAGGAATATTGGAATATGGTGGGGCAGTTGCTGGTCCAAATTGTGGGGAAGCATGTCCCAGTCTTGATGGAATGCTGTTTGCTTAGTATGCCTTTCATAAGAACATAATAAGAACATAAGAACTGCCATCTTCGGATCAGACCTTCGGTCCATCAAGTCCGGCGATCCGCACACGTGGAGGCCCTGCCAGGTGTACACCTGGCGTAATTTATAGTCCACCATATCTTTATATGCCTCTCTTAAGGAGATATGCATCTAGTTTGCTCTTGAAGCCTAGAATGGTCAATTCCGCAATAATCTCCTCTGGGAGGGCATTCCAGGTGTCAACCACTCTCTGAGTGAAGCAGAACTTCCTGACATTAGTCCTGAACCTGTCCCCCCTTAGCTTCATTACATGTCCTCTAGTCCGTGTCAAATTGGACAATGTAAATAATCTTCTCTGCTCTATTTTGTCGATTCCTTTCAGTATTTTGAAGGTCTCGATCATATCCCCACGCAGTCTCCTTTTCTCAAAGGAGAACAATCCTAGTGTTATAAGTCTATCCTCGTATTCCAGTTTCTCCATACCCTTCACCAGTTTTGTTGCTCATCTCTGCACCCTCTCCAGCAGTTTTATATCCTTCTTTAGGTAGGGAGACCAATGTTGGACACAGTATTCCAAGTGTGGTCTGACCATTGCCCTATAAAGCGGCATTATAACTTTCTCCGATCTACTCGAGATTCCTTTCTTTATCATGCCCAACATTCTATTTGCCTTCTTTGCCGCTGCCGCGCATTGTGCCGACGGCTTCAGGGTCCTATCTATCAGTACACCCAGGTCCTTTTCTTGTTCACTCTTCCCCAGAGTTGCACCTGACATTGTATACTCGTATTCCTTATTCTTATTGCCTAAATGCATTACCTTGCATTTCTCCACATTGAACTTCATCTGCCATTTCTCCGCCCATGTTTCTAACCGACACAAGTCGCTCTGGAGTTCCTCTCTATCCTCCTGCGATCTGATTGCCCGGCATAGTTTTGTATCGTCTGCAAACTTGATGATCTCACTGGATGTTCCTTCCTCCAGGTCATTGATATAAATATTAAAAAGGATCGGCCCAAGTACCGAGCCCTGGGGTACACCACTAGTCACTTTCTCCCAGTCGGAGAACTTCCCATTTATGCCCACTCTCTGCTTTCGGTTTTCCAGCCATTTGCCTATCCATCTTTGTATATCTCCCTCTATGCCATGGCTTTGTAGTTTCCTGAGAAGTCTTTCGTGTGGAACTTTGTCGAACGCTTTCTGGAAGTCCAAGTATATTATGTCCACCGGCTTCCCACTATCAATTTGCTCGTTCACGGTCTCAAAAAATTGGAGTAAATTCGTCAAACATGATTTCCCTTTCCTGAATCCATGTTGACTGGGTTTCATCAAGTCATGTGCGTCCAAGTGCCGGACTATGCTATCCTTGATCAGTGCTTCAACCATCTTGCCGGGGACAGACGTAAGACTCACAGGCCTATAGTTGCCCGGTTCCCCTCTCGATCCTTTTTTGAAAATTGGCGTGACGTTCGCTATCCTCCAGTCGTCCGGTATCTGTCCAGTTCTGATTGTCAGGTTTGCAAGTTTTTGCAATAACTCTCCGATTTCAACCTTCAATTCCTTTAAGACTCTCGGGTGAATTCCATCTGGTCCAGGGGATTTGTCACTTTTAAGTTTGTCGATCTGATAATATATCTGGTCTAAGTCCACTTCAAATGTGGTGAGGCTGTCTTCTATTTCTCCTGCAAACACTTTCTCCGCTTCAGGTATTGTTGAGGTGTCCTCCTTCGTAAAGACGGACGCAAAGAAGGAATTTAGTTTGTCTGCGATTTGTTTATCTTTCCCGGGGTTTATCCCCCAGGAGCATCGTTTGGCTATCTTTGTGGTGACCCTAGCGAGGGTAGCTTTAGCTGGTTGTTGGCGCTCTGCTAAAATACCGGAGTGGGGTCAGTTACTTAATCGTTTGGATACTATTAAATTGATGTGTAAATTGACTGCAATGCGCCGGATGCGCATGGAACCCTATCGAAAAGTCTGGTCTGGTTATGTCACTTGGCGGACTTCCTCACTCCACATGAGGCTAGATTTGGGTTAGGGGGAGAGGGTTTGAGGTGGGGTTGGGGCTTTGAGTGGGGAGGGAGTTTGGGGGGTGGGTTGTTTTAATCTGGGAAGGGTATTAGTAGTGTTCATGATTCCTTCATTTGCGTGATGATTCATGTTTATAGCTAGATGGTCTGTGTCTATGAGAGGTGTCATGACTAATGATCGTATTTGACTGTTGCTGTTTTCTTTGTGTTCTACATTGTCTTTTATGCTTAAAACTTTAACAAACATTTATGGGGGGGAAAAAAAGAAAAAGACACCCAGATACTCCAAGAACTGGGTCGGCATCAAATGGCTCTTCCGGTAATTCACAATCTAGCCCAGGTCTTCCAGAACTTGGAGAACCTAATTCACAGTCTTCTGACCCTCGGGAAATGAAGGAGTTCTGATCAGGCAGTCGTCCAAGTAGGGATGGACCTTTAAACCCATCTTGCACAGGTAAGCTGCCACTACCACCATCATCTTGGTGAAAGTGCGAGGAGCAATCACCAGGTCAAAAAGAAGAACTGAAAATTGATAATGATTTTCCAACATATGAAATCTGAGCAACTTTCTGTGGTCCGGGAAGATGGGAACATGCAAGTCAGACCTAAGTCAGATATAGAGAGGATAGGAACTCCCCTGGGGCAACTGCTGCTATGACTGACCGAAACGTCTCCATGTGGAAGCACGGCACTCAGAATGTAGCGCTTTATGTATGTAAGGTCCAATCGTCCGAGCCTCTCTTTGGTATGATGAAGTATATGGAGTCTTCCAGTAGGACTGGCTCTATAGCCTGAATTTCTAACAGTCGCTGGACCTCAGCTTGCACCTCGACAGCCTTTTCTGGGCATCCCGCCAGAGAGTCCACAAACCGATTTATCAGAAGTTGGGCAAAAATGCAGCCAGTAGCCGAACTGGATTATGTCCAAGACCCACCAGTTGGATGACATTCGGATCTAAGCCTGCAGGAACACTGACAAGTCTTCCTCCTATATACAGCGGGGCATCCCCCGACCTGCTGTCATTCTGACTTTTTGGCTGGGGGAGCCGCTCAGGAAATGGAGAACTGGTTACATCTGGGTCCCGAGAATCTCTGCATGTAGCCCTGGGCAGTTCTCTGCAACATGGAACTGGAATACTGTCAATAATGCCTGGAGCCATGAAAATTAGACCTTTTGAAGCCCCTAGAGGGTCTGGATCTGCTGTCAGGCAAGGTCTTTGGGTACCTGTCCACCACAGAATTCATAAGATCATCCAGGCCATTGCCAAACAACAACTGCCCCTTAAAGTGCACAGTCTAGATAAACAAGAGCAAGTGACAAAGAGCGCCACTGAGGCTGCCTTGACTCCCAGAGCCGCTGCCTCAAAAAGCCTCTTGAGAATGACATCTGGTCGGAGGTCCTGCCTTCACTCGGAAGGGATGTGCGCTTGGTAACTTGAGCCATCAGGGAATCCACTCTAGGCTGACTGAAAAGTTGCTGACACTCTTGTGCCATAGGATACAAATGGGACATGGCTCTCACTACTTTGAGAGCCCTCTCCGGAGCATCTCACTGCTCTCAGAAGAGGATGTTAACATCCAGATGCCAGGGAAACCCTACAGACTGAGCTCTCACTCCACACATGAAACAAGAGGAGGTAGAAGGGGCTGGCTGCGTGCCCAAATGCAACTCATGCAGGGATTATGAAACAAGATCTGGCGAGGCTGCAGAATTAAAGAAGCGAAGAACCAAAGGATCATCCCTCGGTTCAGCATATGTACCCAGGTCCCCAGCCATGAAAGAACATCCCCCAAATATAAGGGATCTGCAAAATGGTTATCATCATCAGTATCTGCATAAGCAGGGTCTCCCAAATCAGGAACAATGACAGACTGTGAAGACGACATGCCCTGTGAGACAGAGCCACTGGGAGACGAGCCCGAAGCGCAGCTAGACTGCACAGGCAAAGCATAACTCTTATAATGTCTCCTCCTTGCCCTCTCCATTATTTTATTTTCTATCTCGATGTATTTTTTTACTACCTCTTGTTCCTTCCTTCTTCCCCCTTGTAATCATCTCTTTTTTTGTAAATTTTAATTGCTTATACTGTATTTTTGTTCGAATGCTTTTTATTAATTGTAAACCATCTAGATACTTTTTTGAAAGCCAGTATATCAAAGAAATAATAAACTTGGAAACTTGAATAATAAGCATTCTACAAAAATTTCATTAAGTCTGACAAAGCCTCCGGACCATGGAGCATAGTCTCACCCCCAGATGACTTAACCTTGTGTTTCTTGGGCTGCGGGGCATCCACATCCTGTTGCGCAGGTTAGAAACATAGAAACATAGAAATTGATGGCAGAAAAGGGCCATGGCCCATCAAGTCTGCCCATACCAATGACCCACTCCATGACTTTTACTCCCCTAGAGATCCCACGTGAATATCCCATTTTCTCTTAAAATCTGACATGCTGTTGGCCTCAATCACTTGCTGAGGTAGCTCGTTCCAATGATCGACCACCCTTTCGGTGAAGAAGTACTTCCTGGCATCACCATGAAATTTCCCTCCCTTGACTTTCAGCGAGTGCCCTCTGGTGACCGAGGGCCCTGTAAGACAGAAGATATCATCTTTCACCTCTATACGTCCCGTAATATACTTAAAGGTCTCAATCATGTCTCCCCTCTCTCTTCGTTCCTCCAGTGAGTACATCCGCAGTTTTTTTAGCCTTTCTTCATATGTGAGATCCCTGAGCCCCAAGACCATCCTGGTAGCCATTTGCTGAACCGACTCAATTCTCAGCACATCTTTCCGGTAGTGTGGTCTCCAGAATTGAACACAATACTCCAGATGAGGTCTTACCATGGATCTGTACAGCGGCATTATGACTTCAGGTTTTCTGCTGACAAAACCCCTAAGGATGCAGTCCATCATTTGTCTTGCCTTGGACGAAGCCTTCTCCACTTGATTGGCAGCCTTCATATCATCACTGATGATCACTCCTAGATCACGTTCCACCATGGTCCTGGTCAAGGTTTCACCATTTAGTGTGTAAGTTCTGTGTGGATTTTTTTTTACCTAGGTGCATCACTTTACCTTGGTAGTTTTCCTTAGGCTATGTTTGAAGCTACATACATAGTAACATAGTAACATAGTAGATGACGGCAGATAAAGACCCGAATGGTCCATCCAGTCTGCCCAACCTGATTCAATTTAAATTTTTATTTTTTTTTTATTTTTTTTTTTTTTTCTTCTTAGCTATTTCTGGGCGAGAATCCAAAGCTTTACCCGGTACTGTGCTTGAGTTCCAACTGCCAAAATCTCTGTTAAGACTTACTCCAGCCCATCTACACCCTCCCAGCCATTGAAGCCCTCCCCAGCCCATCCTCCACCAAACGGCCATATACAGACACAGACCGTGCAAGTCTGCCCAGTAACTGGCCTAGTTCAATATTTAATATTATTTTCTGATTCTAAATCTTCTGTGTTCATCCCACGCTTCTTTGAACTCAGTCACAGTTTTACTCTCCACCACCTCTCTCGGGAGCGCATTCCAGGCATCCACCACCCTCTCCGTAAAGTAGAATTTCCTAACATTGCCCCTGAATCTACCACCCCTCAACCTCAAATTATGTCCTCTGGTTTTACCATTTTCCTTTCTCTGGAAAAGATTTTGTTCTACGTTAATACCCTTTAAGTATTTGAACGTCTGAATCATATCTCCCCTGTCTCTCCTTTCCTCTAGGGTATACATATTCAGGTCTTCCAGTCTCTCCTCATACGTCTTCTGGCGCAAGCCTCCTATCATTTTCGTCGCCCTCCTCTGGACCGCCTCAAGTCTTCTTATGTCTTTCGCCAGATACGGTCTCCAAAACTGAACACAATACTCCAAGTGGGGCCTCACCAATGACCTGTACAGGGGCATCAACACCTTCTTCCTTCTACTGACTACGCCTCTCTTTATACAGCCCAGAATCCTTCTGGCAGCAGCCACTGCCTTATCACACTGTTTTTTCGCCTTTAGATCTTCGGACACTATCACCCCAAGGTCCCTCTCTCCGTCCGTGCATATCAGCTTCTCTCCTCCCAGCATATACGGTTCCTTCCTATTATTAATCCCCAAATGCATTACTCTGCATTTCTTTGCATTGAATTTTAGTTGCCAGGCATTAGACCATTCCTCTAACTTTTGCAGATCCTTTTTCATATTATCCACTCCCTCTTCGGTGTCTACTCTGTTACAAATCTTGGTATCATCTGCAAAAAGGCACACTTTTCCTTCTAGCCCTTCAGCAATGTCACTTACATACATATTGAACAGGATTGGCCCCAGCACCGAACCCTGAGGGACTCCACTAGTCACCTTTCCTTCCTTCGAGCGACTTCCATTAACCACCACCCTCTGGCGTCTGTCCGATAGCCAGTTTCTGACCCAGTTCACCACTTTGGGTCCTAACTTCAGCCCTTCAAGTTTGTTCAACAGCCTCCTATGAGGAACTGTATCAAAGGCTTTGCTGAAATCCAAGTAAATTACATCTAGCATATGTCCTTGATCCAGCTCTCTGGTCACCCAATCAAAAGAGCTGGATCAAGGACATATGCTAGATGTAATTTACTTGGATTTCAGCAAAGCCTTTGATACAGTTCCTCATAGGAGGCTGTATCAAAGGCTTTGCTGAAATCCAAGCCAGACCCTGTTTGGTTTTCCTTCTCTGAAATAGTGCAAGGCCATTTTATGTTTGAGAAGATGTGTTCTTATCTTGTTGTGAAGTGACTTCAATTGTTTTCATAAGCTGTATTTGCAAGCAGCTTTAGATAACAAAAAGTGTCTGCGATGCAGATCTCCCTGTGGACTTCAGCCTTTAGATAGAAAGATGCTTGTTATTTCTTTAAAGTTTCATGTGACCTGTGTCCATATATGGTTTGTATTTACGTCACATGCTGACGACATTGACTCATATAAAATGATATAAAAGAGTGGTAAAGCTGACAATAAACTGGACATGTTTGGGAGAAATTCTAAGATATGTCCCCAGATGCATCTGTCTTGCAAATGACAGAGAGAGAATATGGGGCAGTAATTGGGACTTAATCCTTTTCAACCGGGCCCTGGAAATAGAAAAGGCTGTCCTTTCTGTCACCTGCTTAGTCAGGAGAGAACATAAGAACATAAGATTTGCCGCTGCTGGGTTAAAGACCAGTGTCCTATTTGAGTCTAGCCTTACCTGCCTGCGTATGTTCTGTTCTAGTAGGAACTTATCCAACCTTTTCTTGAGAGAGGCTAAGCTCAGTGCTCCCGCCTCACCTGACTGTGCCATGCAGCATGTGGCGCAAGGACACTCTTGAGTTGCAAATTTTGCACAATCCTGACATGAATTTGTTGCATCAGAGCTCAAGGACTCCATCCCAACAAGATTTGAGGCAAAAATTGCAGTTTAGGAAGAGCAGGGAACTTTTGAAAAAAGATTGCTAAAATCCAAGATGGTCCCTGCTAAGATTTTCGACCAAAAATCACGATTTAAACCCACTTAATTTTAGAATTTTTTAAGTGGGGGAACATGCAGGAACCTTCAAATCTGCAAATTTCATAACACCCCCCCCCCCCCCCCCGATTCACCTCACAGGCTGTAACAGCCTTACTCACTGTGACCTGTGCAGGAAACATGATGCAGCCTGCCTCAGCTCTTAACAGTAGTAGGATAGAGAAGAATTACTGCCTCAAATTGGGAAAGCCTCTTCGATGTCGATCTTCGGGCTACTGGTCAGATACCCCCACCCCACCGATGGATGTGCACTCAGAAGTGGGGTGGGGAAGGCAAAAAAATGTAGCTGGCATCCTGCGAGACACCGCTGAGCCTCCGCTCAAACACCTGTGAGACACTGCTGACTCTCCGCTCAAACATCTGCTTGGCAGTGGATAAGGAAAAGTGGGAAGGGCCCCAAGCTCCAAAGTTACTTATGCAGGCTGGCTAACAGGTACCACCAGGGACTGGCCTGTCAGCTGCAGACCATAGTCTGCTACTTCTCTCCGCAGACAGAGCTAAATGGGAAAGCTCTGAGCACTGAAGTACTGAGAAACTGAAAAACACCGAAGAAAATAAGAAAACAAAGAGCAGAACAAAAACAAATGTTCCAGTTTGCATGCTGAATGGAAAAACTGCAGATGGCAGCAGAGCTCCCTGTGAAGTAGAGGAGAGTCAGAGAAAAAATCCAGAACGGATTCCTTCTGCAGATGGCTCGCGGCCATTGGGAGAGAACCCGCATATCTAGAATAACTCACCTATTGCACTGTAACAAGCATTAAGGTGGGTTAAACAGACTGGTCAGACCTGGCTCCAGTAGCGGTTGATGATGAGTAATGAGGCATCATCTGTGGCCTGCCGGCGCTCTAGCTTTTCAATATGTTCCCGCAGCTCATCCTCAATGGCCTGCCGCTGATCCAGCATCTCTGCCAGCTTCCGGTTTCTTGCCTGCAGAGTTTTGATATCTAGTTCCTCCTGTCAAGGGAATAGGTAAGCAAGGTATTAATGTACAATGCCTTGGGGGAATCTCTCCATTAAAGGTGGATGGATAGATAGATAGATAGATAAACATAGCAAATGACAGAGAGGTCCATTCATTCTGCCCAACAGTCACATTCATAATTAAGGCAAAATTGGACCATTCTACTTGCTAAGTTCTCTTTTTTCAATTTAATTTATCAGAGCTGAAAAAACACAGTTACTTACCGTAATAGGTGTTATCCAGAGACAGCTGGCAGATATTCTCACATATGGGCAACATCATCCACACAGCCTGGTACAGACAGCATGAAAAATGTACTGTCACTAAGTTTTAAGAAACTTCGTGACTGCCCGCACCACACACACGCAGAGTGCCTTCCTACCTGATGCTCGCTCATGGTACCTCAGTTCCATAAACAAGCTAAGAAGCCAACCAGGGGAGGTGAGTGGGTTGTGAAAATATCTGCCTGCTGTCTCCGGATAACACCTGTTACGGTAAGTAACTGTGCTTTATCCTAGAACAAGCAGGCAGAATGTTCAAGTTTATTAAAATTTTGATTAATTGCCTATCGTAATTTCTAGGCTTTGTGCAATAAAAACAGGGGTGCATGTAAAGCATAGTTACTTACCGTAATAGGTGTTATCCAGGGACAGCAGGCAGCTATTCTCACATATGGGTGATGTCATCGACGGAGCCCGGATGCGGAAGCCTCGCAAGCAGACTTGCTTGTAGAAACTAGAAGTTTCGAGTCGACCGCACAGCGCATGCATGAGTGCCTTCCCGAACAGCACAGGGTGAGTCTCCTCAGTTCAGATAGCTAGCAGAGAAGCCAACCAGGGGAGGTGGGTGGGTTGTGAGAATAACTCCCTGCTGTCCCTGGATAACACCTGTTACGGTAAGTAACTGTGCTTTATCCCAGGACAAGCAGGCAGCCTCTTCTCACATATGGGTGGCCTCCAAGCTAACCAAAATGGGATGATGGGAGTGTTGGCTATTTAAGAGAATAAATTTTGTAATACTGTTTGGCCAATCTGTCCATCCTGTTTGGAGAAAGTATCCAGACAATAGTGAGAAGTGAAAGTATGAACCGAGGACCAAGTAGCAGCTTTGCAAATTTTCTCAATGGGAGTAGATCTGAGGAAAGCTACGGAAGCTGCCATTGCTCTGACTTTATGGGCTGTGACTCTACTGTGGAGGGGCAATCCAGCCTGGGCATAACAGAATGAGATACAAGCAGCCATCCAATTGGAGATGGTATGCTTAAAGATAGGATGCCCCAACTTGTCTGGATCAAAGGAGACAAAAAGTTGAGGAGCAGTTCTGGGTGGTTTGGTGCATTCCAAATAGAAGGCCAAAGCAAGTTTACAGTCCAGAGTATGAAGAGCTACTTCTCCAGGATGAGAATGAGGTTTCGGAACGAACACTGGAAGAACAATAGATTGATTGAGATGAAATTCCGATACCACTTTAGGAAGGAATTTTGGATGAGTACGGAGGACCACCTTATCATGATAAAATACCGTGAAAGGTGGATCAGCGACTAAAGCTCACTGATTCATCGAGCACAAGTGAGGGCAATGAGGAATACCACTTTCCAAGTGAGATATTTCAAATGAGCCTTGTCAATTGGTTCAAATGGAGGCTTCATCAGTTGAGCAAGGACAATATTGAGGTCCCAAACCACAGGAGGCGGTTTGAGAGGAGGTATGACATTGAAAAGTCCTTTCATGAATCTAGAAACCACCGGATGAGCAGAGAGAGGTTTCCCTTCGATAGGCTGATGGAATGCAGCAATTGCACTAAGATGGACTCGGATCGATGTAGACTTGAGGCCAGAAGTCGATAAGTGCAAAAGGTAATCCAAAACAGAAGATAAGAAGGAATGTTGGGGCTCCTTATGAGAAAAACACCACGTAGAAAATCTAGTCCATTTTTGGTGATAGCATTGTCTAGTGGTAGGTTTCCTAGAAGCCTCTAAAATGTCTCTGACAGGTTGAGAAAACTGCAGAGGAGTCATGTTGAGAGGTACCAAGCTGTCAGGTATTGAGACTGCAGGTTGGGATGAAGCAGAGATCCTTGACTCTGTGTAAGCAGAGATGGAAAGACTGGTAGAAGGTAGGGCTTCCTGTTGCTGAGTTGAAGTAGAAAGGAGTACCAAGGTTGCCTTGGCCACCGAGGAGCAATCAGAATCATGGTGGCATCGTCGTTCTTTAACTTGACAAGAGTCTTGAGAATGAGAGGAAATGGAGAGAATGCATATAGGAAGAGATTCGTCCATTCCAGAAGAAAAGCATCTGCCTCGAGACGATGAGGAAAGTATATCCTGGAGCAGAACTGAGGCAGTTTGTAGTTGTGGGGAGCTGCAAAGAGGTCTATCTGAGGTGTTCCCCACTGTGAAAAAATGTGAAGAGGCGAGGAATGGAGTGTCCATTCGTGAGGTTGCAGAAGACGACTCAAGTTGTCCGCCAAGCAATTCTTCGCTGGATATAGACAGCTTTGAGGAAGGTGTTGTGGCGGATTGCCCAGTCCCAAACCTTCAGAGCTTCTTGACAAAGGGAGGCAGATCCCGTCCCTCCGTGTTTGTTGATATAATACATGGCGACTTGGTTGTCAGTCCGAATGAGGACTACCTGATCGTGAAGAAGATGTTGGAAAGTGTTGAGAGCCTTGAGGATCACTCTGAGTTCCAATAGATTGATATGACACTGACGATCCGTACTGGTCCAGTGGCCTTGGGTACGGAGACCATTGAGATGAGCGCCCCAAGCATAGGTCGAAGAATCTGTTGTGAGGACCTTCTGATGGTGAAGCGTTTGAAAAAGCAAGCCTCTGAAGAGATTAGAAGAGAACATCCACCAACGGAGAAACTGCTTCAATGAAGGAGTGACTGTTGTGTCAAGAAAGAGGGTCGCAAACTTGCATCCATTGAGATGCCAGGGTCCACTGAGGAATTCTGAGGTGAAGTCTGGCAAAAGGAGTCACATGTACTGTGGAGGCAATGTGACCCAGAAGTACTAAAATGTGTCTCGCTGAGATGGAAGAGCGGGAAGACACTATATGACAGAGTTGAAGAAGAGCTTCCAGACGTTGTTGCGGAAGGAATGCTCTGAGTTTTATAGTATCCAGAACAGCTCCGATGAATTGTAGATTCTGTGAGGGCTGGAGATGGGATTTGAGAAAGTTGATTTCGAATCCCAAACTTTGTAGGAACCAGGTAGTCCGTTGGGTCTCTACAATAACCCCCTGAGATGTTGAATCTTTGATGAGCCAGTCATCAAGGTAAGGAAATACCTGATGACCATGGTTCCTTAGAGCAGTGTTTTTCAACCTTTTTTGGGCAAAGGCACACTTGTTTCATGAAAAAAATCACGAGGCACACCACCATTAGAAAATGTAAAAAAATTTAACTCTGTGCCTATATTGACTATATATAAAGTAATTCTCTTGAATAGGAATCAAATAAACACAAAGAAAGTATTTTATAATTACTTTATTATGAAATATTAAGTAAACAGAATAGTGAAAAATTATAAAATACTTTATTCAGTGCGAAACCTGGGCCTGTTTAGCTGAACACAAAGCTGATATTCTGGCTGGAATCGAAGAAAGACACACACGTAGCTCTTCGTCAACAGCCGTTCCCTTCACCGCCCCGTCACCGTCACCGCCATCCCTTTCACCGCCACTGCCATCCCATCCACCGCCCCCGCTGCATCCATATAAGCCTTAGTACTGTAATATTTAGCTTATTCCTTTCTTATCAATCAAAGTTCCTGCTGCTGAACTAGAGAAAGAGATGTTCAGCTGGCAGGGCTTTGTTTATAAATTTTTATCAACACAACTAATATACTATTTTATCCTAAAGCAAAAAATAAATAAATAAATATAATTTTTTTTTTCTACCTTTGTTGTCTGGTTTCTGCTTTCCACATCTTCTCATTCAATTCCTTCCATCCACTGTGTGTCTTCTCTCTACGTCTTCCATTTGCTGTTACTGTGCCTCTCCCTTCACCCCCCCCCAATTGGTCTAGCACCCATCTTCTTCCCTCCGCTCCCCCATAGTCTGGCATCTGTCTTCTTCCCACTCTGTCTTCCACATTTCCCTTCGGGGTCTGTTCCTCTCCACCCTCCTTCAATGTCTGTCCTATTCCTTTCCACCACCACCCTTCCCTCCCTCCTTTACCATCTGTTCCTTTCTACTACCCTTCAGCTTCTCTCACGTGGCTTATCTATCTACCTTCCTCCCTCTTATTTTCATGGCACGTTACAATGTAATTTGTGCAAGCCACTGGAGCCTGCGAGCTCGGTCCCTGTCCCATCCCCACAAACCATCTCGCTTCTGTGCTCCTATTTTCTCCATTTCTAATATCTCCCCTATGTATCTGTCATTGCCCCCCCCCCCCGTGTCCATATACCATCCCCATGGCATATCCCCTTTATGTCTCTGTCCCTATGCCCCATGCACATAATTTCCCCTCTTTCTGTTACCTTCCTGTGTCCAGATTTCCCCTATCTTCCTCTTCCATACCAGTGTGTCTCTTCTTTTCAACCCCATCTAACTTTTTTCCCTCTTTCTTCCCCCCCCTGCTTCTAGCATCTGGCTCACCTGCCTGTCCTTCCCTTTCTTTCCTGCTGTGGGTTTTTCTTTCCGTCTTCATCCCATTGGCCCAGAATCCTTTTCCCTTTCACTCCCTCCTTCCAATTTGAGCCGGGAACACGAGCGATCGCACGGTCCCCGCAGCCACCACTCGCCTGCCCAATCGATCCTACTGTTTAGCCAGCTCTCTCCCTTCGCCTCACCTTAGTTTGTAGGTTTTGTTTTTCAGCGACATGCACGCTTTCCCAAAGAGCCGCGCACGCGCGGCTGCTCAGTGTTCAATCTTCTGCTCTGCTGCAACTTCCTGTTTCCGGTTGCGTCAGAGCAGAAGATCGAAACTGAACAGCAGCGGGGACCGGGGGAGTCTCATGGGAGCGCGTGCGGGACCTGGCCTGAGGCCTAATCAGTGTCTGCACCGTACGGCACACCAGGCAACATCTCGCGGCACACTAGTTGAAAAACACTGCCTTAGAGCTGCTGCTACCACAACCAAGCACTTGGTGAACACTTTGAGAGAGGAAGCCAGGCCAAAGGGCAGCACTCTGTATTGATAATGCAGATTCCCCACCCGAAAAGCACAGTTACTTACCGTAACAGGTGTTATCCAGGGACAGCAGGCAGATATTCTCTACATGTGGGTGACGTCACCGATGGAGCCCCCTAGCGGACGTTTTCGCAACAGACTTGCTCGAAGACCTTCAGGCTTGTGATTGGCCCGCGCATGCGCACGTTCCCTTCTGTCCTGCCTAGGGCATGCGTCTCCTCAGCATGTCCTCAGTTCAGATAACTAGCAAAGAAGCCAACTATGGGGAGGCAGGTAGGTTGCAAGAATATCTGCCTGCTGTCCCTGGATAACACCTGTTACGGTAAGTAACTGTGCTTTATCCCAGGACAAGCAGGCAGCATATTCTCTACATGTGGGAGACCTCCAAGCTAAACAGAATGGGATGGAGGGAGAGTTGGCAATTCAGGAGAACAGATTTCGCAACACCGACTGGCCAAAATGGCCATCACACCTGGAGAAAGCATCCAGACAGTAATGCGAGGTGAATGTATGAACCATATGGCAGCTTTAGATTTCCTCGATGGGAGTCGAGCAGAGAAAAGCAACAGACGCCGCCATCGCTCTGACCTTGTGGCCCATGACTCGACCCGGCTGGGAGAGACCAGCCGGAGCGTAACAGAAAGAGATACAAGCAGCCAACCAGTTAGAAATGGTCCGCTTAGAAACCGAGCGACCCAAGTCATTGGGAACGAAAGAGAGAAACAGCTGGGGAGCAGAACGATGAGGAGTGATGCACTTCAAGTAGAAGGCCAGCGCACGTTTACAATCAAGAGAATGTAGAGCCACTTCTCCAGGGTGAGAATGGGGCTTCGGAAAAAAACACAGGAAGAACAATGGATTGGTTGATGTGAAAATCAGAAACAATCTTAGGCAAGAACTTAAGATGGGTACGGAGGACCAGCTTATCACGATGGAAGACAGTGAAAGGTGGGTCCGCCACCAAGGCTTGAAGCTCACTGACCCGACGGGCAGAAGTGAGAGCAATAAGAAACACAACCTTTCAAGTGAGCCCGCGCTAGCAGCTCGAACGGGGGTTTCATCAATTGAGCAAGGACCACGTTAAGATCCCAAACCACCAGAGGAGGTTTAAGGGGCGGATGAAATATCTAGGCAGTTGACCCGTACAACTCTTTCTCCTCAATAACTGATCCCTTAAACTGTTAATCGTTAACTTCCACCCTGTTAAGTTCAATCTATTTGTACCTTTCTTTTAATCTTTGTAAACTGCATAGAACTTCACAGTCCTACGGTATATAAGCTGTTGTTGTTATTATTATTGTTATTATTATGAACGTGGAAAAGGCTTTTCATGAAGCGGGAAACCACAGGATGAACAGAGATAGGCTTTCTGTCTATTTGCTGATGAAAAGCAGCAATGGCACTAAGGTGGACTTGAACCGAAGAGGACTTGAGCCCAGCGCCAGACAAGTGCAACAGATAATCCTGGACAGCCGATAAGGAAGCAGACAGCGGCTCCTGCTGCCGAGTAGCACACCAGGAAGAAAAGCGGGTCCACTTCTGATGGTAACATTGGCAAGTGGACTCCTTCAGAGATGCTTCCAGGACAGGCTGGGAGAACTGGAACGAGGGCATTAAGTCTTGAGGAATCAAGCCATTAAATGCAGAGACTGGAGGTTGGGTTGGAGCAGAGAACCCTGACTCTGCGTAAGCAGAGAAGGAAAGACAGGCAGAGGAAGAGGCTCCCTGTAACTGAGTTGCAGCAGAAGGGAGAACCACAGCTGTCGGGGCCACCGAGGAGCTATCAGAATCATGGTGGCATGCGAAGACCTGAGCTTGACGAGAGTCTTCAGAATCAAGAGGGAATGGAGGGAACGCATACAGGAACTCGTTCGTCCAATCCAGAAGGAAGGCATCCGCCTTGATCCTGAGAGGGGTGTAAACCCTGGAGCAGAAGCGGGGCAACTTGTGATTGAGGGGGGGACGCGAACAGATCAACATCCGGAGTCCTCCAACGAGCAAAAACCTGACACAGGGTCACGGAGAGGAGGGACCACTCGTGAGACTGCAAAAGATGACTCAACTTGTTTGCCAGCTGGTTTCGCAGCTCGAATGAATATGTTGCGGCAGATGGCCCAATCCAAAAGCCGCATTGCCTCCTGGCACAGGGACATAGACCCCGTGCCCCACTGTTTGTTGATATAATACATGGCGACCTGGTTGTCCGTGCAAACTAGCACCACCCGATCGCGAAGCAGGTGACAAAAGGTTTTCAGAGCAAGGAAAATTGCTCGAAGCTCCAGAAGATTGATGTGACAAAGGAGGTCGACACGGGACCAAAGACCCTGGGTGCACAGACCATCCATATGAGCCCCCCAAGCATAGGTCGACGACTCCGTCATGATGACCTTTTGAGGAGAAGGAGCATGGAACAGAAAACCTCTGGAGAGATTGGAAGAGAGCATCCACCAACGGAGAGACCTCCTCAACGAAGGAGTCACGACAATGCGGCGAGAGAGAGAATCCCGATCCTGGGTCCATTGGGACGCCAGAGTCCATTGAGGAAAACGGAGGTGGAGGAAGTGATGTCACCCGCCCGAATGGCAGCTTGATCCTCAAGCTCCGATGGGGGCTTGTAATAATTAAGCTTAAACGGCTTCTCAAAATATTGACACTGCTCCCTCAATACCAACATTGACAAGAGAAAACTTCGTCTACTGAAAAACTGGCCGCAGTGATTTGGGAGGAGGCTGGAGACCGGTGAGTGGATCGGGGCATCCTTGGGCGAAGATCGATTGTGTGCTGCCGCACTATCGGGCTGTCTCCCCTCAGAGAGTTGTGGCTGGGAACATCTGCAGATTGAGACTGGCTGCGGCGTTTTGGAACTGTACCCATTCGGGGAGCCGATGTAGGGAGCTTCCGTGGGTTGTAAGCAGCTGCGGTTTGCTGTGCTCTGGAGTTGTTTTCCCCCGGAGAGTTGAGCATGACTACGCAACCAGAGGCGGAGACAACAGATGAAATATAGCCCTACCGGCATTACCCGAGGCCGCGCGCCAGAATGAAAGTCGGTTGACCGTATCAGTAATCGAGCAGAGAGTGAAGACAATAGATGAGGTACCGGCGCTATTTATTAGTTAATAACTAGCTGCTTTGAGATAGGGGGGAGCAATGTAAAATATACATACCACCAGCAGCCCAGCAGAGGAATGCTTTGGAAATAAAGCATTAGAAGAGAGATCTAAACCTGCTTTAATAGATGAATTATGGCAGTGAATGTATTCATAAATGCTTATGACTGCCAGGTGACCGGTGGCAACTGGTGGAATGGAATTGGAGGAGAAAGAGATGATATTTAGAGATTTCATTGTCTCTGGAACATTGGCTCTCTATTAATAGACCTCCCCAGTAAATTGTGAGATACTATATAAGCGGACTAGAACTCCTGAATGAAAGAGTAAGAATAATTGGAATATATGGCGAACCGTTATAAGTTGGACAAGTTTCGATTTAATGATACAACAAGTAGTAAATAAACGACGAAAATATCGGTGTCTCCAGTAGTAGATTCTAAGATGATGTCTCCAAGTCAGCTTCAGCTATCACCAGTAATAACTGAATCAGAAAATAACGCTATAGCTTTGAAAAAGATTTTGGAAGCTGGATTTCAGGACTTAAAGTTGGAAATAAAAGGAGTGAGAGAAGATCTTAAAATAGCTCTTACTGAAATTAGAGCAGAGATGAGTGAATTGAAGAATAGAGTGGAGGCTTCCGAAAATCAGGTTCTACAGCTAGAAGGAGAAATAATGGAGATTAAAAAAATAATGTCTCAACAATCAAAAGAGATCATAGATTTACAAACACATACTGAAGATCTAGATAATAGATCCAGGAGAAATAACCTGCGTTTTAAAGGAATACCTGAATCTGACCAATATATAAACTGTATGGAAGTGGTGAAAGATTTCTGCAGTCAGCTACTGGGACCTGAAGAGACTTTAGACAGAACTAATATCATCATATTAAGAGCACACCGAAGCATAGGGATGAGTAGACCAGGCATCCCAAAAGATATTATTGTATGCTTCGGAGACTACTTATTTAAAGAAAAAATACTTCATTCTGCTCGAAAGTCCCCACATTTCATATGGAATGGAATTGAAGTAGGAGTCTTTCAAGATTTGGCCACTACAACTTTACAGAAGAGAAAAGCTATTCGTGAGGTGACACAAGTATTGCGATCAAAAGGCCACCGATATCGATGGCTGTTCCCTTTTGGAATGTGGTTAACTATCAATGGAAAATCACATAGAGTGGATACAATGGAAGACGCTTGGTCTGCTTTGAAAGAACTGGGTTGTGATGACTTGCCTAATGTTTCCACAGTAGTGCCACTCAAGAAAACAGGGAGACCACTAGAGACATCAAACAAGGTTACACGATCGACTAAGAAATTGCTAAACTTGGAGAAATGAACAATAAGAATATCTTTGGGGGAAATACTTGTGACCAACTGGAAGAATGATAAATGAGTGATATTTGTGAGAGGGTGTGAAAGAAAAGAGTGGAATATATGAGTGGATGTAATTAATAGTTATAGATATGAGAGAAATTAATTTGTTCATTTAAGAATGGAGCAAGAAGTTATTTGTTATCATGTTTTAAAGGGTGGTTGTAGTTGTGAATGGGAAGTAGTTGGGAATAGTAGTCTTTTGGGAGAGACCTCATTATTCCTCGATAGCCGGTCTGGCCGGGTCCGGATCGGCATATATGGGGAGTGGGAAGGGAGGGGGGATTGGGGGGAAGGTTGGAGGGGAGGGGAATAAAAAGAAGGGATTGCAGATGGGAATGCTTAAGATTGGATCTTGGAATATAAATGGGATGAATAGTCCTGGGAAAAGGAGTATTGTCTTTCGAGAACTGAGGAGAATGAGGTGGGATATTTGTTTATTACAAGAGACTCATTTAAGACCTAGAGATGTGAGGCTTTTGGAGAATCCATTATTCGAACAAATGTGGACACATCAAGAGCAAGAAAGGGTTAAAAAAAAAAAAAGGGAGGAATAGCAATACTAGTAAAGAAGGGTGTGGGCCTAGTTGTAGAACAGGTATATCGAGACCCACTGGGAAAATGTCTAGCTTTGAAAGGAAACTTACAGGGTCAAAAAGTAACAATAGTGAATGTTTATGGCCCCAATATATCTCAAATTGAGTTTTATCGGTCTTTATTATTATTTCTACAGGGGGCGACAATCTTAAGGGGAGATTTTAACATGTTTCCAAATGGTCGATTAGATCACTCTAAAGGAGGTAGAGATTCAATTAGGGGACACAACCAGGCTTTTCGAACCTTTATGTATTCTCTAGGTTTGATAGATTGTTGGCGCCTTTTACATGGAACACAGCGAGATTACATCCATTATTCTCACGTCTATCAAACCTATACTAGGATTGATGGAATATGGGTACATAGGAATCAATGGGGGAAGATCAAGAATGCTGAGATAGGGAGTATTCAGATCTCCGACCATGCTCCGGTATGGTTGGAATGTACTGGGTTGACATCTGGGAGAAGCACTATAATTGGAGACTTAATGACTCTCTGCTTAATATTCCAGAAGTGGAAAAGGAAATTCTCCGTAATATAGATGAATATCTGGAATTTAATGATAACGGGGAAGTTACAGATCAGACTCTATGGGATGCTTTAAAATCAGTTTTAAGGGGTATTTTTATTAAATGGGGATACCAAGTGAAACATCAAAGAACTCAAGCCCAATTACAACTAAGGGAATGTTTATTTTTCTTGGACATGTCACATAAAAGAACATTAGATCCACAAATGCTGATACAAATACAACAAGTAAAGGGGGAACTGTTGCAACTTCAAATGGAAGAGTTTAATTATATGCGAGAGCGTTTTCGATCTTATCGATACGAACACAGTAATAAATGTAGTGCCCAACTAGCTCGTTATATTAAAATTAAACAAGCAAAGACATCTATTTCAGCGGTTCGAGATACTAGGGGACAAATACAGGTCACAGATAAAGATAGAAACATAGATACTAGGGGACAAATACAGGTCACAGATAAAGATATGGGTAATTATTTTCTGGAATACTATAGACAGTTATATAACCCCGATGAGAATGAAGGAAAAGTTTAAATACATGATTTTTTTAGCTAAGGTGAATCTGCCAGCACTATCGTTGGATGAACAAAAGCTACTTAATGAACCAGTTACTTTGGGGGAAATAATGGAGGTTATTCGGAAGATAAAAGTGGGTAAATCTCCAGGATTAGATGGCTATACGGGCTGCTTTTATAAGAAATTTGGATTACAAGTGGCACCATTATTATTGCGTATAGTTAATGGGATCCCTGAAGGGGGTCAATTACCCGAATCCATGAGGGAAGCAAGTATTGCGATCCTGTTGAAACCGGGGAGAGATCCATTAAATTGTAGCTCATAATTTCTTGTTGTAGACCGCCTAGAACTGAAAGGTATTGGCGGGATAGAAGACACCAATGTAATGTAATGTAATGTAATATAGGTCTATCTCTTTGTTGAATGTAGATGTTAAGATCATAGCAAAAGTTTTGGCTTCATGATTAGGTAAATTACTCCCTAATTTGATTCATATAGATCAGTCTGGTTTTATACAACAAAGACAAATGGGTGATAATATTCGACGCACCCTACACCTGATGTGGCATGTTAAGGAAAATCAGGAACGAGCAATGTTGATGGCAATTGATGCCGAGAAAGCTTTCGACCGGGTATCTTTGGACTTTTTATGGGCGGTAATGGGAAAAATGAATATGCAAGGATCCTTTAGTGCATGGGTTCAAGCGTTATACCAGAAGCCCCGAGCGTGTCTCAGGATCAACCAGAATTATACTGAATTTTTTTCCATTACAAGGGGTACATGTCAGGGTTGCCCACTTTCTCCACTGCTTTTTGCTCTGTCCATAGAACCATTAGCAATACTAATCTGGAATCATCCCCAACTAAAAGGGATACAGATTGGCGGTAATGAACATCGAATAGCGTTATTTGCTGACGACATTCTTTTATATATAGGAGAGCCAGAACATACAGTGGGACCCCTACTGCAAATTTTCGAGGAATTTGGGAAAGTGTCTGGATTTAAGATCAATCTAGATAAAACTGAAATTATGAATCTTACTTTAGAACCAATAGAAGTACTGGATCTTCAACGTCTATTTACGTTCAAATGGACAACTAGTGGTATAAAGTACCTAGGTATTCATTTATCAATGGACTTGAATATCTTATATGAAGCTAACTACGAACCGATTCTCCGGAAAATCCGAGCAGATATACAACGTTGGAAAGGGTTATGGCTTTCCTGGGGGGACGCATTGCCGTGCTCCAGATGAACGTATTACCTCGGTTACTATTTTTGTTTCAGACTCTCCCAATCCCCCTACCTACTCGGTTGTTTAAGGTTTTACAAGCAGAATTTAGAAAATTTATTTGGGTAAATAAAACACCTAGAATCTCTCAGAGAGTGATGTGGGTAGATAGAGCCCGAGGGGCAAAAGGGGTCCCCAACCTTAGATGGTATTACCAAGCAGCACAAATATGGATGATATTAGATTGGGAACTGAATACACATAAATGGGGAGTTCTGATAGAACAGTCCTTAATTCCGCAGCATAAGTTGTCAGTTGGACTCTGGTCCTTACAGATAATTCGACAATGGAAATCAGAAACTGATAATCCCTATTTAATACATCTACTTACATTATGGGAGAGATTAGAGAAAAGAATGTAATCAAGGGGTAATATCTTCTACCCTGGCCTTGATGAGAGACTAACCCCAATTTGAAGTGGGTAAAACTAACCCAGTATTTGAAAGATGGGAACATCATGGCCTGATTACCTTTCAAGATCTTTTTTGTACAGGGACCTTGATCTCATTTGAAGCTCTATTACGTACTCCAGGAATAAAAACAGGGGATTATTTGACATATTTACAAGTGAAACATTATGTGGTGGCTCAGGGTTGGAATAAAATATTGCCCTCTGAAAATGAGTATTTAGAAAATTTATGGTTAACATTACAAAAGGTTCCGAGGACTATTTCAGTTATATATAAATATCTATAGGGAAGAGAAATTCCTAAATTGAATTTTCGACAATGCTGGGAAAGGGATTTACAATGTGTATTTACTGTTAAAGAATGGGATACTATTTGTACTGAGGTAGGTAAAATATCTGTATGTGCATTAATTCAAGAAAACGCTTATAAAATATTGAGTCGTTGGTATTATACCCCAGAATGACTCCATAAGATGTATCCTCAAAGATCGTTGCTGGCATTGTCAGAATGCTGAGGGTAATTTTCTCCATATATGGTGGGAATGTCCTATATTATCACCTTGTTGGAATATGGTAGTGAATTTTTTGTCCCAATTGTTAGGAACTGCGGTCCCCAATACTCCCCAATGTTGTTTATTAGGGCTGTATACTATATATGAGAATAAATGGCAAACATGTATATTACGCATGGGGCTAGCAGCAATTAGATGTCTCATAGCTGCTTATTGGAAACAGCCCCTGATACCAAATGAATAGGAATGGAGAGTGAAATTTTAAATGATAGGAAAAATGGAAACTTGTGTAGCTAAGCGACAAGGACATTACCAACAATTGTTACAAACCTGGACTGTTATTATTAAGAAATTAAACTTATTGAAGATTTAGAACCAGAATAATGAAGAGACCAAGATCCATACTAGGGGTGGGGGGGAGGGCCGGAAGTGAAATTGATTTATGGCTATAAGTATTTATTGTTATTCCTATTGGAGATGATTATTCATTGTAAAAGTGGATTTTTATATGTTGTAACTCTTTATTATGTTTAAAATTTCAATAAAATATTTAATTAATGAGGAATACAGAGGTGAAGTCTGGCAGAAGGAGTCACGTGAACAGTAGAGGCTATGTGACCTAGGAGGACCTTCATGAGTCGAGCCGGCGCCAAGTGCAGATGGGTCACCATTCGGCACAAATGGATAAGGGCCTCCTGACGAGGCCGAGGCAAGAAGGAGCGGAGACGAACCGTGTCCAGGACCGCTCCGATGAACTCGAGAGACTGGGACGGGCAGAGGTGAGACTTTGGAAAGTTCACCTCGAAGCCAAGATTCTGAAGGAGCAAGATGGTCTGTCTCGTCGCTCGCAGGACTTCGGTGCGAGAGGACGCTTTGATTAACCAGTCGTCGAAGTAGGGAAACACCTGCAGGGCGCAGAGGCGCAAGGCCACAGCTACCACAACCAGAAATTTCATGAAAACCCTCGGAGAGGCTGCCGAAGGGAAGAACACGATACTGGAGATGGAGATCCCCCACCCGGAATCTCAAATACCGGCAAGAGGCCAGGTGTATCGGAATGTGCGTGTACGCCTCCTTGAGGTCCAGTGAGCACAGCCAGTCCCCCTTGTCCAAGAGGGGATACAATGTGGGAAGAGTGAGCATTCTGAATTGTTTCCGCACCAGAAACTTGTTCAGAGCACGGAGGTCCAGGATTGGACGCAGATCCCCCGTCTTCTTGGGTACCAGAAAGTACTGGGAATAAAATCCGGAGTTCCACTGTTCCGTGGGAACCTCCTCGACCGCCCGAAGGCGAAGAAGGGCCCGAGCTTCCTGCAGAAGGAGAGGAAGCTGAGACTGAGCAGAAGGAAACTCTCTTGGAGGCAGGTCCGGGGGTACGCGACTGAAGTGGAGGAAGTACCCCTCCTGGATGATAGACAGTACCCAACTGTCAGTGGTAAGACTTTCCCACTGGGTATAGCAATGATGGAGACGACCCCCGATAGGGAAGGGGGAAGGGAGCCCGAAGGCTCGGACTGGAATTGTCAAAAGGATGGCCCGGGCTTTGCCGGGGCCGGCGGCTGGGTCTTAGGTTGATGTTGCTGCTACTGCAGTGGCCGTTTCGAAGGAGGCCTAGAGAAAGCAGGAGTGGATTTTTGTGGATACTTCCGGAGAGGTATTTTATATAGTCAAGCCGGAGGGGCCTTAGGTTTAAGTTTCACAAGAGACACAAAGGACCGCTCGTGGTCCAAGAGGTGCTTCATGGCCGCCTCGATGGAATCATCAAAGAGCTCATTGACCCATACACGGGAGATTGGCAAGTCGATCCTGTAGATTCGGATTCATATTCACAATCCGGAGCCAAGCGAGGCAACGCATAGTGATCACAAAGGCTGTAACTCTCGAGGACAATTCAAAGGCGTCGTAAGAGGCCTGAAACATATACAGGTGGAGTTGGGAGAGGGTCTCCTCGAGGAGACGAAACTCCTGACGCCGAGTCTCAGGTACGACCTCCTGGAACGAGCGGAGGGCATCTATACAGAACCGGAGGTAGGACGTGAAGATGAAATTGTAGTCAAGGACACGGTTCACCAAATTTGTCCATCGTACGTCCCTCCCTGCCCGGGGGTCAGCAATGTAAACCTTCGAGGAGTTAGACTTCTTCAAGGAAGACTCAACCACCAAGGATTGGTGGGAAAGCTGAGCACTCTCAAACCCTTTCACCGGGATAGTCCGGTATCGGGACTCCAACTTGGAGGGAATAGTCGTGACCACATAAGGTGTCTCCAGGTTCCAGAGAAATGTCTGCCGGAAAACCTGATGCAACGGAAGGCGAAGCGCCTCACGAGGCGCCTTGTCAACTCCCATTTCCGCCAGGTATTCCTGGGTAAAGCGGGAGTCAGACTGAAGATCCAAGTGCAGAGCTCTGCCCATGTCAGAGATGAAACGAGAAAAGGAGGAGATCCAAGAAGAAGAATCATCCTCCGGGGGAGATTCCAATCGAGATCAGGGTGCGGCTGAGAAAGAGGGAGAAACTTCTCTGGAGTAGTAAGCCGGAGCCTCAGAGTCCCATGAACGGGAGACCAAAGAGGTTCGACTAAGGCGTGTAGGGGGCATCGAGGAACGGCCCTGTGCCAGATGGACCGGGGAAGACCCCGGGGTCCAAGGAAATCACTGGGGAAGCCTCAGAGAAGACGGGGTATAGGAAAAATCCCCAACTGGCTTCGAAGCAGGCCCTTTAGAAGCCGGCAATCGCCTCGATGGGAAACATACACTAGAGTCCAATTTAGAGAGTTGCACGGGGACAGAAATCCCACCCGTCCCCGTGAGGAATCCCACCCGTCCCCGTGAGGAATCCCTCCATCCCCAACCGTCCCCGCGAGGAATCCCCTCCGTCCCTCTTTCCTGTTAGCGTATCCCTGCAAATGCATAGTCAGATATTTGACTTTAAAAGATGTGGTTTTCCTTCCTGAACATTTCAGGTCTTTTATAGACCTTAAGAAGTTGACTGGTGCTACTGGATGAAAAAACTTTAAATTAGCTGAGATAGTCCATCTAAGCTTCTCCTATGATTTAAATTTGTAATTCCTTAAATTGTTGGTTTTCTCTCCTATTTATGGAGGTCTAAGGATAAGAAATATTCCAAAGTTTTTTCTTTCTTGCGGTTTAATTTTCTTTTCATTTTGGAACATTTCAGTTTGGAATATACTCTGTTTTACTTAAACAAGTGTATAACTTGCAAGATTTAATAAATGAATGAAAATTATAAATTTAAAAAAAATATCTGAGCAAGGATATAAGAAGACTTGAAGCGGCTCAGAGGAAAGCAACAAAAATGATAGGGGGTCAGTGGCAAAAGAAGTATGAGAAGAGATTGGAGGACCTCAACACGTATACTCTGGAGGAGAGGAAGGACAAGGGTATTAATATAAGACCAAATCTTTGCCAGTGAAAGGAAATTGCTAACACTAGAGGACATAATTTAGGAATAAGGTTAGGAAATTCTTGTCTGGAATGCCTTCCCAAGAGAGGTGGACGAGAGGAAAACAGTGACGCAATTCAAAAAAGCTTGGGATGAACACAGAGGATCTCTAACTAGAATATGAATTGGCAAACTTCCACAGTCTGAATCTCGCAAAGGAGATGGTTTGGATAGGCTGGAGTAAGCTTCAACAGCAACTCCAGTAGTTGGAACCTAAGGACAGTACCGGGTGTTCTAAGGTTTGTGGCCCAGAAGAAACAAAGAAAAAAAGACAATTTAATCAGGAAATTGTAATGCATGTAGTTACAGTGCAGACTGGATAGACCATATAGTCTTTAAATGCCATCATTTATGATGTTACTATGTTAACAAATATTTCTGTTCTGTGTTCACAGAAAACAAATGCAAATAGAGTTAAAGGTGTGGAAGACCTTGATCAATTTTCAGAGGACTGTGTTCGTGAGAAGTTAGCTAAACTAGAGGTGGACAAAGTGATGGGGCCGGATGGTGTAAATACAAGAGTACTGAGGGAATTTAGCGAAGATCCGGTGGCTCTGTTGGATGAACTTTTCAATGAGTCTCTAGAGTGGTACCAGAGGACTGGAGAAGGGCAGATGTGGTCCCTCTTCACAAAAGTGGAAATAAGGAAGAAGTAGGGAGTTACAGGCCGGTAAGTCTGACTTCTGTGGTAAGAAAATTAATGGAAATGCTTTTAAAACAGAGAATGGTCAAGTTTCTGGAATCCTGTGGATCACAGGACCAGAGGCAACATGGATTCACTAGAGGTAGGTCTGGTTAGAGAAATCTGATCAATTTCTTTGACTGGGTGACCAGAGAATTGGATAGAGGATGTGCGCTAGATGTGGTGTATTTAGATTTTAGCAAAGCCTTTGAAAAGTGTTCCACACAGACATCTAATAAAAAAAACTGAGTGCCCTTGGGATGGGTCCCAAAGTGACAGGCTATGTCAGGAATTGGTTGAGTGGAAGGCGACAGAGGGTAGTGATCAATGGAGATTGCTCTAAGGAAAGGGATGTTACCAGTGGTGTGCCTCAAGGTTCTGTTCTTGAGCCTGTTCTTTTTATAAACGATATTGCTAAAGGGCTGTCAGGTAAAATTTGCCTCTTTGCGGATGATACAAAATCTGCAATAGAATAGACACGCTGGATGGTGTGAATAACATGAAGAAAGACCTGGCGAAGCTTGAAGAATGGTCTGAAATTTGGCAGCTAAAATTTAATGCTAATAAATGCAAGGTCATGCATTTGGGCTGCAAAAACCAGAGGAAACGGTACAGTTTAGGGGGTGAAGAACTTATGCGCATGATGGAAGAGCAGGACTTGGATGTGATTGTATGTGATGATCTTAAGGTGGCCAAACAGGTTGAAAAGGTGATGGCGAAAGCTAGAAGGATGCTAGGTTATATAGGGAGAGGTTTGGCCAGTAGGAAAAAGGAGGTATTGATGCCTCTGTATAAGACTCTGGTGAGACCTCATTTAGAATACTGTGTACAATTCTGGAGGCCGCATCTTCAAAAAGATATAAAAAGGATGGAGTCGGTCCAGAGGAAGGCTACTAAAATGGTCGGTGGTTGACAACATAAAACGTAGGGGAACAGATGTAAAGATTTCAAGGCAGGAGAGGGGGATATGATAGAGACGTTTAAATATCTACGAGTACGTGGCATAAATGCGCATTTAATTTGAAAGGAAGCTCTGGAATGAGAGGGCAGGGGTTGAAGTTAAGAGGCGATAGACTCAGGAGTAATCTAAGGAAATACATTTTTACAGAAAGGGTGGTAGATGTGTGGAATAGTCTCCCGGTAAAGGTGGTAGAGACATATATTGTGTCTTAATTCAAGAAAGCATGAGACGGGCACATGGGATCTCTTTGGGAGAGGAGGAGATAGTGGATGCTGCAGATGAATAGACTGGGTGAGCCATTTGGCCTTCATCCGCCGTCATATTTCTAAGACATTTCCCAAAATACAATAAACCATTCCCGTCATCCCTTTGGTTTTCTTTTCTTTATAACAAAGATATTTCACAGAATAGAAACACAATGCAGTATTCTTTGTTTTCTAATGAAGTGCACCAAAACGTTGTACTTACCATTGACAAGACGCTGCCAAGCTTGATAGTTTCCACCTTGGTGCCCGAGTCCTCCACAGCAGCTTTCTTCTCTGGGGGTGCAGAGGTACCAGGGTCCCCCCCTGACCGTTTACTTCCAATACCAGACATCCTGAGGCTTCAAAGCCCTAAAGGAAAGCAGAGGAATGTGTCAAGAAGCGAAGCTGACAGACAGAGCTTACATGTGAATTAGAAATACCAAGGGTAGGACGCACAGAGCTCTGGCAACCTGGAGGAAAAGACTGATTGGGAGCAATTTCCACTTGCTGAGTAATGGTCAACACAAATATTGTACAAATTATATGCACGGTAGTTGTGACGAGTACCACTATGAAAGGGGAAGGAACTCTGCCTGGCAACTACGCACAAGAGCAGAGGAGTAGGTGCAGCAGCCCTTGTATGCAGGCCCAGCAACATGCCAGATGGGAAAAACACTGCAGTTACAGCTGAAGTCTGGATGTCTTCGCTAACATACTGAAAAATATGCACGCTGAAAAATTTTTCAGTCTTCTTTCTGATGAAACCACAGACATCTCAGTTGTAAAACAATTAATTATTTACATTAAATATGTTTGCCAGGTCACTAAAAAAGTCAGAATTAATAGTGAGACTAGAACCAGCACACTGAGTGAGACTATGGACATACTAGGCTTGAAAACTACTAATCTGGTTGGATTAGGGTCAGATGGAGAGGCTGTTATGATTGGGAAACAGAGAAGTATGGCAAAACATCTGGACTCTTGGTCAAGTGCCACTGTGTAAACCACCGATTGGCCCTTGCAAGTGCCCAAGCAGCAGCTGCTGTACCTTATTTAACAAAACTGAATGACACCTTAAGGCAGCTGTTCTATTTCTTCCAAAATTCTTGTTAGGATGGCTGATTTAACGGAAATCCAAAAGATTAAGCTGAAAATGGCCAGTGACACTAGATGGCTGGCTCATGACTCTGCAGTACAGTCACTATGACAGTGTATGAAGAGTAACAAGACCTTGAAAGGTTGGTCAGTGTAAAGACCCCCTCGTGATATTCCCAATTAGTTTATCTTGTTATATAAAGCTGTGCATAGCCGACCCTCAGAAATGCCATCAGCCACTCAAATACATTTCATAGTGATTGGATTTAAACATTACATCCTCACCGGGTCAATTTAATTATGCTTTTCAGTGTTGTGAATGTAAAACTTTTTATAAATATGAAGCTAATACTTAGCTTAGCTTAGGTGGTCCATTCTAAGGGATCCTGTCACCGACATGTTTCATCCACCACGGGTTTCATCAGGGTTGTAATCCCTCAGTTGGAATTGGTTTCCCACGACGCAACCACACCAGAAACCAATTCCAGCTGAGGGATTACAACCCTGATGAAACCCGTGGTGGGTGAAACATGTCGGTGACAGGATCCCTTAGAATGGACCACCTAAGCTAAGCTAAGTTATAAAAAGTTTTACATTCACAACACTGAAAAGCATAATTAAATTGACCCGGTGAGGATGTAATGTTTAAATCCAACCACTATGAAATGTATTTGAGTGGCTGGTGGCATTTCTGAGGGTCGGCTATGCACAGCTTTATATAACAAGATAAACTAATTGGGAATATCACGAGGGGGTCTTTACACTGACCAACCTTTCAAGGTCTTGTTGTTGCCTGTTTTCCCAGTTTAATATATTCTTTTCAACAAAACCAATTCATACTAATTGAGTGTATGAAGAGTGTCATAGCTGCGCTGGAAAGAGAGGCCACTGAAGCATTAAGCAAATGTATTAAAACGTACAATTTTGTTTCCTCTCTGATGATGCTTTCAGACATATCTAACTTATCTAAGGCTTGGCAAAGGCAAGATATCAATCTTACTGAAATTGAGCCAATTTTGCTCGCCCATCATGGAGTTGAAAGACACTCCTGGGAGATATTTTCAAAGCTTTCATCATTGTCTGGCAGAAGAATGGTCAGATCTCCGCATAGTTTATACACAGAGTGATGTTAATGTCATTCAAAACTGCAATACAGTCAAACCTCGGTTTGCGAGTAACGCGATTTGCGAGTGTTTTGCAAGACGAGCAAAACACACCTGCAAGCTTTTACTCGCAAACCGAGTGTTGACTCGATATGCAAGCCCCCCACCCCACCCCCGAGAACCGGCTTCGCCCTCCAGCCCGCGGCCCAAAGCCTTATCTCGAGCGGACAGGACACCGGCACGCAGCATCAACCCCCAGGACGTGCCGGTGCTGAAAGAGCCTGCAACCGATCTCTGCTGGGCAGCTGAGGGGCCTTGAACATCTGCGCATGCTCAAGGTCTTCTGGCTCCCACTATCTCTGAGATTCTCAGTTTCAAAAATTAAATGCCTCCACAGAAGATTTCTTTTGGGACGTCAATCCTGGTATCAGCTCAAATTTGATCACGTTATGCTCACTGTTTCCCAATGGACCCAACAGAGTTAACTCCTGTACTATCCTTGCATTCCATTAAGGACCAAATCTAAAACAGCTCCCCCTCGTCGGTTCCCAGACCAGTTGCTCCAATAAGCAGTCATTTATGACGTCTAGGAATTTTACCTCCCTAGCACTCCCTGATGCAACATTAAACCAGTCAATGTTGGGGGTAATTGAAATCACCCATTATAATATTGTTGCCCAATTCTCCAGCTTTCCTAATCTTTGAAAGCATTTCTTCATCTGTCTGCTCATTTTGTCCCAGGAGACAGTCGTATAACCCAGGGCTGTGGAGTTGGAGACAATTTTGAGTACCTGGAGTCGGAGTTGTGGGTACCAAAAACTGAGGAGTCAGAGTTGAAGGATTTATCTACTGATTCCACAGCCCTGATATTAAACTAAACTAACACAACCAGACTTGACCCAAGCACCACCTGTAACACTCCCTGATCCTTACCATCTTAATAAAATTCCAGACTACTTCTTATGTATCTCCAATCAACCCAATACCTGTAAACTGTAATAATGTAATCCGCCTTGAACCGCAAGGTAATGGCGGAATAGAAATCACTAATGTAATGTATAACCCTACCTTTATATTCCTTCCCTTCACATATGAACTTTCTATTCATATGGATTCCACACATGAATGCCTCACAAACTTGCTGTACTTCTTTGAGGGAATAAACAGCCAGATGGATAAAGGGGAATCCATAGACATCATTTACCTTGACTTCCAAAAAGCCTTCGACAAGGTACCCCATGAACGGCTGCTTAAGAAGCTGTGGAACCACGGGGTGCAAGGGGATATCCACCGATGGATCAAACACTGGCTGGCAGGCAGGAAACAAAGGGTTGGAGTAAAGGGCCATTACTCAGAATGGCAATGGGTCACGAGTGGAGTCCCACAGGGGTCGGTGCTGGGACCGCTCCTGTTCAATATATTTATTAATGACTTGGAGACAGGGACAAACTGTGAGGTTATTAAATTTGCGGACGACACCAAACTCTATAGCAGGGTTAGAACCAAAGAAGACTGTGAAGGCCTGCAAAGGGACTTAACGAGGTTGGAAGACTGGGCAAGAAAATGGCAAATGAGTTTAACACTGAGAAATGCAAAGTCATGCATGTAGGGAAAAAGAACCCAATGTTCGACTATAAAATGGGGGGATCATTGCTGGGGGTGAGCAACCTTGAAAGAGACCTGGGGGTGATGGTTGACACAACATTGAAAGCATCAGCACAGTGTGCAACAGCCTCAAAGAAAGCGAACAGAATGTTGGGTATCATCAAAAAAGGTATCACAACCAGGACGAAGGAAGTCATTTTGCCGCTGTATCGGGCAATGGTGCGCCCGCATCTGGAGTACTGTGTCCAGTACTGGTCACCGTACCTCAAGAAGGACATGGCGGTACTTGAGGGAGTCCAGAGAAGAGCAACAAAACTGATAAAAGGTATGGAAAACTTCTCATACGCTGACAGATTGGAAATGCTGGGGCTATTCTCCCTGGAAAAGCGGAGACTTAGAGGAGACATGATAGAAACCTTCAAAATCATGAAGGGCATAGAGAAGGTAGACAGGGACAAATTCTTCAAGCTGTGGGGAGCCACAAGTACAAGGGGGTACTCGGAGAAATTGAAAAAGGATAGGTTTAGAACAAATGCTAGGAAGTTCTTTTTCACTTAGAGGGTGGTGGACACATGGAACGCGCTCCCGGAGGCTGTGATAGGCCAGAGCACGCTACAGGGGTTCAAGGAGGGTCTAGATAGGTTCCTGAAAGATAAGGGGATTGAGGGCTACAGATAGAAGTAGAGGTAGCTTATAGGAATAGTCAGAAACCACGTCGCAGGTCATGGACCTGATGGGCCGCCGCGGGAGCGGACCACTGGGCACGATGGACCTCTGGTCTGACCCAGTGGAGGCAACTTCTTATGTTCTTATGTTCACACTGCTATCCATGTCATGCAGAATGTTTATTTATTTGATTCAATTCCCTCTTTAACATATAGCGCAAACCCCCCCTCCAATTTGATCTATTTTATCCTTGCAATATAATTTGTACCCAGGTAATACAGTGTCCCATTGATTGTCCTCCTTCCACCAGGTCTCCGAGATGCCTATTATATCTACCTCATCATTCAGTGCTATATACTCTAACTCTCCTATTTCATTTTTAGGCTTTCTAGCATTTGTATACAGACACTTCAAATTGTGTTTTTCCTTGCAACTACAGGCTGCTGAGAAGACAGGGAAAACCTGAGTCATTTACTCTGCCTTCCTCTTAAACCCTTCTGGCTTTCTTTCACCATTATTGAAACCTCTCTTCTGGGACTCCCTAAATTTCCTGTTTCAATAGTATCCTTCAAGGATACCTCACACCAAACCATCTGCTGCTGGGCGACTGTCAGCTTTCCCCTGCATCTCAGTTTAAAAGTTGCTCTATCTCCTTTTTAAACATTGGTGCCAGCAGCCTGGTTCCATCCTGGTTAAGGTGGAGTTCATCTTTTCAGAACAAGTTCCCCCTTTCCCAGAAGGTTGCCCAGTTACTAACAAATCTATCATATTTTTCCGCTCCATAAGACACACCGAACCATAAGACGCACCCTAGATTTAGAGTAGCAAAACAAGAAAAAAAAACATTCTGAACCAAATTGTGCACCCAGCCTCTCTCACTCCCTGCCAGGCTTTGCACCCTGTCCCAGCGCCCTGCGCTGTACCCTCTCCCCATCTCCTCCTTGCAGTTGCACTAATCCTCTCTTTCATCCCATCTTCAACCTGTACTTTCAACTCCATCACCCCACTGCCTTCCTGAATCCCTCTCTTTGTGCTACCCTATTCCTTGTTACGTCCTCTGCACAACAGATGCATCCTATCTCCTTACTATACCATCTTCGCCCCATCACTGAACTGGCCTAGCCCCGTTTTTGTGCCCTCACCTTTCATCTTCATGCTGAACCCGCCCCCTCCAGCACAGTGGAGCAACCACGAGCACCCACACACAGCCAACTTAACACACAGTGCGCTCCATGCCACATGCTCATCCGGGCTCTGTTTCCAACAGCCACGCTCTTCCAGAAAGGTTGGGTATCACACATTCACAATAAAACAAGCCCTTTAATTTCCCGGTATACACAGTATATAGGTCGGCAGGAGCACGCTGTCTGCGCTGCTGCCTGGGCCCGCCCAGCTTTCTGAATGACTGCAGTCAGTTCTTGCAAGTCCCGTGAGAACTGACGCAGCCATTCAGAAAGCTGGGCGGGCCCAAGAAGCAGAGCGCTCCTGCCAGTCCATACACCACTGGACCAGGAGGTATTTAAAAAGGTACTGCGGGGCGGGGGTGTTTTAAAAGGAAGGGCCGGCTGGTGGGCCGTGTTATTAAAGGGTACCGGGAGGGGGGGGATCATCTTCGTTCCATAAGACGTACCCACTTTTCCACCCCCTTTTTGGGGGTAGAAAAAGTGTGTTTTATGGACTGAAAAATACGGTAAATCCCTCATCCCTGCACCATCATCTCAACCACACATTGAGACTTCAAAATTCTGCCTGCCTCTTGGGTCCTGCACATGGAATGGGGAGCATTTCTGAAAATGCTATCCTGGAGGATCTGGAGTTCATCTTTCTACCTAAAAGCCTAAACTTGGCTTCCAGAACCTCCTTCCCATATTTTCCTATGGCAGTGGTACCAAGACAGCTGGCTCCTCTAAAGGACGCATGATGTAATGTAATTCATTTCTTATATACCGCTACATCCGTTAGGTTCTAAGCGGTTTACAGAAAATATACATTAAGATTAGAAATAAGAAAGGTACTTGGAAAATTCCCTTACTGTCCCGAAGGCTCACAATCTAACTAAAGTACCTGGAGGGTAATAGAGAAGTGAAAAGTAGAGTTAGAGGAAAAATAAAAATAAAATAAACATTTTAAAAAGACAGCATTGATCTAAATACTTTGGAAGGTAGAGGAGAGGAGAGAAAGGAATAGAAGCAGAATGGGTCAGCGTCAGTGATGAAGTGGAGCAAGTAAGTTTAGGAGGAGCGATTGACGTATCCAGAAAGGGCTTCTTCAGGGAAGAGACTTGGCCGACAGTCCCAGGATGCCTATGTCTCCCCCCTGCGATGTTCTCCCATCCATGCATTCCCTCCCAGACACACTGCCCGTGCCCCAGCCGCTCCAAGGAGGCTGCCCCAGATGAGGTCCACGGTGAATGCAGGATTCTCTCCTCTGCGGGAAAGCCGCCCGGAGCCGACAGTCGATCTTCATAGCGGATTGCAGAGGGGGAAGAGTTCACACTCTTGGTAGGATCGGGTCTGAGTGCTCTCGGTGGTTGTGGCTGGTCTCATTGCTGCTTAGGTGTAAAAGCAGTTGATCTCCACTGCTGCTGATATTTAAAAGCAGGCAGATTGATCTCTCCAATGGACTGCAGGGGGAGGAGTTCACGCTCCTGGCAGGATCGGGTCTGTGGGCTCTTGGTGGTCGCTGCTGCTTGTATGTGAAAGCAGTTGTTTTTCTACTGCTGCTATTTAAAGCAGGTAGATTGATCTCTTAAACGGGATATAGGGGGAGGAGCTCACATGCCTGGTTGGATCGGGGCAAGGGCTCCTATTATAGGCAGCTGGTCATGCTGCTACTTAGGTGTTAAAGCAGTTGATCTTCCTAGCGGACTGCAGGAGGTGTGGAGCTCACACTCCTGTCATGATCTGGTCTATGGGCTCTTGGTAGTTGCGGTTGGTCCCAATGCTGCTTAGGTGTAAAAGCAGTTGTTCTCCCACTGCTGCTGATATTTAAAAGCAGGTAGATTGATCTATCCAATGGAATGCTGGGGGAAGATCTTATATGTCTGGTTGGATCGTGGCAAAGAGTTCCCGGTAGTGGTGGCTGGTCCTATTGATGCTTAGGTGTAAAAACAGTAGATCTTCTTATCGGATTGTAGGGGGGGTGGATCTCACATTCCTGGCAGGTTTGGGTCTGTGGGTTCTTGGTGGTTGCGGATGTACCCGCTGCTGCTTAGGTGTAAAAGCAGTTGTTTTCCCAATGCTGCTGATATTTAAAAGCAGGCAGATTGATCTCTCCAACAAATTGTATGGTGAAGAGCACACACATCTGGCTGGATTGGGACAAAGGCTCTCGATAGTGGCGGCTGGTCTTGGTGCTGCTTAGGTGTAAAAGCAGTTGATCTCCTACTTTTGATGATATTTAAAAGCAAGCATATTGATTTTTCCAACGGAATGCTGGGGGAAGAGCTTACTTGTCTGGCTGGATCAGGGCAAAGGGCTCTCGGTAGTGGTGGCTGGTGATGTCCGCCACCTTCGCACCAGGCAGGCAAATGACCAGGCGATCGTCACGCCCACCAACCACCCAGCTATCTACATACCTAATGATTGAATCACCAACTACAACAGCTGTCCCAACCTTTCCCTCCTGGTCAGAAGCCCCTGGACACACACCCTCAGTGTGAGAGGATATTGCATCCCCTGGTGGGAAGGTCCAGATACATGTGATGGTCACTATATCAAGCCATAAATAAACTTATAACATTTACATTATTATTTCCTACTTCACCAGGGTGATGCTTTCCTTCTAGATCTCTCTCCTCCAAGGCAGCACAGGGGCTACACCAGATTGGAGGTTGGGGGCAGGACTGAAAATGAATAGATGTCCGTTTTGAGGGAAAAAAAATCAATGGTCCTGTTATGCATGCTGCTAGTAGCTGACCTGGAGGCCTTCCTTCTGATGTGTCAGAGGGAAGGCTTCAGGCACTGGCTGGGGCTGCGGGAAGGCAAAGGGAGAGGCGCAGCAGTTCCAGAGCTGACGGGAAATGTTCTCCTTCTAATCAACTGGCTTCGCATTTTCGGGGGCTGCTACCAGAAGCTCCTTTTGCGCCCCCAAACCCGGGCCCCGAGTCTTACCTTCCAACTAGCGCTTCCACCGTCGTTCCCTGGGCCGCGTCCCGCCCCCTCTGGCGCCACTTCCTGTTTACCGTCATGCGCCACCTGTGCGTATGACGGTGAACGTCAGGAGGCGGGAGCCGCCGAGTAGTCCTTGCGCGTGACTCGCGAGCCTGCGTCAGCCGAGGCTACGCACGTGCGCTGCGTCTTCCAGCACTTGCTGTGTTCACACTGCAAATGCGGGGGGAGGGGGGATTTGCCATTTTGACCACTTTGAATATACAGTACATTCTTTTTTAATATGTGACATCCGGGGCACAGGTTTTTTTTACACCTACACCCACCCCCCCCCCCATGTAAAAAAATACTTTTAGTAATGCTCCCCCAGGTGCAAGCCATGAGGGGGGGGGGTGTTCTTGGCCTGGGAGTCATGGTCTGGGAACTTCCCTTCTCACAGCCAGGTGCCAAGGCTCTGGGCAGTGCCCGTGGCCCAGCATGTTCCCAGCCTTCGCTCCTATCCGATGGCCCTTTACCTTCGACGAAGCCTGAAAAAACTCCCGGCCTCGGCAGTGATTCAGCTACGTCCCCCGCCGCAACCCTTCCGCGCTTTCCGTGTCTGCCTCTGCTGCAATCCACCCAGGCGGAAATAGGAAGTTGTGTCATTGGCAGACGCGGAAAGCAGGAAGGGGGCCATCCTGTTCTATATGTTGCTGAAGGGTTAGAAGGAAAAGTGTGCCTTTTTGCAGATAATACCAAGATTTGTAACAGAGTAGACACCGAAGAGGGAGAAGAAAATATGAAAAAGGATCTGCAAAAGTTAGAGAAATGGTCTAATGCCTGGCAACTAAAATTCAATGCAGAGTAATGCATTTGGGGATTAATAATAGGAAGGAACCGTATATGCTGGGAGGAGAGAAGCTGATATGCACGGACGGGGAGAGGGACCTTGGGGTGATAGTGTCCGAAGATCTAAAGGCGAAAAAACAGTGTGACAAGGCAGTGGCTGCTGCCAGAAGGATTCTGGGCTGTATAAAGAGAGGTGTAGTCAGTAGAAGGAAGAAGGTGTTGATGCCCCTGTACAGGTCATTGGTGAAGCCCCACTTGGAGTATTGTGTTCAGTTTTGGAGACCGTATCTGGCGAAAGACGTAAGAAGACTTGAGGCGGTCCAGAGGAGGGCGACGAAAATGATAGGAGGCTTGCGCCAGAAGACGTATGAGGAGAGACTGGAAGCCCTGAATATGTATACCCTAGAGGAAAGGAGAGACAGGGGAGATATGATTCAGACGTTCAAATACTTGAAGGGTATTAACGTAGAACAAAATCTTTTCCAGAGAAAGGAAAATGGTAAAACCAGAGGACATAATTTGAGGTTGAGGGGTGGTAGATTCAGGGGCAATGTTAGGAAATTCTACTTTACGGAGAGGGTAGTGGATGCCTGGAATGCGCTCCCGAGAGAGGTGATGGAGAGTAAAACTGTGACTGAGTTCAAAGAAGCGTGGGATGAACACAGAAGATTTAAAATCAGAAAATAATATTAAATATTGAACTAGGCCAGTACTGGGCAGACTTGCATGGTCTGTGTCTGTGTATGGCCGTTTGGTGGAGGATGGGCTGGGGAGGGCTTCAATGGCTGGGAGGGTTTAGATGGGCTGGAGTAAGTCTTAACAGAGATTTCGGCAGTTGGAACCCAAGCACAGTACCGGGTAAAGCTTTGGATTCTTGCCCAGAAATAGCTAAGAAGAAAAAAAAAAATAATTTAAATTGAATCAGGTTGAGCAGACTGGATGGACCATTCTAAAACTCCTAGGAGTTACGATAGACAAATGTTGCACAATACAGCCCCAGATCAACAAAACAACCCAGAAAGCTTTTCTAACCATGAGAAATCTCCGTAAAATCAGAAAATTCTTTGACCAAGCACAATTTAGACTAATCGTCCAATCCCTAGTCTTAGGTCTGCTGGATTATTGCAACTCCCTATATCTTCCTTGTTCAGCCACTATGATAAAACAACTCCAGACCATACAAAACACCGCCCTCAGATTGATCTACTCACTCAAAAAATATGATCACATAACAACTGCCTTCTTAGACTCTCACTGGCTACCCATACAAGCACGAATCCAATTCAAATTCCACTGCCTGATATTCAAAGCATTACACAGCTCTTCCCCCTCCTATCTAAACAACCGCTTAAACCAAATCTCCACCTCAAGACACAGAAGAACCTCAAACCCTTTCGCCTTCCCCCCACTCAAAGGCACACAACGCAAGAAAATGTTTGACAACCTTCTGGCAACACAAGCAGCAAAAATCAACCATTCCATCTCGAATCTTATGACAATATCAGACAACTTCAAAACATTCAGAAAAGAAATCAAAACCCTGCTTTTCAAAAAATTCATCCCCCTTCGCAATAGCCCCCTTCGTAATATCATTCCCAAAACCGAATTTGTAAACTGCTAACCCCCAATCACAAACTATGAATATCCCATTCAATTTATGGAATTTTTCTAATTCTTTGTAAGACGCATTGCACATCAAGGCCCTGCAGCATACGAACTGTTGTTATTATCATTAATGTTCCTATTATCAGATGTACACTGCTATACTCTGTAATTCGCTGTATGTACAGTTTCTCTTTATTGTAAACCGCCTAGAAGTCGCAAGATTGTTGGCGGTATATAAGAATAAAGTTATTATTATTATTATTAACCCCTCCTCTTTTACCTCCAGAAGATTCACCTACCTTCAGATAAACTTCCCCCAAATTACCCACCTTAACACCTTCCAATTAAACAAATACCATAAATAGATTGTAACCTACCCTCTCTAACTGCATTCCATATGTATTTTTTATACAGTTCTTCACTGTCAGTTTAATTTCCATCCTATAAGTTCATATAGAATTTTTTTTTTTCAACCATCTTTATTTTCTCTTCTTTATTAATTTCCAGGTACTTTAGTTAGATTGTGAGCCTTCGGGACAGTAAGGGAATTTTTTAAGTACCTTCTTACTTCTCATTTATAATCTTAATGTATACTTTCTTCAAACCGCTTAGAACCTAACGGATGTAGCGGTATATAAGAAATAAATTACATTACATTACATTACATTCGGGTCTTTATCTGCCGTCATCTACTATGTTACTATGTAGAGAGTAGGGGAGGGGGTGGTGACAGAGAAAAATGGAGAGGTGGCAGAGTTGAAATGAATCATGTACAAAAGAGAGAAGGGGCTCAAGAGAGACAGTTTATGGAAGGAGCATAGAAAGAAGGAAGATGCCATATGGAACGGGGAGATGGCATGGGCAGAGACAGAGGGCAGACATGGAAGGGGCTGATGCTGCATGGAAGACAGAGAGAAGTGAGTGAAGTGAAGACAAGATGATTAAAGCAGAAATGACAAAAGGTGGAAAAAAGATTTTTTTGTCAAATAAAATTATTATTACTATGATATATTGTTTTATTTCATGTTAGTAGCTAGTTTAAATTGACTCCTTAAACCATGGTTCTTGAAAAGAAATATGGCTCTCAAAAGAATACTTAATCATTGTACTGCTGATCTTTGGCTCTTTTGACTAATGAGTTTGTTGATCACAGGTTTAGTGTTATGTTTAAAAGTCATGTGGCCGGCGTACATCTTCAAAAGCTCTAATTTTCATTTGTTAGTCATGCTAGGATGCCTTCACATCTGCACAGCTGTTCTTCACTTGGTACCCACCTAATGCTGAGGGGACTTTGAGCCTACCAGACCCTTCTGCTCTTGCTGTGTTCAAGTAAGCTATCATGCCTTCTCAGACAGCTCCCCCTATAACCTTGTATTGTAGGTGCTCCAATGGATGGCAAATGCTACAGCCACTGACTACAGAAAAGAGGAGCAGACCTGATTCCTGTGAAACACATTTTGCCTGTCCTCTTCCTCCATCCTAGTCTGTTTTGTGGGCCCTCCCTATTTGCGTATCCAGGTCCTTTCCAGAGCATTTGTCCTCCCTCCATTAGTTTTTATATGTCCTGGCCATTTCATGCTTGCCTCACTTTCTCCTCCTCTCTCTCCTGGCCCCTCCTGCCCCCTTTCCTACACTTTTTTCTGTCCTGAGCTCATCCACCAGCACATTCTTCCCCCTATGAGTCTCCCACTCCCTTCTAACAACACTCCCCCCTGCTGCTGTCCAGGTCCTACTCTCTCTACCCTGACTTGTCCTTTGCTCCCCATTTCTATGTCCTGGAACCCTTCAGCACTCCTTTCCTTACGCCTCCTTGGTCCTGTTCACGTTTTCTCTCTGTTGGGTTGTCCTTGGCTCTCCAGTGCCAGTGCAGGGGTCCCCTCACCAGATTCTGGGGTTGTCAACACCAAACTGGAGGGGGGCTGCTACACTCCCAGCTGACACTGGCCTGCCTCTTGGTCTGTGCCTGACAGATTGCTGTGGTGGCCAAATACATGTCTAAAGTGTTCCCTGACCCTCCATTATGTTCTCTCCCCCATATGTCTCTATCCCCTCCCCCTTCAGCTGGGATCTATCTGCTTGCATACCCTGTAATCTGGTATTCTTCATGTCATGTGTGTATTGTGTCACAGAAAGTGGTGTCTGCTCATATTACCTTTCACATATGATGTGATGTCACGATAGTCACAGCTGTCTGTAATCTTGGAAAGAGTTGTATATCTCTGAACAATGATCATCTCAGGTCTGTTTGACAACCTGGTTTTCACAACATTGACCTACTCATGTTTACTCTATTAATCATTCATAACATATGTCTTCTGTCTAGGGTTACCCTATGGCTCCAGAAAAAGGAGGATGGATTGAGACATCCAAGTTTTACTTCCATTTAAAGTAATGGAAGTCAAAATCCCAGATGTCTCAATCTGTCCCCTTTTTCTGGACAAGTGTATTAGGCACACAATAAAGTATATTTTTCTAAGGTTTTATTATCAGACAGTATCGAAAAGCAGCCACCTTAGATAGTAAGGTTATAACCCATTTAAAGACCTCAGCGGTGCAACTGTGTGTCAGTTTTCATACACAGATTCAAAAGCACCCTGCTATGCTTCTTAAAGAGATGAGTATCTGAATATTAATATTGATAAATGAAAATCTAAAATAAATAACAAAAATAAAATAAAAATAGACTGATGAAGATTCTGGTGCTATTGAATCTGTGTATTAGTTTTATTTTACTAAATATGCATTATCCTAACTTGAGCAACAAATCAATCAAGACTTTGTTACTATTTGGATCTTCTTATCTTTGCAAACTTGGATTTTCAGCTCTGACAGAAATTAAATTAAAAAAAGAGAACAACTGCATATGATGGGTGATGAAATCCATGTTTGCTTGTCAACTATCGAGCCACATTTTGAGTAAATTTACACTCAAAAACAAGCACATCCATCACATTGATTAGCAATTCTATTCTATCTACTTTAGTTTCACTGTTGTTACAATTACCCATACATAACTTAAAGAACTTTAAATAAATAACTCTTAAATTTACTGTATTTTTTAGACCATAAGACGCAACCACCTGTAGAGGAGAAAAAACCAAGAAAAAAAACATTTTGGTTCAGAATTTTTTTTCTTCTTGGTTTTTCCACTGCACCCTCCCTCCCCCCCCCCCCCCCCGGCGACATACAACATAGGAATGCGGCCTTTGCCCTTCCTGCCTGGTCCCGTGCCACTCTGTGATTGGCTGCAGTCAGTAACTGACTGCAGCCAATCACAGAACTGCGCAACCAGGCAGGATGCACAAAGGTCACGCTCCTACTTTCTGCATCGCTCTTCTAAGACACAGGCAGCTGTCCAGGAAGCCACACCGGACCACCGCCACTAAACAAGGTACCGGGGAAGGGTGGTACACAGTGTATTCGGTGGAAAAGTGAATCTTATGGTCCGAAGAATATGGCAATTTTTGGTTGTTCAATTTTATAATTTCAATTATAATGTGCCACAAAAAACATTTGCTCTGTTTAGTGTGCCATAGCTATAAAAGTTTGAGATCTATACAAAAAGGATCTGCATCAATTATCTAATTGTGGGCATAAAGGGCCCATTTTATAAAGCTGTGGAGTAAATGCACTGAAGCCCATTCTATTCCTATGGGTTTCGGTGCATTTACTGTGGCAGCATCACTACCATGGCTTTGTAAAAGGGGCCCAAAATACTTACTCATTATAATATACTTAGGGCTCCTTTAACAAAGCCACGGTAAAGGTTTCTAATAATAATAATAATAATAATATTTTATTTTGTATACCGCCATACCCAGGGAGTTCAAGGCGGTTCACAACAGATAGATGAATTACATACAGTGCGATTAGAAAAAGAGGAAACATAACAAAGCAATCGTAGGGTCAAACTCGTTTACAATAACAATTTAGGTGAGGGAAGGGCCAAATGCGGGGTACATACAGAGTGTGCTGTAGTAGGATACAATTAAGTTTAAGAGAGGGGGGGAACCAAGCATATTAGCTGGGAAAAAAGGGGGGGGCGGAAAAAAGAGGACGAGGAGAGGGGGGGTGAGATGGGGGAAGGGGGCGTTAAGGGATAGGTCTGTTGCAAAGAAGGGTTTGATCTGTTTTCTAAGGTGGAGAAGGGGAAACGTTATGGCGGAAGAGGGGAGCGTTAGGGATTTGGTCCGTTAAAAAGTAGAGTTTTGAGCTTTTTTCTGAAGGGGGGGTATGAAGAGCAGTCAAGTATGATTTGGGCGAGCCATGAATTTAGTTTGGCCGCTTGAAAAGCGTGCCAGTGAGGTAAATGCTATGATGCTGAAAGAATTCCTATGAGCATCAAAGCATTTACCTCACCGGCCCACAGGAGAAACCTCTACCGTGGCTTTTTAAAGCCAGCATTAATTTTGTTTTAATATAATTAGATTGATCAAGAAGACTGTTTTATCTTCAAGACTTTTTTCACTGCTTGTTTGACATCATTGTTCCTCAGACTGTAGATCATAGGGTTTAACATGGGGATTATCATTGTATAAATCACAGAAACAATTCTATTTTTGTTTAGTGAGAAATGAGAACTAGGAAATACATGCATAAAGATAAGACTCCCAAAATATAAAGTCACTGTGATGAAATGGGAGGCACAGGTGGAAAAAGCTTTGCGTCTTCCTTCCGATGAGCGAATTCTCAGGATAGTGGAGATAATAGAAATATATGAAAGCAACACCGCTGTAACACTGATTGCGATAACAGTGGCACAAATAGCAGAAAGCACCAGCTCCTTGTTGGATGTATCAGAACAGGAGAGCTTTAAAAGTGGAGAGGGGTCACAATAGAAATTACTAATCTTATTGGGACCACAAAATGACACAGAGAAGACATTACTTGTATGTACTGCAGAAAGTACCAAGCTTATTGTATATACAATAGTCAGCAGTAGAATGCAAACCCTCTTGTTCATAACAACAAGATAAAGTAATGGGTTACATATAGCCACATAGCGATCATACGCCATCACCGCAAGAAGAAAGCACTCCGCAATTAACAAAGCCACAAAAACGTACATTTGTGTAACGCATCCAATAAGAGAGATGTCTTTTTTCTCCAGTGCTAAGTTGACCAATGTTTTTGGAGTGATAGTAGAGGAATAGCATACATCTATTAGTGATAAATTGCCAATCAAAAAATACATAGGGGTGTGAAGTTTGGGAGCAAGCTTAATTATTGTGACAATGCTGATATTTCCCAATAGGGTAAGAACATACACAGACAAAAAAACTGTCAAGAGAAAACTCTGCATATTATGGAGGTCAGTAAATCCGACCAAGATGAACTCATGCACTGTTTGGTTACTTAGTTTCATTTCTCTTGAAAGCAGCTGAACGCCCACTGTAAAAAAATAAATAAATAAATAAAAAGGTGTAAGACCAAAATTAGCCATCAATTGAAGTGCTAACAGATCTAATCTTGGAGTAAAATGATCATGGAAAAACTTTCAGCGGGGCTGGGGTCAGCATAGACTAACCAATTTATTGAGCATGGATTTTCAAGCACAAGAGTCTACCTGATCTATTATTGGGTTCTCAAAAGTTCCTTTCTCTATAGATCCAGTAAGGCATAGTAACATTAAGTCCCAAATTAATTGCTTATTAGAAAACCATGTAACTCTACCATACGATACAATTTTATTTGGAACGTCCATGAGAAAAAAAAGTCAAATTTCATCTAATAATAATAAACTTTTATTAATAATGACAGGAGTTACCATTCAGCATATTACCAGAAATTGGAAAGACTATACCAGACTTAATTACACCTTCTGGTGGAATTTGTTATGCCATATATACAAAATGGAAAGGACAATTGCCATACAAAAAGGAAATTATAATCATTTCAAAAAAATTTGAGGACCATTGATAACATATTGTAATGAGTTGACACCTTTTTACACTAAAAGTATACTTATAATAATGGGGAAGGGGGGATATATTGATACATTATTGGTTTAATAATTATTTTGAACACATTACATGTATGATATGTTTGATTCACAATATTTGTGCAAAGGGAGGGTGTGGGGGGATTAAAATATGTATTGAAATAATAATAGGAAATAATTTTCAAGTGATGCATATGAATTAATTGATGTAATTTTGTACACTTGATGTAAGATGAAAAAATGAATAAAGAATTGGAAAAAAAAAAAGAGTGACGTATCTGAGGAACAGAGTTCTCTGGGAAGTATATAAGGAGAGAGAAGCAAGGAGAGATATTGAGGGGCAGCAGAATGGTCAGCAATAAGATCTTGAACTGTATTTGATAGCAGATAGGGAGCCAGTAAAGTGACTTAAGAAGAGGGGTGACATGAGCGTAGCAAGGTTGGTAGAAGATGAGTCATAAATAGGATAGATAAGAAGAAAAAAGCAAAGATTAGTTTAAAGTTCCCAGATGGTCAAGAGGTCAAGGACAGAGAGAAGTGTAAGAAAGAGGCTACATTTTAGCAGGAATGATATGGCAGACTGAAAAGAAACTGGAAATTCTAACCCAGCAAAAGTCACAGGAGGTGATTATGCCATAAATAACAAAAGGAAGTAAATATTTCTTTATTAAAAAATTTATATACCACATACAATTATGCGGTTTCCATATCACATACATAAAATCTTGTTTCCCTCCGATTATCACATATAACATAAACATGTCAAGACAACATCATTAATTGTCCCTATTATAATAGGGATAGAGCACAAATTCAATCAATTCAGAAATACAAACAAGCTTTAAATCATCCATTGATGTCAGAAAAATTCTAGAAGGTGATTATCAACTGAAATACATCTTAGCATAAGAAGGCATTGGCAAATAATTGGGTTTTCAGCATTTTCTTAAAATTCACCCTCCGCATACAAAACCCCAGGATACCAGGTAAGTCATTCCATAGTTGTATGCCAGCCACAGATATCATTGATGCTCCGATTCTAGCATGCATAGTTGACATTCTCCCCTCCAAACTTAATTTCATCTCATTTACGTCTCTAAGCTCTCTTCTCGGTTTATAGATCTGGAGGAGTTCTTGTAAGATCTTTGGGGAAACAGGATACAATGTCTGATGTATAATCGCAACAATCTTAAACCACACTCTTTGTGGCATAGATAGCCAGTGTCGTTTCTTCATCACCGGAGTTATATGGGTACTCCTAGGAGCTACCCAACGTCTGGGTCTCCATTCATAATTGTCAAGGTCAGGATGTACAGCTTGAATAGCAAGATTCTTACTGGCACAATTTACAAAGTACATATTTCATGGTTCCAAGTTAGGAGTCATAACCCCAGAAAAGTCTCTCGGTCTCATCACTGATGACGAATATCATAATGCTCCTATAGTGGTCCAAGCAGTAACCGTACCTCATATATTGGTTGCAATTTGAGTCACCACATCTCAAAAAAGATACAGCTGAATTTGAAAAGGTACAGAGAAGGGTGACAAAAATGATAAAGGGAATAGGACAACTTCCTTGAGACGGAAGACAAAAGCAGCTAGGGCTCTTCAGCTTGGACAAGAGAGGTCTATTATATATTGAGTGGAGTGAAAATGGTAGATGTAAATCACTTGTTTACTCTTTCCAAAATACTAGGACTAAGGACATGCGATTAAGCTACTAAGCAGTAGATTTAAAGCAAGCCAGAGAAAATATTGCTTCACTCAACATATAATTAAACTCTGGAATTCATTGTCAGATAATGTGGTAAAATCTGTTAGCATAGCAGGATTTTAAAAAGGTTTGGTTAATTTCCTAAAATAAAAGTCCATAAGCCATTATTGAGATGACTCGGGGAAATCCAGTGCTTATTCCTAAGATAAGCAGCATAAAATCTGTTTTATTCCTTGTGATTTATCCAGGTACTTGTGACCTGGGTTGGACACTGTTGGAAACAGGATACTGGGCTTGATAGAATGTTGGTCTGTCCCAGTGTGGCAGCTCTTATGTTCATATGAGGTGGTTAAGATGGCATAATATTATCGAAAGATAAGTCACAAAGAGCTACCAACTTCTGAGTCTACATTAATTCTCATGGTGGGGAGTGGGGAGTTTGTGGTTAGAGCTACACCCTCAGCACCCTGAGGCTGTGGGTTCAAATCCCTCACTACTCCTTGTTACCCTGGGCAAATCAGTTAATCCCCTCATTGCTCCAGGTAGGTAGAGTTTGAGCCCACCGGGACAGATAGGGAAATATGATAAAGTACCTGAATGTAAACCATGTAGGATATAAGTGGTATATAAATAATAAAATAAATGGTCAGGATGTACAGTTTGACTATCAAGATTCTTAGTGATACGATTTACAAAGTCGTAGACCTCTAGCAACATACTGTAGATCTGCTTGAGGGTTCAATGTTTGGAATCACCTCCCAGGAAAAGGATCTAAGTCTCACTGAAACCCTCTGCTCAGTGGATATCTCGCCACCATCTAAAATGAAAATGGCCAAGACTGAGCTCCTTATCTTTCCACCTCTCCTCTATTTCTCCCCATTCTCTATTTCTGTGAACACCCTCATCCCCCCTGTCTCGTCGGCTCCCAACCTTGGGGTAATCTTTGACTCATCTCTCTCCTCTTCACAAATCCAACAGACCACCAAAACTACTACAACACTGCTAAAAATTTGGAGCGCAGTGCTAAGAACCTCATCCACACCCTCTTCATCTCTTTCCTAGACTACTGCAACCTGCTTCTCACTGACCTTCAATCTGTTCAGAACTCTGCTGCATGTCTCATAATCCACCAGTGTCGCTCTCCTCAAGTCACTTCATTAGCTCCCATACTAGTCAATTCACTCTGCAGCTCCTCAGTATCTCTCCTCTCTCTCCACGCTTATCCCGGGCACTCTGCTCATCGGACAAGTCTCTCTTATTTCGTCCCTTCTACTTTGCTGCACCGTATGCCTGAAATAAACTGTCACCCTCTGCCTCTGGCTGGCTGATGCTAAAAAATGCTTCCGTGGTTTTGTAAAAGGGGGAGAATAATTAAGCTCTGGAATTCAGTGCCAGAGAAAGTGCTTCGTGTAAGAATTTTAAAAATTCCTGGAAGAGAAGTCTAGAAACTATTAGTAATACTTAGGGAAAATGTACTAGTTATTTCTGGGATATACAACATGAAATCTGTTTACTCTTTTGGGGTATTGAAAGATACTTCCCCCCTCCCCATGGAACAGACACATCACAGAGGGCAACAATGTTCTGTTCTTTCTAGGCTACATTTACAGTTTACTTCATCTCTTTTAAAGCCAGCTATTAATGCTCACCTGTGCCACATAGAAGCAATTCCTTTTGACTCCAATGGCAAAGTGACTATAGCTACTAGCATTGACTATATATTCTGCATTCTGTCACCGGTTGGATTTAATCCCTGAAGTGTCCTATCCAGCAAAGACAGCAATGCAGAGTATGCAGGGACATCCCCTTAGTCTTTTGGGAGGAACACTGTAATTATATTTGTGTTTATGAGCAATCTCCTAATGATATAAGGCTCCATTTTGTCTTTTTTTCCAAAGCACAATTAGCAGTGAGGGACCATAAGTTCACCTAAGGTGTGACCTGATCGAAGGGCTCAGATTGCTGAGGGCAGGGTAGATATCCAATAGCTTCTCCCTGGCTCGGCTTTTTAACACAGCACCATGTCATTCTATGGGTGACATTTCAACTGTTTTAATGATAGGCTGTGCATTATTCTTGTTTTGATGGGTGTCAACCAATATTTATTTGTTCAATTTTCGATACCATTCTCCCAAGGGAACTCGGTACAGTTTACATTAATTTATTCAGGTACTCAAGCATTTTTCCCTGTCTGTCCTGGTGGGCTCACAATCTGTTTATTGTACCTGGGGCAATGGGGGGATTAAATGACCTGCTCAGGGTCACAAGGAGTAGCGTGGGTTTGAACCCCCAACCTCAGGGTGCTGAGGTTGTAGCCAGGGCAGGATTAATTCTTTGAGAGCCCCTAGGCACACAAGTATACCGAGTCCCCTAGCCCTGCTCCGCCCACCCCCACCCCCATTTATTTACCTGTTTTCTTATTTACTACTTTATTTCCACTTGTATTTCTTTTTTTTCTTTTATTATAAAATTCAAAACAACAAAGTTTACCATAACAGTTCCAGTGTACAGTTTTAGTTCTATACAAGCCCCAAACATCTCTGAACAAATTCCCCCTTCCGTCCCTTCCCATCTCATCTATTGCCCAGGACTTTAACTGAACCCTTTCCATATGTATATAAAAGTGCTCAAATACATTGTACCCAACAATTTAATGACTAATGTCTCCCCACCTCTGTGGTAACTATTAGTGTTCATTTTTGTTTACTTCCGGTGGGCTATGTGTGCTGGGGCAGGGCAGGTAAGAAAAGAAGACGAGCCTCGCGGCACGAGATGCAACGAACCCCGCAGGATCCCCGCAACCCTAGGGGGCGTCCATAAATCATTCTAACTGCCAAATTTTGAACCAAGTTTTTCTTTGTACTTGTCAGATATATAATATTACAATAGTCCAGAATACTAGGTAACAGCATCTGAACTATAAGTGTAAAGGCAGTAGCATCAAAATAAGCTCTAATGGTGCGGAATTTCCATAGAGAAAAAAAGAACGCCAGCAATTCCACGAAAGCGATCTCACAAGCGCCTGGTGAGTGCCACCATCTTGGCCACTCCCCTGGATTATGTCCTGAGCCAAATTGTGTTTTGTATTGTTTACAATTTTTAAGTAACTTCTTAAAACAAGTCACCTATAGTATAAGACAGTAATCTAGTTGTGACAGTAACAATGATTGAGCCAGAAGCTCAATGAACCCAAAAGGATTTGATAACCTGATTCACCTGAACTTCCATGGATAAAGTGCTCCTTCAGGATAGGGACATCCTTAAAACCCAAGCACTGGGTTGAAAACCTCTGTTCTAATTCATATTGTGAACTGCTCAGAAAGCATACTGATTGGGCAGTAAATTAAGAATCAAACCTAGGAAAAACCATATCCCATACGGCACTCCGTTTTCTACACCAAGTATGTACCCAAGCGTCCCTTACCCAACTGTTTGTCACACTGACTGGCTAACTTGAAGGCCTAAGAGGTAATAAATAATTCCTAGATCTGTTTCCTGTTTGGTGACTGCTAGTTTTCTCCTCCCAAAAAGGTATTTGACTTTTGCATTTCTGCACCTTACATGCATATTTTTATTTTCTTAATGAAGTGCTGTTGCCAATCCTCTGATCAATCATCTTATTTTGTAAAGTATAAAAGTACAAGCCATAGTAAAAAGGGCAGAATATGAATTAAAGTGCCTCTCTACAAACAGAAATTTTGATCAATCTGTCTTATCAATATTCAAGTTTTGAGAGTTATTTGGGATGAACCTTTGTGTTTTTCTGGTGTTGCGAGGCAGCCTTCCTTGACTTCTCTGACACTGGGGCATTGGCATGTAGGTCCATTGCTCGCTTGCTCTTTGGGTCCTTCCTGGAATGGTTCAGCTGCAGCATGGAATGGGCGACTTCCTCAGTAGTCAAGTAGCCTGGAGAAAGAGAGTAACATCAATATCAGGGTGAGAGTGGGGACAATGGCAGTCTGCTCCATAGGGAGTTTTGATTTGAACTGATTTTTACTTTAATTCTATTGCTTGCTTACAGTAGCTGCCTTTTAAAAATATTGGCCCTAGCACAGATTCTGCATATCAGGCAGGACCTGCATAATTTCCAGCAGCTATCTTCAGTCCGCTCAGATCTTCATATTCAGTGTCGGTGTTTCAACATGGCCTGGCAGCAAACTTTACACCTAATTCTGCCCATAGTAGTCAGCATTTTAAAAAAAGTGATCACCTCTGGCAGAATATATATATATATATATATATATTTTTTTTTTTTTTTAACATTTCTATTCTGCACTATCCAAAGTTATAGGCAGATTACAATAGACAAGCACAGCATTAATCGGAGCCAATGGACAGTCAGTGAAATTTACAGTGCAGGAATCAGTCCAAGATGGTTAGCAGGAGGATACCCTTGGGGAGACCCCCATAGGCATGGAAGAATAGAATGGTTTAAGCTGCCTTTTAAAAGATCTGAAGCTGGAGATTGTATGAAGAGTCCAGTAATGCCCCTGTAACAGACAATCTGGTGTGGCTTTCCAGGAGAGACCAGTAACCAAGAGAGCTAACACCCAATTGCATAACCACTTGAAGTCTAAGTGTTTTTTCCCTATCTGTCCTGGTGGGCTACATGGGGCATTGGGGGAGTAAGTGACTAGCACTCACAAGGAGCAGCATGGGAGTTGAAGCCATAACCTCAGGCTGCTGAGGCTGTAGTTCTAACTAATGCGTCACACACTCCCCTAGAGAAAGGAAAATCTTTAGCCAGCGTTGGTTGCCTCACACAATTCAAATAAGGTTTGACTTACCTCTAGCTCTCAATCCCTAAATTTGCCAAAGCCCCATCCTCTGAGTGAACTCCCTTTAATAATAATAATAATAACTTTATTTTGTATACCGCCATACCCAGAGAGTTCTAGGCGGTTCACAGCAATTAATAATATTACAAAAGAAAATAACATTGGGAATTAACATTTTTTGGAATGAACATGTCATTTAAGTTGACAAGAATTAACATTTTTTGGGGTGTACAGGTCAATGAAGTTGACAGAATATACAATGGAGTACAATAGGAATATACAAGCGTGTACAATAGGAGGGAAAAATACCGGTCAGTGAAGTTGGTTGGTTTGGAGGGTACATTAGGGGGGGAAGGTCGAGGTTCATGTGTATTGAAGGGAGTAGAAGGAGCGAGTGGGAGTGTTAGGGATTCTGTCCATGGAATAAGTGAGTTTTGAGTTTTTTTCTGAAGTCCAGGTAAGTGGGGGCATCAAGTATAATTTGGGCAAGCCATGAGTTTAGTTTGGCCGCCTGGAAGGAGAAGGTTTTGTCGACGAATCGTTTGAGTTGACATAGTTTTAGGGAGGGGAAGGCGAATAAATGAATTCTGTGAGAGTTCTTATTGTTGTGATCTAATTTAAAGTGGGGGATGAGGTAGCTTGTCACCTCTTGATCAGGTTAGACAGTTTCATATCAAGTTGGTTATGCAAAACTGTCTCAAGCCTTGCTAATGTCTCTCCATCCAACTTTTAGTAACTGTCAAGAAATGTATCTGATTTGACTTGCTTCTAGTAAACCTAGCTTCCTCGGGTCCTGTCATCTACTGGATGCGACAAAGAACATTGGTCCTCTATTTGGGTACGTTTGCAGTTTTCTCATTCATTTACCGCTGAAGCCTGTTCCTCTAGGCTGCAGTTGGTTAAAGTGCTTAGTACATAGACCCTTTAGCTATACCATTAAAAATAGCTGGCCATTTCATCACCAACTATTTACCTGAAAATGTGAGCTCATTTTTTTCAGGGGTTTGTTTTTTTGTTCTAAAAAGAGATTTCTGTGAAAAATAAACCACCATAATTGAAAATGAAGCCGCAATGCTGCTGCATGTGATCGGGGGTGGGGTAGTGTGTCTGTGTGCGAGTAAACCCAGCGCTGCTGCCGCCTCTGGTGTAAGTCAGTGTTTCTCAACTTCTTCAAGCCAAGAACCCCCTAAGTGTAACAAATATCAGCCAAGTTCCCCTGAACACTAATTGCCAAAGCTCCGCCCCAGACCCCACCCCATTACTAATTGTAATGCAATTTCTTCCTTTCATTTTTCATATACACACAATATACACAGCAGATATAAATTCTTAAAACTGACACATTTCAATCACTAAATTAAAAATAAAATCATTTTCGCTACCTTTGTTGTCTGGTGATTTTATTTTTATAATCATCTTAAGAACATAAGAATAGCCTTACTGGGTCAGACCAATGGTCCATCAAGTCCAGTGGCCCGTTCACATGGTAGCCAATTCAGGTCACTAGTACCTGGACAAAGAGTAGCAACATTCCATGCTACCAATCCAGGGCAAGCAGTGGCTTCACCCACATCTTTCTCAATAACAGACTATGGACTTTTCCTCCAGCTATGCTATCCGCTCTTACCACAACCTCTGGCAATGTGTTCCAGAGCTTAACTATTCTCTGAGTGAAAAAAATTTCCTCCTCTTGGTTTTAAAAGTATTTCCCTGTAACTTCATCGAGTGTCCCCTAGTGTTCGTAATTTTAGATGGAGCGAAAAATCGATCCACTTGTACCCATTCTACTCCACTCAGGATTTTGTAGACTTCAATCATATCTCCCCTCAGTTGTCTGTTTTCTAAGCTGAAGAGCCCTAACCGTTTTAGTCTTTCCTCATACGAGAGGAGTTCCATCCCCTTTATCATCTTAGTCGCTCTTCTTTTAACCTTTTCTAGTGCTGCTATATCTTTCTTGAGATAAGGAGACCAGAATTGTGTCACAACCCGAGTCTCTGATGAGCGCAGCAGACCACCTGAACTGCGACAAAATACTGGCCCGGCGTGTCCCCTTTAGCTTGGGGTACCCTTCAGGCCTGGCAATGGTTATACTGTGGTTAAACCTCGGTATTTTGGGTAAGGATTTCCCTTTCCAGCAAAAAGAAGGAAACTTCCACCAAAGGTTCAAGTTCTTAGAAAGATTTATTATGCTTGGCCACTGGCCAAACTTTGTGTTTAGGTTCAAAACACCCTGTTTCACACAACCATTCCACTGTTTCAAAAGTAGCACAGAATTTCAGCAGTAAACAAAAAATACAGCTTTTCCTCCAGCAACTGGCCAACAGCCACCTCAGCTGTTGCAATTAGGTAAACTTCCAACAATCTTATGCCAGGTATAGACCCCGGATCCAGGGAGGTACAGTAGTATAGCAATACTTTCAGGCAGGTTCTTAAAGTAGCTAATGACCATGCTTAATTTTAGGAAGGTATTTTGCCTCTTTATACAGGCTGAGCAGGTTCTTTGCATTCAGGCAGCTTTTTGCCCAAAGAGTTCTTAAATAACACTCTCTGGTTATAAGTGAAGAAAAAGGTACAAATATCAGCTTTACAGTCCACAAACTAGCAGTCTTGAAAAGGACAGTTCTTAAACACAGGCTGGCTCAACATTTAGAACGGCTTCCAGACACAGCTCCTAATTAGCTGCCTCTGAGCACATAGAAAAAAATAAGCTGATGAGAACAAGCCAGCATGGTTTCTGTACTGGAAGATCCTGCCAAACAAACCTACTGCACTTCTTCGAGGGGATAAGCGGACATTTGGACAAAGGTGACCCCATAGATATAGTATACCTAGACTTCCAGAAAGCCTTCGACAAGGTACCTCATGAGCGCCTTCTAAGGAAACTGTGGAACCACGGGGTGGAAGGGGACATACACAGATGGATCAAAAAATGGTTGGCAAACAGGAAACAGAGGGTAGGAGTAAAGGGACACTATTCTGACTGGAAAGGGGTCACAAGTGGCGTCCCACAAGGGTCAGTGCTGGGACCGCTGCTATTCAATATATTTATTAATGACTTGGAAACAGGGACAAAGTGTGAAGTTATAAAATTTGCGGATGACACAAAACTCTCCGGTAAGGTTAGATCTGTAGAGGAATGTAAAAAACTCCAAAGGGATCTGGACAAACTGAGTGAGTGGGCAGATAAATGGCAGATGAGTTTTAATGTGGAGAAATGTAAAGTTATGCACATAGGGAAAGGGAACCTGATGTACAACTACATGATGGGGGGGATGACATTGGGAAAAGGCAACCTAGAAAAGGACTTGGGGGTTTTGGTGGATAAAACAATGAAACCGGCAGCACAATGCGCAGCGGCCTCAAAAAAGGCGAACAGAATGATGGGCATTATCAAAAAAGGTATCACTACCAGAACCAAGGAAGTTATCCTCCCGCTGTACAGGGCAATGGTGCGACCGCATCTGGAGTACTGCGTCCAGTACTGGTCGCCGTACCTAAAGAAAGATATGGCGATACTCGAGAGGGTCCAGAGAAGAGCGACAAAAATGATAAAGGGCATGGAAAACCTCTCGTATGCTGAGAGGCTGGAGAAGTTGGGGCTCTTTTCCCTAGAAAAGAGGAGACTTAGAGGGGATATGATAGAAACTTATAAGATCATGAAGGGTATAGTGAAGGTAGAGAGAGACAGATTTTTCAGACTGGCGGGGGCAACAAGAACTAGAGGACACTCAAAAAAATTGAAGGGAGATAGTTTTAGAACAAATGCTAGGAAGTTCTTCTTTACCCAGAGAGTGGTGGACACCTGGAATGCGCTTCCAGAGGGGGTGGTTGAGCAGAGTACGGTTTTGGGTTTCAAAAAGGGATTGGACGAATTCCTGAGGAGTAAGGGAATCCAGGGGAACAATTAGAGGGTTACTATACAAGACAAAATGCTCTTGAGTAATAGATCACTACAGGTCATTGACCTGGGGGGCCGCCGCGGGAGCGGACTGCTGGGCATGATGGACCTATGGTCTGACTCGGCAGAGGCCATGCTTATGTGCTTATGTTCAAACACACCTCAGTGCCAAAACCTCAGCAGAACAAAACAGAAAAAAAACCCAAACGTTTCTCTGAGCTAGTTTTTAAAAGACAAAACCCCTAATAGCTCAGAAATGTTACAGTTCCTAGGCAGGAAGGCTCCTGCCAGCACAAACTACTTTCTTCCAGTCAAAAATACTCAAAAACAACACACAGTTCATAGCAATGGCACAGTTCAACACACTCGCTTTCCCTCAGTTCCACACTCGGTTCTGGTTCATTCCCTGCTGCTTACAAATCCATAACTTCCATGTTATTCACATGTTCCATTCCTCCAGCCATCTCCTGATCCTTCTGCTGGGCTCCTTCCAGCTCCTCCTCCCTTGACTCCCTCACCAGCTTCCATTTAGGGAGCTCAACACCACACCCCATCTGCCTGGCTGGGGAAAAAGGTATCAATCAGATCTCTAAAGGTCAGATTTCCCTGCTCTTTTCTTAAAGGAACAGTAAGCATTTCAAGTAAAAGTCTCCTGCCAGAATTTCAAGGCTTTATACAAGAGTGCAAGCTTTCCTGCAAAACTATCCCTGTCTCATACTGGCTCTTCCAGAGATAGTCATCGCCTATCTGTTCTAGGGCACTGACCTGGTCAGCTCTTCTGCACTAAGTCTGTCTAAACTTTACTCCGTTCACAGGAACACAATACTCCGGATGAGGTTGCACCATGGAGCGATACAGGGGCATTATAACAATCTTAGTCTTGTTAACCATCCCTTTTTAAAAATAATTCATAGCGTCCTGTTTGCTTTTCTAGCCGCCGCCACACCTTAGATGGAAGGTTTCATCGTATTATCTTCGATGACACCCAGATCCTTTTCTTGGGCGCTAAACCCCAAGGTGGACCCTAGCATCCGGTAACTGTGATTCAGGTTATTCTTCCCAGTGTGCATCACTTTGCATTTGTCCACATTAAATTTCGTCAGCCACTTGGATGCCCAGTCTTCCAATTTCTTAAGGTCTGCCTGTAATTTTTCACTATCCGCATGAGTTTTAACAACTTTGAACAGTTTAGTGTCATCTTCAAATTTAATCACCTTACTAATTGTTCCAATTAGAGAATGACACAGTGGCTGTTACCCGCAGGTAACCTGTCGAAACAATGGGGGGGAGAAAGTGCTCACTGCAGAGACAGGGACAAGGCCATCCACCGCCCCGTGGAGCAGTGGATGGGCTTGTCTCCGCAGTTAAGGGAGGGAATGCACTATCTACCGGTTTGCTTAACTTAAAGCTTGGTTTCTTGTTTTTTTACTATGTGCTCTAGTTGCCGGTGTTCCAGCTATTGGCCACTAGAGGGCAGTAATGTGCAGAAAATAGAGTATTGACGTCTAACTTTTGTATCTTTTGAGATTATTTTTCCAAGTAATGAATTCTTTATGAACTCTAATATCAGTTTTTTTCTCATTTATTTATTTTTTAGCTTACCTTAGTCTTTCTGTTTTTGAATAAGTGTGTTCTTTGAGTTAATAGGAAGGGTTGACGTGTTGACGCTCAGTTCTTTAAAATCAGCTGTTTGTCGGCGTTTCTCCTGTTAAGAGACTTGTAAGAGCGTCTGATTGAAGATTGGAGCTGCTTTAAAGGTAACCAGCGTGTTGAAATGCCGTTTTTACTCAAATAATTTACAATATAAGTTTTATTAAGTAAGAGTTGCATTTATATTTTTCAGTAGTAACACGTTTTTCATTTCTTATTTAGTTTTAGAGTATTCCCTGCCGCCCAGTACATTCAGTTGAGTGTGGCTGTATTCTAATGCTGTTTGGTTTCCTGAAGCAGGAGCACGAAACGTGTGCACATTGAAACCAAGAAACCAAGCTTTAAGTTAAGCAAAATTTTTGTTTTCTAATATTTATTTGGTAAGAATTTGGCACAAATTTGGCACTATTTATTGCTTTAAGTATGAAAGATTCCGCAATGATTGGGTGATGAGGTGGCAAAATAGGGGGATTTTACCTTCTGAAAAAGCCCCTCCATGTCTCTGAGCTGATCTTAACATACGTAAAGCTTTATTTAGGTAATTTTTGGGGCAGTGTTCCGATATTACTATATACAAAGATTTTCAATGCCTGTCTTCTTCTTGAGGTATCTTTATTCTTCATCCTAAATTTTGTTTTTTGACTGAAATCTGCATCCATCTTTGGCATTAACTTTTAACAATCAACTTTATCAATTTCTGCTTTTTTCTCAAAATCTACTTTTCCATTTCTTCCCTTCCCTTCCTCTCTCCTCTCCCATGGTCTGGCATTTCTCTCTCCTTCCCTCCCCCACTCCCCCCCAGTGATCTAACACTTCTCTCCTCTCCTTCCTCCCAGTGTGCCAACATCCTCCTCACTTTCCTTCTCTCCCCCCCAGTGATCCGACACCTCTCTCCTCTCCTTCCTTTCAGTGTACCGACATCCTCTTCAGTGTGCTGGCATCTCTCTCTTCCTTCCTGCAGTCTGCCATCTCTCACCCCTCCTTCCTTTCCATTCCCTGGTCTGGCATCTCTCCCTTCCTTGAGATATCTCTCCACACCCCCCCCCCCAGCATAACATGTCTCTCTCTCTCTTCCTCCTTTATGCCCCCTGCAGTCCAACATCTGCCCTCCCTTCCTCCTTTCTGGCCCACTCCCAGTCCAACATTTCTCCCTCCTTTCCCTCCACTAGTCCAACAATTTATTTCTCTATCTCCTGCATGCTTCCACTCAGGTCCTCATTCCCTCCCACAACTAACATCTCTCTCTCTCTCCATGAGTCCAGCTTTTCACTCTGCCCTATCCCCCTTCCCCTGCGACATTTCTCCTTCCCTCCTTTCTGCCCTCCCCATCCAACATCTCCACCTCTCTCCATGAGTCCAACATTCTCCTTCCCACTTCCATCCAGTATTTGATCCCCTCTCCCTCTCCACTTCTATTCAGCATCTGTTCTCCCAACTTCCTTCCAGCGTCTTCTCCCCTCTTTCTCCACACAATAAATCTGAAGCGGCACACAAACCCGATGCGCTACTCAACCTCTTTCCCTTGTCAGGTCATCTCCCTCTCTTCCCCTCACCTTAGCAGGTGCTTTTCAAAATTAGTTTTCTCTCTCAGAGGGGCCATGACGTAGCAGCTGTTCTCACAAGTTGCATGCAGCTGCCCTGAAGCTTCTCCTCTGATGTGATCCACCCAGGTGGAAACAGGAAGTTGTGGCAAAGGAGATGCTTTGGGGCAGCCGCGTGCCACTCATGAGAACGGCTGCTGCGTCTTGGCCCCTGATTTTGAAAAGCACCCACTAAGGTGAAGGGGAAGAGAGGGAGATGGACCAACAAGGGGAAGAGATGCCCGCACCACGGAGTCCCCTGGAGCTGCCCTGTTTCCCTCCCCTAACACCAGCCCTGGATGGGAGACATGGAGTGCCGGCGCTGCATACCACGTGTTGGGAACTCTGGTGGATGGTGAAAGAAGTGGGTCTGAGAGAGAAGTATGCACTGCTGCTGCTTGTATTGTGCCTGATCTGGGGTGGCATTGTGTTTGAGAAGGTGCAGTGCTCTTCGTTCTGTGCCTAATCCAGCATGGTGCAGTGTGTGTGTGAAAGAAAGAGCAAGACAGAGGGAAAGAAGATTATGCGCTATCTCTGTGAAATGTGAATGTAGAAATCATAACACTTTTTTTTTTTTACTTCTAGAGTTGTTTGCATAGAAACATGATGGCAGATAAAGGCCAAATTGCCCATCTGCAGTAACCGTTACGTGTAGCCAGATCATTGTTCTGATGTCCCCTTTGAGCTGGGTCCTCTTACCCAGCATGCCTTCCCACTGCAGCTTGAATTGGTACTGTTGGTACAGCAGATCCCTGCCAGCTGCTCTATCATACACGCACATGATGCTGTACAGGTAGCGTCTCTGGCCAGGCTGCAGGTCCTGTCACATGAAGGGAAAGGGAGAAAAAGCAACAGTAATTGTTTCAAATGGAAAACGTCTTTTCTCTCAGATACATACATTTGGGGAGAACAGTGTAGCAAAAATATTTCACCCTCAAGCATTTGTCATTATAAGAACATAAGAACTGCCGCTTCTGGGTCAGACCAGTGGTCCATCATGCCCAGCAGTCCACTCACGCGGCAGCCCTTAGGTCAAAGACCAGTGCCCTAACTGAGACCAGCTTTACTTGCGTACGTTCTGGTTCAACAGGAACTTGTCTAACTTTATCTCATGTCAAATTCAACAACGAAGAATCAGAAGAATATACAACAACCTTTGGCATCCCTCAAGGTTCAATCCTATCTCCCCTGTTATTCAATATTTATCTTGCACCACTACTGAATCTATGCCAGTCTATAGGATTCACTGCTTTTTCATACGCAGATGATATACAGTTAATTCACCCATTTAATCCTGAAAATTACGAAGACATCAAATCTTTAAATGTAAAACTCAAACAAGTTCATAATTGGCTTAACAATAATAAATTATCATTAAATATAAATAAAACAAAAGCAATGATTTTTAACTGGAAAAGAGATATAGGACTAAATTCTTCTTTCCTACTTAACAATAAACCCATTGAAATCGTCCCCAAAACAAAAATATTAGGCGTAATAATTGACGATAGTCTGGAATTTAAAGATCACATTAATAATCTAGTTAAAACCTGCTTCTACAAATTGCGCTTAATTCGATCTCTTTCTAAATTTCTCGAACTCAAATCTCGCAATATCTTAATTCATTCTTTGGTTATATCAAAACTGGATTATTGCAACTCTTTGTTGCTCAATGTTACCCAAAAGCAAAAACGACAAATGCAAATAGTTCAAAACTCGGCCATAAAACTAATTTATGATGCCAAGAAATTCGATCACGTCACTCCACTCTTTAAAGATGCACATTGGCTTCCTATTTGCCAACGCATACAGTTTAAAGTTTTACTACTTATCTATAAAAACTTGACCTTCAAAGAACCACAATGCATTTCTAAGATGCTAATCCCCTACTGTTCTGCACGCTCTCTCAGATCATCTTCCCAAAACCTATTAGTAATTCCATCTTTGAAAATTATAGGCACCCGTAGATTGGAAATGTTTTCGGTCGTCGGCCCCCAATGGTGGAACTCTTTGCCCCAATATATAAAAAACGAAAAAGATGTTCCTTCTTTTAAGAAATCTCTTAAAACTTATCTTTTTAAAAAAATTTTTTTTAATACATAAATAATAAAAAACAAATTCTCCCATTTTTTAATTTTTCGTTTCAAGTATTTTAATACCTCCCTGATGTTCTTTCCTTAAATGTATTTCTTTTTTTACGATATGTAACTTTAACCTCCCTTTCCTCCCAATTGTTGTTGGTCCTGTCTAAAATCTATCGTTTTTTTATTGTATGTTATCATTATTTTAATGAATTGTATGTTTTTATTATCTTATCTGATTGTATTTTAATGTACATCGCTTTGTATAACGATATAGCGATCCATCAAATATTTAATAAACCTTGAAACCTTGAATCAATCTTAACTCTTGCACCCCCATTTATTTCTGACTACTCCCCTGCTCTCTCAGACAATAGAGATGACAAAAAAATCAAGAGGACAAAGCTATATGGTAAAAAGTCTTTAATAATGTATAGTTCATTTACTGGTAGAAATGTCACCTGTCTGAAGCAGCCATATTTCTGCTTGTACCAGCTTCAAGGACGCAGTTTGTTATCTTAATGGGGAATCTCTGATTTAAAAAGTGAAAATTTCAAACATCCAGCAAAGTAATATAGTCAGTTCCTTTCTGAAGTTCAAAAGTTCTGTTGAGCAAATGGGCATCCGAGTTTCCAAGTTTCTTTACAGTTTGATATACCGACCATCAAACAAATATCTGGATGGTTTACAATTGTTAAAATTAGAGTTAAAAAAAAAAAAAAAGTAATAATAAAAATAAAAGTAAAATAGGGTAACAAATACCAGACAAAGATACGAACAAAGTTGATACAATTGGCACTGGGGGAGGGGAAGATTCAAAATTACATTGAAGTCAAAATAAAAGGAAAGTAGGAAGGGGAAGGGAGAGAACGAATAGGGAAGTGGTCGCATCAATAAAGGCCTGCCGATATAAAAGATACTTGGACAGAACCCTCGCTTTCCAAGCAGGTCATCTGAACAATTGGCTGGGTAACATTATTACGCACTCCTCATCCTATCTAAGTTTTAGAAAACTAGTAAAAACAAACTTCTACAACAAACTTGTAACTTAAGATCTCATAAAGCCGTTTCTCCTTATACTCTAACCGATTTGTAACCAAGAACTCTCAAGCTTTCTCAGTACTCTGCTTACATGTATTTGACAACTTTACAGTGTGCCCTATTTTCGCTGATCGTGCGCTGATTGTTCCAGCTCCTCTTATCTCTGTATCCTGCTTACATGTATCCTATGACTTTTCATTGTGCCTATCATCACTGATTGTCCAGCTCTTATTGTAAACTGCCTTGAACTATTATGGCTTTGGTGGTATGTAAGAATAAAATTATTATTATTATTAAAAGCGGTTGTTTTTAACAATTAAAAATTGGAAGATAAAGGATCTTATCCAGAATTTTGCTATGCATCTTGAAATAAAAAGGTTTTTAGTTTGGTTTTGAATTTGTCGAGCAAGTTTTCCGATCGAAGGCGAGATGGCATTGCATTCCAGAGGGAAGGAGCTGTGATGGAGAAGTGTAGATATATTAGAGGAGCTGTGATGGAGAAGTGTTTCGAGTATGGAAAAGATCTTTGAGAGACGGAACAGTCAGTAGATTTTGATCAGCGGATCTCAGGGCCCAAGGAGAGGCATAAGGAATGAGATATTTATCAAGAAATGATGGGGAGTGGGCGAGTTTAATCTTAAATACCAAGAGGAGAATTTTATAAGTAATTTGATGCAAAACAGGAAGCCAAAGTGCTTCACGTAGCAGCGGAGTGATGTGATCGTAATTTTTTTGCATTGTGGATAAGTTTAATGGCAGTATTTTGAATCAATTGCAATCGGCAGTTTCTTTTTATGTGATTCCATGGTATAAATAATTGCAGTAATCTATGTGGGAAATAATCAAGGAGTGAATTAGGGTTTGGATGGAGGCCAGTTCGAGAATAGAGTTTATAGAGTGAATTAATTGGAGTTTATAGAAGCAATTTTGGGTGAGATCTTTATCTAGAATGAGTTCAATTTGGATTTGTTTGGCATCTATGCAGATTGGTCCTATTAAAGATTCATTCTTTTTAGCCGGAAAGAGAATACTACAGGATTGTATATATTGAGAGATAAGCGGCTAGACTGAAGTCAGTGACTGGTTTTGTCAAGTTTGGTATTTATTTCTTGGATGTCACTTGTGTCTAAAGGGTCGAAAGGTAGTAAATCCTATTGATTGGGCTAAGGTTTTTGTTGTAGGTAGCCATGACTAGATCTCATTGCTGGATATTTGAAATTCCTCATTAAAGTAACATCCTATGCCCTGAAGCTGGCACAAGCAGAAACATGGCTGCACTGGATAGATGACGCCTGTACCAGTAACTGACTTTTTACCATACTGCTTTGTCCTCTTGAGTTTGTTTTTCAAACTCTATTTTCAAATTGTGGACTGTTTGTTGAATTTTTCACTTCTTTGACTTTTTTTGTTTTCTCCTCTCTTCTGTCTCTTCCTTCCAAGCTGCTCTGTCCCATCTCACCTTTAATAAACTCATGTTCCGAAAGCATGGGGGGACTTGGATACGGGGGACTTTAGCAAAGGGCTGGATCTTGACCTGCTTCCTGCTTTTCCCTTCCATCTTCTCTTCCAGATGTGTAACTGAGAAAAGAAAGATTATCGAATGAGCTGGCTAATGCTTTGGACCCTAGTGCTGCTCTGTTATTAAGATCCTCATTCCCAGTTGTTTTGTGTTCCTGGGGTGAAGCTGCTATTTGAATGTGTCTACTTATTTCACAAGAGAATAAATTCTTGATTGCACTGTGTTTTCTTTATGGCAGCCTGAGAATGCTGATCTGCCTCGGCATATATATAGTCCCTGTCTGTACCAGACAGGATCACAATCTGTGCTTAGTAGCTTAAAGAGCAAATGGTTGTGATTATACATCAGACATTATATCCTGCTTCCCCAAAGATCTTACAAGAATTCTTTGAGATCTATAAACCGAGAAGAGAGCTTAGAGATGTAAATGGGATGAAATTAAGTTTGGAGGGGAGAATGTCGACTATGTATACTAGAATCGGAGCATCAATGATATCTGTGGCTGGCGTACAACTGCCTGGCATCCTGCGGTTTTGTATGAGGAGGATGAATTTTAAGAAGATGCAGAAAACTCAATTATTGGCCAATGCCTTCTTATGCTAAGGTATATTTCAGTTAATTGCCTTTCAGAATTTTTTTACAGCAATGTATGATTTAAAGCTTGCCTGTATTTATGAATTGATTGAATTTGCGCTCTATCCCTGTTTATAACAGGGACGATTAATGATGTTGTTTAGACATGTCTATGTTATATGTGATAATCGTAGAGAAACAAGATTTTATGTATGTGATATGGAAACCCCATAGTTATATGCTGTATATACATTTTTAAATAAATAAATAACTATATGTACTGTATATAATGAAAGAAGAATAACAGTGAAAGGAAAGAAAAATGAAATGGGAAGAAAGGCAAAATGTAATAAAAATTTAAATAAAGCTAAAAAAAAAAATATCTGTCCTTGATGTCACTTCATGTTACCTGTAATGTCAGGACTATTCTAAAACCACTTAGTAAAAATGCGGATTTCTCTAACCAGTTTTACATTTCTAGTGGGAAAGTGTTTCTGGTTAGGTGCCAGCCATAAATCCCTTCCTTCCTTGAGGGTATTAATTTCCGTGATGTACCAGCAGGCCTGGAGATTTGCTTCTAAACATTACAAGCAGAGCTGGATTAAAGGGTAGCCAAGAAGGCATGTGCATTGGGCCCAAAGAGTTCAGGGGGGGGGGGGAGCTGGTGTGCTGCCTGTTCCACATACTATTACTTGCGTTAAATTAGAATTACAGAATATATTTTCCAAAATATTAAAAAATAAGGAATATAGCACATTAAACTATAACATGGACAGCCAGTGATGAAGCGCCACATAAATCTCACCGCGGTCACGAGATAGCACAGCGGTGGAGTGGTGGGGCTGAGGCTAACCCATAAATGCTAGTAATCTCTATGATCCAGTCCACTGAAAATATATATTTGCCTGTTCCTATGACATCAGTGTAACATAGTAACTTAGTAGATGACGGCAGATAAAGACCTGAATGGTCCATCCAGTCTGCCCAACCTGATTCACTTTAAATTTTTTAAAATTTGATTTCTTCTTGGCAAGAATCCAAAGCTCTATCCGGTACTGTGCTTGGGTTTCAACTGCTGAATTTTCCATCAAAGCTCACTCCAGCCCATCTACACCCTCCCAGCCATTGAAGCCCTCCCCAGCCCATCCTCAACCAAACAGCCATATACAGACACAGACCGTGCAAATCTGCCCGGTACTGGCCTTAGTGCTTCAATATTTATTATTATTTTCTGATTCTAGATCCTCTATGTTCATCCCACGCTTCTTTCTGTCACCGTTTTCCTCTCCACCACCTCTTTCAGGAGCACATTCCAGGCATCCACCACACTCTCTGTAAAGTAGAATTTCCTAACATTGCTCTTGAGTCTACCACCCCCCTCAACCTCAAATTATGTCCTCTGGTTTTACCATTTTCCTTTCTCTGGAAAAGATTTTATTGTACGTTAATACGTTTCAAGTATCTGAACATCTGAATCATATCTCCCCTGTTCCTTCTTTCCTCTAGGGCAGGGGTAGGGAACTCCGTTCCTCAAGAGCCGTATTCCAGTCGGGTTTTCAGGATTTCCCCAATGAATATGCATTGAAAGCAGTGCATGCAAATAGATCCCATGCATATTCATGGGAAATCCTGAAAACCCATGCATATTCATTGGGGAAATCCTGAAAACCCAACTGGAATACGGCTCTCGAGGACTGGAGTTCCCTACCCCTGCTCTAGGGTATACATATTCAGGGCTTCCAGTCTCTCCTCATACGTCTTTTGGTGCAAACCTTCTATCATTTTCGTCACCCTCCTCTGGACCGCTTCAAGCCTTTTTGTGTCCTTCGCCAGATACGGTCTCCAAAACTGAACACAATACTCCAAGTGGGGCCTCACCAACGACCTGTATAGGGGCATCAACACCTTCATTCTTCTACTGGTTTTGCCCTTCTTTATACAGCCGAACATCCTTCTGGTAGCAGCCACCGCCTTGTCACACTGTTTCTTCACCTTTAGATCTACAGACACTATCACCCCCAAGGTTCCTCTCCCCATTCGTGCATATCAGCTTCTCACCTCCCAACACATACAGCTCATTCTGATTTCTAATCCCCAAATGCATTACTTTGCACTTCTTTGCATTGAATTTTAGTTGCCAGATATTACACCGTTCTTCTAACTTTTGCAGATCCTTTTTCATGTTTTAACTCCTTCCTCGGTGTCTACTCTGTTGCAAATCTTGATATCATCCGCAAAAAGGCAAACTTTTTCTTCTAACCCTTCGGCAATGTTGCTCACAAACATATGGAACAGGATCAGCCCCAGCACCAATCCCTGAGGGACTCCACTACTCACCTTTCCCTCCTTTGAGCGAATTCCTTTAACCACCACCCTCTGGTGTCTGTCCATCAACTAGTTTCTAATCCAGTTCACCACTTGGGTCCTAACTTCAGCCCATCAAGTTTGTTCAAGAGCCTCCTATGAAGAACCGTGTCAAAGGCTTTGCTGAAATCTAAGTAAATTATGTCTAGCATATGCCCTTGATTCAATTTTCCAATCACCCAATCAAAGAATTAAATCAGATCGGTCTGGCACAATTTACCTTTTGTAAAATCATGTTGCCTCGGATCCTGTAACCGATTTGATTCTAGGAATTTCACTATCTTTTCTTTCAACAACGCTTCCCTTATTTTTCCAATATCTGAAGTGAGGCTTACCGGCCTGTAGTTTCCCGCTTCATTTCTGCGACCACTTTTGTGAATAGAGACCACATCCGCTCTTCTCCAATCCCCAGGAATCACTCTCACCTACAAGGATTTCTTAAACAAATCTTTAATAGGACCCACCAGAACCTCTCTGAGCTCCCTCAATATCCTGGGATGAATCCCGTCTGGTCCCATCACTTTGTCCACCTTCAATTTTTCAAGTTGTTCATAAACACTTCCTTCGTGAATGGCACAGTATCTACTCCATTCTCATGTGTAACTTTGCCAGATAATCTCGGTCCTTCTCCAGGATCTTCCTCTGTGAACACAGAAGTATTTGTTTAACATGTTTGCTTTTTCCTCATCACTCTCCACATATCGATACATATCATTTTTTAGTCTCGCAATTCCATTTTTTCTTCTTCTTCCTTTCACTAATATATCTGAAAGTCAATTGGGTCTACCACTCTACCATCCCTATTTGCATTTGTCTTCTGTGGTCCCATTCCCAGATCTTCAGCTGTGAACACAGAAAATAAATATTTGTTAAGCAATTCAGCCTTTTCTTTATCAGCTTCTACATATTCCTCCCCTTCACTTTTGAGTCTTACAATCACACTTTTGTACTTCTTCCCATCCAAGTTTCAAAGTTTATTAAAATTTTGTTAACCTGCCTTTTCAAATTTCAAAGCGGCTTTACATAAATAATAAGCATAAATAGGGAAATACAAATCACATAGAACTTAATAATAAAGAGACATCAAATGACAAAAATACTGGAACTAACATAACAGACCTAATAGACTGGCACGAGAGGAAGGGGAAGGAATACAATAATTTGAAAGGAAAGAACAATCAAGGGAAAAAATGAAAGGAAAGGAAGACAAGGTATTTATCCTGAATAGACTAACCAGGGGGACTGGACTAGTAGTCAATTAAAATGTCCCTAAAAGGACAGTCATACTGCAAAAGCATCTTTAAAAAGCATAGTTTTTAAGCTAGACTTAAAATTATCTAACATATTAATCTCGTAAATAAGCCGGCGCTGAATTCCAGAGCATGGGGGCGGTGACAGAGAAAATATTTCACATAATATTGATAAAACTTAATGATGGAATTGCTAGCAGATTATGGTTGGATGTTTTGTTTTTATGTGTCAGCTATTTTTTCTTCTATTTATATCAGGGGTGTCCAACCTGCGGCCCAGTGAAGTATTTTGTATGGCACCGGTCGAGGGCGATGCAGTGTTTTCCTCTGTTGCCCCTGGGTATTTACCGTCTTGCCGGCTCCCTCCTCTTTCTTGCTGCAGCGTTTGCACGTTTGTGTGGTCCCAGAAACATTTTTTTTGGCCAATGCGGCCCAGGGAAGACAAAAGATTGGACACCCCTGATTTATATCTTTGCTTTCCTGACTTCTCGATCAGCCTCTCTTAATTTTTCCAGATATTTTTGCATGTCTTCCTCTTTCTGTGAACTTTTGTAGTTTATGAAAACTAACCTCTTATTCCTTACCTTCTCAGTTACTACTTTTGAGAACCAAAGTGGCCTTCTTTTCCTCTTACTTTTACTTATTTGCCTCACAAAATGATTTGTTGCTCTTACAATAACTCATTTCAGTTTTGCCTACTGCATTTCTTCTCCTTACAGACATTCCCATCCAGACAATTCCTTGATGTAATCCCCCATCCAAACAGAATTAGTTTTTTTAAAGTCCAGAACATTTTTGTATAGTTGTTACTGAGGTGACATTGCTTAGAGTCATCTGCCTTGACCTCTTTGAAAAAACCCTGGAATATAAATGATAATTCACATTTTCTCTGCATACAGTGTGCTTTGTGTTTTTTAAAAATTTTATTGTTAGTAGATCATTTTGACTTGTTCATTTTAAAAGCAGCTCGCAAGTGAAGAAGGCGATAAGTGACAAGAAAGCATTGTTCAAAAAATGAAAAAAAGACCAAACAAAGGAAAACCAAAAGGAGCACAAAGAACACCAAAGGGAGTGTCACCGAGTGGTTAGAGAAGCAAAAAGAGAATACAAAGAGAGACTGGCGGGGGAAGCAACAAACTTCAAATCGTTCTTCAGGTACATTAAGGGGAAGCAACTGGCAAGGGAGGAAGTGGGACCCTTGGATGAGGGAGACAAAAAGGGAGTGGTAAAAGAAGAAAAAGAGATAGCTGACAAGTTAAATGAGTTCTTCACGTCAGTCTTCACAAGGAAAGATACAACCAACATTCCGGAACCCAAGGAGATCGTAACTGGGGACCAAGATGAAAAGCTGGTCAAATTAGAGGTAAGCCAAGAGGATGTCCTCAGGCAGATAGACAGACTAAAGAGCGACAAACCACCAGGTCTGGACGGCATTCACCCAAGGGTACTCAAGGAACTAAGGAACGAATTAGCAGAACCACTTCGACAAATATGCAACCTATCCTTAAAAACCGGAGAGATCCCGGAGGACTGGAAAATAGCAAATGTCATGCCCATCTTCAAGAAGGGTTCAAGGGGTGACCCAGGAAACTACAGGCCGGTGAGCTTGACCTCAGTCCCGGGAAAGATGATGGAAGCGCTAATCAAGGACAGCATCTGTGAACACATCGAAAACAATGGACAGCTAAAGTCGAGTCAACATGGCTTCTGCAAGGGTAGGTCATGCCTCACAAACTTATTGTACTTCTTTGAGGGGGTAAACAGCCAGGTGGATAAAGGAGAATCTATAGACATCATTTACCTTGACTTCCAAAAAGCCTTCGACAAAGTACCACACGAAAGACTGCTTAAGAAGATATGGAACCACGGGGTGCAAGGAGAGGTCCACCGATGGATCAAAAACTGGCTGGCAAACAGGAAGCAGAGGGTTGGTGTACTCAGACTGGAAATGGGTCACAAGCGGAGTTCCGCAGGGGTCGGTGCTGGGACCACTCCTGTTCAATATCTACATAAACGACCTAGAGGCGGGAACAAAATGTGAGGTCATTAAATTTGCAGATGACACCAAACTGTACAGCAGGGTTAAAACCACGGAAGATTGCAAGGATCTCCAAAAGGATCTAAGGACACTGGAAGAGTGGGCTAAAAAATGGCAAATGAGCTTCAACATAGGGAAATGCAAGGTCTTGCATGTGGGGAAAAAGAACACGATGTTCACTTATAAAATGGGGGGAGGCTTAAGGGGTGGAGGAATACAAGATGGCGGACGCTGTGTAGCTGTGCTCGGCAGGCTTAGCGTTTTTTCTTTATCTTAATAACTGGAAATAGATACTTACTTTGACGGAATGCCTCATACGAAGAGGAAGGGGAGTGTGAGAGCGGGGCACTTGCCGCTGCTCACATCGTCTCCTTCCCAGCAGACATTTCAGCGATTTTTGCAGCCGCTGAGACCAGCCGACGCCCAGATATCCCCGCGGCGGGAGAGTTCCGCGTCGGACCTGAGTGAGGGAGCACTCGGGTCTCTGGATCTGATGACATCGTTGTCTCCACCGCATCTCTCTGCGCCCCCATGTCCAGCAGAGGCGCAGAGTGTCGAGCTTGACCCCGAGGGAGAGGAGTTGGAGACCCCGGAGCAGGCAATGGGAGGAGCTACTGCCCTAGCTGGAACGCTGGGAGGAAGGGCTGCTGAAGGAGAAGGAGTACCAACAAGCACCCCAGCAGTGACACTGGAAATACTTTTGGAGGCTATCAAGAGACTGGATGTGAAGGTGGAGAAGACTGCCTCAGATGTTGAGGTAATGGTTAAGAAAATGGATAATTTTTCTGAAAGTTTGCTGAAAGTCAAGCAAGAGTGCATGGACAAAATACAAACTGAGTCAGCTTCATTGAAAAATTCAATTACCACTATTGTTAAAGAACAAAATTCCACTGCCCGTAAAATAGAAATGATCGAGAACTTTAACAGAAGATTGAACCTGAGAATTTTAAATTGCCCAAGGATTTTGGCAATATCACCTATTGAGATCTTTAAAAAATTTCTGGTAGAATGTTTGAATTATCCGCAAGATCAGATTCCGCCTCTAAATAAAGTATACTTTTTACCTACTTCAAAAAGAAATTTAGATATACCTAAAGGTGAGAATTTGGTCACTGATAAAGACTTGCAAAACCTTACGGCAATATTAGAGGAATCATCTACGGAAGTTAAAGAGAGAGGAACTTTAATTGTTAACTTTATCTTTGAACAAGATCTTAATGGAGTCATGAGGTTGTTCTTTAAAAAGTCTGGATCACTTTTTTGTGGTCAACGTTTATGGTTATATCATGATGTAACTAGAATATCCCAGGAAAGACGGAAAATATTTTTGGGCATGAGAGAAGAAACAAGGAAGCTAGGTGCTACTTTTTTGCTAGCTTATCCATGCAAATGTGTTATTAAGTTTAAAGGTCTGAAATATGTGTATTTTACACCAGATCATCTACGTTCCTTTTTAGATCTCAAAGGTTTATCTAGTGGAGGGAGTGTAGCTTAAAGGAATTGCTGGGTTGTAGCGTTTAAGCCTTTACTTTTTGTTATATTATTGTAATATTACTCCCTATAATATCTTTGTTTTCTTTTCCTCCTCCTGATTTGAGGTCTAAGGAAGAGTTAAGTTTCATATATATATTTATTTTAAATATTGTAATGTTTAATGATGCTTTTCTTTTGGAACATGATTCTGTATTTCTAAACCAAGTAGTTATACTTGTAAAGTATGTTAAATTCAATAAAAATAAAGTTAAAAAAAAATATAAAATGGGGGGATCACTACTAGGGGTCAGTAACCTTGAAAGAGACCTGGGAGTGATGGTAGACGCAACACTGAAGGCGTCGGCGCAGTGCGCCGCCGCCTCAAGGAAAGCAAACAAAATGTTGGGTATCATTAAGAAGGGTATCACGACCAGGACGAAGGAAGTCATCCTGCCACTGTATCATGCAATGGTGCGGCTGCATCTGGAGTACTGTGTCCAGTACTGGTCGCAGTACTTGAGGGAGTCCAGAGAAGAGCAACTAAGCTGATAAAGGGTATGGAAAATCTCTCATATACTGACAGATTGAAACAGCTAGGGTTTTTCTCCCTGGAGAAGCGGAGACTTAGAGGAGACATGATAGAAACCTTCAAGATCCTGAAGGGCATAGAAAAAGTAGACAGGGACAGATTTTTCAAATTATGGGGAACCACAAGTACAAGGGGGCACTCGGAGAAATTGAAAGGGGACAGGTTTAGAACAAACACTAGGAAATTCTTTTTCACCCAGAGGGTGGTGGATACATGGAACACGCTTCCAGAGGCTGTGGTAGACAGGAGCACGTTACAGGGCTTCAAAGAAGGTTTGGATGGGTTCCTAGAAGACAAAGGGATTGAGGGGTATAGATAGGTGTAGAGGTAGGCTAAAGGGATAGGAGAAGAGGTACATATAGGGATAGGAGTTGAGATAGGTTATAGAGCTAGTCAGGGACCACTGCTCAGGCAATGGGCCTGATGGGCCGCCGCGGGAGCAGACCGCTGGGCGAGATGGACCTCTGGTCTGCCTCAGCGGAGGCAGCTTCTTATGTTCTTAAGTCCAAAACGTGTGGACACCCCTGGTCTAGAACCTTTAATTTGAAAGTGCCCTCTCTCTCTACCTGTCATAACATTAAACCGTACCATGCAATGATCACTGGATGCCAGATGATCACCCACTGTAACATCAGAAAACTTCCCCCATTTGTAAGCATTAAGTCAAGTATGACCTCATCCCGTGTGGGTTCCATTACCAACTGCTGGAACAGTTTTCCTTATAGAGAATCCAGGATCTCCCTACCTGCAATAGATACCCTAATCAACATCTGGCATGCTAAAATCACCTATTAGTAAAACTTCCCCTTTTTAAAGATATATTCTGAATGTCTACTATTAAATTTCTGTCTACTTCTTCCGTCTGTGAAGGAGACTTGTATATCACACCAATGTAAATATATTCACCATTCCCTCTGTCCAAATTGATCAACAGTGCCTCTTCCTTGCCCTGCAGATTCTGCAATTGTATGGCCTTAATATGATCTTTAACATATAACACTTCTCCTCCTCCTATTCTTCCTACCCTGTCTTTCCTGAACAGATTATAGCCCAGTATAACTACATCCCAGTCATGGTTTTCTGTGAACGATATCTCTGTGATCACCATTAAATCCAACTCCTCTTCTTCCATTACAGCTTCTAGATCTAGAATCTTGTTTCCCATACTTTGAGCATCAGTATATACTGCTGTCCCTGCTGCTAACCCTAACCCTAACCCCTTTTTCCATCCATGTGGTATTCAGTGATTTACTTACCTGACAGTTTATACTCACCCAGTGGCTTTGATTATCCTTCCCCATCACTTCTAGTTTAAAGCCCTCTTCAGTAGATTAGCCAGCCTTCCACCGAAGACACTTCTTCCCTTCTTTGATAGATACATACCATCCCTGCTCAGCACCCTTTGGAAAATCATCCCAAGGTCCAGGAAGCCAAAATACTCTTGACGACACCATCCACATAGCCACACATTCATCTCCAGGATGTGTGCTTCTCTGACCTGGCCCTTACCCTCGACTGGAGGATGGACGAGAATACCACCTGCGTACCTGACTGCACTTTGGATACATTCGCAGGGGTATCTGGCAGTATCATTAGTGCCAATGTGGATAAGCAGCATCAGATAATAGTCATCAGGCTTGATGAGTCTTGGAAATTTCTCTGTAACATCTTGGATTTTAGAGCCAGGTAGACAGCACACCTCCCGGGACATCATGTCTCATCTGGAGATGGACGCTTCTGTACTCCTCAGAAGGGAATCACCAACCACCTCTACTTTACACCTTCTAGTGATCATGGATCCAGTAACTTTAGGGATTTCAAGCTTTGGTCCTTCCTGTCCTTGGGATGCACTCATCTCCTCCCCTTTCAGGACAGCATCCCGGTTCTTCAGTTCAAGGGCGAGTGGAGTCACAGTACCAATCTTGCAGTGTTCCGTAATCTGAGTCCAGCTGTCTTGCCTCAGCACAGCCTCTTCTTCCCCACTGCTAGAACTCTTTGACATCTCATGAACCATTTCATCAATGTACCTCTCATTCTCACGGATGCCTCTCAGTCTTGTCACTCCTCTCTCAGTTCCTTTACTTCCTTAATGAAGGATTCAAGCTGAAGACAGCTTGCACATGGAACCACTCCCTCTGCCTGGGTAACATTTTTTGTCTGCACAGAGACAGAAGCCGTAACCTCAGCCATAATGTGGTTGTAGATGTATTTACATCTGGAAGAAAAAAGAAAGCACAGAAAAATCCTATCAAAGCGATGCCCTGTTCCTGGTTGGCTGAAAAAGCCAAAAAAAAAACCCTCCGCTTTGGGGTAGGTGGGTGGGAATTAACCTAAGGGTCATCTGTGGAGTCTGATCTCTAAGAAATATTATGGTGTTGGATTTACAAATCCAGCAAATTCAGAATACAGCAGCAAAGCTTCTATTAGGTGGTAGTTCTCTACTGATTGTCAGTGAGGGCAAGAATTCAGCTAATTTTTGTCTTTAAGATTGTTTAAGATCAGGCACCTGACTATTGTCAAAATATGATTATTTTATATCTAGCTCCTAGTGAATTGAGGTCTTTACAAGAAATTAGACTAAATATTCCTTCTGTAACAACCTGCCATAAAACTGCCACTAGTCAGAGGTCATTAATAGGAAGTGGTTCCAATTTATGGAAGAAGATCAGGGATATCAATTGTTACCATGCTTTTAGGAAGGCAGTTAAAGGCTACCTTTTTGCACTTTCTTTAACTAAACAAGCAGGCTAAACCTGATGCTCAGAGTTTGTTAATGAACAGTACTGTCTTATTCAGAATTTTTCTAATTGTAATCTGCCTAGAGCTAACCTTAGTAAAACGGAATAGAACTGCTTTGATGAGGTATCTGGTCTAAGGTCAGATTCTCTCACCAGAGGGGAGGAGCACCATTGCACTTTAGCACACATGGACTGAGACTGAAAGTTTAAGACTACTAATAAAACAATTTTATTGTCTGTTCAACTGACTCGGTTGGAATTTCAGTACACAGCCACCTCACGATGCCTTATTTCTTGCTCTTGTTTATGCTGTATTCAAGGCCATGTATTTGAATACAGCATAAACAGGAGTGCATAGAACTAAAGATGTAGATGTGTCCATATCATAGACGATCAGAAAGAGGCCGGTTTTCAGGTTTACATAGATTCAGGCCTGGGTTTTCCTAAGGTCACAGCAGGCAGCTGCCTAAGGGTGCTGTGGTGAATGGGGGCCTTTGTTCCTCAGCCTGCTTGGCCTACGTCACAGGAGTGTACTGGCAGCATTTGAACCCATATAAAACTGACCTTTTGGTGGCCTGCCTCTCTGTCTTTAAGAGGATAGATGCAACAGGATAGAGTTACACATAGGACCACCTGGATGTGGGATGATGTGACCTTCTTATCACAGTACATCTTCTAAGGAAGAATCTCCCCCTCATAAGGGAACCTGCCCTTGTGCCTACGATTACCCACAAGGTAAATCCAGGCCTAAATTGAACATAAGAATTGCCGCTGCTGGGTCAGACCAGTAGTCCATCTTGCCCAGCAGTCCACTCACTCGGCAGCCCTTAGGTCAAAGACCAGTGCTCTAAATGAGTCCAGCCTCACCTGCATACGTTCCAGTTTTGTCCAACTTTGTATTGAATCCCTGGAGGGTGTTTTCCCCTATAACAGACTCTGGAAGAGCGTTCCAGTTTTGTACCACTCTCTGGGTGAAGAAGAACTTCCTTACATTTGTACAGAATCTATCCCCTTTCAACTTTAGAGAGTGCCCTCTCGTTCTCCCTATCTTGGAGAAGGTGAACAATCTGTCTTTATCTACTAAGTCTATTCCCTTCAGTATCTTGAATGTTTCGATCATGTCCCCTCTCAGTCTCCTCTTTTCAAGGAAGAAGAGGCCCAGTTTCTTCAGTCTCTCACCGTACGGCAACTCCTCCAGCCTTTTAATCATTTTAGTCGCTCTTCTCTGGACCCTTTCAAGTAGTACCGTGTCCTTCTTCATGTACGACGACCAGTGCTGGATGCAGTATTCCAGGTGGGGGCGTACCATGGTCCGGTACAGAGGCATGAAATCCTTCTCCGATTTCTTCGTGATCCCCTTTCTTTATGATTCCTAGTATTCTGTTAGAACATAAGAATAGCCTTACTGGGTCAGACCAATGGTCCATCAAGCCCAGTAGCCCGTTCTCACGGTGACCGATCCAGGCCCCTAGTATCTGGCCAAAACCCAAAGAGTAGCAACATTCCATGCGACCAATATAGGGCAAGCCGTGGCTTCGCCCATGTCTTAATAACAGGTCATGCTAAGAGCAAGAGAGCTCTGTGTGTGGCTGCTCTGTAACTTCTGCCTCCTGTCTTCTCCGTAAAGCCACATTTTTGTCCTCATAGTTGTTGTATAACAGTAATGGATTGTGGTCCTGAGGTTATCTGCTGACTCTTGCTATGATTAACTAACTGATCTATTGTGGTTATTAGGTATGTGCTGCTATTTGACATGAAATGAGAAATGTCAAGGCATTGGTGCATATGCTGCAAGTCCTGAGCTAACAGAGACAAACTTCACAGCCCGCAGTATACCTGAATACATACACAGTGGGTGAAAGTGCTCTGCCAGCTTGCATATTTTTGTACATTCTGGGTCAATATTCTGTCAGCGGTGCTCAACATTGTGCCTGGAAATTCAATGCCAGGCCACATCTAGGCTCCAGCATTGAATTGACTGAGCTACTACTTATCATTTCTACAGCGTTGTACATCAAAACATGGAAGAGACGGTTCCTACTTGAATGAGCTTACAATCTAGTTGAGGCAGACAAACTGGTGCATCTATACACAGTGCTCGGGTGGGAGAATTACAGAGGGAATGATAAGTCAAGTGCTTAGCAAGTGGGTTGGAATTTGGAATTGAAAGCAGCTTCAAAGACGTGGGCTTTGAGTCTGGATTTGAAGACTGCCAGGGACAGAGATTGACTTGAATTTCTGGGACACCACATAAATTGATTTTATTTATTTATTTTTAAAACTTACCCTGCTTGCAAGGTCAGAAACATACATAAGAAATGACGCTACTGGGTCAGACCAGTAGTCCATCATGCCCAGCAGTCCGCTCACGTGGCGGCCCTTTGGTCAAAGACCAGCGCCCTACATCCTTGTTCAGCAGGAACTTGTCAAACCAGGCATTCATCTAATTTTTGATTTCTTGGTATTCCAGAAAAGTTTGAAAGCTTATTTTTTCCGATTGGCCTTTTCAAGACTGGGTAATGAGTAATTTGGCAGTCATTTGGCCTTATTTTTAAGGCACAGGTTTCAGGTTGTAAGTTGTATGCTACATTTTAGCGTGTTTTGTTGAGTAATTTCTATTACTTGAAAAGGAAAAAACCCCATCCATTACAGAATTAGAAATAAATGCCACCAATTACCCTATACAGTCAGCTCTTAAACTCCTAGGAGTGATGATAGATAGATGCTGCACAATGCAAATCCAAATCAACAAGACTACCCAGAAAGCATTTTTAATCATGCGCAACTTACGAAAAATAAGAAAATTCTTCGACAAAGAGCAATATAGGCTCATAGTCCAATCTCTTGTCTTGGGTCTAGTGGACTATTGCGACATCCTCTACCTACCATGCCCTGCAAACATGATAAAACAATTACAGACTGTACAAAACACAGCTCTCAGATTGATCTACTCGCTGGGTAAATTTGACCACATCACCACTGCCTACCTAGACTCACACTGGTTACCTATACAAGCATGAATTCAATTCAAATTATACTGTCTTTTATTCAAAGCAATAAATGGCTCTGCCCCCACTTACCTAAACAACCGCCTAAATCGGAACCATATAACTAGACAAAGGAGAACTCAGACCCCATTTACCTACCCCCCATTCAAAGGCACTCAGCACAAGAAGATGTTTGACCACTTACTAGCGACGCAAGCAGCGAAACTAGACCACTCCATCTCCAACTTGCTGACATCAACGAGCGACTTCAAATCTTTTCGAAAAGAAATCAAAACCCTGCTATTCAAAAAATTTATCCAGATATCTTTACGCTTCCCCTTGTCCTTCCCCCCCTTGTAAATTCCCCCTCAAAGTCTCTTCTACTCTTGCAATTTTTCTCTTCAAATTCTCAACCATGTAAACAGCTCCCTAAATTGTAATTCTCCTGGAAATGTCCATTTATCTTTTTGTAATCCTAAATCCATAATTGTAACTTTCCTGGATATGTTCCAGTTAGCTTCTTTTGTAATCCGCCTAGAACTGCAAGGTACGGGCAGAATAGAAGTCACTAATGTAATGTAGTTTGGTTTTAATTATGCATGTATTGTTGTTACCCACATAGATGCTGGATATGCAGGTTATAAATGTTTTAAACATAATAAATACCTTAAAGTTTGATGCTAATGCTGTCCGCTTTTCCCAATCTCAACAAATTACAGATGTCACCTGTCTTTTTCAAAAAATCATTTACATAGAAGGGATAGCTTGCAGAAGCAAATAAGTTTTAAAAAACTTCTTGAACTGTTGCAATGTTGAACAAGATCTGAAGTACCCAGGAAGCTTATTCCATAGCAATGGCCCTGCTACAGAAAAAGCACAAGCTGATGTATCGGCATAATGGAAGATTAGGTTTCTACCTACGATAATCTTCTTTCTCTTAGCCCCTGGAGGATTCCATACGCTAGGTGTTCAATCCCAACCTGCAGTCTGGGTATTGCAGGAATTCACATCTTTTCAGAACACATGGTGCACTCCCCCTAGTGGTAAAATCAGTTCAGCCCCAAAGCCAAGCACATACCTATAAATCCAGGACAAAGTGGGTACAAGGGAGAATCCACATCAACACAAGTAAGTCATCAACTGGTATGCTCTGCAAAATATCAACAAGTAATAAACAGGCACAAAGGCAACTCAGAAAAAAAAAACCATTGACGAACAATGCAGAACTAACCTGCTGTGTGCAACGAGCACCCCATGAAATAGCCTTCAGCACTGTGCATACTCACAGAAAACTCCCCACAGGATCCGACAACTGGATGGAAAATCTTCAAGCCTGCAACGAGAATAACCGAGGCAGAAAGAAGCAGGCTATTCAAAACTACTGAGTGTATACAGAGAGGGCGAGTCATATGGAATCCTCCAGGAACAGAAAGAAGATTATCGTAGGTAGAAACCTAATCTTTCATTCTGTTACGTCCCTTCTGGATTCTATACGCTAAGTGACATACCAAAGCCATGGAAGCTAGGGAGGGACAAAAGAGCCTGCCCACAAACCTGAGGTCCCGAAAAACAGCAGAAGAACACGCTGCCACATCTATTCAGTAAAACCATGTAAAAGTATGAAGAGAGGACCAAGAGCCACCCTGCAAATTTCATCAGGATGAATCATGCAAGATACTGCCTGCCATGCCGCCACCCTTCCCATCAAGTGTGCTGTAAGTGAAATCGGGAACTGCGTGCCACAGCGATCCATCAAGCAATTGAGCACTTGGATGCAGGTTTACCATGGGGAGGCGCAGCAGTGCGAACAAAAAAGTGATCAGACAGCCCAGAACTCAGCTATCCTTTCCAAATAAAGGAGCAAGATCCTCCGGACATTTAATTTACAGAAGATCCGATCTTTGCACTCCGAACCTGTCATATGAAACGCAGGCAATCTAACCTCCTGATGGACTCAGAAAGCTGAGACCACCGCCAACAAGAAGGAACGTACAGTACAGAGGAAAACACCCTTGTCTATCACATGGAAAAAAGGTTCTCTGCATGAAAGAGCAGAAACTCCAAAATACACCGTGCTAAGAAAAACCATCATGAACCATCATGACCAGAAAAACCATCACGAACGTCAGGTCCAGAAGAACTACATCCTAGAGTGGTTCAAAGGAAGCCTCATCAAGGCCTTGTAAAATGATATTAAGAGTCCACGAAGGGAAAAGATGATGTAAGGGAGGACGCGGATGAAGTGTCCCGCTCATACACCTGGTCAGATCTGAAAGAGTAGTATGCGAACTAGCTCCTCTGCACTCCCAAAATTATGCAAAGCCTGCAAACTGAACTGTCAGGGAGGCCACTGCCAGACTTCTGGCTAAATCCTCCTGAAGGAGAACCAGGACTACCTAGAATTTGGGCCCTCCTTTTTGAATTCCACCTAACTCCTAGCACCCTCCTGTGAGAAAAGCCTACCAGGCTTTGGCAGAAGAAGCCAAAGTAGAGGATACTTTGAGCGTACAAGAGTCGAGATAACTACCTCCATATAACCGCTCACCAAAGGCTGAGCGCTTAAGAGCTATGCCATAAGACAAAAACGCCATGGGTTTACAAGGACACCAGTCCCTGACTGAGAAGATATTAATAAAAAGGGAACTGGAGGCTCTCATCCCGCTAAAGACTTATGAGAACTGCATTCCAGGCTCCCAAAACCAGGAAATGTTGGCCAAGGAAGACTGCCAAAACAGTGACAACTCCGGTCCCATGGGCTGCCGAGAAAGGCTGAAGAAGCACTTCCGACTAGTGGAATGCTGCCGCTCTATCTTCTCCTAGAGATAAAAAGAGAGAGAGAGAAAGGGCACTAGATCCAGTCTTTCTGAAGGTACTGGAGAACAAGTGGTGCCAGATGAATTTCCGAAGCTCCAGACAAAAGGTCCACCAATGTTGCGGCCACTGAAGGAGAACCTCGAAGCTGCGTCTGCATTCAAAGACAGGGCCTAAGAGACTGGTGCTCAGACTCTGCACCAGCAGAACGTGTACTAAGACTTGAAAGAGATATAAAGAACGCCCGGAACTAAAGCTACACCAACCTGCACCAGCGGAGAACATGCATGCACTATCACAGATGACGCATTGCACAGGCCAGAATGACAGGCACGTGGCAAAAATGAAGTGGCAACACCACTCGGCTACCTGAGGATGCTAGAAAATAATATTTTGTATCAGAACAGGCCTCCTGCATCCTGAGAGACCTAAATATTTACTCCCCAGCCCTAGAGAGGGCTGTGTGCTAGAAACCTGTCCCACGGAAGAATCTACTTCAGGGTGTTCAGACCTGCCAAAGAGCAGGATTCAGGCGATAAAGTGGAGACATAGCTGTAGCAGATCAGCAAACACTGTCCGGGATCACATTGTTCTGAAACCTATCCCAGGATCCGTGGACAGAATGGAAAAGGCACAGGAGAATGGACCAGAACTGAAGCCTGGAAAGTGAAAACCCCAAATGAAGCTCTTACAGAAAACTAGCTGTAAAATGGCAGACAGAAGCCCGCTGAAAATGCAAAGAAGGATCAGAACCTCCAAATCCAAATTCACTGATTTGGCACCCATCCCACGCAATCAATAGATTAGGGGCTGGGGAGTTCATCCCAATTGATTTTGAGTCAAACCGAGGGGCTTTTGAGGCAGAATTTAAAGTTAGAAAAAAAAGATTGATTTTATAATCCAAGATGGCCTCCGTCACAAATTTGTGCCAAAAGCAGCAAAAATAACAAACATCTGAAAATAAAAAATAGTGATTTGGGGTCTGGGATAGTGGGAGACATGAACCCTACCCACAGAAACTGAAAACAGCACTCCTGAAGGTCTTATAGGAAACAATGGAGTTACTCACAGACTCTGTGGTGCCTTCTGCCTGTCAGCATTTTTCAGCAGCTGAAAGGAGAAACAAGGACTTTTCTGTCCCAGAACAGCTCCAAATGCCCAGGAATGGAGATCTTCAGACTGCCAGCCGGCCAGAGACAGACCCCAACCTCCGCCCCCACGGATCCTCTTTCAAGCAGTTGGGAGCGGGAAAGGCAGCCTGCGCTAGAAACCTGTGACTGTGGGGTCACCAGCCAGCAACCTCCACGGGAGGGACCCTAGCGTATGGAATCCAGAAGGGTATTAAGGCCTGATATCACAAGATGTCTCTCATTCAACTACTACTAGCTCACAACGCCACTGCATGTGTGGTGGCACATGTTTCTCGGTTTGAGCACATTACGCCAGTTTTGAAAGATTTGCATTGGTTATTAGTTTCAAGTTTCAAGTTTATTAAAATTTGACATAAACGCAATATCAAATATTTTCATTGCGTATAACAATTTAAAAAAATGGGGGGGAAGGACAACGTAAAACAATTTAAACAGGCAAACATACCATCAATGTACACAATTAATAAGTGATACATAAGGAAAAAGGATTGAACTACAATTATTAATGAAAGTAATAGAACATTTAAGGAAAAACAACATCAGGAGGGTAATTAAAAATGTTTTACAAATAAAACAAGGTCTAAAAATGAAAGGGAGAAGTTGTGAACTATGTATAGATCTGGTTAGATATAAATATTTGAACCTGAAATTGTTGATCAAAGAGTTATCCTGTTTATGACTCAAATGCATCTTTGTATAGGTGGCTTTTTAATGTGCTTTTAAATTTTTCTAAAGAAGTTTCACCATGCAAATAAATTGGTAACTTGTTCCATAGCTGGGGAGCTATGATGGAAAAAGTTGTTGCTCTTCTGGTGCCTATTATTTTCAGAGACGGGATGGTCTGCAAATGCTGATCTGGCTGGGGAATATGGTATCAAATAACGATGTCAAAATATTGCTGTGTTGGTTTGTTGAATTTTGAAGGTTAGTCGTGCAATTTTATAGATAATTCTATGTGAAATTGGTAGCCAGATATACCGCTGAATGGCCACAGTGGCATCACAACAGTTTACATCAGGGCTGCCCAAGTCCAGTCCTCGAGATCTACTGGCAGGCCAGGTTTTCAGGATATCCACAATGAATATGTATGAGAGAGATTGGCCTCCACTGCCTTCTTAGTATGCAAATCTCTCTCTCATGCATATTCATTGTGGATATCCTGAAAACCTAGCCTGCCAGTAGATCTCGAGGACTGGACTTGGGCAGCCCTGGTTTACATAATCAACTATTAAAAAGGAGAACAGTGTACAGAACAATTAGCAAAACCATCAATCAAAACAGAAGTCCATAAGATTATGTTTTTCTATCATATCTAACAAAGTAATGTCTGTTTTGTGTTAAATTTGAACAAGTTATAGGGTGAATTTTATGTTTTGAGTCTACAAGATCTTTTAAATAGAGGTTGGGGATGGTATGGGGTTGAAAAAGAATTGACTGGCATTGGGGACCAGATTATTGCCTGGTGCACACCGCTAATTCTTTATCCTACATCCTGCAATTTTCACTTTCTATCTTGCACTAATACGGCACCTAGAAGTACTAAGACCTAGTTAGCCCTCCTGCTGGCCCAGGGTTCACAAAGAGTTCATATTCCCATTCCAAATACCCATATTTATTTGTAATATAGGCTGCCTCGCCTAAGCCCCCTGTCCCAGGGCCATAGTGAGTTATGTGTGGGCAGTGTGGGCTCCAAAATAGTGTCCTGTCTATTGCCTTTCCTGTTGGGCTGTGTTGCATGAGATGTGTTTCTGGCTCAGAACAGTCCTGCCCTGTACCCTCCCTCTTGTCCTAGCTGATGCCCTCTATGGGTAGAAATATCCCCTATCATTCATGCCATGCTGTGGTGTCAGGCTGGCAGCAGATGACCCAAGGGCCAGTGCAAATATGCTGAAACCAATGCAATGACCTTTTCATGTGCAGGAGTAAAATTGTTGGTCAAATTTGGGAATGCAGTGATAAGTTCATTCAGAAAACTGTTAAAAACACAACTACCGGTACTTGTTGATGCGTTTCTTTGAATATTGATTTTTATTGCTGTAAGAATTAATTCTGTTTCTACTTGATTTGTTTTAACATTTTATGTATGTAACCATTTTGATATAAAATGGTATAGAAATTTTTTAAATAGATAATAAGAGAAATGGTAGTAACAGGTAGGCTGAGGGTAAGGATGGGGCCTGTTAAAATTACTTTACAGGAGCTTGGGGGGGGGGAAAAGTGGTCAGCCATTTTTTCTTTTGTTTTTTAAAGAAATGAAACAGATGGAACAAAAAGTGTAAGAAGATGAAATATGGGTGCACAGGCCTAGCGCTTGTGTCACGAGCAGGGAAAGGGGACCTGGCAAGATAGCAAGACCTTTCCAATATCATCCCCAGGATGGGCAGGAGTTGCAGAAACTGGCACAGGACACACCTGTACCTCTTTTCAAGCAAAATGTCGTTCCTGTTTCCTGTATATGCTGAGAGTGTGTGAGGGACAAGACACTCCCGCTGGGTGGGTTATTCCATTTCCAAAACTGTTTCTTCACATGTGTGTGATATCATTGTAACTCTCTGGACTTAGTGAATGGCACTATGAACAACTATTTCTGATGGCACAGAGGTAATTAAACAGAACCTTCCATGTCTGCAAATCTTACTGTACTTTAACGACGTCCCAGAGGAGTTAATTTGCAAGTGCTCTGAACTCGTTAGCAAGTTACCTAATTGCTGCTGCCAGGAACTTTTTAACTAAGTCCCAAGATGCTGGTAATAAAGCTAACTGAAAGCCCTTCCCTGGCGCATTGCTCGTTTTAGCCATGTAATATTCACATCATACATTAAACACTGCTCAGAAAAGCGCTAATAACTTTTCAGTAATGGGAGTCGGGTGACAGGCACAGTGATGAATGTGTCCCCTGTAGGTTACTAGTTGTAAGCTGGCCTAGTTTGGATCTAGCCGTCATTAGAGATGCCCGAGTGGCTTTCGTGAAATGAGCTGATGCCCTCGATCCATATTTTCCTGATAGGATAATTATGGTGTTGGAGTTTTAATTTTCTCTAAGCCTACCCTGAAAGCCTAAAGGCAGCTCATCATTGTACTAAACCCAAACGGAAATATGACTGACACTGAATGTGTGAAAAGAGGGGATTGGGTGTGGCATGAGCTGCTTCATGTATGTTCACTAATGCATTACATACGTGTATTAGAGCACATTGGAAAATGCTGTCAATGATTGTTCTCATTGATGGGGGCGGGGAAGAACAGGAAGCTTAAAAATGGTATCTTATGCCTGAGGCTTGCCTGTGGTTAATATTGCCTTTCCTGGCTGATTACCAATGTAGCTTGGGATGGAGGAGCGGTGAGCGTAGCAAATCTTTTGATTACTAGATTGAAACCTTTACCCATAGCACAAAGTAGTTGGCAGAGCCATTGTTTTGCATTAGTAAACCCTCAACTTCTACAAGTGCATTTGGTAGCTGCCTTGTCATTGCTGCTTTCTGAGCTCATTCCCACAACCTTAAGAGGCATGATATGTTATTAAAAAAAAAAAGAAAATAAATTAAACTAATTAAGCTCCTCTGGCCCAATTGAGGAATGCCTCTGGGTACTGCAGTTAAGGGGGTTAATTTGAAAGTGTTTTTGTTACCTGTGATGCGTTCCTGGTGCTGCCTACCTCTCCTCTGACCCTCAGAGCTGAGTTTCTTCCTCCAGGGCTCCACTCGGCTCTGTGTTGACACATAAGGTTGCTCAGTGACGAGAGAGAGAGAGGCAAGGAGGAGGCTCTGGGGACACAGTGTATAGAGCTTCTCAATAAAGTAGACGGTGGCAGATCACAAACAAGATGGCTCATCCAGTCTGACCAGTAAGGTAATTAGCAATTGTGTAACTCCTGCTACAGAAGTCAGCTCTGTGGGTGTTTGAGCACTCCCAATAATTTTGACATGCCAGCTCCCATACCCTCCCATGATAGGTGCCATCGACATGTTCAAGTCCTAGCGACTTGATGACCATCAACAAGTATTTGTGGCAGATACAGAAGTAGATTGCCGGGCCATATAAACCACTCCACCTCCATCTGCTGCTGCCTAGATGGGTGGTACATTGTTAGTCTGGCATCTCCGCTGAAACCTGTCTGCCTTGGGAGGCCTTGCTAGTAGTGAAATGACCAATGTGTCAAACCCCAGTTGCACAACAAGCCCATACATTCTTAAAAAGTATGAGTCAACTCATGATTGCTTTGAGATCTTACTTTTTAGGCAGCTTGGACCTAAAAAAATTGGCGCTGACTAGAGCAATGCTAAGCGTGATTCTATTAAAGTTATGTGCAACTTATAGAATCATGTTTAGTGCCACTATGTATCATAACTTTTATGCCCACCCATTTATGCCAAGATTTTCCTGTGCTTCAGTTGTGTGCACATTACCGCTTAAGTCAAAAACTTCCGCATAACACAAAACACCCCTCTAACCACATCCACTTTGGACCTACCAAGTTTTGCCCGTAACTTTCAATTAACTACAATTGTCCCCCACTCTTTTCTCAGCCCTACAGCTACTATACTTTCTCCCTCTCATTCAGATATCCCCACGCTACCTGTATGCATGTTTTTCCACTGACAAGCAGGATTGGTTCCCCAGAGCTCAAAGTGTAAAGTTTTAAGGTCCACAGATCTCCTCAGTATCTCAGTTGGTTCCAAAACTTAAGTAAGAGACAAGTGCAAATAACAAAACTTTAAAACATCTGAAAAACCTAAACTTAGGACATGAAGACAACACATTCAAAAAAAGTACCTGAAATTAAAAATCAGGTCCCATGCAGTAACACAAAGTAGGAGGACATGTCAGACAACTGTGAGGATTTCCTATCAGAGAAATCAGTATTGATCACCTGTAACAGATGATCTCTGAGGACAACGAGGATATCAAATTTTTTACCCTTCCTTATCCTTCTTTTTCTGTGGCACTTGTATGGCTATGGCCTTTGCGCATGGACTCTCCCTGGTGAGTTTACTTTAAAAATTGACTCTCCTTTCATCTTATGAGACTTACCACCACTATTCACATACCCAACTCATCTGTCTTGCTCCATCATATCCAGGACAATTCTCACTGTCCAATTAGGAGGCAGATACTTCTCACCCCCTCTCTTCCCCAATGACCCCTATTTACCAATTCCTCTCCCCGTCTCAAGCCACTTAACCAACCCACCACCACACCACTCACTTTTCAACTTCACCACCTCACCCTCCCTCTTGTCCCCCACTTTTTTCTCAGCCCTACAGCTACCACACTTTCTCCCTCTCATTCCAAGTTTTATTAAAATTGGTTGAAATGCCTATCATGAATTCTAAGAGTTTTATAATATTAAAAACAAAGGGGAGACTTACAAGGACATATGGACAGGACAAATTAGGGACTTAAAATAAAAACAACAGGTAAGTTTTAGTGAAATACAATATTTACAGGAAAAGCAAACATATAGAGGGATGAAACATGAGGAGGGGGGAGGGAGAAGGTAGCCCCCAAGCCTCTCCAACACTTTGACTCCTTCTCTTACTCTCTGCTGGGGACATCAATCCTAATCCCAGTCCTTCCAAACATCCCTCAGCCTACTCATGGGGATCACACTGCAATGTAACCAAAGTTATTTCTTTTCCTCTCCTCCCCCATTCCTGCCTGCCCTTCTCATGCGCCGTGTGGAATGCCTGCTCCGTCTTCAACAAACTTACCTTCATCCATGACCTCATTATCTCTAGAAAGCTCCACCTGCTAGCACTAACTGAAACTTGGATCTGCCCTGAAAACTCTGCTTCAGCTGCCGCTCTGTCATGAAGGGTACCTTTTCTCATACATGCCTCACTTAGATGGTCATAGAGGTGGAGTTGGATTCTTACTCTCACCATCTTGTAAATATTAACCCTTTCTTTTGCATCAATCTCACTGTTCTCCTTCCTTTGAAATTCACTCCATCCGTCTATTCGTTCCTCTATCTCTCAGAGTAGCAGTCATTTACTAACCCCCTGATAAGAACTTCTCCTCCTTCTTCATTGACTTTGACTCCTGACTCTCCTTCTTTCTTGAACCCTCATATCCTTCCCTTATCCTCAGTGTCTTCAACATCCATGCTGATGACCCCTCTGACTCCTATATGTCCAGGTTTCTTGCTTTGACATCCTCATACAATCTCCAGCAGTGCTCCTCCACCCCTATGCATCAGAAAGGTCACTACCTCAACCTCATTCTCTCCTCCAACTGCTCTATCACTGAATTCTGCACCTTGAATCTTACCATCTCTGACCATAAAAATAGCCTTACTGGGTCAGACAAATGATCCCTGAAGTCCAGTAGCCCGTTCTCACAGTGGCCAATCCAGATCCCTAGTACCTGGCCAAAACCCAAGGAGTAGCAACATTCCATGCTACCGATCCAGGGCAAGCAGTGGCTTACCCCATGTCTTTCTCAATAACAGACTACGATGACACCCAGATCCTTTTCTTGGGCGCTAACCCCCAAGGTGGACCCTAGCATCCGGTACTATGATTCAGGTTATTCTTTCCAATGTGTATCACTTTGCATTTGTCCACATTAAATTTCATCTGCCACTTGGACGCCCAGTCTTCCAATTTCCTAAGGTTTGCCTGCAATTTTTCACAATCCGCATGCGTTTAACAACTTTGAACAGTTTAGTGTCATCTGCAAATTTAATCACCTCCAATTTCCAGATCATTTATAAATAAGTTAAACAGCACCGGTCCCAATACAGACCCCTGCAGCACTCCACTGTTTACTAGTTTCAGTTTAATAAAGATTTGATTAATCGCTTAATCAGAATTCTAAGCCATGTACATATCACTAAAATTACAAAATTTACGGAACAATACAGCAAATGACAAAAACTAAGTCTTGCAAGACTAAGGACTAACATGACAGACCCATTCAACACAAGGAAAAGTAGGGAAAGGAAATACAAATTATTTGATAGTAGTTAAGACATTCAAGGGAAAAACAAGAGGAAAGGAAAAAAATCAACGAAAAATCAGTACACTCCGTTGAGAAAAATGACCATTTCACCCTACCCTCTGTTTTCTATTCGATAACCAATTCCTAATCCACAACTGAACTTTGCCACCTATGCAAGTTTCAAGTTTTATTATTTTTAATATCGACAAGTATCTAGCCGGTTTACAGTGCTAAGATAAAATGAAGAATTAAAGTAATACTTATAGAAGGGGGAAGAGTGAACATTAAAGACGTTTTACAAAAACAAACATGAAAGTGGGGGTAGAAGGAGAAAGGGGGGTAAATAATTACATTGTTAAAAATAATAAAGAGAAAAAAAATAAATAAATATATATATATATATATATATAAATAAGTTAAAAAGAAGAGGAAGGGAGAAGGGATGTAACATTAGGAATTGGGTCGCTTCTTAAAAGCAGTTGGCAGACTTTTGGGAATGAGAAATTTAGAAGCTGTGGAATGCATCTTGAAATAAGAACGTTTTTAGTTTAGTCTTGAATTTATCAAGAAGATTTTCATGGCGAAGTTGGGATGGCAAGGCATTCCATAAAGTTGGGGCGACTACGGAGAAGTTGGTTTTCCTGGTGTAATAGAATTCTTTGATGGAGGGGACAGATAGTAGGTTCTGATCTGCTGATCTGAGAGTCCGAGAGGGACAGAGAGGGATGATGAGTTTTTCCAGAAAGGGTGGAAGACACGAGAGTTTGATTTTGAAGACTAACATAAGTGTTTTATAGGTAATGCGGTGTGTGATAGGTAGCCAGTGGGCTTCTTTCAGAAGGGGAGTAACATGATCACATTTCCCTATCTTATGTATAAGTTTTATTGCCATATTTTGGATGAGCTGTAGACGTCGTAATTCTTTTTGGGGAATTCTGTTATAAAGAGAATTGCAGTAATCAAGATGAGAGATAACTAATGAATGAACAAGCTTTGGTTTCGAGGATAGAAGTTAGAGAGCGAATAAGCCGGAGTTTATAGAAGCAAATTTTTACCACAGAACTAATCTGATCATGAAAAGTTAAATCTTTGTCTATGATTCCATGACTCTTTAATTTTCTCAGGAGCCTTTCATGAGGAACTTTATCAAAAGCTTTCTGAAAATCCAGATATACTACATCAACTGGCTCACCTTTATCTACATGTTTATCTCCCTCACCGACCTGGGATTTCATCAAGCTATAACCACCCCTACACACTCAGCAGGCAACATCTTAGACTTAATCTTCACCCTCAGAGGCCCAACTGCAGAGCACCAACAAACAATCTACACCACCACACCTGTCACATGGTCAGACCACCACCTCATTGAATTCCCACTCCTAAATAAGTCCTATAAAACTTCAGTCACATAAACAGATTCAGCCAAAAGGTGAGAAGAATCAATAGCTTTACTTTTCAGGTTTCACAGGCGAGACAGACAGGCACATGTGACAAAAGACACCGACAAAGCAGCCTTAAAGCCCATAAGAGCAAAGTGCGGATTGGCACACCCAACTGATCTAGGCACCTTAGTTTTGATTAACTGGCTTAATCGGTGCTGATAATTGAAAAGGCCATTAAAAAATGTGTTTGCTGGTAGGTGCCTACCACTTCGAAGCAGGCATCTACACTGCCTACAGGGTATGGATTGAGTTAGGCACACTCATTTAGCCCCCCCAAAAAACATGGCCCAAATGAAGTGCACTTAAAGATTTTAATGCCTACTGACACTTAGGCACCGATAAAAAGCACCTAGAAGTTGATTGAAAACTGTGCCAAATGGCCGTTTATGGATTCAGAGTCCAAAAAACAGTGCTGTGTCCACAACTAGGGCTGTTATCAATCTGAACAGTGAGCTCTGTTTACAATTAGACTGTCACTGACCTGTTTTTTGTCTCAGCCCCTGACGCAGCCATGTCGGGCAATTGAGAATTGTCAGTGTATTTATATATTTTTTTGCTGGTCTGCTTACCTTGAAAACCAGACAGGCTTGTGTGTCCCAAGCACTGAGTAGAGAATCCCTGGCCTAGAGGTGAAAATCCTTATAACTCTCTCTTCTAGTCTGCCAAGTATTTTTGATTCTGTTCTGTAACTTTAAACATCCTTGCTCTAAAGCAACCTAAACTGAATCATTAATCTGTTAAACATTAACAATCTTGGTCATTCATGTCTCCCAACATGACCCTAGTAAAACAGTCTTTTAGGTTTTTAACCTCTCTCTTTTCTCGGAGTGTATTTTTCCCCTGGTAGTCTCTTTCTGAGAACCTGACGACAGCCACAGTGGAGGAGCTTAATGCGGGTGAAAGAGCCAAGGAAAAAGTCTACTAGTGCCGATTGCGGGAGCGGCTAAATGCTGCTTCCTGGAGCTCCTGTAAAGCCTGACTAGCTGGTTGTGGGAAGACTGTATCTAGGATGGAAGTGGACTGGACTGATTCATACTTATCAGGCTTGAAGATGCCTCTGATGGTCTTTGCTCTCCTGCTCTGCAACAAACCCTCATGAATATGCATGATTTTGTTTCCCTCCCTACCCAGAGAAGTAAGGCTCCTTCCCAGTTTAGCTGTAATAAAAAGGCTGGAGAGAAAGAGCGAGACCAGTGTGTACCCCACACAAACTTTAGAACAGTGGTCTCAAACTCGCGGCCCTCCAGGTACTATTTTGTGGCCCGCAGCCTGTACTAGTACTGTTTGTACTAGTGCTGCCCACTCTTTGCAACATCCTCCGGCTTCCCCCCTGGCCTCCCATTCTTACCTTCAAATAATTACCGCAGCCTGCAGAGGATTGCCAGTGCTGTAGCGATCCTTGTAGGCTGCATTCATCCTCAGCAGCATGTTCCCTCTGCCGTGATCCTGCCCCTGATGTCAGAGGAGGGGCAGGACCGTGGCAGAGGGAATGTGCTGCGGAGGCCAATGGCAGCCTGCAAGGAACACTACAGCACCAGCGATCCTCTCTGCAAGCTGCGGTAATTAGCTGAAACTAAGACCGGGAGGCCAGGGGGGAAGCTGGAGGATGCTGCAAAGAAGGGGGGAACATTCAGGCTTTCGGGGGGGGGGGGAAGATTTATAAACTATAAAGAGTTTTACCTCATGCAAAAGTATTTCTTTAATACGACATGAACTATTTTTTCTGCGGCCCTCCAAGTACCTTCAAATCCAAAATATGGCCCTGCAAAGGCTTTGAGTTTGAGACCACTGCTTTAGAAGGAGGACACAGAGAATGAGAGACCCCCCTGATCCAGGTACATAGACAGAATGACAAGAGAAAAAAGACTGGACTGTTAATTGCAAGAGAACTAGAAGAAGGTCGGATCTCTAGCAATGCTTAAAAGGCTGTCAAGAGAGCAATGACTGAAATTATTGAAGCTCATTTCTAAAGTATTACGTTTTTAACAAAATAATTTAACATTTTAAAACTATTTTCCTCATGGTAGTCTAATGGTATTTTTTTTTAATCTCATTCTGTCCCTATGGTTTGATTCTATTGTGATATCTATCTTCTCTTGATTATTATTTCTTATTTTTTATCACATTCTCTCCATACCTCCTTTACCCCATGTCAAAATTTTCTCATTCATATCAGTTCTTTTCATTTTCCCCTCTCGTTCTAGGTTGCCACAATCTCTTTTTTTCTTTTTTTACTTCACACCTTTTTGGCATCATACATCTTACTTCACCCATCAAAAATGAAAAAATTCTGACTATAAGAGCTACTTTTGGAAATGTACAACACAATGATCTCTATTTTGACTTGGATAATTAAAAATTTAATGATATCCCAGTTGATAAGACCTGGTGCAATTTTGAAACCATAAATGATGATCAGGTTAAGAAGCTACTGTATGTGATAAGCTTGGACAAAAAAAAAAAGAGGTATGCTAGATCCATTTCCATCTTATATTTTTTTGTAATATTCCCACTCAAGCAATAGTTTGGTTAACATCTTTGATAAATTACTTCTTGGAAAATGGTTATTTTTCAGGTACTATGGGACATATTGTTCTAATGTTTTAATGTTGGATCTTAGAGAGGTAGCCCACTGCTGGTGAGTGACATTTTTTGAATTTTTTGGTTGGACATATTGCTCTAACGCCATTGTTGAAAAGTACAGACTCGGATCCAGCTACTCCATCTCATTAAAGGCCTATTGCTAACATCCCTCCGTTAACAAAGATGATAGAGACCATTATTTCTAGACAACTTTCTAGTTATCTAGATAAATTCTCAATACTTATGCCATTTCAACATGGCTTCAGATTTTAGTACAGAAACTTTGTTACTATCTCTAATTTCCAAGATTCAAAGCTTACGGAGGAGAGTGTGGTGCAGTGGTTAGAACTACAAGCCTCAGCACCCTGAGATTGTGGGTTGAAAACCCTGCACGGCTCCCTGTGACTGCCCCAGGTACATTAGATAGATTGTGAGCCCACCGGGACAGATAGGGAAAATGCTTGAAGAACCTGTAAAATATATGTAAACCACTGAGAACTCTGTAAGATTCAGCAGCATATCAAATTTGAATAAAACATACTATCTTATAACCGATTTGCTATTCTGTTACAATTTGATCTTTCTGCAGCTTTTGATGTTGATCATCATGAAACATTAATTCAGCTTCTTTCAGATATAGGTTTAGATCAAACAGTATTGAGCTGGTTTGTGGGATTTCTGACTTTGTGTTCATACTGAAGGTAAAACCTCAGCAAAATGGAAGCCTGTTTGTGGAGTTCCACAGGGCTCTCCATTGTCCCCTCTACTTTTCAACATCTATATGACCACCTTAAAGAAATATAAGTCAACTGCTTTTGAGACAATATTCACATATGTTGACGACATCTTTATCCTGTTAAAAGTAGACCCAATGCTGACTACATTTGAATCAAATATCAACTCTTGCATTTCTAAATTACAAGCTTTGGGCTACATTTGTTCAAATGAAGCTCAGTATGGCAAAAACAAAATTATTGTGGTTTGACCCAAAAACTGACCTTTTACCTTCTTTGATAACATTGAGCTCTGGAGATCTTTTGAAGATAGACTTTTCATCTAGGGTATTGGGTATCCTGTTGGATTCTTCCCTTTCCTTCCAAGGTCAGGTGAATCATTGTTCAAAAAAATGCTTCTTTAGTCTTCGAATGCTACGGAGACTTGATCAGTTATTTTCTAAGCCATTATTTTGGCTGAGTTAGATTATTGCAATTCTATTTACATTTGCTTGAGTAAAGGAATTATTATTCGGTTACAACTAATTCAGAATATGACAGCCAAATTGATTTTTGGAAAAATGAAATTTTATCATGTATTTCCACTATTGCAAAATCTTCACTGGCTCCCTATTTATCTCAGAATTTGATTTAAATATGCATGTATTATATTTAAAATTATCCATGGTTTAATTTTGCCCATAATCCCTTTAATATGGAATTATTTTCAGTCTGCTGTTTCAAGAAATTCTCAGAAATGCAAACTTTAATTTCCTTCAGTGAAAGAAAAGCAAGGTTGCGTACCTGTAACAGGTGTTCCCTGTAGACAGCAGGGTAATGCAGTTTCACTGGATGGTGAAGTCTCTGACTGAGCCAATCAGGTCGGACTCTCCCCTAGCTATAGTAAGCTTTTGAGCTTACTGAGCATGTGCAGGATTGCCCTACTCCATGAGCCCCCTCCCCTCCTCCTGTCAGTTTCGTTCCTAGCTATAAAAGAGGAGACGAGGGGATGGTGGGCGGGCATGTGTGACTGCATTCCCCTGCTGTCTACGGAGAGCACCTGTTACAGGTAAGCAATCTTGTTTTCTCCAGAGACAGGCAGGGGATATGCAGTCCCACTTGATGGTGAGTCCCAAGCTGAAGAACTCAATGGGAGTTGGAAAACAGTCTATAATGCTAATAGGTTACTTAAAACTAACTGAGCAAAGCAAACATCTTCAGCTAAACTTTGGTCTAAGCAGTAGTGTTTGGTAAAAGTATGTACAGACAACCAGGTAGCTGCTTTGCAAATGTCCTGGATTGGAATGGACCTCAAGTTTGCAATTGAGCTTGCTGCAGCTCATAGCCTATGGGCCCCAATTGAAGCAGGGGGCTGTAACTGAGCTCTTGTGTAGCAAAAATGTATGCAACGTAAAATCCAAGATGAAATGGCTCTTTTAGTTGCTGGTTGACCACAGGTAGGTGGATTGTAGGAAATGAATAATTGAGAAGATTTCCAAAGATGGGAAATTGCTTTGAGGTAAAACAGCAGTGCTCTTCTACAATCCAAGGAATGAAATCTTTCCTCTGCCTCAGAGTCATGTGGCGGTGGAAAAAAGGAAGTCAAAGTCATGGTTTGATTAAGATGGAAATCTGAAACCACATAGGCAAGAACTTAGGATGAGTCCGTAGCTGTACCTTGATTGGAAAAAATTATAAATAAGGATAATATGTGACCAAGCCTTGGAGCTCACTTACTCTTCTAACTGATATGAGCACTACAAGAAAAACAGTCTTCCAGGAAAGGAAAGTGAGAGAGGCAGAACCCAGTGGTTCAAAAGGCTCTTTCATCAATTGATCCAGTACTACAATGAGGTCCCAAGCTGGCGTAGGGGTTTTCAATGGAGGTCTAAGATTGTTGAGACCCCTCAGGAAACGTACCATAAGAGGATGCTGGGAGATTGGTTTATTGTTGACCGAGTGGTATGCTGAAATTGCAGAAATATGATATCTGACAGAGTTCGTCTTAAGCCCTGCGTCAGACAAATGCAGGAGATATGTGAAGATATGGTCCAGTGGGCAATGGAGGGGTTGCAAACCGTGAACCTGAGCCCATACTGAAAAACATTTCCATTTTGCTTGATAGGACTTCTGTGCAGCAGGACGCTTTGCTGCTAGGAGAACATTTTTGATAGATTGTGAGAGCGGAAGATCAGTTAGGAGTGAGCTCTCAATTTCCATGCCATGAGACTCAGACTGCGTAGATGGGGATGCAGTAACTGGCTGTTGTGTTGAGACAGAAGGGATGGATGGTCGCCCAAGGGAATTGGGGGCACATCTAGAAGATCCAGAAGTAATGGATTTGCCTGAGCCATCTGGGTGCAATGAGAATGAGATGTGCTTTCTCTATCAAAACTTTCTGAAGCACCCTGTTTTGTTTTGTTTCGTTATTTTAAATTCTTTATTCATTTTTAAACTTTCAAGTGTACAAAATTCATAATAAACACTATTAATTAGACCACTTGAACATCTTATCATTATATCCTATAAATATAAATGTAACCCTCCCCCCACCCTCCCTCAAAGCCCATTATTCATTATAAGATCATAAATCCTACACTTGAAACCCTCCCACCACCCAACATTAAGTGGTGTATAATTAATAGAAAAATGGTATTTAATCATGACAAAAAGATGTTAATGGCTCCCATATTTTAATAAAATTTTTATACTTTCCATTCTGTACTGCCAATGATCTTTCCATTCTATATAGGTGACACAACGAATTCCACCAGAAATTGAAACTAAGTCTACTGTGGTCTTTCCAGTTTTTAGTAATATGTTGGATGGCAACTCCTGTCATGATCAATAAAAGTTTATTGTTACACGATGATATCTGACTCTTTTTTCTCATGGACATTCCAAATATCACAGTATCATAAGATAGCACTACATGATTTTCCAAGATGAAAGATGGAGATGAAAGGGAATGGTGGAAATGCATAGCACAGAGTGTGTTTACATGTTATTGAAAAAGCATCCCTTGCTAAAGCTCGTGGAGCTGGACACAGAGAGCAGAAGAGGGTGCACTGTGCATTGATTGGGGAGATGAAGAGATGCACCTGAGGAGTCCCCCATTGTCACACCTGTGCCCCAAAAGAATGCACTGAGCAGTCAGGTAGTGACACGTTGCTTGATTCTGGTGTGGTCCCCCTGGAACTAGGGGAGCCTTTCAGGTTGGTTATTACCAGGCAACAGCCTAGCATTGCTCATTCAAAGGTCTTTTCAAGGATATCATTTAGTCAGAATGGCCTTAATGAAGAAATATAAACTTTATTTGGCCACTGGCCTCAAAATCATAGTCCATCACAGGTTTCAATGTGAGCATGAAAATATAACCAAAAGAAAAGGTTCCACAAAACAAACTTAACTCTGTTGCCAGCTCTGGACTTTAGCAAGAAGAATATACACAGTCCTCTTCACCAGAGTCTTACGGCTAGGCATACTTTATGCAGGAAAAAGAATACAATTATTTTGCTTAAATGCTTCATTATTTTACAACAGTTAGAATAAGCAGCTGCAGGATGGGAGACTATGGCAGTGATTAATAGGCCAGCCATGAAAAAGAGACAGAATCATTTATACTTCTGGGAAGCAGGCACACAGACAGCTTTATATCATTTAGAGAAAACATAGCAGTTTTACACTCAGAGATTCTCAATCTGTTTCTGAAAAGCAGGCAGGCTAAAATGCAATTAACAGGCTGCTATAGTAACAGCTGGTGTTCCCCACACCGAGTTCTGTTCACAGTGAATCAGGGAAACAAACAGGCTGAGTTTCATGCTCAGCGTTTGGCTTAATTTAGTCACTGTTTTGCACAGTGAAGGATAAAGCACAGAAGAAAAATGCAGAAAACTTTACAGTCCAAAATTACCCTCTCTGGTAGCCCACACAGTCTGCTCACCAGAGAGAAAACAGCCATGGAAAACATCCAATAGACTCACATTTGTTTCAAGCCACTTCCATTTGCTCTGGCCAAACTTCAGTTGCAGCACTCTCGTCTTCCACTATCAGAGCCTCTGAGGGAAAGAATTCTGAAGGTAGGCTTTTCTTCAGCCTCTTCCTCTCTCATTTCCCAATCAGTGCTGGGAAGCTGCACTGCCTAGTCTGGGGTAAGCTCAGTCCCGTTCTGAGCTTCCTGTCTCTCCTCCCGTCCTGTCCTCCTCTGCTCTCTGCAGAAAATAGGATAATGTTCATAGAAATGCTAAACCCAAAAGATGCGCCTTAACCAATGATCTCAATTTGACTTAAGACAGTCCTGAACAAATTCCACAGGCGAGGAACAGCCCTACCGGGTCAGACCAGTGGCCCATGTAGCCTAGTATTTTGTTTCCATAGTGGACAATCCAAATCACAAGTACCAAAGAGTAGCAATATTCCATACTAGCTGTCCAGAAGAAGCAGTGGTTTCCCCTATGTCTGTCTCAACAGCAGACTTTTCCTCCAGGAACTTGTCTAAACCTTTTTTTCAACCAGCTATTCTTATGCTTACTTTCTGGTCTACATCTCAGGGTAGATGCCTACCTTGAAGTGATAGGTACCTACCAGCTAATTAATTGTTTTTCAATGAATTTTTAGTGGTGCTTTTCAATTATCAGCATCACTAATTCAGATTAGGTGCCTAGATTGATCTAAGTACTTGAATCAGGGCCTTAGTGCTGATCTTTTTCAGCTCCCGTATGTGCTGCAAAGGGAGTATACAAGGGGAGGAGCGTGGGAATACTCCAACTGTATGGCTACTATAAGTACTCGCACCTCAAGGGGGCATCCGTTAAAAATCAAGGGTGGGAGATTTCACGGTGACACTAGGAAGTACTTCTTCAACGAAAGGGTGGTTGATCATTGGAATAATCTTCCACTTCAGGTAATTGAGGCCAGCAACGTGCTCGATTTTAAGAAAAAAAATGGGATCAGCATGTGGGTTCACTTCAAGGAAGTGCTTAGGGGGGAGGGTTCTTAGAGTGGGCAGACTTGTTGGGCCGATGGCCCTTTTCTGCCATATATTCTATGTTTCTAATCACACAAATTATGCTAGGATTCGATGAAAGAAACAGACACCTACCTTCCTTCCTTTATAGAACAGGTTTCTACTGCCCTAGGCACTTTTGATGGAGAAAAGTAAGAAGGACAGAAATGAGGATCTTCTGAGCTCCTAGAGAAACTAGTCTTTCTGTAAAAGACCTTCAAATTGGGGACATCTGAAGTGGACAGCAGAGAAGACATATTCAAGGTCTGAACATATTTGAAGAGAAATGTAATTAATTTGCTATATAAGTAATCACTAAGGGCTAGCTAAACAACAGCGTAACTAGGCCCCGTTGCATATGGAACCTGTGGAAAATACTTAATTCGCACAGCTTCAATGGCTTAGAGACTGCATGTTTTGATGTGGTACTGCGTTTGAGTATATAATATCTAGCCCTAATGTAAACATATACCTAAACTGATTCTTTATCAATTCTTTCTTTCTTTTTAGTTCACATTGAGATAAGCAGATGGCGGAGCCAAATCAAACCTCAATAACTGTATTTCTTCTCCTGGGATTCACTAATGTTTCATACCTAAAGACTGTGCTGTTTGTGCTGTTTTTGTGGACATATTTTGTGACCCTTTTTGAAAACCTTGGCATCATCCTACTGATCCAGCTGAACCCTCACTTTCACACCCCTGTGTACTTTTTTCTCACTCACCTGGCCTTTGTTGGCCTTGGTTGCTCCTCTACCATTATTCCAAAAACAATCGTCAACTTTCTGTCTGAGAAAAATACCATTTCATACTTGGGTTAGAAACATAGAATATGACGGCAGAAAAGGGCTATAGCCCATCAAGTCTGCCCACTCTAATGACCCACCCCCCATGACTTTACTCCCTTAGAGATCCCACGTGAATGTCCCATTTTCTCTTAAAATCTGACACGCTGCTGGCCTCAATCACCTGCAGAGGTAGACTGTTCCAATGATCGACCACCCTCTCTGTGAAGAAGTATTTCCTGGAATCACCACGAAATTTCCCTCCCCTGATTTTCAGCGGATGCCCTCTGGTGGTCGAAGGACCTATAGGACAGAAGATATCATCTTCCACCTCGATACGGCCCGTAACATATTTGAACGTCTCAATCATGTCCCCCCTCTCTCTTCGTTCCTCTAGTGAGTACAGCTGCAATTTATTTAGCCTTTCTTCATACGTGAGATCCCTGAGCCCCGAGACCATCCTGGTGGCCATTCGCTGAACCGACTCAATTCGCCGCACATCTTTCCAGTAGTGTGGTCTTCAGAATTGAACACAATACTCCAAATGAGGTCTCACCATGGATCTGTACAGTGGCATTATCACTTCAGGGTTGTGCAGCACAGTTGTATTTTTTTGTTGCATTTGCCTGCGCAGACAATTTCGTCCTGGCAGTGATGGCGTACGATCAATATGTTGCTCTATTCAGTCATTATGACTAGAAGACTCTGCATTCAGCTGGTGGTCTTTTGTTACTTTACAAGTTTTGTGTATTCCCTCATACAGACAGGTACAACCTTCCAATTATTCTTCTGCAGTTCCAATCAGCTTAACCATTTTTTCTGTGTCTTTCCCCCACTGATGAAACTCTCTTGCACCGATACACACATAAATGAGATTGTGCTTTCTTTCTTTGTTGCCTCTGTAACATTTTCCTCAATTTTTATAATACTTGTATCCTATACTTCCATCTTCTTCACCATTCTGAGAATGCGCTCTAAAGAGGGAAGACGCAAAGCCTTCGCAACCTGTGGCTCCCATTTGACTAGTGTCACATTGTTCTATGGGACAGTTCTCTTCATGTATTTAAGACCAACTTCAAGTTATTCCTTGGAACAGGATATGGTTGTTTCTATATTTTACACCGTGGTAATTCCCATGTTAAACCCTCTGATATACAGCCTGAGAAGCCAGGAAGTCAAAGATGCTGTTAGGAAAATAATTTCTAGAAGTAGATTTTCAAAACTTCTTTGCATTAAGACTATCCATGCTGGATAACCTGTCATTATCCCTATCCTTTTAATATCTGCTTTTCTCTACAAAATAATCCCCTCCTTTACAAAGCCACGCTGGCGTTTTTAGCGCCGGCTGCTGCGGTAACAGCTCCAATGCTCATAGAATTCCTATGAGCATCTGAGCCGTTACCATGGCGGCCGGCACTAAAAGTGCCAGTGCGGCTTTGTAAAAGGAGGGGGTAAGTAAATTAATTAATTTGTAAATTCGTATCACTACAGCAGTTCACTCTCTCTCTATATTCTTAGAGCATTATTTGGGGAGTTGCTCTTTTTGAAAAAGCTCTCGGTTTTGTCTTTTTATTTTGTATTGCTTTTTCAGTTTTTAGTTCTCCAGGGAATTATATTATGCAGAGTGTAATTCTTCAGCTGAAGGGAGATATGACTGAAGTCTACAAAATTCTGAGTGGATCGATTTTTGACTTCATCAGAAATGACAACGACTAGGGGATACTCTATGAAATTACAGGGAAATACTTATAACACCAATAGGAGGAAATATTTTTTCTCAGAGACTGTGATAAGAGCAGTTAACTTAACTGGTTTTAAGAGAGGTTTGGACAATTTCCTGGAGGAAAAGTCCATAATCAGCTATTGAGACAGACTGCTTGCCCTAGGTCAGTCGGTAGCATGGAATGTTGTTACTATTTAGATGCGAGGAGGGACATAATCAAAACTGTGCCTGTCTGAGGTTGGACGTTTTGTGCACGATGTCCACATACTCAGCAGGAAAAATGACCATTTTCAAAGCTGCCAAAGGTCTGTCTTTTATTATTGAAAATGAGCTAGGTATAAGTTTTGGACCTTAAGATGTCTACCTTTTTTGCCCATTTTCAAAAATAAAAACGTCCACACGAAAAACATACAAAAGCAAGTTTTGTAGATGTACCCACCAACTATCTTGTCTGATCGCGGCACAAGGAATCCCCGTCAGCTGAGCTAATTTCGGGGATTCCTGGCGACTCAGCTGATAGGGATTCCCCCCTGCCAGGATCATCTGAGCCACAGAGCCCTATACCCCTCCTGATGACATCCCCCACATCCTCCTGACCATCGTCTTCCCCTCTCTCTCTCTCTTCCCCACTTCCATCCACCATCATCTGTCTTCCTCTCTCCGGAGCATCCTGGGGCTCTGATTGGCCCATGTTGTTTAATGCCCCTCCCATAGAAAGAGCCTTATACGACCTTGGTCAATCAGAGCTCCTGGCTGTACCGGGAAGGGGCCCAAGGATCTGATTGACCCGGACACCGAAAGCCCCTCCTATGGACTGCCTGAGCCAATCAGAGCCTTAGACCCTTCCCAGTACATCCGAGAAGGAGCCTGAGGCTCTGATTGGCCCAGGTTGTATAAGGCCCCTATGGGAGGGGCCAGAGTTCCAGGCACCTCCCCAGTGGCCAGAGTGAATAGGCATCCCTATGGTCATTCATCTAATTAAATGGACGGGGGAGAGGGGTTGGAGGCGGGTGGGAGGGTGTGTGTGTGATGCAGTGGGAGATAATGGACATCTCTCCCACGGCAGGGAGGGTGTTGGGTGGCAGTGGGAGAGAATGGGCATCTCTCCCGCTGCTGTGGGGGGAGGGGGGAGTTTCACTTGGCAGCAGGAGAGAGTGGGCATCTCTCCCACTGCAGAGGAGGGTGTTGTGTGGCAGTGGAAAGAATGGGCATCTCTCCTGCTGCTGTGGGAGGGGGTGTTGGCTGGCAGCAGGAGAGATTGACCATCTCTCCCACTGTTATGTTTTTGTTGGGGGGGTTTCTTTCTGCATTTTTTCTGTGCATATGCCCATCGTTATTGCCAGCGATGAGCAGATGCAAATTTAGCAAGTCTTCACTACTCTCCACCAACCTCATTTACATAAGCATTTTTTGGGAGAATGATTCACTTTATTTAATTCGCTACCAGAACAGCTGCAATAGCAGCTTATCATTTTTTAAAGAATATAGGCCCTAGTGTTTTATAAATTACTTGTTTAAGTGAGAGCCCCACCCATTTCTTGTACATATTCTGTCCCTGTCTAAGCCCCCTTGCATTTATAAACTTTGGGAGGAATTCAATAAATGGCAGCCAAATTAGGCACCAGATGATCCATGCTGACAGTGTTCTGCAAAAGACGCTCTGTGCAGAGTACTTAGGGCCTGATTCTATAAACATGGTACTCCTCATGGTTGTCAATTAAGTGCTATGTGTCCTAGATGCCAGCAGATTAGGCCAGGTTTTATCTGGCCTAATTTCCTGGCACTTACCTCAGAGGCCTACCGGCGCCTAAGTCAACCATGCCTATTTTTCTCCCCTAACCATATTTACTTTTCAGGTAGGCATCGTAGAGCAGCTTAACTTAGTCGTTGCTAGGTGCTGCGTGGCATTCCATGTGCAGCCTTAATTGCTATTTTTTTAATCATTTTTTAATTGTGTGGTCAATTACCAACCATTTAATCAGATTAAAAAACAACTTAGATGAAGATTTAAGTTAGGCACACTCCGTTCACGTACCATCCAATCAAAGAAGTCAAACAGAAAAAAACTATACGATGGTCTCCTAGCCACACAAGCAGCGAAACTCAACAACCAAATCTCCAATCTACTAATTATGACCCCAGACTACAAAACATTCAGAAAAGAAATGAAGACTCTACTCTTCAAGAAATTCCTGCAAACAACTTAATACCACTAGCTCCTTCCCACTTCCCAATACCTCCCGATTCCCTAAAGCAACCTCATCTACTCCATATCTCCTCTAGAAACCACCAGATATCTTCTTCATGTAATACCTTTGTTGCAATTCTTTTGTAATCTGCCTTGACCTGCAAGGCAATGGCGGAATAGAAATCTCTATTGGAATGGAATGTAGGCACCTCTTATAGAATCAGATTTTATAAATGGTGCAGAAAACATCTCAGAGGATGAGGTTGAAGGTAACTGATGTAGGAGCATTTATCTGGATCAATTATGGAATAGGGTTTAACTGGGCAGGGGAAGATAGTTGCTAGCATGTTCATGCCTAGGGCTCTTTTTACAAAGCCGCAGCAGTGATTCCCCCACAGCAAATGCACTGAAGCCCATTTAATCACTTGGAGAAAAGGAAAAGAAAGAGTGGACCTTTTCAGTATCAGTCCGATGTTTGACCTCCGCAAATGCAGACATAGGGCTCCATTTACTAAGGTACGCTAGCATTTTTAGCACACGCCAAGAACTAACGCAAGGGTTGGGAGGGGGGAGTGTTTCTATTAGAGGGTTTATGATCTTACAATTAATAATGGGCTTAGAGGGAGGGTGGGGGGAGGGTTGCTTTTATGTTTATAAAGTATACTGATAAGATGTTCAAGTGGTCTATTTAATATTGTTAATATGAATTTTGTACACTTGATGAAAGCTTAAAAATGAATAAAGAATTTAAAAAGAAAAAATAACTAACGCAAGCTCAATGGTGGCGTTAGCGTCTAGCATGTGCTAAAACCGCTAGCACAGCTAGTAAAAGGAGCCCATAGTTATTACTACAACAAGAAATTTGATCACAAAAACCTCAACAGAATCACCCTACATTTGCATCTAAGTTACTATTGTTATTTCTAATAATTTCTATAGTGCTACAATCTATTCAGGACATAAAAATAGGAGAAATAAGGGATTAGGAAGTACATTTATTTGGGGAATGATTAAAATAACAGGCAGATAAGGGGTTATGAATTAAAAGCAGCCTCAGAAAGGTCAGCTTTTAGCTTGGATTTGAATAGGTTGGATGTTTTGGGCAGGACGTTCACAAATCCAGGAGAAAAAAATGTCCATTTTCAAAGCTGCCAGATATCTCTCTTTTATTTTTGAAAATGACCTAGGTTTAAGTTTTGGTCTTTAGGACATCTATCTTTTTTGGCCATTTTCAAAAATAAAAATGTCCCCATGAAAAATACACAAAAGCAAGTTTTGTAGATATATCCAACTATCTTGTCTGATTGCGACGACAAAAATGGTTAAGGGACTGGAGGACTTGCTGTACAGTCAGAAATTAGAGAAACTGGCCCTCTTCTCCCTTGAAAAGAGGAGACTGAGAAGGGACATGATCGAAACATTCAAGATAATAAAGGGAATAGACTTAGCAGATAGACAGATTGTTCACCTTCTCCAAGGTAGGGAGAACGAGAGGGCACCCACTAAAGTTGAAAGCAATATAACAAAGTTTGCGGATGATACAAAACTATGTCGGGTGGTTGGCTCTTTACGGGACTGCGAGGATCTCCAGAAGTATCTAAACCAGCTGGAAGCTTGGGCGAGAAAGTGGCAGATGAATTTTAACACGGACAAATGTAAGGTGATGCATCTAGGAAAGAACAACAAAGAACATGAGTATAAGATGTTGGGGGTGACATTAGCCAAATGCGAACAAGAAAGGGATTTGGGGGTACTGATAGACAGAACCCTAAAGCCTTCGGCTCAATGCGCGGCGGCGGCTAAGAAAGCAAACAGGATGTTGGGCATGATTAAGAAGGGGATCACGAGTAGATCGGAAGAGGTCATAATGCCACTTTACAGAGCAATGGTCAGACCTCACTTGGAATACTGTTTCCAGCACTGGTCTCCATACCTTAAGAAGGATATAGCTCTGCTGGAGAAGGTGCAGAGGCGAGCCACGAAACTAGTCAAAGGTATGGAAAAATTGAGCTACAAAGAACGCCTAAGAAAACTGGGACTATTCACCCTCGAGAAGAGAAGATTGCGAGGGGATTTGATAGAGACTTTTAAAATATTAAAAGGATTTGACAAAATAGACCAGGAAACAGCATTACTAACATTTTCAGAGGTGACACGGACACGGGGTCATAGCCTAAAACTGAGTGGCAGCAGGTTTAGGACAAATGTTAGGAAGTTCTGTTTCACACAGAGAGTGGTTGGCGCTTGGAATGCTCTCCTGGAGGAGGTTGTGGCGGAGACTACTGTTCCGAGTTTCAAGCGCAAGTTGGACGCACATCTTCTTGAAAATCATATTGAAGGATACGAGAAATCCGGGTCTCCTAAAAGGTGTACTTAAATGGGCCACCGTGTGTGCGGATCGCCGGACAAGATGGACCTCGGTCTGATCCGGTGAAGGCATTTCTTATGTTCTTAAGTAAGGAAGTTCTTCTTCACCCAGAGAGTGGTAGAAAACTGGAAAGCTCTTCCGGAGGCTGTTATAGGGGAAAACACCCTCCAGGGATTCAAGACAAAGTTGGACAAGTTCCTGCTAAACTGGAACGTACGCAGGTAAGGCTAGTCTCAGTTGGGGAACTGGTCTTTGACCTAAGGGCCGCCGCATGAGCGGACTCCTGTGCAAGATGGACCACTGGTCTGACCCAGCAGCGGCAATTCTTATGTTCTTATCCCCATCAGCTGAGCCGGTTTTGGAGATTCCTGCCAGCTCAGCTGATGGGAATTCCCCCTGCCAGGATCAGCCTGAGCTGCAGAGCCCTATACCCCTCAATATCCTTCTGACATCCCCCAACATTTCTGGACCCTCCTACATCACCTAACATCATGGAATACCCAACACCACCCGACCTCATGGAACACCCCCTCACATCACTGATACCACTGTACCTTTCACTGGAAAATCAGCAGGATGGAAGCCCACATGCTGCGTGCTGAGAATGCCTATAGGGCTGTGTGCCGAGAATGACAGGCCTTCCCCCTCCCAATGCATCTTAGGCCCCTCCCACTGCATCCCAAGATGCATTGGGAGGGGGAAGGCCCATCAGCAGAAGAGGTGTTGGATCATTAATGAGTATTGGAGTACCTGGAGTATTGTGTTCAGTTTTGGAGGCCGCATCTGGTGAAGGATATAAAAAGATGAAGCAGTCCAGAGAAAGGCGATGAAAATGGTAAGAGATCTGAACCAAAAGAAGTATGAGAAGAGACTGGAAGACCTAAATATATACGGAGGAGAGGAGGGACAGGGGAGATATGATATAGACGTTTAAATACTTGAAAGGTATTAATATAGAACCAAATCTTTTCCAGAGAAGAAAAAAATGGTAAAACTAGAGGGCATAATTTGAGGTTACAAGAAGGAAGACTTAGGAGCAATGTTAAGAAATTCTTTTTATAGGAGAGGGTGGTAGATGCCTGGAATGTCCTCCCTAGGAAAGTGGTGGAGAGGAAACTGATGATGGAATTTTAAAAAATGTGGATTAAAATAGAGGATCTCTAATTAGAAAACGAAGGATGTAAATTAAAGAACTAAGGCCGGTATTGGATAGATGTTAAAAAGAACAGAACGTTGAGGCACATCACTTGTAACATTCCTTTCCTCAGAGCGATCTCCATTGATTATTACCCTCTGTTGCCTTTCACTCAACTAGTTCTTGACCCAGCCCATTACTTTGGGACCCATCCCGAGGGCACTCAGTTTATTTATAAGCTGTTTGTGCGGAACACTGTCAAAGGCTTTGCTAAAATCTACATACACCATATCTAGCACACTCCCTCTATCCAATTCTTTGGTCACCCAGACAAAGAAATTGATTAGATTTGTCCGACAAGACCTACCTCGTGAATCCATGTTGCCTCTGGTCCTGTAATCCACAGGATTCCAGAAATTTCATCATTCTCCATTTTAAAAGTGTTTCCATTAATTTGCTTACCATAGAACTCAGACATATCAGCCTGTAATTCCCTACTTCTTCCTTACTTCCATTTTTGTGGAGAGGGACTATATCTACCTTTCTCCAGTCCTCCGGTACCACTCCCGACTCTAGAGACTCATTTAAAAAGTCAGTCAGCGAGCCAACAGAACTTCCCTATGTTCCTTCACTGTCTTGTCTGTTTAGATTGTGAGCTCTTTCGAGCAGGGACTGTTTTCTTCTTCTTTGTGACTCTGTGCAGTGCTGCGTGCATCTGGTAGCGCTATAGAAATAATAATTAGTAGTAGTAGTTTTGCCCACTACATTTCCACTTTTTCCAGACGTACCCATCCAGACAATTCCTTGACGTACTCCCCCTTCTGAATAAAGTTAGTTTTTTTAAAGTCTAGAACCTTTGCTTTTGAATGAGCCCTCTCTATACCCATCTTAGCATTAAACCGTACCATGCAGTGATCACTGGATGCCAGATGATCACCCACTGTAACATCAGAAACACTGTCCCCGTTTGTAAGCACTAAGTCCAGTATGACCCCATCCCACGTGGGTTCCATTACCAACTGCTGGAACAGTTCTCCTTGTAGAAGACCCCGCAATAGGGATACCCCAATCAATATCTGGCATGTTAAAATCATCTATTAGTAAAACTTCCCCCTTTTTAGATATATTGTGAATGTCTACTATTAAATCTCTGTCCACTTCTTTCATCTGTAAATGTAAATATATTACCATTCCCTCTTTCCAAATTGGTCCACAATGCCACTTCCTTGCCCTGCAGATCCTGCCATTGTGTGGCTTTAATATGATCTTTAACATATAACGCTACTCCCCCTCTTTTTCTTCCTATCCTGTCTTTCCTGAATAGATTATAGGCCAGTATAACTACTTCTTAGTCATGGTTCTCCGTGATTGCCACTATATCCAACTCATTTTCTTCAATCACAGCTTCTAGATCCAGAATCTTGTCTCCCATACTTTGAGCATCAGTATATACTGCTTTCCAGACATTGCCCCCTTTTCCCATCCGTGTAGAGGTATTCAGTGATTTACTTACCTGGGGGCTTTGATCACCTTGCCCCACCACTTCTAGTTTAAAGTCTTCTAGTTTAAAGCCCTCTAGTTAAAGCCTGCTGCTGAAGACGCTTTTTCCCTTCTTTGACAGATGCGCACCATCCCTGCTCAGCAGCCCTTGGAAAATAATCCCATGGTCCAGGTAGACACAATGCTCTAGACAACACCATCCACGTAGCCATGCATTGATCTCCAGGATGCATAAGAACATAAGAATAGCCTTACTGGATTAGACCAATGGTTCATCAAGCCAAGTAGCCTGTTCTCATGGTGGCCAATCCAGGTCACTAGTACCTGGCCAACACCCAAGGAGTAGCAATATTCCAAGCTACCGATCCAGGGCAAGCAGTGGCTTCCCCCATGTCTTTCTCAATAACAGACTATGGACTTTTCCTCCAGGAACTTGTCCAAACCTTTCTTAAAACCATCTATGCTATCTGCTCTTACCACAACCTCTGGCAACGGGTTCCAGAGCTTAACTATTCTCTGAATGAAAAAAAATTTCCTCCAATTGGTTTTAAAAGTATTTCCCTGTAACTTAATCGAGTGTCCCCTAGTCTTTGTAATTTTGGATGGAGTGAAAAATTGATCCACTTGTACACTCAGGATTTTGTAGACTTCAATCATATCTCCCCTCAGCTGTCTCTTTTCCAAGCTGAAGAGCCCTAACCATTTGTCTTTCCTCATACGAGAGGAGTTCCTTCCCCTTTACCATCTTTATCGCTCTTCTTTGAACCTTTTCTAGCACTACTATATCTTTCTTGAGATAAGGAGACTAGAATTGAATGCAATACTCCAGATGAGGTCGCACCATGGAGCGATACAGGGGCATAATAACATTCTTAGTCTTGTTAACCATCCCTTTTTTAATAATTCCTAGCATCCTGTTTGATTTATTGGCCGCTGCCACACATTGGACGGAAGGTTTCGTCGTATTGTCTATAATGATACCCAGATCCTTTTCTTGGGCGCTAATCCCCAAGGTGGACCCTAGCATCCAGTAACTGTGATTCAGGTTATTCTTCCCAATATGCATTACTTTGCATTTGTCCATATTAAATTTCATCTGCCATTTGGATGCCCAGTCTTCCAATTACCTAAGGTCCGCCTGCAATTTTTCACAATCCACATGCGTTTTAACAACTCTGAACAGAGGAATTCAGGGGGGGGGGCTGTTGCTTGCCAGCAGGAGACATTGAGCATCCCGCTATTGTGTGTGGGGGGGTTCTGTTTATTCTGCGCATGTGCTCATCCCTGTAGCCGGCAATGGGCACATGCAAATTTAGCGAGTCTTCGCTATTCTCTGCCAACCTCATTTGCATGAGCGTTTTTTGGAAAATGACTCACTTTTTTACAGTCACTACTATAATGAGTACGATTAGCAGCCAGTCGTTTTTTAAAAAAAAATTTAGCCCCGAGCTAGATAAACCCTTGGTCTGACCCAGTAGAGCAACTCTTAAGTTGTGCTATGTTCTTATGTTTGCATCAGATCTTTCCATAAAGGGAAATATTATCTGAGGAATTATATTAGTCAGCTTAATGTGATTTGTGAGATCTGTAAACATAAATGCTCTGGAGACTTCATAAAGGTTTTCAGGGACATTATTATACCTAATGGGCGTTCAGTATAATATAAACACTCCTAAATCATTCAATAATAGAGCATAGCAAAAAAACCATTCCTCACATTCACCAACAGGAGTTTGTTATCTGGTCTGGAGAACTTCTGGTGGTGGTTTGGGCTGGTGAGATGGTTCTGACGCATATAATGCTTTGGTAAGGATGATTTTTTTCTGTTGTCTATCGAAAGCCTGGCTTCTTATTCATGTACTGAATTACCATTTGGCCTTTATTTCTCCTGGGATTTTGTCTGATGAATCCTGGCGAGCTCTTACTTCTTTACTTTGTATATGATGTCTACAGTAGAAGTCAGTTCCCTGTTTTACTCATGTCTTTGAAACTTACTTTAGTTCTCTATATTATCAGAGAAATAGATCTTAACACACTTGTTATTTCCAGCTTCTATTCCATTTCCTAGCTTTGGTGTCTTTTGGAAATATTTCACTAACAGCTGCGAGAATATCAATTATCCACCTCCCACACTGACACATTCAATACAGCCGAGCTCGGTCCTCTTCATATAGTGATTAGAAAATGTTAGTGTATGGAGGTACTGCAGGGCTAGGCAGTTGCAAGATGAGGTGTTGAGTCTTTGTCAAGAAAGGGAAAGAGAAAACATTGCAAATATTGTATGAAAAACCAAACAAAACCCCAAATATAACCCCCCCTAAAAAAATTTAAAAAGGCCTCTGCTACAGAGCAGGAGACACTGGATTTGTCAGGGGAGGGTCACTGAGTACGTGTGCTTCTAAATAGCAGAGATCAGTAGGAGGAGTCAGAGGTCCAAGTGGGAGGGGGAAATGTATAAAAGGGAAGTGAGGAGTAAGTTCTAGGCTTTTGGTTATCCTGATCTCTCAGGAGAGTTCCACTATAAGAGAACATGCAGGGTTTTACTTTTCCAAGGAGAGCACAGAACAAAGAGTGTGTGGAGACCTATCTCAAAACAGGAAACTGTGAATGAACAGATCTACTTCTGGCAGAGTCTGTTTCAGCTTGGTGGGACCCAAGAGTAGCTAACTATGAGTATAAATGAATTGTTTGCAGAGATTGGGAAACATAAAAAAAGTGGGTCTGAAGTGACTTTTTCTTAAAACGTTGTGAAGATCAGTTTCAATATGCACACCTTTGATATCAAGTTCAGGTAAAAGTTCCAGTTATCAATTGCATCTTCCTTGGCTAAGAACATAAGACTAGCCTTACTGGGTCAAACCAAGGGTCCATCTTCACGGAGGCCACTCCCAAGTCAAAAGTACCTGGCAAAACCCCAAACTGTAGCAGCATTCCATGCCACTGATCCAAGGCAAACTGTGGCTTTCCCCATGTCTGTCTCAATAGCAGACAATGGACTTTTCCTCCAGGAACTTGTACAAACCTTTTTTAAAACCAGCTATACTAACTGCTCTTACCACACCCTCTGGCAATGCGTTCCAGAACTTAACTATTTTCCGAGTGAAGAATTATTTCCTCCTATTGGTTTTGAAAGTACTAAAAAATTTAAAGTGAATCAGGTTGAGCAGACTGGATGGACCGTCATCTACTAAGTTACTCTGTAATTTCATCGAATGTCCCCTACTCTTTGTAAGTCCTGATGCAATGAAAAATTGATCCACTTGAACCCATTCTACGCCACTCAGGATTCTGTAGACTTCAATCCCTTCAGCCGTCTCTTCGCCTTAACCTCTTCAGTCTTTCCTCATACGAGAGGAGTTCCATCCCCTTTATCATCTAGGTCGCTCTTCTTTGAACTTTTTCTAGTGCCGCTATAACTTTTTTGAGATAAGGAGGCCAGGTGAGGTCACACCATTGAGTGATACAGAGGCATTATAACATTCTTAGTCTTATTTACCATTCCTTTTATAATAATTCCTAGCATCTTGTTTGCTTTTTTGGCCGTCGCCACACATTGGGTGGAAGGTTTCAGCGTATTGTCCATGATGACACCCAGATCTTTTTCTTGAGTGCTGCCCCCCAATGTATCTAGCAACTATGATTTTGATTATTCTTCCCAATGTGCATCACTTTACATTTGTTCACATTAAATTTCATCTGCTATTTGGACGTGTGGAAGGGCATAATCAAAAATGTGACTAATTCTGAGGTTGGACGTTTTGTGTAAGACTTCCACAATCCCAGCAGGAAAAATGTCCATTTTCAAAGCTGCCTCTATCTTTTATTTCTGAACATGAGCTAGGTATAAGTTTTGGTTCTTAGGATGTCTACCTTTTTTGCCCATTTTGAAAAATAAAAATGTCCACACAAAAAACATACAAAAGCAAGTTTTCTAGACGTACCCACCAACTACCTTATATGATCGCTGCAGAGGAATCCCCATCAGTGGGGATTCCTAGAGGCTCAGCTGATAGGGATTCCCCCTGCCAGGATCAGCTGAGCCACAGAGCCCTACACCACTCCCCCTGAAATCCCCATGACATCTTAGACCTCTCTCAAAATCCCCTAATATCCCCGTGACATCCTGGACCTCTCCCAATATCTCCTTGATATCCCAGACCTCTCCCCCAGTCATGACCAATGGAGAAGTAAGGGGGGGGGGTCATGCCTTAAAACCTCCAGTGGTCTTCTTGTCAGTTTGGACACCTTTGTAGAACTTAGACACAACTCAAATAGGTCTAACTGCCGGCATCTAAGTTCCTTCTAGAAAAGCTTTGAATCTGGCTGGGGTATGTCCAGGTTGAAGCGTGCCCAATTCCCACTCATAATACACCTCCAAACATGCCCCTTTGCTCTCTTGATGCACAGCAGCTTAGAAGTGCTGATGAACATCCAGAAAATTAGTTTTAATTATCGGCATTTGGACATCCCTGCTATTAGGATGTCCAAGTGCCGACATGCTGGTTTTGGGATGTTTTGAAGTTTTGATTATGAGCCCCCTAGTCTTCCAATTTCCTAAAATCTTCCTGCAATTTCACAGTCCGCATGCGTTTTAACAACTTTGAACAGTTTGGTGTCATCTGCAAATTTACTCTCCCTTTTACAAAACTGCGCTAGCATTTATAGCGCTGGCCATGGCGGTAACAGCTCTGATGCTCATAGGAATTCTATGAGCATCGGAGCTGTTACCACCACGGCCAGCACTAAAAACGTTAGCACAGTTTTGTAACAGGGGGGTTAATCACCTCACTCATAGTTCCAATTTCCATACCATTTATAAATAAGTTAAATACAGATCCCTGCGGCACACCACTATTTACCCTCTTCCATTGAGAAAAATGGTCATTTAACCTTAAACTTTGTTTTCTGTCCGATAACCAATTCTTAATCCACAATTGAACATTGTTTCATATCCCATGACTCTGATTTTCTCAGAAGTCTCTCATAAGAAACTTTGTCAAAAGCTTTCTGGAAGTCTAAACTACATCAATTGGCGCACCTTTATCCACATGTTTATTTACATTACATTAGTGACTTCTATTCCGCCTGTACCTTGCAGTTCTAGGCGGATTACAAAAGAGCTGACTGGACATTTCCAGGAACGTTACAATTTTGTTGGTTACACATTGGGTAAAAAAAGCTGGATAATTCCAGGGAAGTTACAATTATTTTTGGTTACAAATGAGATAGGGTAGCTGGATTATTTCCGTAGCAATTGTGAATTAGATCGTAAGATTTTTGGACATTTCTAGGCAATTACAAACAGTTAAGATAGCTGTATATTTCTTGGAGCATTACATTTTAGGGAACTGTATTCTTGGTAGATATTTTGAGGATGAAAAGATTACCAAAGGAGTGGAGGCTTTGGGAGGGGAATTTTACCATTGAGGAGAGGAAAGAGGGGGGAGAGTTAAGGTATCTGGATAAATTTTTTGAATAACAGTGTTTTGATTTCTTTTCGAAATGTTTTGAGGTCGCTCGTAGTTGTCAACAGGTTGGAGATGGAGTGGTCGATTTTCGCTGCTTGCGTTGCAAGGAGGTTGTCAAACATTTTCTTGCGCTGAGTACCTTTGAGTGGAGGATAGGCAAAAGGGGTCAGGGTTCTTCTTTGTCTAGTGGTGAGGATTTGATGTAGGCGGTTGTTTAGGTAGGAGGGGGCAGAGCCGTTTAATGTTTTGAATAGTAGACAGTAAAGTTTGAATTGAATTCGGGCTTGAATTGGTAACCAGTGAGAGTCTAGGTAGGCAGAGGTGATGTGGTCATATTTTCTCAGGGAGTAGATCAGTCTGAGAGTGGTGTTTTGTATAGTCTGAAGCTGTTTTAGCATGTTGGCAGGGCATGGCAGATAGAGGGAGTTGAAGTAGTCCAGTAGACCTAGTACTAGGAATTGGACTATGAGCCTGTATTGCTCTATGTCAAAGAATTTTCTTATTTTATGTAAATTTCTCATAATTAAGAAAGCTTTCTGGGTTGTCTTATTGATTTGGGCCTGCATTGTGCAACATCTGTCTATCGTTATTCCTAGGAGTTTAAGTTCGGGCTGTATTGGTATTTGGTGGCCTTGATTTCCAATTCTGTGATGGTGGGGGTTTTGGCCTTTTTGAGCAGAAGGAATTTTGTTTTATCTGAGTTTAGATTTAGTTTGTGGTCTGCCATCCATTTTTCCACTGCATCTAATGTTTTTTCCAGTTTTATTGTTGAGGTGGGGTCTGCTGAGTCGAAGGGGAGGAGTATAGTGATGTCGTCCGCGTAGCTGAAGGATGTAACATTTACGTTGTCTAAAGTGGTTCCGAGGGAGGAGATAAAGAGGTTGAAGAGCCTAGGTGATAGTGGAGATCCTTGTGGAACTCCGCAGGGGTTGGACCATGGATCAGAGTTGAGGTTGTTGGACTTTACTCTGTAAGTTCTAGATTTGAGGAATCCTTGGAACCAGTTGTATACCCTGCCTGCGATCCCTATGGCTTCAAGTATTTACACCTTCAAAGAAGTCAAATTAGGGCTAGACTCACTAAAGTCAGCGATCGTCACTAAACCTGACGATGGCCCACTGCGTGTTTTTCCCCTTGATCACCCATTTTCCAATCCGATCCAATCCATGCAAATGAGTAAAGCCCCATGCAAAATAGCCATGCGATTGATTCATTTACATCGCTTGTCTATTTACCGACTGGTCTGCCTGGGGGTTTTTTTTTTTCAATGGCACAGATATTTTGTGTGTATTACATACACAAAATATCTGTCCCATAGAAAAATGAAAACAAAATCCACCCCCCTGACAAACGCAGCGACCCACCCGAAACTAAAACAAATGGCAGGAGGGATGCCCACTCCCTCCTGCCACCGGAGGCCCACCTCCCCCTCCAGGCCCCCATGCCCCGTACCTTAAAAGTTGGGAGCAGGAGGTACTGAAAACACCTCTTGCTCCTCCTCTCTCACCGACGACACTGGGTCTTAGGCCCCTCCCTGGTGTACATTATTCTCATTATGATCATTGTTTCCCAGCAGACCCAACACAGTTACCTCCTGTACTATGTCCTACATTCCGCTAAGGACCAAATCTAAAATAGCTCCCCATCTTGGTTTCTGGACCAGTTGCTCCAAGAAGCAGTATTTGTGACTGCTAGGAATTTTATCTCCCTAGCACTCTCTGATGTAACATTTATCAAGGATTGAATTTCAAACTCACTATAATCCACACAATCAAATTTAGAACCCAATCATCCAGCACGGGCTATCAAAAAGTGGAGAAAAAGCCTCACATGTAAAGAGCACAGCACTGTAGAACTCCTTTGAGGAACATAAAACAGCAGGCCTCACCTTCATTCATTGACTAAAAAAACTCCACTGCATGCATCCAACATTTACAATAAATCTACTATTGCATTTATCAGTATATATTATATAAATTTAACCAATTACCCACTTTAAACACCCAGGATGCATAACACTTTCAGAGTAAACAGTGAACTGGTGAAGAGGGTTCTTCATCAATCAAACAGAGCCACACAAAATTCAACAAGTTCAAAAAACACACTTATCTCAATAAACTTCAGTTCTTCCACTGATGGCTGAACAGTCAGATTGCGATTTCCACCACTGCGTCAAGGGAAATTTCAAAAAGTGCTTCTCACTTCGCTGGATGTAACACACCCATTATTATACATTTGTCCAATTCTCCAGCTTTCCTAATCTTTGAAAACATTTCTTCATCTGTCTGCTCATTCTGTCCCAGGGGATGGTAGTACAGTATAACCCTACCTTTATATTCCTTCCCTTCACACATGAAATTCCATATGGATTCCACAATGCTATCTGTATAATGGGCAATTCCCTCTTTAACATAAAGCGCAACCTCCCCCCTCCAATTTGATCTACTCTATTACTGTCCCATTGATTGTCCTCCTTCCACCAGGTCTTCGAGATGCCTATTATATCTACCTCATCATTCAATGCTTTATACTCTAACTCTCTTACTTTATTTTTTAGACTTCTAGCATTTATATATAGACACTTCAAATTTTATTTTTCCATGTATTTACAGGCTGCTGAGAAGATGACAGGGATAACGTCACATCTTTACTCTGCTTCCCTCTTAAGCACACTTGGCTTTCTTTCACCATTTTTGAAACCTCTTTACTGGGACTCCCTAAATATTCTGATTCAACGGTATCCTTCAAGGATACCCCACAGCGAACCATCTGCTCCTGGGCAACTGTAGCCCCCCCACCCCCCCAATCTTAGTTTAAAAGCTGCTCTATTTCCTTTTTAAACGTTAGCACCAGCAGCCTGGTTCCATCCTGGTTAAAGTGGAGTCTACCCTTTCGATAATTGGCTCCCCCTTTCCAAGAAGGGAGCCCAGTTCCTAACAAATCTAAATCCTTCAACCCTGTACCATCATCTCAACCACACATTGAGACTTCAGAGTTCGTGCACATAGAATGGGGAGCATTTCTGAAAATACTGCCCTGGAGGATCTTGATTTCAGCTTTTTACCTAAGAGCCCAAATTTGGCGTCCAGAATCTCCCTCCCATATTTTCCTATGTCATTAGTACCATTACTCAAGAATGCACACTGGCTTCCAGTAGCACACCGCATTATATATAAACAATGCTTACTTACCTTTAAAGCTTTAGAATTCAAAACTCCTGCCTTTATTTTTAGAGTCTTAATACCTTATACTACCTCTAGATCTCTTAGATCACAAGATCAACATCTATTAGCTATCCCCTCATTAAAAGTTATTAACACAAGGCGCAATACAATCTTTTCAATAACAGCCCCTCAGTCCTGGAATGATCTCCCACTCTATTTAAGACAAGAAAAAAACTTAGACAAATTTAAGACCAAACTTAAAAGTTTTCTATTTACAGATGCTTTTAATGATTAAAATCTTCCGCATTGCCAATCTAATTTTCTTCGTTAATCGTCATTGTCTCCCTTCCTAATGTACTTCCCTTGAATTATTGAATTTAATAATGAATGTAACCATTAAATAACTTCCCTTTTGTTTTATTATTATACGTAGAAATATGTCACCTAAATGTATTGATATCTGTTTAAATAAGTTTTCTTTTTACCCAAATTATTGTATGTCTGAATGATATGTTACCTAAATTTTTGAACTATTTGTACATCGCCTAGAATTTTGAATAGGCGATTACCGGTAATCAAACTATTTAATAAACTTGGAAACTTGGATGTACCAAGATAGCTGGCTCCTCCCCAGCACTATCTAATATATAAGTAATGTGTGAAGTCCGCCACCTTTTCACCAGGCAGGCAAGTGACCAGGTTATCATCACACACACCAGCCACCCAGCTATCTACATGCCTAATGATTGAATCTCCCACTACAATGGCCATCCTTACTCCTCCCTTCTGGGATGAAGCTCCTGGAGATAGATCCTCGGTACAAGAGGATATCACATCTCCTGGTGGGCAGGTCCTGTCTACAGGATCATTTCCTGTATCACCAGATGATGTTCTCTTTTTAGGAGACCTCCCTTCTCCAAGACAACACAGGGGCTGCCAGACTGGAGGTGGGCTTCAATGTCCCTGTAGGTATCCTCTCTATCTCCCTCAGCTTCTCCAAGTCTGCAACTCTAGCATCAAGGGAATGGACTTATTCTTTGAGAACCAGGAGCTCTTTGCAGCATACATATATAATTTGTCACTAACTAGGAAATAATCATACATGTGACACTCAGTGCAAAAGAATGAATAGCTCCCCTCTTGCTGCTAGACTACTGTCTGCATCTTATTATTGAGCTGCTTAATTAAATCCTATTAAAGTACTGGGTATGTTAGACTGGTATAGAGAGCCTTAAGATAATTGGTATGCTTTATTTAGCGTTTGAATCTTAGCAAGAAATGAAATGTAATACGAATATGTAATAAACAGTTCATCTGTTGTCCTACATAGGATAATTGACTATTTAAATTAAGACTATACATAAAGGAAATGGGCGATGTTTGAGTGGGCACAGGGTGGGTGGGAGGGAATGCAGATTAAGCCAGACCTTGGCTGCCAGAGACTTTCTCTAGCAGAAAGTTCAAGTTTAACAACTATAGGAGGCTTTTACTCTATGGAAACTAGCTAAGTAAAGCTTACTCTTTTAAGATCAAAAATTATCTTCATAAAGGAACCTACAGTTTAGCTTTTATCCCCCAAATTAGCAAAGCTCAGAGCAAAATAATGTATACTTACCCATAGAAATATCCTGTCTCCTCTCCTCTCTGAAAGATATGTCCTATCCTTTCCTCTCAGAGAGAAATATGTCCTCTGCTCATCTCCTCTCTTCTCAGAAAACAGTGTGAAGGCCAAGTATGGAGATTGACATACTGGGTTTCAGATCCTCTGGCCTACCGAACATTCATCTGACCCCAACCTATGCTCAGCTCAAGAGACTAATAGACAGTACAAACCTTATTCACAGTTGAACACTGAAAACATACATTGCAAGACTTGATGTTCATATATGACTCGACTCAGCTGTGTTTCAGCTGATCTGCCTTCATCAGAAGTGAACTGAACCTTTAGTTTAATATGCGGCTCTAGAAACTGAATGCAATGTGACCGATAAGGTAGGCTTCAGAAAATCACAGGTCACAGCAGCATAATCAATATAAAAACCACTTCCCACTTTCTGCTTCCTTTGATTGTGGTTTCCATGAGATGCAGTTCTCCTTTTTGTCTTTTGTGCATGCTAATGGCAACTTTACTGTATGGCTGTTAATACAAGAAATAGAAATAGACCAGTTAAAGTGAGCTTAGCACACAGGAAAAATCTGCACAAAGGCATTATAAGGCCACATTTTACTGCAGCTTCGTATAAGGAGCCCAGCAGGTCAGTAAATATAGCCCTAAAACAATAGGAGAGAAAAAGCCTTGCCAAAATTTTAATTGATTGTTCTGGGCTACCAAAATACTTGTCTGAAACTTAACTGATAAATTAGCCAATTAATTTTGACTGGATATACTGCAACTAAATATTAGCCTTGGGGCTAATAGTTTTGATTGGTTTTCAGGCTAGGTTATTCTTGTCCTGTTTTATCCCATTCGAGAAATCCCTCCATTTTGTCCCTCTAAGAAAGTCAGAATTGTATGCCCACTTGTAACTGGTAATTGTAGGGCCTGGATCAGCCTATCGTGAAATGACAGAGTTAGTCAGTGGTCATTTATTGTTCTGACCATCACAAAAAACAAACAAACCCTGAAAAGGAGATTACATTTTGGTAATGATTTATGGTAAACTAATGGGGTTTTCTTCCTTTTTATATCAGACTGAGCAAATGGCAGAAGGAAATCAAACTTCAGTGACAGAATTTGTTCTCCTTGGATTTGCCAATGTTTCACACCTGAAGACTGTGCTATTTCTCTTTTTTTTTGTAATATATTTAATGACAGTTCTGTTAAATGCTGGCATCATTGTATTAATTCACCTGGATAACAACCTTCACAAACCCATGTACTTCTTCCTCAGTCATTTGGCGTTTGTGGATCTCTGCTGCTCCTCTGATGTTGCCCCCAAAATCATGGTCGGCCTTCTCTATGACAATAAAGTTATTTCATACTTGGGGTGTGCAGCACAGCTGTACTTTTTTATTGCATTTGCCTGTACAGACAATTTTCTGCTGGCAGCAATGGCGTATGATCGTTATGTGGCAATATGTAACCCATTCATGTATCACATTATTGTGACGAAAAGACTGTGCAGTCAGCTAGTGGTCCTCTGCTACTTTTCAAGCGCTTTGCACTCCCTGATTCAGACAGGCACTACCTTCCAATTATCCTTCTGTAGGTACAATGAAATTAACCATTTCTTCTGCGACATCCCCCCACTGATGAAGATCTCCTGCTCAGACACATACGTCCATGAGATCGTGATTGCTATCTTCGTTGCCTCTGTAACTGTATTCTCAATTCTGGTGATTCTGACATCCTACACTTTCATCCTCTTCAGCATCCTGAGAATCCGTAGTGCAGAGGGAAGACACAAAGCCTTCTCCACCTGTGCCTCACATTTTGTCAGCGTTACTTTGTTCTATGGAACAATTATTTTTATGTATATGAGACCCAGTTCAAGCTACTCCCTTGAGCATGACAGGGTTGTTTCTGTTTTTTATACTATGATGATTCCGGTGTTAAACCCCCTTATCTACAGTTTGAGGAACAAAGAAATGAAAAATGCCATTAGAAAAACCATTTCTAGACATATCCTTTGTCAGAAACTGAATTCCATTGACTTAATCCACTCATGAAGTGGTAATTTATCCAACAAAATAATAATGTCCTTTGCCATTATAGTTTATTTAAATCTGATTTTTCCAATGGAAATGTACAGTATATGCCTAGAATTAAATTTAAAATTGTAAAAATCATCCCAGCTGATATTCAGCCGGCAATGGTCAGTGTTTTTTTAAACTCTGACTGTGACCGGCTAGAGTACCCTCGGCTATTCGATGCCAGGCTTTAAGACATCTTCTGTACCACCCTGGCTCGTCCCTTTTTTTGTGGCAGTCAGAGGCAATACACAGCAGCACTGCCCGTTAGGTGGCAAAAGGCAATTTAAGCAGGTAGAAGCCTCTTAAATTGCTTTGAATATTGGCTGGATCATGGCCTTTTATTGTTTTAGTTTCCAAGCAAAGAACTGTTTTACTCAAAGTGCAATCACTTATATTACACACAGAAGAGAACTCTTTTTTTACAGCCCTGAACATAAGAAACTCAGATCACAGATCTCATCATTTCTATAGCGCTGCAAGATGTACACAGCACTGTACATTAGGGCCCTGATTTTGTAAAGTGCATCCAAATTTAGGTGTAGTTTGAACATTCTTGTATGCGCAATCCAGCAAAATTTAAACGTCCTTTAAAGAATCGCCCTCAGCGTCGGGTAGACGTTCATATTATTAGGCATCCTTTAGAGCAGTGGTTCCCAAACCTGTCCTGGGGGACCCCTAGCCAATCAGGTTTTCAAGATATCCCTAATGAATATGCATGAGAGAGATTTGCATATAATGGAAGTGACAGGTATGCAAATCTCTCTCATGCATATTCTTTAGGGATATCTTGAAAACCTGACTGGCTGGAGGTCCCCCAAGACAGGTTTGGGAACCACTGCTTTAGAGAATCGCTTTTTTAGGCAGGAGTTAGACGTTCAACCAATGTCCTTAACATAATATTTTATAATTATGATGTTATCAGAATGGTGATTTTATGCTGTTTTTCATTATAACTCTAAAATGCTGGCAACACAATATTTTCTTTTAATATGTTTAATCTTGTTATTTCTTTTTCTTCTGTGAGAACCAGCAATGTCAGGGTAGAAGGCTGTAGGTCTAACCAGTGTGCTACAGAGTAAGTTATCAAACTGCATAGCATTGTAAGGAGGTCTACTTTTGAGCGTAGTTTGGGCAGCAGATAGATGTGAGTTCTGTGAATGGGACATAGGCGGACTTTGGATGTTCCCAATGCGATCTGCTAAATAAGTTTCTTGCTTGTTATTTTTGCTTTATTAAGCTCAAAATACATTTAATAATGCAGCACATAAACAGGGCACATGAATAAAAAGATATTGCATGCAAAACCTTCTATTTTTGTGGGCAAACAGCAATGTTATTTGCTCATTATAGGAAAAGATCCATTAACTGAAGCACAGCACATTAAAAACATAGCTTTATATTTCTTGCTAAAAAAACAACCCTTTTTTCTCAGTACAGAGTGCTGCAATGAGCTCATTCTTCAAACAGGTGCATTAAGCAAGCAAAGCACTTGAAAAGAAGATATATATTGCATAGATAATCTCATTTGGAAAAGGTTCAAAACAGATACAGACCTCCTCAGCATGGCTTCTAGTTCATTGCAAATGGACGTCTCCACTGCACAATGCTGACCACATTGTGAGATCATCAAGGTGCACCTGGAAGGTAGAATGCCACAATTAAAATAGGAATATCTGCTGGGGGAACTAGTTGGGATTCAAACCTATGACCTTTGTAAGATGGGAATAGGGCTTTTACCCATTGAGCCGCTGCAGCGTCCAGTCAGGTCTTTCTTCCTCACATGTGATATGATACCTTAGGGACCCGCTAAGGTATGATCTGCTCAGGTATCATATCACAACTGCCTGCAAGAAAGCAGCTCTAGCTTTCATTGTCTAAAAGTCATGGGTTCAAATCCTTCCTCCCACTTCCTCTCCAATGCCTTTACAGCTTCCTATTTGCTCTCATAAAAGAGTATGGATGGTAGACTGCCATTTTCATCAGCACTCTGCCCTTTACAGGCAAACTTATTTAGAGACCTTCACATGGCTAGGATCTCCTAAGCTCTCATGGTAGGAACACCTTCCTCAAAGGAAGCACCTGTGGCTCAGTGGTTTAAAGCACTGCTTTCATTGTTGAAAGGTCATGGGTTTGAATCCCAAGTATGGTCTAATTGACACAGAATCAAGTAGTGCTCTTTCTATCAATTGCTAACCTCACTTATTCTTATTTTTTGGTAGTATGGCAATGTTATTTTGTTTGACAATAAAATTATATGCACTATGCTAGCACCAGTATTATATTTTATAGATATCTAGCTTGTAATTTTTTTTTAATGTCTATTCTGTGAGATGGAGCAGTGGGGGATTAGAACCAACAAGGTTTATGTGCTAAAGTTAAAGTTCTAACCACTGTGCTACACAATGAGCCAAAATAATTTTTAAACACTTTGCTTTAGGCTTCCGCTCGCAAGGCGTGCAATGATATTATCGCGTTTTAGCATTGTGACGTCATGAGATTGGCAATTTTTCCATGGAGAGCATTCTAGCAAAATGGTAGCTAGGAGGCAGCCAAATTGTACAACTGCTGACTCCAGGTTGTTTCCCTGCTCTTCCTCCCAAATGAACATCACTATTTTGTGATGCCAGGAGTTATCTCCAACATAGGGACTCCTGGCAGAGACTGGCCAGAAGATTTAATCGCCAGGCCTCTTTCCCTCGAGCTGTAACTATTCATAGCCAACCTCCGATTTGAACTTACAAACTCAGGCGTCTTCAGCACACAACTTTTTTACTTTTACTTCGCTCTCTGTCCTTCAAGCAAGTTTAGTGCCACCAATATGTTTCATTATCTCTCAACATTTCATTTGTAATGGCAACATATTGAAATGAACTTAGCCAAAGGAAAGAAAAATTGAAATGTGCTTGGCTGCCTGCACTCATTCCCCCACCTCAGGCATTAAACCACATTTCAATTCATATACCTCAACTTTCCTTTGGCATATGTGTGCATCAATCAGTATCACAGAAGGCAGCTCAAACATTATAACACTAAGGACATTGGTTGGACATCTAACTCCAGCCTAAAAAATGATTGAGCGCAATTCTCTAAAGGATGTCTAAGTTTTACAGAACAATACAGCATAAGTAAGAACCCTAAATGGATAATAGCCAATAATATCCTAAAAGTAATAAGAACAATACAAAATTGGCTAACACATCTGGTCCTTGAGGAGAAAAAGTCTAAGGAGATGGGGCAAATCTGTAATTTAGTAAATAATGGACATCAGTATGAGCCCTTCATAAGTGAATAAACGTGGACCTCTGGCTCAGGCAATGTCTCAAAAGGTGACCAGCACCAGACCGCAGTCTAAATGAGAATACCTCATACATCATATAGTCCATAAGTGCCAAAAAAAATATACATACAAAATTCAACACACTCCCAGAACCAAATAGACTTTTTTACACCAAGGAAAAGGGGTTAAATGGGCATAACACATACATACTCTCCCTGAAAACACACCTTGTAAATAAAAACTTTCCTAATGCATACAACAATAAATATAATAAATACTATAAATATGCTAGACCCTATGGTAAACATATAAGATATAACAGTGTCTGTGTGTAAAGTGCACAAAAGAAAAATAAATAAATACCTGATAAATAATTCTAAAAGAAATACAAAGTACAAGGTGCTTCATGAAATACAAAATATATGGCAAGAATGGGACATAAAGTGCAAATGCAAAAAATCTCACTACAAATACCTAATTAAGGTACCATACCATATCATACTCAAAGTGGGAGTGCAACCTGTAGCACCATAAAAGATAGTATAAATATAAATATAAAGTGCAAATACAGGTCCTCACTACCAATCCATTATTGGGATCTTGTCATATAAAGTGCAAGTGCAATTCCTCACTAACCATACGTAATGTAAATGATAGCAATTGGAGTTCATGAGCTAAAAAGCACCACAAACACACACACACACACACCAGGCAAAAGTGATAAGTAATAAATACGTAACTTCAAATGCTAAACACTCACACATATACAGACACACAACGGCTCAGATAGAGCCCAATCAAGAATATCCTAACATATCATAACTTTAAGAGTCACTAATGAATATCACCACTCTATGAATCACCACTCGACAGAGCTCCGTTTCGCCACTTTGTCAGGAGCAGAGATTAGTTTGGAAAAAATATATGTAAAGTGGGTGAAAAACCGACATAGACTGCTGAGTCTGTCGGTAGGAAAAATCCCGCGGTTCCAAAGCGTACTACAATCAAAGACGCTAGAACCGAAAAGTTCTACGAGAACACCCAAACCACACCTAAATATAGATGCACTTTACAAAATCAGGACCATGATGTCCAAATCTGAGTGTGAAATTTTAGAGGAGAATGCACAAAAAGCACAGTTATTTACCGTAACAGGTGTTATCCAGGGACAGCAGGCAGCTATTCTCACATATGGATGATGTCATCCGACAGAGCCCCAATGCGGACGCCTCACAAGCAGACTTGCTTGAAGAAACTAGAAGTTTTAAGTCGCCCGCACCACGTATGCGCTAGTGCCTTCCCGCACAGCACAGGGTGCGTCTCATCAGTTCAGATAGCTAGCAAAGAAGGTGGGTGGGTTTTGAGAATAGCTGCCTGCTGTCCCTGGATAACACCTGTTACGGTAAGTAACTGCTTTATCCCAGGACAAGCAGGCAGATATTCTCACATATGGGTGACCTCCAAGCTAACCAGAATGGGATGGTGGGAGTGTTGGCAATTTAGGAAAATAAATTTTGTAATACTGTTTGGCCAAACTGTCCATCCCGTCTGGAGAAAGTAGCCAGACAATAGTGAGAAGTGAAGGTATGAACCGAGGACCAAGTAGCAGCCTTGCAAATTTCCTCAATAGGTGTAGATCTGAGGAAAGCTACTGAAGCTGCCATTGCTCTGACTTTATGGGCTGTGACTTTACTGTGAAGGGGTAATCCAGCCTGGGCATAGCAGAATGAGATACAAGCCGTCATCCAGTTGGAGATTGTGCGCTTAGAAATTGGATGTCCCAACTTATTGGGGTTGAAAGAAACAAAAAGTTGAGGAACAGTTCTGTGTGGTTTGGTGCGTTCCAAGTAGAAGGCCAAAGCACGTTTACAGTCCAGAGTATGAAGAGATGATTCTCCAGGGTGAGAATGTGGCTTTGGAAAAAACACTAGAAGTACGATAGATTGGTTGGTTGAGATGAAATTCTGAGACCACTTTAGGTAGAAATTTCAGATGAGTACGAAGAACCACCTTGTCATGATGGAACACAGTGAATGGTGAGTCAGTAACTAAAGCTTGCAGCTCACTGACTCGTCGAGCAGAAGTGAGAGCAATGAGAAATACCACTTTCCAAGTGAGATACTTCAGATGAGCCTTATCCATTGGTTCAAATGGAGGCTTCATGAGTTGAGTAAGGACAACATTGAGGTCCCAAACCACAGGAGGAGGTTTGACATTGAAAAGTCCTTTCATGAATCTGGAAACCACCGGATGAGCAGAGAGGGGTTTCCCTTCAATAGGCTGATGGAAAGCCGCAATTGCACTGAGATGGACTCAGATAGATGTAGACTTAAGGCCAGAATTGGATAAGTGCAACAGGTAGTCCAAAACAGAAGATAAGGAGGAATGTTGAGGCTCCTTATGATGAGAAAAACACCATGTAGAAAATCTAGTCCATTTCTGGTGATAGCATTGTCTAGTTGTAAGCTTTCTAGAAGCTTCTAAAACATCCCGTACAGATTGAGAAAACTGAAGAGGGGTTATGTTGAGAGGTACCAGGCTGTCAGGTGTAGAGACTGCATGTTGGGATGAAGCAGAGATTCTTGACTCTGTGTAAGCAGAGAAAGAAAAACTGGTAGAAGGTAGTACCATGGTTGTCTCGGCCACCAAGGAGCGATTAGAATCATGGTGGCATGATAGTTCTTCAACTTGACCAGAGTCAATGGAGGAAATGCATAGAGGAAAAGATTCGTCCATTCCAGAAGAAAAGCATCTGCTTCGAGGCGGTGAGGAGAGTAAATCCTAGAGCAGAATTGAGGCAGTTTGTGGTTGTGGGGAGCTGCAAAGAAGTCTATCTGTGGAGTGCCCCACTGTGAAAAAATGTGGTGAAGAGGCGAGGAATGGAGAATCCATTTGTGAGGTTGCAGGAGACGACTCAAGTTGTCCGCCAAGCAATTCTTCGCCCCTTGAATGTAGACTGCTTTGAGAAAGGTGTTGTGGCGGATTGCCCAGTGCCAAATTTCCAGAACTTCTTGACAAAGGGAGGTGACCCTGTCCCTCCCTGCTTGTTGACATAATACATGGCGACCTGGTTGTCCTTGCGGACGAGGACTACTGTGTCATGAAGTAGATGTTGAAAAGCATGGAGAGCTCTGAGGATTGCTCTGACTTCCAACTGATTGATATGACACTGGCGATCTGCATTGGTCCAGAGGCCTTGAGTACGGAGACCATCGAGATGAGTGCCCCAAGCGTAGGTCGAAGAGTCTGTCGTGAGGATCTTCTGATGAGGAGGCATTTGAAAAGCAAGCCTCTGGAAAGATTGGAAGAAAGCATCCACCAACGGAGAGACTGCTTCAAAGAAGGAGTGACTGTAATGTGACGAGAAAGAAGATCGCAAACCTGCGTCCATTGAGAGGCCAGGGTCCACTGAGGGATTCTGAGGTGAAGTCTGGCAAAAGGAGTCACGTGTACTGTGAAGGCCATGTGACCCAGAAGTACCATAAATACAAAACCTTTCTGGATAGAACCTTCGCGTACCAAGCAAACAAACAACAACATTGGCTAGACAACTACATTAATAAAGCTAGACTGACCTACAACGCTTTTAGAAAACTCATAAAAACTGCCTTATTCAATAGATATATCACCTAAACAGAAGCTGCACCGAACTCTTTTTTCTTTCTCGTCTTCCCAATTTGCTCCCTCTGAAATCCTAATCAAACTATATTTTGTAATTTCTGGACCTTTCAACTAAAAAGTCCCCTCTGAAATTTCTTAACAAACTGTATATTGTAATATTCGCTGTATTTTTTGTAATTTGCTGTATTTTTGTAACATTCGCTGTATTCTTTGTAATTCGCAATATCTCTCAAACAGGTCCTCTTGGGAATTTTCTTAACAAACTGTTAATTTTATTTTTCGCTTTCTTAAAGTTTCTGTACTCTGTATTTCCTCTGACTATCTGCATATTGTAACTCACTGAATGTCCAGCTCTCTTGACTGTAAACCGCCTATTCAACATTTACCTTGCCTCACTAGGTAAACTCCTACACAACCTAAATCTCAAGTTCTTCATTTATGCAGACGACATCACAATAACCATTCCATTAACCAACTTTTCACAAGAACTACTCGACCACATCTCAAACACTCTCAACCAGATAGAACTCTGGATGCTTGCATTCAGACTGAAATTAAACCCAGACAAAACAAAATTTTTTCTAGCCTCCCCCAAAGATAAAATTAAGGAAACCACAATTCAACTAAAAGGAAAGACCTTCCCCCTTGATCCGACCATAAAAATTCTGGGAGTCACGCTGGACAAAAACTTATCTCTAGATAACCATACCGACCTCATAATTAGGAAAAGCTTCTCGGTACTTTGGAAACTTCGCACCATAAAAAAAACACTTCTATGACAATGCATTCCGCCTACTTGTACAATCCTCCATCCTCAGCATCCTTGACTATTGCAATATCATCTACCTTAACGCCACTAAGAAAACTACCAGGAGACTAAAAACAGTCCAAAATACCGCGGTGCGCCTCATCTTTGGCCTAAAGAAATGGGAACATGTCACCCCTTTCTATCACCAACTACACTGGCTACCATTTGAATCTAGAATTCTTTTTAAATTTGCATGCTTCTGCTACAAATCGGTTAACGGCTCCTCCCCAAGTTACATAAACACACACTTTAACCTCTACTGCAGCAACAGGACATCACGGAGAACTCAATTGTTCGCCTTCCCTTCGCCTAAACACTGCCCTCTAAAAAGCTTCCTGGATAGAACTTTTGCCTTCCAAGCAGCCAAGTCGAACCCATGGCTAGCTCAGATGATACTCGAGGCCCCCACTTACCTAGCATTCAGAAAACTACTAAAAACATACCTTTTCAGCAAACACGACCCTTAATAACCCATTCACCGCACATGACACTTACCCCACCGCTGCCCCCTTCCTCCTTCACCAGTCCCTCCCTCCCCCACTCTCTACCTCCCCTACCTAGCTCGGTCAAACCTGCAATTTCTGTAATATTGATGTAAACCTGCCCGCTTTGCAGACAGTTAAGAATCGCTGTAACTTCACGGCTGACTGCGGCAAATCACTGTAATTTATCGGAATTCAGCCTGCAATTTTCAGTCAAAAATTCTTCAAATTATGCTGTAAATCTTCTTCTACTTTTGTAAACCTACTTCCAATTTTGTTGTAAATCTGCTATTCAATGTTGTAAATCTGCTTCTAATTTTGTAAACCTACCTCTAATTTTGTTGTAAATCTGCTACTCAATGCAGATCATTTGCTAATTGATGTAAACCGCCTAGAACTCACTGGGTATGGCGGTATATAAGAATAAAGAATAATAATAATAATAGAAGTCGCAAGATTGTGGCGGTATAGAAGAATAAAGTTATTATTATTATTATTATCATGTGTCTCGCTGAGATGGTCAAGCGGGAAGACACAGTGTGACAGAGTTGAAGAGCTTCCAGACGTTGTTGCGGAAGGAATGCTCTGAGTTGGACAGTGTCTAGAACAGCTCCAATGAATTGTAGATTCTGTGAGGGCTGAAGTTGGGATTTGGGAAAGTTGACTTCGAATCCCAAACTTTGTAGGAACCACGTAGTCCGTTGGGTCGCTACAATAACCCCTTGAGATGTGGAATCTTTGATGAGCCAGTCGTCGAGGTAAGGAAATACCTGAAGACCATGATTTCATAGAGCTGCTGCTACCACTACCAGGCACTTGGTGAACACTCTGGGAGACGAGGCCAGGCCAAAGGGCAGAACTCTGTATTGATGATGTAAACTCCCCACCCGAAATCTGAGGTATTGACGGGAGGCCGGATGAATGGGAATGTGAGTGTAGGCCTCCTTGAGATCCAGAGAGCATAACCAGTCGTTCTGCTCGAGAAGGGGATAAAGGGATGCCAGGGACAACATTCGAAACTTTTCTCTGACTAGAAATTTGTTGAGAGCCCTGAGATCCAGAATGGGTCGCAGATCGCCTGTCTTCTTCGGAACAAGGAAGTAACGGGAGTAAAACCCCCTGTTCTGCTGCTCCAAGGGAACCGGTTCGATGGCATAGAGATGAAGCAGAGCTTGAGCTTCCTGAAGAAGAAGGGCGGTCTGGGATGAATTGGAAGGATACTCTTTTGAAGGAAGCTCTGGTGGAACCTGAGTGAAATGAAGAGAGTATCCTTCCCTGATGATGGTAAGCATCCAGAGGTCGGAGGTAATTAACGTCCATCGGTTGTAAAAATGATGGAGACGACCTCCTATAGGGGGAAAAGGGGACAGAGACAGAACGATGGAGGTTATGCTCTGTTGTAAACAGTCATACAGGCTGAGAAGCCTTAGGTGCTGCAGAAGGTTGGGATTTCTGTTGCTTCTGAGGTTGCTGTTTTTTTCAGAGGAGGGTGAGTATAAGGAGCTGGCTTTGGAGCAAAACGCCTTTGATAGATAACAGCAGGGTGTGCAGGCTTGGCAGGAGCTGGCTTTGGTTTAGGTCTGATGATTGAAGCAAATGATTTTTCATGGTCAGATAATTTTTTAGTGGCTGCCTCGATTGACTTGTCAAAGAGGTCGTTGCCTTGACAAGGAATGTTAGCTAGGCGGTCTTGAAGGTTAGGGTCCATGTCAATGGTACGAAGCCATGCAAGACGATGCATAGCCAAAGAGCAAGCAGTCGCTCAGGCAGATAACGTAAAGGCATCGTAAGATGATTGCAGGAGATGGAGACGTAACTGAGAGAAGGAAGCAATGACTTCTTAAAACTCAAAATGCATGTGGTTATCCATATAAGCCAAAAACTTCGGTAGAAGAGAAAGAAGAAATTCAAAATAAGTGATGAAATAAAAATTATAATTGAGGACTTTAGAGGACATCATAGCATTCTGGTAGATGCGACGTCCAAATCTGTCCATAGTTTTCCCCTCCCTTCCAGGAGGGACTGTGGCATAGACCTTGGAAGGATGGGATCTCTTCAAGGAAGATTCAACTAGCAGGGATTGATGAGATAACTGTGAGTTGTCAAATCTCTTGCGATGCACCGTCTTATACCTCAAATCCAATTTTCCTGGAACTGCTGGTATGGAAAAGGGAGTCTCCATGCATCGAGCAAAAGTCTGATTCAAAAGCTTATGAAGTGGAAGCTTGAGACACTCTGCCGGAGGCTGAGGAAGACGCATGACTTTGAGATATTCCTTAGAATATTTGGAGCCAGTGTCCAATTGTACATCCAGGTCTACAGCCATCTGTCACAGGAAAGACGAGAAAGATAGCTGAACTGGTGATGCCTTGTCTCGAGAAGGACTTGAGGACGTTGAGGCAGCATGTGTCGAAGAAGAAGCTTCGGCATGGAAAAAAGCCTCATAGGAACCCGGTGACTTGGATGAGGCAATTGAGACCGGAATATCCTCGCGGTCCGGCATCAGAGACCTCGAATGAGGAGTCGGTGGTCTGGTCGAGGTTGGAGTAGAGCGAGGCTTCGAGGAAGATGGTTTATCCTGCGAAGAACAATGCCTGGAAGAATGCCTCAATGAAGGCCTCAAACGATGGTGAGAACTGTGTCTAGAACCAGATCTCGAGGATCGAGGAGATTTTGCCTCGGAGACGGAAGCAGCCGATGCCAATGTATGAATAGGACTAGAGGTTGTAGATCGAAGCTCCAGAGGCTTGGAAGAGGAACCTCGATGCACTCGCAAAGACTGCTCCTTGCTGAGAGTGTGAGGATTCCCATCAATGCACTCGTAAAGAATCTACTCCTTGCTTTTCGTGCTTGGATGGCAGACCAGACACTCGCAGAGACTCTGCTCCCTCCAAAGAGTGTGACTCCGACTGGGACATAGGAAGTGAGCAGGATAATAGGAAGCAGTTTAGGACCCATAATAGTAAGATACTGAAGAAACTGCTTCTCTAATATGGTCTGAAAAGAAGCCGGCAAGGTGGGATCCGCGTCTGAAACCGGACCACCTGCCTTGGCTGGAGGTTCCTTCGAGGTAGTATGAGTGTGTTTCGATTTAGTAGTCTTAAGACACTTTAATCACCACCGGTGGAACCGACTGCTGAGCTATCTGACCTGAGGAACAGGGGAAGATACAGAAGATGACGTCGAAGCAAGAGCCGCTGTAAACGATGAAGATTTGATGAGGCTCGAGGTGGAAGCAGGTGCAGAAGGAGGCTCGATGGAAGTCGAGGCCGGAGATGCCTTCAAAGTCGAGGGATCAGTCAAAGACTCCATCTCGAAGAGCTTGTCTACCAGAATGCAATGACGCTTAAAAGCACGAGGTTGAAGTGTTTGGCAAGGCAGGCACGACCTGGATGATTTTTAGGCCCAAGGCACTTGAGGCAGCGTCTGTGAGGGTACGTGATAGAGATCGCGCGCTGACACTTGCTACACTTCTTAAAGGCTGGGGCATAGGCCGAAAAATAGCCGCTGCAAAGTCGAAGCTCGTGGCCGAGCAGACTGTCCCGGAGAACGGATGGAAGAGTTAAAAAAATTATTTATTTTTAAACTAAACAAAATAAAACAGCGATTCGTGAAGAAAATACACCAACCGCAGTTGTAGAGAAGGCAAAAGTGAACGAAGTTGAACACAGAGAGTCAAAGATGGACTTCTCAGCTCCGCAGAAAACTAAGAACTGAGGAGACGCGCCCTGTGCTGTGCGGGAAGGCACCCACACATGCGTGGTGCAGGCGACTCGAAACTTCTAGTTTCTTCAAGCAAGTCTGCTTGTGAGGCATCCGCATCGGGGCTCCGTCGGATGACATCACCCATATGTGAGAATACCTGCCTGCTTGTCCTGGGATAAACCCAGTATCAAACATGGCCATTTTCAAAACTGCAAAATGTCTCTCTTGGTTTTTTTCAAAAATGGCCATTTTTCAGATGTGCATCTATATCTTTGAACCATTTTTGAAAAAAACACATCCAAAAGAAAAATGTACAAAACCAGCTATTGGGATGTAGGAGGGGCCAGCATTTGTAGTGGACTGGCCACACAAACCTCCCAGTAGAGCAGTGGGCACCTTAGGAAGTAATGCGGTGAACTTTACATAAAAGGTCCCAAGTACACATCTCACCCAAAACCTACTGGACCCAATAGCCCTTATTCCTGCTGGTGTCACCATTATGATGGTCCAGTAGATTTTTGGGTGGGTTTTTGTGGGCTCACACTTTCCACCACAAATATAGTAGTTAGAATGGGATATGGGCCTGAGCCCCTTTCTCTGACCACCAGGCTGCCTGCTTGCTTCTCTGATAGGAACTGCCCAGACCATCTGAAGTTGTCATACAGGCACGGCTTCATTTATATCTTTGGGGAGTAGGAGGGGGGTCAGTGACCACTGGAGAAGTGTGGGAGTCATGCTTACTTCCCTCCAGCAGTCATCTGGTCAGTTTGAGCTTCTTTTGGGGACTTATTCATTGTTAAAACAGGCCTAGCCCCAAACTGTGCCCTGGATGTATTCTAAAATGTTTTATTATAGCAGAAAAATGTTCAAGTCATCAGCCGTCCTAGTCCTGCCCACACCATGTCTCTAACATGGCCCCTTGAGATCTAGACAAACTGTGGATGAACAGAAATCTGTCTAGAAAATAGGTTTCAAAAAGAGCGAATTGGAAGGGTTTGGCAAAAAAAATGTCCATCTGCCCCTTTATGCCACTTTTTGGATGTTTTTCTTTTTTTGAATGAACCATTTAATCTATTTACTTTTTAGATATGGGATCTCTCGGAGAGAGAAAGAGATAATGGTTGCTGAAGATGGGCAGACTAGATAGGCCATTTGGCCTTTACCTGCCGTCATGTTTCTATGTTTTGGCCACCCTACAACAAATGTATAACTCATGTTGTATATTGGCCTGAATAATTGTCTTACACAAATTAGCTAGAAAGGAAAACCTACAATATCTTCATTTTCTACATCAAACCAGTTTCATCAAATTTGAGCACTGGACAAGAGGTTTGGTACTGTGGTACTTAACCCCTAGAACAGTGGGTCACTTTAGATTCTCATGAGCCATCAAATATCTTCTCATGTGGATCCATGACACTGATGACTAGTGTGTGTCAATGACATGCATCCCCATTTTTTTTTTTTTTTTTGCATGCACTCTTTCCTATGTAATTTCTCTTTCTGTCTGAGCCTGGGTAGAGAGGCAGAGAAGCAGAAAAAAACAAAACAAAAAGAAATGTGGGCCACCAAATGGAGCCTCTGGGGGCTGCATTGAAGAGCACTGCCCTAGGAGATGAATTCTGTCTACATCGATGAACTTCTGGGAAAACTGGAAACCCCAAAGGTTCCAAACTGTTGATTATAAACATCTAAAACGTCCTGATAAAAGAAGCAGAAAGCTTTATTCACCCACTCTTTAGATTTCAAACTGACAAAAGATAAAACAACAAACACGGAGCAGGACCATATGCTGCATATCTATTATAAGTTTCTCAATTATGCTCTTATTAAAGTGGTATTTCAATATCACCATGATGAGCCACTAAGGTAATCAGATATATTTGATTTACTATCTAAAACGCTGCGGGTGTGTAATGATAAGGTCATTTTGTTATGTAGTTTATAATACATAGGATATATCCTGCTGTTTTTAATTTTCAGATTGTATTGTGTTTATTTTCTAGTTGTACTAAGTTCTGTTTGTAAAGCAATATGAATATTTATGCTGGTTCAATAATTCAAAAAGCATAAATTCGCTATTTCAAGTTAAGACCAGAAAAAAAAATCATTGTTGTTATCCCTATGAATTCGGGCTCCACTCTAAAACATAACTTTCTCCACCTAAATGAAAATAGATACATTTTGGGTTATATGATCAAAATTTATCTGTGATTTCTTTTTTAAACACTTGGGGCCAGATTCTGGAAATGACAGCGCCTACATCGGTTGGTGTGTACAAAAATGGTCAATCATGCGTAGGCACCATTATCAGAAACATATTTATTCACATCTTCAAATAAGTCAAGCAAATTAGTGAGGCAAGATCTCCCTCGGCTGAACCCATGCTGACTCTGTTCCATTAAATCATGTTTGTCTGGGTGTTACACCATTTTATTTTTTTATAATTGTTTCCACTATTTTGCCCAGCACTGAAGTCTGTAATTTCCTGGATCTCCCCTGGAACCCTTTTAAAAAATTGGCATAACATTGGCTACGCTCCAATAGTCATAGGTTTCAGATCACTAACAGTAGGCCAGCAATTTCATGTTTGAGTTATTTTAGTACCCTGCAATGTATGCCATCCTGTTCAGGTGATTTATCACTTTTTAACTTGTCAATTTGGCTTTGTACTCGTTCCAGATTCACCAAGATTTCTTTCAGTTCCTCCGCATCATTACCCTTGAAAACCATTAACGGTTCAGATAGATCTAGCTAAGTACTTGGGACCTAGGTTGGCCACTATTGGAAACAGGATACTAGGCTTGATGGACCTTTGGTCTGTCTCAGTATGACAATTCCTATGTCCGTATCTCTTACATCTTCTTCCATAAAGACCGAAGCAAAGAATTGATTCAGAGTCTCTGCACTAGCCTTATCCTCCCTGAGTACTCTTTTTGCTCCTCGATCATCCAACGGTCCCACGGATTTCTTCACAGGTTTTCTGTTTCTGATGTACCTAAAAAATTGTTTCTATGAGTTTTTGCCTCTTTGGAAAGTTTCTCTTCATATTCTTTCTTAGCTTTCTCTATTAATGCTTTGCATCTAATTTCCAGTGTTTATATCTTTTTATTTTCTTCATTTGGATTCTTTTTACATTCTTTAAAGGATATTTTTTGGGCTCTAATAGCCTCTTTCATTTTACCTTCTAACCATACTGGCTCTCGTTTTCTCTTCTGTCCACCTTTGTTAATATGTGGAATACATCTGATGTGGGCTTCCATGATAGTATTTTTAATAACATTCACGCCTGGTTTACATCCTACCCTTTGCCACCAATCCTTTTTGCTTATTTTTAACCATTTTCCTCATTTTATCATACTCGCCCTTTCAAAAATTAAATACTACTACAGTAGATTTCTTTAGTGATGTCACTCCAGATAGCTCAAATTTGATCACGTTATGATCACTATTTCCTATCGGACCAAATCTAGGATAGCACCCCCTATCAATAACAGGTCTTTGTTATTTCATACAAAGTTCTCCAGAGTTCTGTTCCTTTTTGTCTTCTCCCTTTCTACTACTCCTTCGGTCCTGTCCATTCCTCACAACAATTTTTTTTTGTGCAAGTTTCATGTTAATTTAAACATTTGTATTGACTACCTTTAAACCAAGGTTAAGGAGTTATAATTTTAATGCTATCTATTTTGGAGTAAGTAAAACTGATTTTCGTTTTAGGTTAAGCTTCTAGTCATTTTAAAAATACCTCTGCAACAATCCTCTAAAAAGAAGGACAACAGATCACTGGTACCATGGGGTCAGTTTGACCCCATGGTGAAAAACATGTTATATGACCAGAATAACACCACTTTATTACAATATTTTGTTTTCCTTGTAATAATACAGTATGACAATTTGTTATAAAATCCAAATAATGGGAAGAGAAATCGTTTTTTTCAATACATGGAATGCTTTATTCCTGTATTGTCATGTACCAAATCGCTCATGAAGGATGTTTCGTATACTGTAGTCTCAGTTATGTGGTCTTCAGGTGTTTACTCTGTAGGTGTGTTCTGCTTTATACACAACTGGTACTTGATATTGTGTCACATTATAACACACTCATGCTCTTATGTATTTGGTCATACTTCTTGATGTATCTTGTTGTATATTGGTTTTTGTGATTTATCTTGGCACTCATATGACAATGGCTTCTGTTTGGCATGCTAGCCATATTTGGTATGATTGCATTTGGCCATTGCTGTAATTCTCTTTTTACAAATTTCTAATAAAAATGATTGAACTGTAAAAAAAAAATCCAAATAATATTGCACAACGCTTCATGTGCGAGTTTCCGCTTATTTCACCCCACTGTAGGCAAAAATGTTACTGTTAGCATTAGTTGCACAACCGTTTGGTATGCTCTTCGCACACAAACTTATTGCACTCATGACAGACTAATTTAGTTTTCATGTCACTTGATCTAGGACAAATATAGCATCTCTTGCATTGTCCTGTGTTGTGCTTGTGGCTGATGTGGGTGCCTCTGGTACAATGCAACAACTGTGAATGACTCGTTTGACATCTTTCGGCGTCTGCTGCATTTCCAATCGTTGACGTGCATGTGGAGTAATCAAAGCAAGGGTCAGTTACTTCAAGAACTTTTGTCATTTGTCTTTCTTATGTTCTCCAAAGTTGGACACATTTTCAATAAAAATAACAAATGCATTCAAGGCAGCGCTGTCAAACATTCCATAAAAGACTCTCATTGGCCAACGATTTGTTTTTCTTATCGTGGTGTCCACACCACCTTTTTCGTGGTTGTAAAACACATTTATTTATTCTTTCCCAGTATCTGCATCAGTCTTTTTTTGGGAATGCATAGTGGACAGAAATACGACCCTCTTGTTCTTCTTTGGAATAATGGACAAGAGAGTGAAATTGTTTGCATGATCAAAGGCGTATTGAGCTGTTCCTTCTGCTGCTGTTGCCAAGAAAATGGATGCAATGCAGGCTTTGCACTTTTTCATCATTACATTACATTAGGGATTTCTATTCCGCCATTACCTTGCAGTTCAAGGCGGATTACAAAAGAATTATCCAAGATGTATTACAAGATGTATTATCCAAGATGTATTACCAAAAAAAAAAAAATAATTGGTCATTTTCAAAAAGAGTAAGAAATGGGTAAGGTTATTTGTTTGGGGTAGTTGGCTTTAGTGAGAGGTGGAGTTTGAGATTTGCGGTATTATTTCTTTTTTCAGAGTTTTCTTGAAGAGTATGGTCTTTATTTCTTTTCTAAAAGTCTTGTAGTCGAGGGATGCTGTCAGTAGATTGGCGATTTGGTTGTCTAGTTTGGCTGCTTGAGTGGGAGGCCAAATCCAAAACAGCTTGGGTTGAGACTGGCAACCCCGGTGCATGAGTACCAGCTCCCATATAAGTTTTGGAAGAAACGGAGAACGCTTTGCTATATCTTGATGCCATATTTACTTGGTTTATTTGGTATATAGTGCTTGAAACTACATCTTCCTCTGAATCCAAGGAGAGATTCATCCAATGTGCACCAAATTCCTGGAGTGTAGTTTGCTTCACAAGCTGTAACAAATTTGCATTATATGTTGCGAACAGGTGCCAACTTGTCATTGGTTCTTCGTTGGGCCATCGTGGTTGAATCATCGAAAGGTAGGCAATACACAAGAAACAAAAAACACTTCTGACTCATTGCTGATATGCAAATTGGCTTGCCAGTGCCATCTTTCGCCCAAATACTTGCAGTACTTTCCTTGGAGCTCTTTGTGGCATCCAAGAAGAGCAGGGTGTCTATGAGTGCTCGAATTTTGATCATGCTTGTTCAGTACAAAAACCCAGCATTGCTTGTATAACCGGTTTTCACATTTTCAATGTTTTGATTTGCCCATATCACAATCTCTGTTATCATGGCATCATCGAAAAATAAATCAAATGCTTTCAAGGGTGTGTCTGCTTGACACCCATTCCCTTTCGGCCCTGGTTTCTGTCTGACAATATTTCTCATCGGGGTTCTTCTAACAGTTTTTGGCTTCTGTGACCACACATAGTCTTTTCCACAAATATCACGACTATCATCATCTTCCGATTTGCACTTACTTCACTGTTGACGTCTGACTCTTCATTATTGGGTTCGTGGTCACTTTCATCCCAGCTCAAATAATTTATTTTATTTATTTCTTCCATTTCTGCGTCGCACATACCTATACAAGCTCTAGACGACATTATAGAGGAAGGGGTTAGAAGAGGGTAGGGAGGACTATGGAGGGCAGGAAGAAGTGGAGATGAGAGAAGTATGTAGAATATTTCATAGAAATTCCTAACTTTACAAATAGGAGCACCATCTATGTAAATGATAGCTAAATGAATTAAAGTAACATGTAAAAAGGAATAGAAGGGAGGAACCATTAAATAATAGAATTAAGTTAATAAAATAAAAAGAATAGGGGTAAAAACAATGGAATAAAATTTAAAATAATTCATAAACTGGAAAAGAAAATTGAAAAACAAAATCAAATAAGTCTGGCAGAAGTCCAATTTCCTGAAGCAGCTCTGTTGCCCGGCATATTTTAAATAATCCCAACGGCAAAAGTCCAGACGGGACAAATATCAGCTCAGGCTTTCCAGCTGCTGCAGCCCTGACTCATCGCTTCCAGGCAGAAGATGCACAGAGATAGAAAATCCAGTGCCCTGCTGCACTACTCTCGCTGGGTGGCAGATGCTCATAGGCAGCTCCCGAAAAATACAGCTCTCTGCCTCCATCGGACAACCGGGAAGAAGAATCCACGGTAGGGCCCCACTCCACCAGCTCCTCCCCAATGAAAAAGCAGATGCTGCCCCATCCTAGGTAACAACCAGCAGCTATCAACCATGCCTCCACTGGTCCCGCCTCCAGCAACGATCTCCAGCCACCACACGCAGGTAGGAAAGGCCTCTGCTGAAAATGAACCGTTCCAGGCCTTTAGTTAGTTATGCTATGATTCTATAACTGTCAAACTCCTCCTATCCAAGATGTTGTCTGACTCGCCAGAGTGAAAATTAAAAGAAAAAAGTACAGAACCCTATAAAACTATGAATAAGGTAGATGAAAGGAACAAAATAAAGTAGAAACCAACAAAATAGAACTAAAAACTTAATCATCTTCACTGTCATCCTCATTTTCACTGTCGACGTCACTTAGCTCACCTAAAGACTGCAGAACATCTTTGCGAGAAAGTCTCCGTTGTGTCGCCATTGTGTTTTCCCGCTCCCGTCACAGAACCTTGAAATAAGAAAAAAATACCTTTATCACATTGAAGGTACTATGGGGTCAATTTGACCTCAAGTGAAAATAAACCTAAATAAAAGGTAAGCAGAAAGACTTTGAAACTATTGAACATGTGTCACATACTTACGAGAAAATATGTGGCAGGTGAGGTCACTAATTGCGATGGTTTCCAAAAAAACATGGTCTAAAGAGGGCTGGGATCACATAGACCCCATGGTACCAAAGCAGGGTTAAAAGGATATCAGAAATTTCTGTAGGTGTTGAATTGCGAGAAAGCCAATATTGTATCCTTTACCAGGTGTATTTTACTCAAGAGCAAGTATTTAGGTCTGGCTGGGAAGACACTCCTGTGTGTAGGAAATGTTTTATCACTCTTTTAGGAGCTGTCCTAAAATAAAATATTTTTGGTGTTGAAAATTATTGAGTCAATCTCTTCCCTTTTTACCAATGTGATTGCTTTTGGATAAACATGAGGCGTTTCACTTTCAAAGCCACTGCAGGGGTTCTGGGTAAAAAATTATCCTTGGTGTGTGGATCAGTGACAAAGCTCATTCCTTCTGGGCATGGTGTAATCGCCTCTATGCCATCATGCTGCTGTGTAGTAAAGAAAAGCTAAATCTTCTTTAAACTGGAAAAAGTTCTTTCTGGTAGTTTGGGATGTTTATTTTCAATCTTTGGTAGTGATTCTCCCGCGGCAAATGCATAGGAATTGAATGGGCTTCGGTGAATTGCAACCAGAGCTTTGTAAAAGGAGCCCCTTGTCTCATAATTTCCTTCTCCCAAAGGATGCAAATTCAAAAGATTCCTCAACAGGACACTCTCCTTTCAAGCAGGGATCTGGAACAACACCTTAAGCGACCTAATCCTGAATGCACCAACATATCATTCGTTCAGAAAATCGTTAAAACCCCACTTATTCGACAATTTTATCTGATCCTTCTACTCCGCTCATCTCTTACCTCTTCTAATACGCTCCTTCTTCCTACCCTACCACCCCGTTCACTCAACTGGTTTCCACACATTCCCAAATCTAACAGATGTAACCGTCTTGAACTGAAAAGGTATGACGGGATATAAAAAAACTATATTATTAGTATTGTTCTTCATTCATTTTAACTAAACTCATTTGGGGAGGGGGGGTTCATTCCGCTTATGCCACACACAAATTTTTTTCTCTCCTTTGTTTTGGGTTGTTGTAATCTTATAGCTGCAGGATGGTTGATGGAGAAGGATGGGGAACAACTCTTTCAGTCACTAACCCTCAAATTCTGTAGATTGCAAGTGTAAATCAGTGTGCACAATTTAACTATTTAAATAATTGACAATTAACACCTAATAATTTTCCCTAATTAGAAGTTAGACACACAGCTCGATAGGCATCACAGACCAGAGGAGCAGCATGGGCCGATTATAGATAATCCCAAAAGTTAGGCCGAATATGCTCGATCCACACACAACTTAGGAACAGGCATTGGGCCTGGTTTTCCTTGGGCTAAATGGGTTTCTAAGCGTGATTCTACAGTATATATAGTGGGAGCCTTTTATTGATTTGCTCTAACCGCCCTGCCACATCTAGAATTTGACTATTGTGACAAACCCAGGTCCGTTTCGGGTTTTGGCCAAAACAAACCCGAATCTGTACCGGGTTTTGCCCCAGTGATCAGGAGTATTCACAGTGCACCTAGATGCAGGAGGGCTGATCAGGTGACCTGCCAATTGATTGATGAAGCTGACTTCTGCTCTGATTCTGACATGTAGGTAGAAGAGACAGGGCAGGATAAGATTAAGAGAAAAATCCTACACTCCATGCAGACCTGTCACTGTCAGAAAGCTTATTCAGTTTGAACAGCCTGTTAAAATCAGGGCTAGGGAGAAACCTGCCTGTAATAGCAGGAAGCAAGCCGGTGTGTGGAAAACCCTTCCCCCCCACCTTCTCAGAGGGGGAGTGGTTATCCACAGGATATAACGAGGCACAGGGGACATATGAGGGGGAGAGAGGAGAGACGGGAGGATGGGAAGCTGAGAGGAGGGAGTCTCTCACAGACTGTCCCATGCTGAGGCAGATGAGTTACCTCCTGTCTGGGACACTGGAGTACAGCCAGAAGGAGAAGCCATGGAGGGGCAGGAAAGCTGTGTAGGAGCTGACACTCTGCCAACACCCATGGAGACCCAGTAAGCCTAAGATTGGGATTTAATTTCTTTATGCTGCAAGCTTGTCTCTTACCCGTTTGAAGCCAGTGAAGGTCTCCTGGGAAGCCACATTTTTGAGGTTTTCTGTAAAGCAGGAATGTGTGTGTTTTCTGACAAACCATTTTGAATGTATTTCCTGTATGATGATTCAGCTGGGAAATCTCGATGGTCCTGCTCAGCTGTGCCTGATTGCTACAGCAACGTTTAGAGGGAAACGTTTGCTCGATTTTGAACTCTGAATAATGCTGTGATTCTTATGTGTTCTGGACTGTTGGATAAAAGCATTACTTATCTGATTATTACTGCTCTGGTGAAGAGAACTGTATTTCTTGACTGATTAAAGTCCAGAAGCAGGGGACTGTACACAAGGCAGTGCTGACCCAGATTCAACTGCCTAATTATATTATTGTGAACCTTTGTATTTCATGCAATATCAGTCCATCTTAAACTACAAGGCTGTTGCCTATATTTTTTTGATTTATTCAACCAGTGGTTGAAATAAAGTTTATTTTTGCTTTGCCATTTCTGACTAAGATGCCTTTATACTTTGCATGCTGATAAGTTTAGAATGTGCCTGTTCTAAAGACCTGAAGGATCCCTTAGTGGAAAGGGACACGTCGGGTTTCAGCTTTGGTCACATTCCCAGGTGCTCGCTGCGCCTTACAGGAGCCCGGGTTGTGACAATTTGGTGTCAGGAGTGCGATTTGGTACCTCCTTCAGGTGAAGAAAGGCATAGCAAGGTGGAAAATTTTTTTTTTTGTTGTTCTTCTGGATTTTCAACTGTGGATTAATGTTGCCGGAGGAAAAGTTTGTTGGACTAAACTTCTGGAAGTGATTGCTGAACTGGGAGTTAGAAGTCTTCAGGACAGCGTTTTGGAGCCTGCAGAGGAGCAGCTGGATCAACAGCGGAGGAATCCACAGCAGTGCAGCGCAGGAGAGTGTTCCAGGAGTGGAGCCGGTGACCAGACGATCCCTGGAGTTTCCAGTGGAACCAGAGGGGGCCGGGAGGTCCTGGAAGAAGGGCGGTGCACCCTGTAAGGAGCACAGAGGCGAAGACTCACCAGTACTGCGGTAAGCGCACTAGACAGAGGGTCTAGGAGGGTGGTACTGGGGGGTCAGTGATTGTTAGGATACCACACTTGGATCGAGTGTTTGTGTCTCACATTTCCACAGATCCAGGATGGAGTCTTCAGCATTTGTGGCAGTGGCAGCGGAGTGTCACAGGCAGAACGAGGAGCTGAAGAAGGTGATAGACGCCAATCAAGGTCTGTGGCAGGCGAGCCAAGAAGCAGCAGAGTGGCACCACAAGGACTTTGTACATGTAATGGAGGCACAGGCACAAATGATGGGACGGCTGTTGCAAGTGTTAGAGGCGTACATGGACGCCCAAAGTAGGGTAAATATTGTGAGACCTGCTTTTAGAGCACACCCACCCACACCCATCCCGATACACTCATCTGGGGATATAGGACCCAGTGGGAAAAGATTTGCTAGAACCCAGGGTAACACCCAGAGGAAATTTACACCTAATACAGGGGTGCAATGTTTCAAGTGTGGGGGAAGAGGACACCGACAGTGGGAATGCAGGCAGAGGAGAGACTGTACCATAACAACTGAGGTAAGGAGGAGCCCTCAGGGGGGTTATGTGCAGAAGGTATGGGTACAAAACAAAGCAGTGACTGCCTTACTAGACACAGGGGCGGAACAGAGTGCTATGGCCAGTGACCTGTGGCAACAGATAAAAGGTGACATCTCGGAAAGCACTAGCCTTAAGGAAGTTGAGATAGGATGTGTCCACGGTGATAAAAAGAAATACCCAGTGCGGATAGTGAATGTGAAGAGTGAAGGGGCAGCGGTATCATTGCAAGTTGCCCTAGTACACAACCTACCTTATGCCCTGATATTAGGTCAGGATTGGCTAAGAATCCAGGGAGGAGAGTTCCAAGTAGCCGGCCATAATAATATAAGCATACAGGCGGGTAGCCAAATATTAGGGGCATGGACCAAAAGAAAGCAGAATTACCCGAGGAGAGTACGGAGAGGCTGGCAGCCGACATTAAGATGGGTATCAATATCTGATAAAGCCAAGGCCCCTACTAGAGCTTATGAGCGCGCAGCAGGTTATGACATATATGCAGCTCAAGAGGTAGAGGTGCCCGCTCAGGGGAGAGCAGTAGTATTCACTGACATACAGGTATCACCACCCCCAGGCTCCTATATAAGACTTGCCTCACGGTCAGGTTTGGCAGCGAAGAAGGCTATAGAAGTGGCAGCTGGGGTGATTGATCCCGATTACCGGGGTAATGTTGGAGTAATATTGGTGAATCATGGGTCGGAGCCCTATTGGGTCCGACAGGGGGATTGCATCGCTCAGATGATATGTGAGCGGATCTGGCCAGCAAAATTGCAACAGTGGGTACACTTGCCAGTAACAGGCAGGGGTGCTAAAGGCTTTGGCTCATCCGATAGAGCAATTCCCGCAGAGCAAGGTAAGCAGGAACAGCTACCAGGAGAGGCTCAGCAGGGAGTTAGGATAGGACAGAATGGCAGTCAAGAACATAAGATACAGGGAAGTGTCCCAGAAACAATTACACTACATGAACCTCAAAGGAAGGGCAGAGCAGGTATGGAGGAAGTCCTCAAACAAGAACTGAGGGAGTTGAGGGAACAATTAAAGTCCCTGAGGGAGGAAAAGAAACAAGAAATGTACAATCATACACAACAGTCAGCAGAAACCTTTAATAAAGCCCTGACGGAGATGGCTGGGCAACTCTCCCAAATAGGCAAACAGGTAGTTGATAATCAACATCAGCAAGAAGAACTGGGAAAAATCTTAGAAACCCTATCGGGGAAATGGAAGGATAGGGAAGGAGAAAAGAATAAATGGGGTGAACAGAAACAAGTACTAGATGCCCAAGTAGAACAACAGAAGTTGCAGCTTGATAAAATGGAGAATACACTAAAAGAAATCCAAACCCAAGTAGGAAGGAGTAAAAAGGAAAGGTTGAACGAGAGGGCTGAGGCTGTTGCAGCCCTAGCCCAGCGGGTGGAAGGGGTAGAAGTTCTGGATCAAAGAGAGATGGAGCCTACCCAAACACCAGTGCTACATTGGCCTGAAGATTTTCAGGACCCTCCTGCCATTACACAGGACCTTGAGAAGGACTGTAGGAATTCTAGGTTAAGTGAGGAGGCTGAAATGAATAGGGTAGAGGAAGATCTATCCCTACCGGACCCAATGATGTTAGGAGAGGAGGTGAGACTCTCTCCCCAGAAGTGGGCACAATTTTTCCCTCACTTGTGTCCCGGTCAGCTCGGAGGGAGTTTACAGGGACCTGAAGCCACTCAGTCCTCAGGTAAAAAAACTAGAAATAAGAAACGTCATTGATTATTGCGCATCCCAGAGAATACAGGAGGTCCTTCATCTTTAAGCAGGAGTCAGCTTTTAAGTGTGGGGGAATGTGACAAACCCAGGTCCGTTTCGGGTTTTGGCCAAAACAAACCCGAATCTGTACCGGGTTTTGCCCCAGTGATCAGGAGTATTCACAGTGCACCTAGATGCAGGAGGGCTGATCAGGTGACCTGCCAATTGATTGATGAAGCTGACTTCTGCTCTGATTCTGACATGTAGGTAGAAGAGACAGGGCAGGATAAGATTAAGAGAAAAATCCTACACTCCATGCAGACCTGTCACTGTCAGAAAGCTTATTCAGTTTGAACAGCCTGTTAAAATCAGGGCTAGGGAGAAACCTGCCTGTAATAGCAGGAAGCAAGCCGGTGTGTGAAAAACCCTTCCCCCCCACCTTCTCAGAGGGGGAGTGGTTATCCACAGGATATAACGAGGCACAGGGGACATATGAGGGGGAGAGAGGAGAGACGGGAGAATGGGAAGCTGAGAGGAGGCAGTCTCTCACAGACTGTCCCATGCTGAGGCAGATGAGTTACCTCCTGTCTGGGACACTGGAGTACAGCCAGAAGGAGAAGCCATGGAGGGGCAGGAAAGCTGTGTAGGAGCTGACACTCTGCCAACACCCATGGAGACCCAGTAAGCCTAAGATTGGGATTTAATTTCTTTATGCTGCAAGCTTGTCTCTTACCCGTTTGAAGCCAGTGAAGCTCTCCTGGGAAGCCACATTTTTGAGGTTTTCTGTAAAGCAGGAATGTGTGTGTTTTCTGACAAACCATTTTGAATGTATTTCCTGTATGATGATTCAGCTGGGAAATCTCGATGGTCCTGCTCAGCTGTGCCTGATTGCTACAGCAACGTTTGCTCGATTTTGAACTCTGAATAATGCTGTGATTCTTATGTGTTCTGGACTGTTGGATAAAAGCATTACTTATCTGATTATTACTGCTCTGGTGAAGAGAACTGTATTTCTTGACTGATTAAAGTCCAGAAGCAGGGGACTGTACACAAGGCAGTGCTGACCCAGATTCAACTGCCTAATTATATTATTGTGAACCTTTGTATTTCATGCAATATCAGTCCATCTTGAACTACAAGGCTGTTGCCTATATTTTTTTGATTTATTCAACCAGTGGTTGAAATAAAGTTTATTTTTGCTTTGCCATTTCTGACTAAGATGCCTTTATACTTTGCATGCTGATAAGTTTAGAATGTGCCTGTTCTAAAGACCTGAAGGATCCCTTAGTGGAAAGGGACACGTCGGGTTTCAGCTTTGGTCACATTCCCAGGTGCTCGCTGCGCCTTACAGGAGCCCGGGTTGTGACACTATGGATAAATTATGTTTGCATTACTTCTTCAAATGTGATCCAGCATTCATTCTTTTGGGTTTCTCTTTATGCTCAATACTTTTTCATAATAAAAAAAGATTTAAACATAATTTCTACTTTATATACTGTAGGGATTTTCAGCATATAAATATGGTGTGGATCTTTATTTTCACTGCTCTATGCCAGATCAATAAACATTTAAAAAAGAATAAAAAAACAAAACAGCCATTCCCTATTTTTCTGTTCCTTTTGCTTAAGATGTGATCAACTTTTGTCAATTTATTTTTTTATTTACCAAAACATATATTCCATCTGTTTTGCAGTTTCAAGCAGATACCAATTTTACATACATAATAAATCTAGAAAAAAAATTAAATCATTACATTAACAATAAAACCACACAATATCTACTAAAAAGACATAGGGCCTAATATTCAAATAGCACATAGCCAGCTCCCCACCGATATTCAGCAGGAGATTGACGGCTATCTCCCACTGCATATCCCATTTGGTAGATAGCTGGTCACAACCAATATTCAACGGCTCTCTGGACAGAAAGACTCACCTATAAAGCAGGTCTATCTTTGGCCACAGGTCTTAGACAGCTAAGCAGATATCCATTGACTGGCTGTCTGCATGGTCTGTGTCCCATATATGGACATTCAGTGGAAGACGGACTGGGGAGGGCTTCAATGGCTGGAATGGTTAAGATGGTTGGAGTGAGCTGTTATGGAGCTATGATAGATCCTAAGCGCACTACCGGGCAGGGCTCTGTGTTTCTGGCCCAGAAATATCTAAGAAAAAGGACCATTTAAATTAAATTCATTTATGGATCATATATGATTGAGCAGACTGGATGGACCATTCAGGTCTTTATCTGCCGTCATTTACTATATTACTATGTCACAGCTAGACCCCCAAAAACCCAAACCTATAAATTTAATGCCAGTTGCAGGATACCACACTGACATTAAATTTCTAGTTTTGCCAGCAATCTCCTGCAGTCTGAATATTGGGCACTGCTCTCAGACTGCTCAGTAAACTGAAATGCCCTAACATGGATTCAGCAAATGCCATCCAAACATAGTTACCAGAATGATCTGTGCAAAACGCCTTTATACACTGTCACATATCACGGATTCCCACGGCTAACTTTACACCCGAGGACTTAATAATAATAATAACAGTTTATATACCGCAGGACCGTGAAGTTCTATGCGGTTTACAATGATTAGAAATGTTACAGAGAATGAATAAACAAAGTACAGACATAGTGATTGATGGTTCTTGCGATTGTTTGTTGAGGACTAAGATTAAATAGGTTGGTTTCCTAAGTATTTCAGGAACAGATGTGTTTTTAGGCGTTTCCTGAATTCTCCATAGGTAGTGGGCATGAGCAATTGTTCAAGGTCTTTGCCCCATAATGCTGCTTGATGTGCGAGAAGATGTTGGTGATGACTTTTAAATTTGCAACTTCTAACCAGGGAAGAAATAAAGTTTGGGTGTGAGCTTCGCTTGTGTCTGTTGGTTGTGAAAGAGAAGAGGTCTGTTATGTATTTAGGGGCTAAGCCTTAGAGAACCTTGAAGCAAAAACAACCAAACTTAAATTTCACACGCGCCTCCATCGGCAGCCAGTGTAGGAAGGTGGTCGATAGGAAGGTGTCACGTGATCAAACTTTTTCAGTCCACAAAGTAGTCTGACCGCTGCATTCTGAACTAGTTGCAATCGCCGCATATACTTCTTGGGGAGTGCCAGGTAGGCGATGTTACAGTAATTGAGTTGGCTCAGTATAAGGGATTGTAGTAGAATTCGAAATGATGAGGCATCCAGGTAAGCTCTGATGGACCGAAGCTTCCAGAGGGTGAGAAAGATTTTTCTGATCAAGGAGTCTACCTGGTCTTTCATGGTCAGGTTCTGGTCCAGTGTTACTCCCAATATCTTCATAGTGGGTTGAATGGGATAACTTACACCTGCTGCTAAATATTTGAAATCCCCCTGACACCCCCCCTCCCCCGATGGCTACACCTTCTTTTGGGACGTGCACAAGACACTTTTGGGTGTTCAGTGTTATGGAATAACAGGTTCAAAATGTCAAGATATTGTCCAGAATGAATGCAAGACTTATTTGATTTACTCACAATCACGTGTTATATTGCAGATGAATAACAGTGTACAATCTACATAGAACGTGCCCTATCATTAGGCAAAAGCAAATATAGCAGGCAAGTTGTTTACAAATAAAAATACAAAAATCAATTCATAGCACTTTTTTTTTAAATTCTAGACTCAACTGAGTGATGGCAGATGGAAATGACACTTCATTGAAGGCGTTCTTTCTTCTAGGATTCACCAGTGCTCCCCATTTGCAGGTTCCGCTGTTTGTGGGGTTTTTGTTGATATATTTGGTGACTCTTCTGGGAAATTTTGGCATCATCTTGGTTATTCAGACTGATCCTCGTCTTAACACCCCCATGTATTTTTTTCTTGGTAATTTGGCATTTGTCGATCTCTGGTATTCATCAGTCACTGGCCCCAAAATGTTAATTAACTTCCTTTCAAAGAAGAAATCCATTTCCTATATTGGGTGTGCAACACAAATGTTCTTTTTCGTTACACTCGGCTGTACAGAGTGCCTCTTGCTGGCAGCTATGGCATATGATCGTTATATCGCAATTTGCAAGCCGCTGTATTACACCATCATTATGACCAAGACATTTTGTAGTCAGATGGTCGCTGGCTCCTACCTAGGTGGTGTAATATATTCCCTATTACAGACAGGAGCCACCTTTCGACTGTCATTCTGTGCATCCCATGAGATTGACCATTTCTTCTGTGACATCCCAACAATGCTGAAGCTCTCTTGCACCAACACCTACCTCAATGATGTCGTCCTCCCCACCCTTGTGGCCATTGTGACTTTTATTCCAGTTCTAGTCATCTGTTTTTCCTATGTTTCTATCATTACCACCATTCTTAGGATCCGCTCGACTGAAGGGAGACGCAAGGCCTTTTCTACTTGCGCTTCCCACTTTGTCTGTGTTGTTTTCTTTTATGGGACCATTATCTTCAAGTATGTGCTGCCGAGTTCCATTTACTCTCTGGAGCAGGACAGGGTTGTCTCAGTAATTTATGCTCAGGTGATTCCCATGTTAAATCCCCTCATCTACAGCTTCAGGAATAAAGAGGTAAAAGCAGCAGTCAGTAAAATGAGAGGTAGAAATATCTTTGCAAAATATTAATTAATAATCATAATAATAATCAATAATCTTATATTCTGCAATTTTTCAATTCAGATTTAAAGCAGATTACAGCAAAAAAAACAACCCAAAAACAAACAAACCCAAAAGCACCCCTACATTACAAGGAGCACATAAACTTAAAAATTATTACAGAAAGAATTAAAATATCAAGAATAGCATCAAAAAAGTAGGTTTTTAAAAATTTATGAAAAATAATATACAAATCTTAAGATTCTTATTTCTAATGGAAGACTGTTCCACATTAGAACAGCCTGATAACATAGAAACATGACGGCAGATAAAGGCCAAATGGCCCATCCAATCTGCCCATCCTCAGCAACCACCATCTCCTTCTCTCTCCGAGAGATCCCATGTGCCTATCCCAGGCCCCCTTGAACCCAGACTCAGTCTCCAACTCCACCACCTCCTCCGGGAAACCGCTCCAAGCATCCACCCTCCCCCTGAAAAAAAGTATTTCCTCAGATTACTCCGGAGCCTATCACCTCTTAACTTCATCCTATGCTCTCTCATGGCAGTTTCCCTTCAAATGAAAGCAGACTGTGTCTGGGTTCAAGGGGGCCTGGGTAGGCACGTGAATCTCTCAGAGAGGGAAAGAGGTAATGGTTACTGCGGATGGGCAGACTAGATAGGCTATTTGGCCTTTATCTGCTGTCATGTTTCTATTCAGAGCTTTAAAAACTGATTAAAGACATCTCTTTTTATAGAAAATTTTTAAGTGATTAAGAAGCAGTGACTGAAGGAATGAAGTAATTAATGAAAACGTTATCTGTACAATAGAGCCTCAGTTAACCGGGACTCTCACCCAAACGGCATAAAAATTGTTGGTGGAAAAAAAAAATGTCCCCCAAAGCACCAATGGCATTACTCCGAAGCCGCAACCCCTCCTCTCTCCCTCACGCCCCAAAGCACCAGTGTGGCAGTTGCAAAGCCCTCCTCTCTCTCTCAAACCCCTTAGTGGCAAACTCCCTCCCTCCCTCTCTCTCTTCCTTACCAGAAGCACAGCCTCAAAACAGGCTGCTCGCGACCAGCCCCAGCAGGGTCTTTCCTCTGATACATCACTTCCGACGCATCAGAGGAAAGGCCCTGCCAGGGCTGGCTGTGAGCAGCCTGTTTTGAGGCTGCCTCCTGTGCTTCGGGTGAGGAAGGGGATTCACGGCTCAGGACTGCCGCTTGCTTCTGCTATTTCAAGGCTTGAGGGAGGGAGGGAGGACAACTGACATACTGGGGGGTTCTAACACACTCTAAATTAACCAGAAAAACAGCTATCCATGGGTTCTGGATAGCTGAGATTCTACTATATACTGTTTTGTTTTATTGTGTTATATATTGTCTTTTTGTGTTTTTTATCTTATGATTATGTTCATTTTTCTGTAATTAGTATTAGTGGAATATAAGATTTTTAAATATCGTCGTATAATACAAACTTTTATTAGTCATGACAGGGGTTGCCATTCAACATATTACCAATAATTGGAAAAATTACAAGAATCTTAATCACACATTTTGGTGGTATTCATTATGCCATATTTATAAGATGGAAAGAGTAATAGCGATTCAAAAAGGGACATATAATAACTTTGTAAAGATATGGGGGCCATTGGCAAAGTATTGCGATGAATAGTCATCAGTTCTTTTCTTTTCTTTCTTAGCTGTATTTAGCATACTCAAGGGGGAGGGTGGAGTTGGGGGGTAATTTTACAAGATATGTTATCATATGGTATATAACATGTGTATATTCTATTTTAGTTGAAAATATGATGAAGGGTGGATGGGTGGGTGGGGTTATTACACTATTAGATTTTGTGTGTTATATTGGAATTACTTGTATGATGTATTTTTGTGCACCTAGGACTGATTCAGGGCCATACCAAGTACCAATTGGTTCTAAATCCAATCTTGACCAGCTGGTAACATCTGATATTTTTTTTTAAAAAGGTAATAAATAGGACGCAGCTTTTGTATTTATCATTTTTATATCAGATGTTACCAGTTGGTCAAGATTGGATTTAGCCTGCTTAGAATATGTGGTAAAGGATACATGAGGCAATACTTGAACCTGGGAACTACCTATGGAAGACACTGGAAGACTGGTGGTCATTTGCCTTTATCTGCCATCATGTTTCTATGGATGATTGAGGACTCCTAAATGTGGGCTTCATTCCATAGAAACGAACATTTGCATAACACAGACTTTGTGCTGTGAACATCTATATGTTACGGGGGAAGGGGAGGGGGGTTATCAACATGGCCTACCACAGGTTGCCATTGCATAAAATGGGAGACTGTGCAAAAATTAAATAGTTTATCAAAGAACTCCTCCTATAAATATCTCAAACCAATCAAACAGTGAAATTGTAGTGCAAAAGAACTATGAAAAGGCCCCCTGCCCATCTTAACTGTACTCAGGAGGAAAACTTCTTCCTAAATAGTCAAGACTGAGTACCGTATTTCCCCATGTATAGGCCGCAGGAAATGCCGATGTAGGTTTTAAAACTCTTAGATAAGCCGCCCCATGTTACTAGCCACAGCTTATCTAAGAGTTTTAAAAAACCTACATTGGCCTATACATCATCCCTCCCCCTTAAATACCTCCTGGATGGCTGCCTCCTCCAATGTCGCGGCCAGCGGTACAGGGCAGTAGCGATCTTTTCAGCATCCAGCCTGGGCCTGCGTTGCTTCCTCAATGCCTGCTGTCAGTTGTCGCGGGGAAATACGGTAAGCACAGCTTTGAAAATTCCTGGTTTGTGGTTTTTCATCATAGATGATTGAATCCAAAAGAGACGGGATATTTTTTTTCTAAGTGGTACATTGTAAACTCATTTGTGTACTATAATTCTTTCTATTGAACTGTTTGCTTTTATGGCAGAGGCCTCTCAGCGGTTGTAGGAAATTATTGGAATGAGTTTCCAGGTGACTTTCAGATCATTCCTGATTATGACCCACTTTCATTAAATACTACAACCAAATGGGGAAAGCTTACTTAACTCTGTGATGAATCTCTTCAATCTCTTAAACAATCACAGCTCTTGTAAGGATATATATTTAGAAATTAGTAAAAGTGCTCAGACCACCTAACCCAGTGATGACACCAAACTTTTATTAAGCCACAGTTGAGTGTTTTCGCACTTGCCTGCGAGATGAATACTCCAACGCTCAGTCAAATCTTGTGAACGTCAGAGGATTTACTTTGTCAGCCAGCTCTAAAATGCTCCACTGTGGCTTGATAAAAGGAGGCCTATATTTCTTTCCAGAACAAAGTGAAAACATTTTTATTTAGACATGCCTTTAATGTTAATGAAATAATCATATTTTGTACTATGTCCTGTAATGGTTTAGTATTGAATGTCTGTGTTTGATGTAAACTGCTAAAAACATGGTGGATTAGTACTGTTATAAATAAATATTTAAATAAACACGGTCTCTATTCTGGTCTCTGTATACTTGTCTATCTTTTCTCAAACAATATGGCTCAATCCAAAGATCAAAGTTGGCGGTTTTAAAATTATCTGGAAACATTGGATGATTGCTGGAATTCGGATTTTAGAAGATGTAATAAATAAAGGTAAACTGCTTGAATTTTCACAATTGCAAAATAAATTCGGTTTGAATAAATCACAATATTTCAGATGGATGCAATTGAAGCAGGCCATTCAGGTAGGGTTCCCTGAATGGAAAAATCTTAATAACTATCATAGTATGGAATTCTTATGTTTTCAGATAGATTCCATGGGTCACCAGGCCGCAATGTGGTATAAATTAATATCTGGATTCGTACATAAAAAGAAAAAAAATGGTCTTAGAGATATTTGGAGCATTGAGATTAAGCATCAGATTAATGCATCTCAATGGCCACGACTTTGGTCTTGGAGGTTAAAATGCACATTGTCAGCTTCTATGAGACAAACTTGGTTTTTTATTTTACATAGAGCTTTATGGACCCCTACACGTTTACATAGAATAGATAGCTCTAAGTCTAATAGATGCTGGCATTGTCATCTTGAAGCAGGGACATTAGATCATCTTTTATTCTATTGTCCATTCATATTAATATTTTGGAAATCAATTTGGCCTCAAATTAATAGGATGTTAGAAAATCCGGTAGCCTTGACATATGATACGATTATGTTTGGTACTGCAATGAGAGCTCGAAGTCAAATTTCATCAAATAACAATAAACTTTTATTTATATTGACTGGAGTAGCAGTACAGCAAATTACACATAATTGGAAAAATTATGACAGATTGAACTATAATTTTTGGTGGAACTCAGTTTGCCATATATATAAGATGGAGCGTACATTTGCAACACAAAAAGGATATATGGATAAGTTCAAGAAGATTTGGGGACCATTAACAGATTTTTGCAATGACTGATTTTAATTTTTCCCCATAATAAGATAATGGTTAAAGAAGGGAGGGAGGGAAGGGGTAAAGAATTTATTCTCTTTATTATACATTATAAAAAATATATCATAATGAATGAATGATAGTCTTATGAGAAATTAATGTGATAAAGGGAGGGAAAAGGGTTCATAATTAAATAATAATTGATAAAATCATTACAATATATTATATAAATTCATAAGAAAAATAATATAAAATATGGTTTATATAAAATACATTATAGAGATATCAAGTGTATTGTTAAGATAAATGTATGGAAAATTTATAACACTTGTTGATATGTGAAAAAATCAATAAAAAACTTAAAAAAATATTCTGGTCTCTGTATACTTGTCTATCTTTTCTATTTTGTTATCGGTGTTCCTTTCTTAGGGTTGCCAGATTTCCTCTTTGAAAAAAAGAAGACTCCTCAGCCCCTCACCCCCCTGAGCTCGAAGGCCGCATTTGGAAGCCTTTGCATATATGCAGATGTCAACACAATGACATCACACTCATGCACATGTGCATATGACATCACGCTGATGGCCACACATGCGCAAAGGCTTCCAGACGCGGCCTCTGAGCTCAGGATTTCCAAAACCTAGACAAACTGCCGGGTTTTGGAAATTCTTCCAGACACTCGGACAGTCCTCTAAAGAGAGGACATGTCTGGGTTTTCCCCGACATATGGTAGCCCTATTTTAAATGTTATTATTTTGGAACTTGCCTTGTCCTGCTTGTCAGATTAGGCCAGTGGCCCCAACCTTTTTTACGTAAAGGGTCGCAGTGTGAATACATTAAAGCGCTGAGGCCACCAAAAGTTTTCAAGCTTACATATATGTGGTACTGTAATTGTGTCTACCACCCTAACCTGCTTGTTGAACTGGGTAATAAACATTGCAAAAATTAATACTAATATTGACCCTACAACACTTCAAGGATTTATTTTAAAAACTCACTTTATTATATTTGAATATAAGTTTTGTGAGGGTGGGGTGGGATATAATCTTTTTCTTGAGAAATTGTAGAGCTTCAAGTGATGTTGTATATTAAATGATTATTTTATTGTATACTTGTTGAAAGATTTAAAATGAATAAAGATTTATTTTAAAAAAACACAAAAAAAACCAACTCACTTTATTTTGGATTGTCACAGTAGCAAATTCCATAAGTGAGACGCCTGAACAACAGACTTAAGATTATATCAAGTGGGCAAGACTGAAATTAATGCAATCACAGGATTTGAAGAACATTTCAGCCAGCTGCAATGGAGGACTTCAGGAGCTGAGCGTTGGAGACCACTGGATTAGACAGCAAGGGCCTAAATCTGTATGACGCCCATTCTCAGCAGCCACCTAAGTGGCTTTTGAGAATTGCACAAGGGCGACCTATATAGAATTGCGTCTGTCCTAACATGGGAGAATTAGAGACAATAGCAAGACACAATGAACTGGAAATCATTGGCATAACAGAAACATGGTGGAATGATGAAAACAAATGGGACACAATACTACAGGGATACAAACTATACAGAATAGATAAGAGTAGGGCAGAAAGGTGGAGGTATTGCCCTATATGTTCAGGATGGAGTAGAAACTGTTAGAGAGGCTACGACGGAAAGGACAGAGAAGCTGGAGTCCCTCTGGATCAAGATTCCTAGACACAATGGTGCAGACACAAAAATTGGCCTTTACTATCGACCCCCAGGACAGACGGAGGAAACAGACTCAGAAATGATAGAGGAAATTAAACAAGAATGTAAGACAGGTAATGTAACAATCATGGGAGACTTCAATTTCCCGGGGATAGACTGGAACCTGGGAACCTCGAACTACGGCAAGGAGGCCAAGTTCCTGGAAGCGCTAGGGGACTGTTTCCTGGAACAAATGGTGGGAGAGCTGACGAGAGGAAGCGCCACCTTGGACTTGGTCCTAAATGGCATTACGGGACTGACAAAAGAAGTAGAAGTCACGGTCCCGCTGGGGACGAGCGATCACAACATGATCAACTTTAAACTTGACATCGGGAAAGAGAAATGTACTAAAACCTTAACCATGACCTTAAACTTTAAAAAGGGAAGATACGATAGCATGAGAGCCATGGTGAAACAGCGGCTCAAGAAAAAGATGGACAAAGTTAAAACGGTAGATCAGGTATGGTCCCTACTGAAAAATACTATGACGGAATCACAAAATCTCTACATTCTGCAGATTTCCAAAGAAAGGAAAACTAAAGGCAAAGGAGAACCGGCATGGCTTACTAGAGAGGTGAAGGAAGCCATAAAAGAAAAGAAGGACTCCTTTAAAAAATGGAAATGCATGAAAACAACCGAAGCTTGGAATAAACACAAAGATGATCAGAAGAAATGTCACAAGGCGGTGAGGGATGCCAAAAAGGACTATGAGGAGAAATTAGCGCAAGAAGCCAAAAATTTTAAGCCCTTCTTTAGATACGTAAAAGGGAAAAAACCTGCAAAAGAGGCGGTGGGACCGCTGGATGACCAGGGAAGAAAAGGGTACATCAAGGAAGACAAACAAATTGCAGACTAAATTCTTTCTTTGCGTCTGTCTTTACGAAGGAGGACACCACAACAATACCAGAAGCAGTGAAAGTGTTCAAAGGAGTAATAGAGGACAGCCTCACCACAGTAGAAGTGGACTTGGACCGGATATACTACCAGATCAACAATCTTAAAAGCGACAAATCCCCTGGACCTGATGGAATTCACCCGAGAGTCTTAAAAGAACTGAAGTTTGAAATCGGAAAGCTTTTGCAAAAACTTGCCAACCTGTCAATTAGAACTGGACAGATACCGGACGATTGGAAGATAGCAAACGTCACGCCAATTTTCAAAAAAGGATCATGAGGAGAACTGGGCAACTACAGACCTGTGAGTCTTACATCTGTCCCTGGAAAGATGGTTGAAGCACTGATTAAAGATAGCATAGTCCGACACTTGATCATAGACGACCTGATGAGAGTCAGTCAACATGGCTTCAGGAAAGGGAAATCATGTTTGACGAATTTACTTCAATTTTTTGAGACTGTGAACAAACAAATTGATAGTGGAGATAATATACTTGGACTTCCAGAAAGCGTTCGACAAGGTTCCACATGAAAGACTTCAGGAAATACAAAGCCATGGAATAGAGGGAGATATACTAAGATGGATAGGCAAATGGCTGGAGAACAGAAAGCAGAGAGTGGGCATAAATGGGAAGTTCTCAGACTGGGAGAAAGTGACTAGTGGTGTGCACCAGGGCTCGGTACTTGGGCCCATCTTATTTAATATTTTCATCAATGACCTAGAAGAAGGAACATCCAGTGAGATCATCAAGTTTGCAGACGCCACAAGGCTATGGCTTCTATCACTTGTATATGTGCATTGTCATAGTCATAGTTTATATAAATGCTTATTTACCTATGGACTTAACTATGTGACCCCTAGGGAGAAGGTCTCAAAGGCCACCACACTGTATATTTGAATAAATGCTCCTAGGTAATTCAAATATTATCTTGTGACAAAGCCAAGAAAGATCATTTGTAACTGTTCAGGTAAGGTTAGAAATCTTACAATAAAATATATTTGAATTGTTAACTGCTAACACTCAATTTGGTTTTTATATTTTATTACAGTATCAAGGGAAGGCTAAATGTGGATTTCTTTTTGCTGGAACAAGACCATTTTTGTCCAGTTTTATAGAACAAGACTTTATCAGCCTGTCAGGAAAATCTGAATTTATACACATTTTGTCACATTATTAAATTCTTGAATTTTAGGGTGGTTATTGCTGCTTGGGTGGGGTTCGGAGGGGGGGTTTCCATTCTTGTTTCACCAAAATATTGTGATAACTTTTGTATTGTTGGAAGATCTTTCCTTTGGCTTTGCTGCCTTTGTTATTTGTTGTTTTGTATTCATAATAATAAAAAAGATTTGAACATAAATTCTTGAATTTTAGCGCAACAGACAATTTTTGTTGTATATTTTGCTGCTGCTATATTTTTTTGTTGAATTAAGAACATAACATAAGAATTACCATACTGGGACAGACCGAAGTTCCATCAAACCCAGTATCCTCTTTCCAACAGTAGCCAACCCAGGTCCCAAGTATTTATTTTTATCCACAACGGCTCACAAGGGGTTACCTACATAAAATGTTAAAAATCTATACAAAATAAGAAAATAAAAGACATATTCAGTGTAGTATAAATCAATTACTCAGAAAAATGCATTAACAAATAGTTGAGTCTTCAACATTTTCCTAAAAGAATTCCTCTTTCCACATTTTTGAATCTGGCCAACAAGGCCTTCCATAACTTAACTCCTGCACATGTAAAAGTCATAGCATTCGTGTCTACATGTGTAGGGTTGGCCTTTGTTTTCAACAATGCAGCACCTGCAGACCGCAGGGATCTTTGTGGTTGATAACGAGATATCATGTTCTTAAAAATTTCAGGCATCGTACCATGTAAAAATTGATGACATAATATACTGAATTCGAACCACAACTGGCAACCAATGCAGTTGTTGAAGATATGGAGTAATATGCTCCTATCTTGATGTTCCAGTTATAAACCTGGCTGCAACATTCTGGACCACCTGCAATGCCCTACACCTGGTCTTTGTTATTCCTAGGTACAGGACATTGCAGTAGTCCAGCCGTGACAAGACCATTGCTTGTACAACAGCATGAAAGTCAGATAATAATAGCATTGGTATATTTGTATAAAATATATTTGCACTGTTTTTGCAACTTGACAATTCATAGTAAGCCCTGTGGCCAATTTTACTCCCAGGACTGTCATGGACTCCCTCACTAGTAGTACCTCATCCATTACTTTTAATGTTTTTGGCCATTTAACATGGTCTGGTTTCCCCACAAACATTACCTCGGTCTTGTCAACATTCAATCTTAAATCCTGCTTCTCCATCCACCCAGTAATATCACTCATATAATTACTCAGTAACTTTTCTAACCCATCTCCCCATACACATATTGGGAAAAAATATATATATCATCCGCATAAATGCGGTATTCAACTCCTAAAGATTGAAACAGCTGACCAATAGTAGCCATATAGATATTAAAAACAGCGCTGAAAGCGCCAAACCTTGAGGAACTCCACTCTTCACCAAAAAGTTACTCGAAATCTTAGCCCCATTCCTTACTTGAAAAGTACGGTCTATCAAGTATGAATTTAACCATTTAAAAACAGTACCACTCACCCCAAGATCTTTTAGTCTCTGCAGCAATTTCTGAAGATCTACAGAATCAAAGGCTCCTGATATATCCAGGGATATCAGGCAGAAGGTTATGCGTTGATCCAAACCTAGGTGCAAAAAGTATTTAGTAACAATGTCAATAATAAGTACCTAGCTAGATCCCAAGAAGTAAAACAGATTTTATGCTGCTTATCCTAGGAATAAGCAGTGGATTTCCCCAAGCCATCTCAATAATGGTCTATAGATTTCTCTTTTAGGAAATTATCCAAACCTTTTTTAAACCCTGCTAAGCTAACTGATTTCATCACATTCTCCGGGAATGAATTCCAGAGTTTATTACACGTTGGTATCGCTCCATCTTTCCAATTTCAGTCAGTATAATATCCCAGTTAATGTATTGGTCTTCTTATTGTAAACTGCTTAGAACTTCATGGATTTAGTGATCTATAAATAAAGTACAGTATTATTATTATTAATTATTTATTTAATATACTCCCTTTCTTCACAGGATAACAAGGTGGTGAACAAATCTAATGAACAAAAAAGAAAAATCAGGGAGAAAGAAATGTAATTATTTTCATCGGAAAGAGAAAGACGCACAGGAAAGGGTTGGATTCCAGAGAGTCATTAAAGCCCAACTTTCTAAAAGAGGATTCCTCTACGATTTCATATTGTGGGGATCCAGGATTGCCAACCAAGTACGAATCTGGATATATTAACGACTGCGTGGGCTGAGGACTTGCATTTCCAGTTGACTGCTCAACAGTTACAACGGGTCCTGAAGAACATTCAGAAGGTGTCACCCAATATTACTCACTGGGAAATGCAATTGAAAATTGTTCTTAGACTTTACATTCCACCGGAACGTGCAGCCCGGATGGGGATTACTGCGTCGCATTCTTGCCCGAAATGCAATCAGGCTCACGCATCTTTGAGTCACATGTTTTGGGCCTGCCCCGCAATCCAACAGTTTTGGAGACATCTGGACCTTTATACCACATCGCGTTGGGGAAGGCGATAGCTTCCACAACCGAGGGCGTTATTTGGATTTTATAATATAGCCTCGCCCAAACCCAGGGGAATGTCAGCATTTATCTCCAGAGCCCTTTTGATGGGAAAAAAAAGCCATCCTCACCAACTGGCTCTCCCGTGATCCCCCGTCATATGCACAATGGAGATCCCTAATGATAGTGCACACAACACTGGAGAGACGCATGGTGGGAGACTTGACTCTTGGCCCGGGTCGCAAATTTTGTCAGGTGTGGGAGCACTTCTGGCAGGACCTCACACTGTGTGCTCGCAGTAGACTTTTGAATCTTTAAGATTTTATTCCCACTCTCAGCTGTTGAACTGGCCATGGATTCTTGGGGAGGGGGGGATGGGAGGGGAACTGATTATATTGTTGAAAATGTTATTTCCTGAATGGTACTACTGTTTGTATTTGCTTCTTACTGCTGGAATAATAAAAATCATTTAAACATAAAGCCCAACTTTCTCAAAAAGACAGGTCCTAAATTTGGGTTTGGGTTGGATTGTAGAGGGAAGGAAGGTCCAGAGGAAGAAGTGAGTCAAAAGAAAGCTACAAGGGGCTGCTGAAAAGTTCTCAGCCCATCCATCAGAGAGTCATGTACTTAAACAGGTCAAAGGATAACTCCCTGAGCATGTTCAGACCTTCAAGTTCTTCTCAATGTTGTATCCGATAAACAAAATTAAAAACAGTCTTTAAATAATTTTAAACAGGCAGCGCTACACAAAAGGGGCAAGAGTTCTTTAAAAATTACAAGTGCAAAAAATGAGAATATCTTGTACTGCTTAGTCTAAGCATGTCTCTGTAATTGTGCTGCTTGTTCCTATGATTTCTTCCTATTTGTTGGGGTATTTTCATAATTTTCAATGGAAAGTTATAATTTCCTTTTTTAAATGAAAATAATTTTTAACACATTTTCAAGGAGGAAGCTTCCATGTAGGCAGCTCGAAGCCACACCGGGTGCCAAACCCCATTATAAAAGCGTACAGCAGGGATCTCAAAGTCCCTCCTTGAGGGCCGCAATCCAGTCGGGTTTTCAGGATTTCTCCAATGAATATGCATGGGATCTATGTGCATGCACTGCTTTCAATGCATATTCATTGGGGAAATCCTGAAAACCCAACTGGATTGCGGCCCTCAAGGAGGGACTTTGAGATCCCTGGAGTATAGTAACAGTAACTGGCCATCGACACACTGGCATCGACAATCATTATGTTCTGATAACATGAATCTATTGGAAGTGAAATCATTTAAATTTGTCAAATGTTTGACTCATCGCCAAGCTATGCTTTCTAGTCAAGGTGCCTGGGCTTTTGCAATTTAGAAAATGTCTGAAAACAATTCTATTTGAGTGTTTTTATCAGTAGGTTTTATGTTAGACTATCTTATAGATGAGATATTATTTTGTATTAAGTTTTGTTGTTGTAGGACTTTTATGTATGTTTTATTGTAACTTGCACAGTACCCAAATGTAGCACAGTGTTCTCCCTAGCGCAGGGGTAGGGAACTCCGGTCCTCGAGAGCCGTATTCCAGTCGGGTTTTCAGGATTTCCCCAATGAATATGCATTGAAAGCAGTGCATGCAAATAGATATTATGCATATTCATTTGAGAAATCTTGAAAACTCAACTGGAATACGGCTCTCGAGGACCGGAGTTCCCTACCCCTGCCCTAGCGTCTTTTAGCCAGGTGCTCTGCCCGGCTAATTTAGGTGAGTGCCCGGCTGTCTTCCTCGAATGACACGCTTCCCCCCTAGTCAGTGTCTCACCTTTAAAACACTTGTCTCTCAGCGTCTTCCCGCCAGTCATGCCGCACACCGTCTCCCTACTGCCCATGCTCCACAACTCGTGCATCACCTGCTGTGGTACCACAGCAGCCTGATCCTGAATGAGCAGGGGTTGTGTGGACCACTACCAGCAAATCAAGGCAGTGGCGCTCAAGTGCTAGCTCTGCAAGAAGATCCCCAAGGAGGCGGCGGTGATGTGTAAGCATTACAGAGGTTTTTAATGCGGGCCAGCGAGGTAAGTGCTCCGCTGCTCACATGAATTCTATGAGCGCTGGAGCATTTACTGTGCTGGTCTGCACTAAAAACCTGTAACGCAGCATGATAAAAGGTGCCCAAACTGACATCTATCACAAATGAAGGTCCAGAAAATACAACGTATGCCAAAACAGGAGTAAATATTGAAAACCGAAAAGAACAAATCATATGATGAACAGGATATGCTAAAATGTGATGTGTAAATAGCAAGAAAAGCCATGGTGGTGTGACACACTTACCCCTTTTCTCTAACCAGCAGAGGGATTAGGTGTGTTGAGTTCTGGCCTGTCGGCGTGGCCTCCTCAGGTTGTAGGAAGGCTTTTCAGGTTATAACAGACCTAGGCGCCTGCCTAGTCTGCCAGGCCACATTGAGAGTAGCTTGTAAAGAGAAGACCACACAGGTAAGTCTTGTTACAAAAGAATGTTCTTGTACTTTATTGAACCTGGGGGTCTGAATACCATCAGCCACCCGCATGTCATGGCAAAATATAAAACACAAAATAGCTTGCAGTTGTCAGAATGGCTTGCTACAAATGCCACATACAGTTCAATACCCTGGACTTTTCAATCTAACTACAGTCCTCTTCACCAGGGGTAAAGGTAAATGAAAAATATCAGGAAAATAAACTTTCAAACTTTGCAAACATCTTGTGAACACAGCCAGAGTAATTACAGTTCCCAAACCTAGCAATGAATTTCTCAAACGTTTCAGCTTACCTAGCTGAGACACGATAGGTTTTGCAGAGCAGGCTTCACAGCTGGTTACTATCAGCTGGGCTTCCTAGCTGAACATAGCATGACATTAGGTAAGCTGTGAATAAAGTTCCTTGAACAAACAATGCTCTCCGGGCAGTCACACAGTGTAACGGAGAGATTTTCCTGTTCTCCCCCTAATCACTGTCAGCTGAGCTTGGGTTACAGGAGCCAGCACAAGCACAGCCTTACTTCCTTCTCCTTAGCAACTAACCTCCATGTCAGTGGGGAAATAGCCAGCTTCCAGCAGTGGTTCAGAGACGTCCATAGCCTCTGTCTGCTCAGCAGCCTCTGGGGTGGAGCTGAAGTAGTCCTCGGTCATCTCCACGTCCTCACTGCTGCGGGCTGGAGGAGAGAGACTTTTCCCCTCATCTGCATCCAAGCCTTGCTTCTGCCGCTGCCTGAGTTCGTTAGCTCTAGCTCCGTCCCACTCTTCCTGCTCCTCCCTACTGAGATCCCATACTCTGTTTTTATGTGGGTTAAAGCCCCACCCCTCTCTCCTAGGAACTGCTGTGTTAGGCAGGAAATCCCTAGGGAAATAATTCAGGTTTCTCCTAGGCTGGTAATGAGCATACCTTCCAGCATTGGGACTCCACTTCTCAATAAGAGTCCTATCAGGCTTTCTGGAGTACCTGTACTGAGATAGCGCTCTCTGCTGGGTATACCTATGTTCCTGTCTCTCCTGCCCTACCTCACTGTCTGAGGGGTAGTCAGCCAAATCCAAACCTTTACTTTTAACCTGGTCAGCCCTTCTGACCAGGGACCGTGTTCTGCTTTTATCCCTTACAGGGACAAAGCTAGCCACAGGTTTGTCACAGTGGATATATAGTGAGTGCAAATCAATACAGTAAACACCCACATATACATAGCAAAATAAAAAAATTCATCTTGTGGATAAATTGTGGGTGAGAAAGTAAAAAATTTAAATAAGCTGATACTGCTGGAAAAAAATGTTATGTATAACAGATACAAAATAGTAATGCTGCCATCTAGTGGAAACAGTAAAAAAAGACAATGAATGTGAATGGACTGCAAAGTGAAAGATACAGTATTTCAAATACAATGGCGCCATCTGGTGGAAACAGTAAAAAAGCCAATGAATGGACTGGCTCCCCGTACTAAAAACTGCGATAGCACTTTGGATAGAATAGTTTATCACATAGACAAATTATGATGTAAACAACTTGACAGGCATTGCATTCGGATGAATGATGTATATTGAAACCTTTATTAGTATGTGGATCTGTGAAGGAATCAATGCATACCACATGTTTGCAGACAGAGCAGCAACCGCAGGCTCGTTGGCCAGTGTGTGCAGGTAGCTGAGTGTCTGAGCCAGGTAAAATAGATAGCATGAAGATCTCACATAGATTCCTGTTTCTCGTATGGGCAATAGTAAGCCTCGCCTTTAAAGCATGAATGGCAACCAGGCAACATCAACAATATTTTATATAGGGAAGAAAAGAGACTCGGTTATCAGCTTAATACCCTTCACTATTATGGTCTGAATGCTGATATTTATTATATTGCCTTTTTTAAACATTACATATTACAACTGTTTTAAAACATTTATTTGCATTATGGGGCAAAGATCTAGAACAATTGCTTACGCCTTCCACTTATGGGAAATTTAGGAAACGCCTAAAAACATATCTGTTCCTGAAGTATCTAGACAGCTGACCCGTACAATTTTTTCTCTTCAATAACGGTTCCCTTGAACTGTTAACCACTATCTTTCACCTCTGTTAAGTTCATTCAATTTGTACCATATTTTAATCTTTGTAAACCGCATAGAACTTCACGGTCCTGCAGTATATAAACTGTTATTATTTCTTTATTTTAATACATCTTTTTTCACTTGCAGTCCATTCGTTGTCCTTTGTGATGGTTTCCACCAGATGGCGCCATTGTATTAGAAATACAGTATCTTTTACTTTGCAGGCCTTATTTAAATTATTATACATATATTTTCAACTTATTTAAATTGTATGTTTATTTTCTTGCCCATGATTTAGCTACAGGTTGATTTTTATTTTCTTTTGCTATGTATGAGTGGGTGTTTTCTGTATTGACTTGCACTCACTATATAGCCACATCACATTTCACCTTCTGTTTATCATATGGTTTGTACTTTTCGATGCTTTCTCCACTTGATTTATTTGCATATTTTGTTATACTTTGTGTTGTCTGGATCTTATGTTGTGATATATGATAACTTACCCCCTCTTCTACGAAACTGCGATAGCAGTTTTTAGCGCTAATAGAAGATCCCACTAGTGATAAGTCTGGTGTTTTGTCTTCTTTGGGGGCTAGGGGTCGTCTTCTTGCTGATTTTTGTGATACTCTTTTCATGGTTGACCCTTGGCGCCATTTACATCTTGAGGTTAGAGATTATACTCATCTCTCCCGCGCTCATAATACTTGGTCTCGCATCGACTATGTCTTTGTGTCCCCGGGATTGTTCCCTTCAGTATCTTTGGCAGAGATTGGCCCTTTGAGTATTTCTGATCATACACCGATTTGGATTGACCTTTATTTGGACCCTGCTTATGTACGTACTCTTTCATGGCGGTTCCCATTTTACCTGGCCCAGGATGCTGAGTTTCAGACTTTTTTTGCGGACTCCATGGGAAGATTATTTGCTTCATAATACACAACATCAGGAGGATCCTATTTTATTCTGGGAAGCTGCTAAGTCAGTGCTTAGGGGCAATATCATTTCCTTTCTTTGTGCCAGGCATAAACATATTAATCGCAGCATTATAACCTTGGAGCGAGCATTACAAGTAGCTAAGCGAGCCTTCATTCTGCTCCTTCTTCAGCAACCCGGAAGCAATATTTGTCTACCCAGGCAGCACTTAACTCTTTATTCCATTCTCGTTTTCAGAAGTGGGCAGCTTCTCATAAACAACATTTTCACCGGTTCGGCAGTCTGCCAGGGTGCTTGCTGGTGCGTTTTGTGGATGCTAAGACGGGCAGTAAACCGATTTTGACGCTTCAGACTCCTGGGGGGGGGGGGGGGGTCGTGTGACAAAAAAGGCGGACGAGACCGAGACCCTCTCGGATTTCTTTTCTCGTCTGTATGCTGCCCCTGAGGATGCATTATAGGAGCTTATGATGGATTACCTACAGTCATCTGGATTGCCGCGTCTTCCTGATGCCATGGTGACCAATCTTAATAGTCCCTTCCAGGCGGTGGAATTGCAGATGGCCATTAAGTCTCTCCGCGCGGGCAAGGCCCCTGGCTCTGATGGCTACTCGGGCGAATTCTATTGTATTCTTTCGACTCAACTTTGTGGTCCACTGCTAGATTACTTTAATTCCACTATAGCTAACGGTTCTATTCCTCGTTATGCCAATGAGGCACTTATCACCTTATTGCTGAAGCCAGGTACGGAGGCTGATAATCCTGGCTCATTATTGCCCGATTTCACTGATCAATGTTGACCTTAAACTGTTTTCCTGCATGTTGGCCAATCGTCTTGCTCCCCATCTTCCCATGGTTATCCATACTGACCACCAATCAGTTTGCAATGTGCGAAAGATCCTTTTTGCGTTGGCACATTGCCAGGATCTTGGGATTCAAGCATAGTTTGTTAGTCTGGATGCCTCTAAAGCCTTTGATAGTATTCATTGGTCCTTTTTGTTTCACACGCTTGAGCATTTGGGGATTGGGGGGTTTTATCTCCAGGCAGTGCGTTCGCTATATTCCAATCCTCGAGCGTCCTTGTTGGTCAATGGCATCCGAACGGATTCCTTTCCTATTCTTTGGGGTACCCGCCAGGGTTGTCCTCTTTCCCCCCTACTCTTTTTTATTTTCTCTGGAACCTTTACTTTGTACCCTTCGTTTCTTCCCTGAGGTGAGGGGCGTATGGGTAGTGGATGGGACCCTGAAGACGTTGACTTTTGCTGACGATATGTTTTTGATCCTCACGGACCCAGAGGTTTCTTTACCGCTAGCGTTAGATCTTATTTCGGAATTTGGCTTCCATTCCGGCCTCTTCTTAAATCTGGACAAACCTGTAGCTTTGCCATCCTGTCCTGCAATTCACACTGGTTGGAATGGCCAGTTTCCGCTGAGGTGGGCGGAGTTAGAGCTCACATATTTAGGGGTTCGGTATCCCCCTTGATCTTTCTCGTCTATACTCTTTGAACGTGGACCCCTTATTTCAGGCTCTTGGGAATCAGTTGCAAATGTGGAGGGGTCTCCCGCTCTCGTTGTTAGGCCGAGTCTCTATAACATGCTTGTTGTCCCGCGCTGGTTGTACGTTTTTCAGGTTCTTCCTCTTTATTTGTCTCCCCAAGGATGAAAAGCGGTTTGAAAGATTGGTTCAATGGTTTATTTGGGTGGGTAAATGTGCTCGTATACTGTACCAGCAGGCGGCCTCCCCTTGGTATAAGGGGAGATTAGGATTGTTGAATTTTCATTTCCTAACAATTGGTTGTAGTATGCGCCATATTAATGATCTTTTTTGTGGTACCTCAACTTTTACTAATACCTCCTTAGAACTTTCCTGTTTTACTACCATTCACTTTAGTGCTTTTCTCCATTCTGCTCTACTTTCTCATTGGGGGGCCTCTCTCCAGTGCCCTGTTGCATGGCCCTGAGGCGGGTCTGGCATTAGGTATAAGAACATAAGAAGTTGCCTCCGCTGAGTCAGACCAGAGGTCCATCTTGCTCAGCGGTCCGCTCCCGCGGTGGCCCATCAGGCCTAGTGCCTGAACAGTGGTCAATCTCCCCCCATGTCCAAATATATCTAGTAAGAATCTTCCAGAAACATCACTCCCCTCCTCGGGATAAAAGAAATGCAAAAAAGAAACCTCTCTATCAACTCCCCCCCCTTCACCCTCCCTCCACCCTCCAGCTATCTCATCCTTTTTGCCTTTATGATTTAATACAAATTTCCAGCCTGGGGTCAATGGGGGCAGTTTTGTGAGGTGGGAAGCAGGGGGGGATTCACTACTTGTTTCATTTAGTGGATGATGAGGGATGCATTAAATCCTTTGTCCAATTATGTGAAGAATATTCTATCCCGCCTACAGATGGCTTTGCTTATATGCAAATTCATCATTATATTTCATCTTTGCCTCGTTGCAGCCTGTAAGGAGCTGTTGTCTACTGCTTTTACACTTGGCTCGCAGCTGCCTGTACCCCTGAAATTTCACCATAGGCATCTCAAAGATGAGTCCCCTCTGCTTGATTCTGTTTGTTTACATGATGCTTGGGTCCGTGTTCTTAATGTGGCCCTGCCTGATGATGTGATATGGAAAGTGATTAAAAGGCTGCCTGTTTTTGGAAAATACACTGAGGAGAATCGAAAATGACTGTTTTTGTATTATTTCCCTAGGGTATATTTCTATATATATTTCAGAGCACAAGACAGTCATTTCTTTGCTGTATGAGCATCAGTAGCGGTAAGTTCATTCTGTCGAATGGTGTATATAAACTGCATCATTTCGAAAAGGACCATAGTGCAGAGTTTCTGGCAATGTGTAAGGAAAAGTTCAGGGTATAGGATAAAAGGAATAATTTCAGTTCAGAGCTTCATGACATGTATACTGGTGACATTACTATACAATGTTGTAGATTTACGAGGCTGTCATGTGAATCCCATGAGAAGCCACAAAATTGGAACCCACCACATAGTTTTGTTAAACTGACCTTGGCAAAATCAGGAACAAGCAAGGGAAAGTGCAAAGTTTAAAGGAAGGCACAGCAGCTGGTCCGATAATGCATTAAGAGCACATTGACCCCATTTTGGTAATTTTCTGAGATCATATGTTATTATGTAGCACACACATATTTTTCACTGTGCTGACTACATCAAATTTTCAAAATGAATGAACACGCATAAGTTTAGTGGCTTTTTGGGAAAGTAATTTTATTAAGATTTTTTTCTCCCTTAACACTCCAAACGAGTACAAAATACTTGAGTACTTGATTACTATTCAGTATATTTTAAACCAATAAATATATAAACATACAGTGCAATGCAGTTATATTTAATAGTTATATTTAATCACCAAAAATCATTAACATGATCATTAACATACTGCATAGTAACACAGTAAATGACAGCAGATAAAGCACAGTTAGTTACTGTAACAGGTGTTATCCAGGGACAGCAGGCAGCTATTCTCACATGTGAGTGACGTCACCGACGGAGCCCGGATGTGGACGCCTTGCAAGCAGACTTGCTTGAAGAAACTCGAAGTTTCGAGTTGCCCACACCGCGCATGCACGAGTGCCTTCCCGCCCAACGCAGGGCGCGTCTCCTCAGTTCAGATAGCTAGCAGAGAAGCCAATCAGGGGAGGTGGGTGGGTTGTGAGAATAGCTGCCTGCTGTCCCTGGATAACATCTGTTACGGTAACTGTGCTTTATCCCAGGACAAGCAGGCAGGTATTCTCACATATGAGTGACCTCCAAGCTAACCAGAATGGGATGGTGGGAGTGTTGGCAATTTAGGAGAATAAATTTTGTAATACTGTTTGGCCAAACTGTCCATCCCATCTGGAGAAAGTATCCAGACAATAGTGAGAAGTGAAGGTATGAACCGAGGACCAAGTAGCAGCCTTGCAAATTTCCTCAATAGGTGTAGATCTGAAGCTGACATAGCTGCCATAGCTCTAACCTTAGGGGCTGTGACTTTACTGGGAAGGCATAATCCAGCCAGGGCATAGCAGAATGAGATACAGGCCGCCATCCAGTTGGAGATGGTATGCTTAGAAATAGGATGGCCCAACATATTTGGATCGAAGGAAACAAAAAGTTGAGGAGCAGTTCTGTGTGGTTTGGTGCGTTCCAAGTAGAAGGCCAAAGCATGTTTACAGTCCAGAGTATGAAGAGATGATTCTCCAGAGTGAGAATGAGGCTTTGGAAAAAAACACTGGAAGAACAATGGATTGGTTGAGATGAAATTCCAAGACCACTTTAGGGAGGAATTTAGGATGAGTATGAAGAACCACCTTGTCATGATGGAACACAGTGAATGGTGGGTCAGTTACTAAAGCTTGCAGCTCACTGACTTGTCAAGCAGAAGTGAGAGCAATGAGAAATACGACTTCAGATGAGCCTTATCCATTGGTTCAAATGGAGGCTTCATGAGTTGAGTAAGGACAACATTGAGGTCCCAAACCACAGGAGGTAGTTTGAGAGGAGGTTTGACATTGAAAAGTCCTTTCATGAATCTGGAAACCACCGGATGAGCAGAGAGGGGTTTCCCTTCAATAGGCTGATGAAAAGCCACAATTGCACTGAGATGGACTCGGATAGATGTAGACTTGAGGCCAGAATTGGATAAGTGCAACAGGTAGTCCAAAACAGAAGATAAGGAGGAATGCTGAGGCTCCTTATGATGAGAAAAACACCACGTAGAAAATCTAGTCCATTTTTGGTGATAGTATTGTCTAGTGGTAGGCTTCCTAGAAGCTTCTAAAACATCTCTTACAGATGGAAAAAAACTGAAGAGGGGTTATGTTGACAGGTACCAAGCTGTCAGGTTTAGAGACTGCAGGTTGGGATGAAGCAGAGATCCTTGACTCTGTGTAAGCAGAGATGGAAAAACTGGTAGAAAGTATGGCTCCCTGCTGCTGAGTTGAAGTAGAAGGAAGAACCAAGGTTGTCTCAGCCACCGAAGAGCAATCAGAATCATGGTGGCATGATCTTTCTTCAACTTGACCAGAGTCTTGAGAATGAGAGGAAATGGAGGGAATGCATATAGGAAGAGATTCGTCCATTCTAGAAGAAAAGCATCTGCCTTGAGGCGATGAGGAGAGTATATCCTGGATCAGAACTGAAGCAGTTTGTAGTTGTGGGGAGCTGCAAAGAGATCTACCTAAGGTGTTCCCCACTGTGAAAAAAAATGTGATGAAGAGGCGAGGAATGGAGTGTCCATTCGTTAGGTTGCAGAAGACAACTCGTTGTCTGCCAAGCAATTCCTTACCCCTTGAATGTAGACAGCTTTGAGGAAGGTGTTATGGCGGATTGCTCAGTCTCAAACCTTCAGAGCTTCTTGACAAAGGGAGGCAGATCCTGTCCCTCCCTGTTTGTTGACATAATACATGGCAACTTGGTTGTCCGTCTGAATGAGGACTACTTGGTCGTGAAGCAGATGTTGAAAAGCATTGAGAGCTTTGAGGATCGCTCTGAGTTCCAACAGATTGATATGACACTGATGATCCATACTGGTCCAGAGGCCTCGAGTACAAAGATCATCTAGATGAGCGCCCCAAGCGTAGGTCGAAGAGTCTGTCGTGAGGACCTACTGATGACGAGGAGTTTGAAAAAGCAAGCCTCTGGAAAGATTGGAAGAAAGCATCCACCAACGGAGAGACTGCTTCTATGAAGGAGTGACTGGAATGTGTCGAGTAGGAGAGTCGCAAACTTGCGTCCATTGAGATGCCAGGGTCCACTGAGGAATTCTGAGGTGACGTCTGGCAAAAGGAGTCACGTGTACTGTAGAGGCCATGTGACCCAGAAGTACCATCATGTGTCTCGCTGAGATGGAAGAACAGGAAGACACTATTTGACAGAGTTGAAGAAGAGCTTCCAGTCGTTGTTGTGGAAGGAATGCACTGAGTTGGACAGTGTCCAGAACAGCTCCAATGAATTGTAGAGTCTGTGAGGGTTGAAGCTGAGATTTGGGAAAATTGATCTCGAATCCCAAACTTTGTAGGAACCAGGTAGTCTGTCGGGTCGCTACAATAACCCCTTGAGACGTGGAATCTTTGATGAGCCAGTCGTCGAGGTAGGAAAACACCTGAAGACCATGATTCCTTAGAGCAGCTGCTACCACTACCAGGCACTTGGTGAACACTCTGGGAGATGAGGCCAGGCCGAATAGTAGAACTCTGCACTGATAATGCAGATTCCCCACCCAAAATCTGAGGTACTGAAGGGAGGCCGGGTGAATGGGGATATGAGTGTAGGCCTCCTTGAGATCCAGAGAGCATAATCAGTCGCTCTGCTCGAGAAGGGGATAAAGGGATGCCAGGGACAACATTCAAAACTTTTCTTTGACTAGAAATTTGTTGAGAGCCCTGAGATCTAGAATGGGTCGCAGATCACCTGTCTTCTTCGGAACAAGGAAGTAACGGGAGTAAAACCCCCTGTTCTGCTGTTCCAAGGGAACCGGTTCGATGGCATGGAGACAAAGCAGAACTTGAGCTTCCTGAAGAAGAAGGGCAGTCTGGGAAAGATTAGAAGGATACTCTCTTGGAGGAAGCTCTGGTGGAACCTGAGTGAAATGAAGAGAGTATCCTTCCCTGATGATGGTAAGCACCCAGAGGTCGGATGTAATTAACATCCATCGATGGTAAAAATGATGGAGATGACCTCCTATAGGGGGAAAAAGAGACAGAGTCAGAACGGTGGAGGTTATGCTCTGTTTTAAACAGTCAAAAAGGCTGAGAAGCCTTAGGTGCAGCAGAAGGTTGAGGTTTCTGTTGCCTCTGAGGTTGCTATTTCTTAAGAGGAGGGCGAGTATAAGGAGCCGGCTTCGGAGCAAAACGCTGTTGATAGATAAGAGCAGGGCGTGCAGGAGCTGGCTTTGGCTTAGGTCTGACAATAGAAGCAAAGGATTTTTCATGGTCAGACAATTTCTTGGTGGCTGCCTTGATAGATTCATCAAAGAGGTCATTGCCCTCACAAGGAATATTAGCTAAGCGGTCTAGAAGATTAGGGTCCATGTCAATGGTATGAAGCCAGGCAAGACGACGCATAGCTACAGAGCAAGCAGCCGCTCGGGCAGACAACTCGAAGGAATCATAAGATGAATGGATGAGATGCAAACGGAGTTGAGACAAAGAAGCAAGGACTTCTTGAAATTCAAAGTGCATTTGAGTATCCAAATAATTCAAAAACTGGTAGTAGAGAAATGAGGAACTCAAAAAAAGTAATGAATTGAAAATTATAATTAAGGACTTTAGAGGACATCATAGCATTTTGGTTGATGCGACGTCCGAATTTGTCCATAGTTTTCCCTTCCCTTCCAGGAGGAACGGTAGCATAAACTTTGGAAGGATGGGACCTCTTTAAGGAGGACTCAACAAGCAGGGATTGATGAGATAAATGTGAGTTATCAAACCCTTTGCGATGCACAGTTTTATACCTAGAGTCCAATTTTCCTGGAACAGCTGGTATGGAAAAAGGTGTTTCCATGCATTGACCAAAAGTCTGATTCAAAAGCTTATGAAGAGGAAGCTTTAGTGACTCTGCCGGAGGTTGAGGGAGATGCATGACTTCGAGATACTCCTTAAAGTATTTAGAGCCAGTGTCCAATTGAAGATCCAAATCCACAGCCATCTGACGAAGGAAAGATGAGAAAGATAGCTGATCCGCCAATGCTTTGCCTCAAGGACTCGAGGACATTGAAGCAGCTTGGGTCAAAGATGAAGCCTCGGCAGGAAATGGCATCAAAGGAACATGGTGACTTAGACGAGGCAATTGAACCCGGGATATCCTCAAGGTCCGGCATTGGAGACCTCGAACGAGGAGTCGGTGGTCTAGTCGAAGTTGGAGTAGATCGAGGCTTAGTTGAAGAAGGTCGTTCTTTAGAAGAACAACTATGCCTGGAAGGATGCCTCGAAGGTCTCGATCGTCAGTGAGAACTGTGCCTGGAAGCAGATCTGGAGGATCGAGGAGACTTCGCCTCGGAGACGGAAGCAGCCGATGCTATCAAAGAATGGATAGGACTGTAGGCTGTAAATCGAAGCTCCAGAGGCTTGATGGAGGAACCTCGATGCACTCCCAAAGACTCTGCTCCTTGTATAGAGTGTGAGGATTCCTGTCGAAGCACTCACAAAAAATCTGCTCCTTGCTTTACGTGCTTGGATACCAGACCAGACACTCGCAGAGACTCTGCTCCCTGCAAAGAGTGTGTAAGCTCAGATTGAGGCAAAGGAAGCGGCTTGACCTCGCGGGAGTCCATTGAATGCCCAGGCTGGATAATGTAACCCCACTGCTGCCCTAGACCAGGGCTCAGCAGCGCCCTCAGAGGTTACCAACGAAAGTACAATAGCGTGTGACCCAGGCTAGAGTCATCCTGCAGGTTCTCCACAACTCTTAATCGATGATTCAGACACGGTGGGTAGTATGGCGAAAGTGAAAACTTTTACTTGTTCAAAATCAAAAAGTCAAGAATGGCATACAGTTCAAAACAAACAATCAATCTCCCAACTGGAGACAAAAATAAAGTCAGAGGAAAAACTCTGATGGCCTTCAGGATTTGTACTTCTCAAACCAACAGTTCACTTTGTGAATTGCCTTCTCACAGAGCAGCTTTATTTCTCATCTTTCTTTTCCCAAAGATCTGTTCCTAAGCAGCACTCAGGTAAGTTCATCCTTTCAAAGATTCCCTGAGATTTTCTTATTCATTCTAACTCTCTGGTCAAACACACACACAAAGAAAACAAGCTTCCAGCCAGAAATCTGTAACAGGGCTGGGTGAAGAGGAGTCCATTAAACTTGCCATCAAAAGCACACAAAAGCTTTCAAACTTCCCTTCCAGGTCTTGGCAAGGTTCTCCCCACTCACTCTTAGCTTCACACAATAATTGCACAGTCCTGAAAAGTCTTTGCCAGTGACTAGGAGCAGGAAAGAACCTAGCTACAAAAATAAGGAAACCCCCCCCCCCCCCCAACAAACCTCACAGTGTTTCAGCACAGGCTGAGTGAACGGTTATTCCCACATCCATGGGTTCCACGAGTTCACATATTTCTTCAGGAGGAAGCTCCATTTGTACCTCCATGGCAGTCTCCTCATCAGCTATTGGTAAATCCAAGGACATTCCTGCTTCTTCAATCTCCATCGGGTCACAGCCATTACCTCTGCTTAAGCCAGGCAGATTCTCAGTGGGGATCATCCTCAGCTTCTTCCCTAACCAGCCTGCCTGCTTGTTCCAAATTGCTGGCTTTTCTAGCAAAGGGACATGCCCTGATCTGGCTGAGTCAGCAGGGAACCGATCTCCCTGGCTCCCCTGGTGGTGACCTGGATACAGGTTTCTCTGAGGGTTCTCAGTTCTAGCTTTGCCCCCCTGGGTCCTAGCTCTACTGGGTGCCTGCAGTTTGTGATCAGTGTTCTTAACTCTTGGTTCTAAATGGTTAGTAGGCTCCGGGAAATCCCCATAGTGACTGGGCCGAGCCCTGGGCATGCCCTTTCTGAGTTTCTTATCTCCTTTCTTCCCAGCACTCCCAGGGACTCTGGCTGGCCCAGAGTCTGCTTGGTCACAATAAGAGGAAGCAGTTTGAGTCCTATATTTGTAAGGAACTGAATAAACTGCTTCTCTAACATGGTCTGGAAAGAAGCCGGCAAAGATGGATCCGCGTCTGAAACCGGACCACTTGCTTTGGCTGGAGGTTTCTTCGAGGTAGTGTGAGTGTGCTTTGACCTGGGAGTCTTAGGCACTTTAATCACACTGGTGGAACCGACTGCTGAGCTATCTAACCTGAGGAAGCAGGGGAAGATACAGCAGATGTCATTGAAGAAAGAGCCGCTGCAAACGACGAAGGTCTGATGAGGCTTGAGGTGGAAGCAGTAGGGGCAGGAGGAACTTTGGTAGGAGTCGAGGACGCCTTCGAAGTTGAGGGATCAGTAGAAGACTCCATCCCGAAGAGCCAGTCCACCAAGATACAACGACGATTGAAAGCACGAGGCTGAAGTGTTTGACAAGGCAGGTACGACCTAGGATGATGATTCGGCCCGAGACACTTGAGGCAGCGACGATGAGGGTCTGTAAGAGATATTGTGCGCCGACACTTGCCACACTTCTTGAAGCCTGTAACAGACCGGGGCATAGAAAAAAAAATAGCCGCCGCAAGATCGAAGCCCTTGGGCTGCGGCCGAGAGGCCTGTCCCGGAAAACGAATGGAAGAATTTTTTTTTTTTTTTAAATGAAAGAAATAAAATAAGAACAGCGATTCGTGAGGAAAAAATTACAAACCGCGGTTCAGAGAAGGCACACAGTTACAAAGTTAACGCAGAGAGTCAAAGACGGACTTCTCGGCTCCGCAGAAAACTGAGAACTGAGGAGACGCACCCTGCGCTGGGCAGGAAGGCACTCGCGCATGCACGGTGCGAGCGACTTGAAACTTCGAGTTTCTTCAAGCAAGTCTGCTTGCGAGGCGTCCACATCCGGGCTCCGTCGGTGATGTCACCCACATGTGAGAATACCTGTCTGCTTGTCCCAGTCTGCCCACCAGTCATATCCAGCAAAACTTCATGATTAAATTAACTTGTCTCTTCTTTGATACACCTGGAAAACAGACTGCAAAGTTCACCTGGCATTGTCCTAATTTTCAAATGCTTAAATTGCTGTCCAAGTTCTCTCCAGCCTATCCAAGACTGGCCAGCAACATCCCCATGTTCCAAGTTAGTGGAGTTTCCATTGATACCCTCCCCAGCCCATCCCAAAACACCACACATGGTACACAGACCGCGCAAATCTGTCCTAGTTCCTTAATTTACATCCTTCATTTTCTAATTAGAGATCCTTTATGTTTATCCCACGCTTTTTCGGATGATCAAAATAGTTAGGGACTCTTTTCAAAAAGAGGTCCTTTTACTAAACTTACCACAAAACTTGCTCAGGTTCCTTCAGTAAGTTCCAAATGTGCTACCTATGAGGGGGTGTATCTGAAGGGTAGAGAGTAGGCATGCCTGTACCAATCAGTTAGCGCATCTACATTACCACATACTAACTGATTAGCACAGGATTACTGCATGAGCCTAGATTCTGTTAATGGCGTTAGCATTGATCAGCGCCTTTAAAAACAGCACCGGCGGTATGTCAGTCACGCTTAGGCATCATTAGCAGAATCGCGGCTAGCAGTGCCTAAGAAAAAAAACTTAAAGGGTGCCTAGGTTTTTTGGAGAATCAAGCCCAGCGGTACCTTAGGTCAACTCCACCTCTAACCATGCCTATTTTGACCTTAGGCGCAGCCAGATGTCATGCTAAAGGTATGATTCTGGCACCTACTTTTTTAAAGTTTTTAATTGTTCTTAAAGAATGTGATCAATTACTGTGCCAATTACGGTTAATTAAAGCATTTAAGTTAGGCGCAAGTAGGCATGATCAAGATGCCTAACTTACATAGAAACATGATGGCAGATAAATGCCAAATGGCCCATCCAATCTGCACATCCGCAGTAACCATTATTTCTTCCTCTCTCTAAGAGATCCCACGTGACTATCCCAGGCTTTCTTGAATTCAGACAGTCTCAGTCTCCACCACCTCTTCTGGGAGAATGCTCCATGCATTTTCCTTAGATTACTCCTGAGCCTATCAAGACTCGACTCATACACATTTACTGAATATGGGCCTTACTGCCTACAAAAAGGGTGGCAGTAACTGCTCCCTCAGTAATTTATTTTAGTGCCTGTAGGCTAATGACATGAAACAATGAATTGTGTGCTAACTGTAATCATGAAAATGAGGAAAATGACCTTAAAATGCCTTAGTGCCCCCAAAATTTTAACACTGCTGACAAGTTGTGGATATTCTCATTGGAAAAAAAAAAATCTTGTGTTGATATTTGGAATAATTTTGTTGCACTTATCATAGTCTGATGGTGGCCAGTCCATTTCACTTAAGTTGTGCTTCAAAACCACAATCAATGCTATTAGTGCTTCTCAATTGTTGCTTTCAAAACAATAACTTAATTGTAAGCAAAATCATGGAAGGCTCAAAATTGTGCTATACGAAATATATAAATACTGCTCGCACTAATCTCTGACTCACTACAAGGGGGTGCTGAAAAGTTCTCAGCCCACCAACCAACTTTCTAAATTCTGAACGCTATTTTGCCACTGTAGCTGAAAAGAGTGTTATCTTATTTTGTTAAGTGCCAATTTGCAGAAATGAAAATCTATGTTTTTGACATTTTTATAAATGATATTGCTGAAGGATTGTCGGGTAAAATTTGCCTCTTTGCAGATGATACCAAAATCTGCAATAGAGTAGACACACCGGATGGTGTGAATAACATGAAGAAAGAACTAGCAAAGCTTGAAGAATGGTCTGAAATTTGGCAGCTAAAATTTAATGCTAAGAAATGCAAGGTCATGCATTTGACCTTAAAAATATAGGATGAGTACAGAGAACCACCTTGTCATGATGAAACACAGTGAAAGGTGAATCAGCAACTAATGCTTGCAGCTCACTGACTCTTCGAGCAGATGTCAGGGCAATGAGAAAGACCACTTTCCAAGTAAGATACTTCAGATGAGCCGTAGACATTGGTTCAAATGGAGGCTTCATCAATTGAGCAAGAACAACACTGAGATCCCAAACCACTGGAGGCGGTTTGAGAGGAGGTTTGACACTGAAAAGTCCTTTCATAAATCTGGAAGCCACCAGATGAGCAGAGAGGGGTTTCCCTTCAATAGGCTGATGAAAAGCAGTAATTGCACTGAGATGAACTTGAATGGATGTAGACTTGAGGCCAGAAGTAGACAAGTGCAAAAGATAATCCAAGACAGAAGCCAAGGAGGTATCTTGAGGCTCCATGTCATGAGAGATGCAAAATGTAGAAAATCTAGTCCATTTTTGGTGGTAGCATTGTCTAGTAGCAGGCTTTCTAGAAGCCTCTCAAATGTCTCTTACAGGTTGAGAAAACTGAAGAGGAGTTATGTTGAGATGTACCTCCCCTCTGTCTCCTTCATCATCAACATTATTCTGTGTCCCTATCTCCCCTATACCCAGTGTCAATCCTCTGTGTCCATATGCCCCCCTCCCAAGTCTTCTGCGTTCCTCTTCTCTCTCATGTCTAGCCATCTTCTGTGTCCATAGACCCTCTTGTGTCTGGCATTGCCCCACTCACTCACTGTATCCATATGCCACCCCCATAAACCATCCCCTGTGTCCCTGTTCTTATGCTCCCATCCATACCCGCATCTCTCCTCTTTTCGTATATCTCCCTGTGATCAGCTTCTCATCACTTACTCTTTTACACCAAAATGTCTCTCACCCTTTCTTTCCTCCCTCCCTCTACTGTGTTAAATATTTCACTCCTTGGCTCAGCATCTCTTTGCCTTCCCTCTCCCCCTCCCTGCAGGTCCAATACCTCTCTACCTTCTCTCAACACTCCCAAAGGATACAGCAACTCTCTCACTTCCCTCTAGCCCCTCCTCTCATGGGTCCAACATCTCTCTCCTTTCCCTCTAGCTTCAGCTCTAAGCTACAGTACCTCTCTCTTCCCTTCAACTCTCAGCTTTAGGTTTAGCACCTCTCTTTTCCCTTCAGCTCCAGTACCCCCTCCACATCAGTATCTCTCTCCCTTCCCTCCAACCCCCCTCCATTGGTCAAACACCTCTCTTCCCCCAGCCCAAATCCAGCACCATCTTTCAGCTCCAGCTCTGAAGACAGCTAGCAGCCCCCTCCCCTCCTTGAGTACATCAATAGCGGCAGGTGACATCTCCCACCATGGTTCAGCATCTTCTCCCCAGATCCCCTTGCACATACTAACCGAACGAGCCATCCAGGCCATGCCGAAAAATCTTGAGAACCCTGCTCGGAGGCCTTCCTTTAGCCAAAGAGCCCCTCCTTGATGTAGCTTCTGGTTTAGCAAAACTGGAAGATACATCAAGGAGGGACTCTTTGGCAGAAGGAATGCCTCAGAACAGGCCTATGATTATCTTTCATCATCATCGGTGCAGCTGGCTCCTTCAAGTAAAACCACCGCCATGCTGAAAAATCTTTAGAGGCCTGCTCCAGGTTTTCCTTCAGCCAACGAGCCCTTGCTTGATATAACTTCCGGTTTCACAAAACCGGAAGTTACATCAAGCAGGGGCTTGTGGGCTGAAGGAAGGCCTCGGAGAAGACTTCTCAAAATGTTTCAGCGTGGCGTTGCTGACTCAATCAGATAAAGTAGGTGCAAGGGGAACTGGGGAGTAGATGCTGAGCCAAGGGGATGTTGCACACCAATGTTGCACACCTAATGCAAGGTCGTTTACCGTTCTACCGGGGCGGTGGAAGACCTTGCTCCTGTTCTCGCTGTAAGTCGGCTACACAGTTTCCCGATTTTGCAGGCTAACCATGGGTTGCCACGGTTCACCACGAGAATCCTTCACCATGTTATTCTCTAATCTACACGTCAACGTAAAGTTTCTAAAATAAGGGCTTATATTTATTAAAGTATGTACATGATAAAGTTCAGACTGGTCCAGCTGTGATAAACAAGAAGCATGCAGCCTTCCCCACTGGCTGATGAGTTAAAACACCACAAATGTCATCAGTTTTCTTACAAGGCTCTGTGCTACAGAAAAACATTTTAAATGTGAAATTCATTTGAAAAATACACTGAACAATAAAAATGTCAAAATGAACATTTTCTCTTTCGGAGTCACTCGGAGCTTGACATTTCATGGTAGTAATACAGTAATCTACGCAGCAGCAACTAGGTGTCAGGACTTCTCCACAGATCCTTAACTCATTTGTACAAACAAGCAATTCTTATATCCTTCATTTGCATAAAAACAATCCCATTAAGCTCAGGTGCTAAACGTATTCTTTCTGCAAAATACCTGGCTGCTGATTGGCAACTTGTGCTTGCTTCCAATAATGAAGTCCACAGTGTGAAAAGAGTGCTGAATGGTTTTGTATTATGAAGAGGCAGAAAGAGAAAATACCAAAGAGTTTTACGCCACACGGTACGCCTTCAGGAATGTGTACTCCTTGCGGTTGGTGCGTGCAGCCCAGATGAAGAGAGCAGCTGCCATGAATTGCAGTGGGGCAGCAACACAGGCCAAACAGAAGGACCAGCCAAACTCTCCTTGCACATCCTCTGGAATAGGAAGCTTTTGATGCAGGAGCTGCACACCAGTTGCATAACATGCCACAGATCCCAGGGTGCAGATACCTGCCAGGGAAATAAATGCCAGTGTCTGTGAATCAGTGCATTTACAGAGTTAAGATTTAGAGAATGACACGGGGACAAATTTGTCCCATCCCCGTGAGATTTGTCGCAGTCCCTGTCCATGCCCCATTCCTGTAAGCTCAGCCTTAACCGCACAAGCCTCGACTACTTATGATTTTAAAGCGTTCAAGGCTTGTGCAGATGAGGACAGAACTTGCATAAAGTGAATGATATAGTGTGCCAAATTATAACCTACATCTGAAAATTTAACTGCATGTTCTAGGATAAAGAGATAACTGAAGAAACTTGTCCTGGAGAAATACAGAACTGAATGCTGAACAATGAAAACTGTGCGATACTCTGACAGCCAAATCCAGCCTGATCTAAGGAAAAGAATAAAAAAAGAAATGATTTCATTTTTCCCTTAATAGTATAAGTTCAAGATAGGGGGAGGAGGGATAACTTAAAAGCTTTTTATTAATGGGAAGAAAGATAGGAAAGTATTTATTAAATGATATAAGTGTTTAATACATAATATGAAAAGGGTGGGAGGGTGATAAACTTTATAATTTGATTTATTGTTGAATATTAAGTGTTTTATCTAAGTTTAAATGATTGTACTTGGGTGGGTGGGAAGGGATTCTTTTATATTTATATATTTTAAGGATTATAAGTAAGATTGTTAAGTGATTTGTTAAAAATTTTTCTGATTGATTATTATACACTTGTTGTAAGATTTGAAAATGAATAAAGTTTAAAAAAAATAAAATAAAATAAAATAAAAAAAAGATTCTACTTGTTGATACACTTATTGTAAGTTTGAAAAATGAATAAAGAATTTAAAAAAACAAAAACAAAGAAATGTTAGCTGGATCCTACCTACAGGACTCCTGCAACCTCCAGAGACTGTTGCTGGAAGTCCTGGAAGCCATTTTGATGTAGGAGCCGTCTGTGCGCAGGATCAAGTGGGAAGTGCTCATGCACCCAGTACCCACCAGTGACACAGTGGGCCCAGGAGGGGGAACTGTCAACAGTGGGTAGGTCAAGGAGGGGGGTCACTGAGTGGGGGCTGTTTTCAGCTTCGGTTTCTGTTAAAACTGAACGGCCAATTTTGATCTGGAGAGGGAATAGTGCCCAAAATACATTATTCATATTCAGCCAAAAAGTGAACACGAATAATCCAGGGCTCTTCTGTGCTCCTAAAATAAACACAATCTCCAATTTCATGTTGCTTCTTTCATTAATTGTTATGTTAAAGCTCAATGCCAATTATTCGTATTCAGTATTCAAGTTTCATGAACATTTGATTAATCGCCTATCTTGAATACTAAGCGATGTACAATATGAAAAAAGGGGGAATATACATTTAAAATCATAAACCAAATACATGGACAAAGACAGTCAAACAAAAAATGAGAGGAAAAGGGTTGAACTACAAGAAAATCAAGAAAAGAGAACATAAAGGGGAAAAACAACAGGGAGGGGGGATTTCTTCATAAGAAAGAGGTAGGCTAATATCAATACTCAAAGGCATGCTTGGCCAACTAGTACAGCTCTAGTCCTTTCCTCTAAGAAATTCAACTTCCTAGATTTATCATTGGTATTTTTATCTCTAGACATATACGTGTGCTATTTTACAAACCTGCACATTGAAATTTTCCATTTAAGTGGGGGATTGAGAAGACAACATATCCCAAACCATCCTATTCAGCACTGACAATTTTTTATAAAATTTTTACATACTAAGGAGCAGCTGTATATCCCACATTAATCTTGATGATCATAAATGTGCCTTCCTCTTCTGAAACGGGGAAGAGAACTGTATATTTTGGTCTCACTCTTGTCCTTCCCAAACTCTACCCTCTTGCCATATGCACATTTCGGCCTGGATTCTGTATAGGATGCCTGGTCTCAGAAGCCGACGGGCGTCCTATACAGAATTTCGCCTAAAAAGAACCCGATTCTCTAACCGACATCCATGTTACAGACGCCAGTTTTAGAATCGGATCGCCGCTGAGCTTATCACGGCAAGGGATCTCCCTGCAATTATAAGTTTTCGTTCCCCCCCTGAACAATCGTTTGCAGGAAGGATGCCCAATCCCTCCTGCCGGAACCCCAACCCGTAGATAACAGCAGGAGGGTGCTCAATAGGCATAGGCATATGGGCCAACCTAAGATTCCAATTGGCCCAGCCTCCTATGGGTAGGGCCTTAGGTGCCTGAGCCAATCAGGCCTTAGGCCCCTCCCTGGTGCATTGAATAATGCACCGGGAAAGGGCAGGCCCACCTTATTCAGACAGAGGGAAGACCTGTCCGGCTGGCCTTCAAAAAAGGTTAGAGGGGGGTGCGGGGTCCGGGTGTGGAGGGGTTCTAGTGCAGGTGGGGGGTCTGGGGAGGGCGACGCGATCTGCATGGGTGAGGTTCGGGCAGGGGTGGGGGTTCCGGCAGGAGGGATTATGCATCCCTCCTGCTGGTGATTGTTCAGGGGGGACAGGCGGCTGTGACCGCTAATCTTATTGTGACAGGGAAATCCCTTGCCATGATGAGCTCATAGACTGCATGTATGTGTTTCCCACTGGCCTAGGGAGACACGTAAGGCCATCTAAGGCTACTTCCGTGCCAAACCACACCTAGCCTTAGGCGAGCTTAGGCGGGGTTGTGCGCCTCCCTAGGCTCCTGGAGACGCCTACATTGGAGGCAGCCTGCCTCGGGAGCTTTTTTTAAAAAAATGTTTGTCCCGATTGGCTTGTTAGACAGCGGTAGGATGCCTACCTCCGCCTACAATTGGGACGCCGTTTACAGAATCTGGGCCTTCATGTGTAAATCTCCGTTTTCTATAGCAGAATTGATATCTATTCAATATACAGTATATGTGTAAATTGTAAATAAAGCTTCTAATATAAAGGCCCTAATCTATTAGTTTGTGTCTAGCGATTATTGTCACTATTGATTCACTGTTCAGGAAAATCTGAGCTTTTCACCATAATCTTTACCTGCAAGAAAATGAAGTACGCCAGTACCAATGGTGGGATAGAGACTGTGACAGGCACAGGCACAGATTCCAATCAGGGCCCCGAAGCACATCAACCCCAAGCTGACAAAGGGCAGCAGGACCTGACAGCGCCAGAGATCTGAGAGACACAGGAGAATTAATGCCAATCGCCCAGAGAATCCATCATACCCCACTCCCACACACACATCTCATTCTGATCTGCTTTCACACACTATGCTCTTTGACTAACCCCACCTAACGTTTGAGATCTAATTCTCAAAACCTCTTGTCTATCCCCTCAGCTTATTATAGACAGTTCTCTTCTACCCATCATTGTGCTTAGCTCCCTCTCTTTGGAATTCCCTACCTCTCCAGCTAAATGCTCTGCCGGTAGATTTGGAAAAAACTATGATATAATATACCTCTGCTGACTGGGAACAGTTAATTGTATGTTTTTTTAGATGCTTTATCTGCTGTAAATATGACACAGGTGGTGAAGTAGGATACATACTGGATTTGATTTTTCTCCTTAGTGCATGGTCACCTATGGGCTAAGTCGCCCCTATAATAGTACTAATACCATTTTTTCCATTCATTTTTCATATATACACACACAATATAATCTTATTAACAATACATAATGGTTAACCACAAAATTAAACTACACAAAGCACACTGTATGTATGCTTCTCAACATTCATTCCTACCAGAACACAGATAACCCCTATGCAAATACGGGACCGCAAACTAAAAGTACTAATATATATAAACGAAACCCTAAGATTCAAGACTCTGCATGCAGTACAACCTCAGAGAAATTGAAACAAATGCATTTCTTCCTGAACAGTGCAAAAAATAGACAGCAGATATAAATTCTCACAATTGACACAATTCAATCACTAAATTAAAAATAAAATCATTCCCTCTTCTTTGTTGTCTCCCTCCCTCCATGTGCCATCACTTCATCACGGCAGTTGGGTGAGGCTGGGTGTCCTGCCCTCTCTTGTTTACAAACAACGCCTTGAGAAAGTCAGCTGTCTCTCTCGTCTTCCTCCCCCTCTGCAAGAAACATACCAGCGCTTCCACCTGGCCATTTTATGCTGCTCGTGGCTGGCTCCCTCTTCCTCACTTCTCCTCTTTCTCACTGCTGGCACAAAGTCACGTGCGGCGGCTCCTCACGCATCATCCAGAAGCTTTTTTTCTGACGTTGCGACATCAGAGAGAAGGCTGCCGGTTCAGGCGCAGAATGCACGTAGAAGCTGATACAGCCTGCAGCTTTGTGCACTGATCTCCTCAGGTCCAAGGCACATTCCGGCAGGAAATTTCTGCAGACCGACAATGGTCCGAGAACCGGCGGTTGAAGAACACTGCTCTAAAGTATCTCCTGAGGAACTACTTGATTCTATTTTCCTTGCCCATTGGTTAATACCAAGTTATGATAGATCAGTACATATTAAATCACCTAGAGGCATTAAAAATGTTTGAGGTACATTGTTAGATGATATGGCTGGGTTGAACAACATTGGAAAAAAGTAAGATGTGGTTAGAGCGGAGATTGAGGATTCAAGCCCTGCATTGCTCCTTGTGACCCTGGGCAAATCACTCAATCCTCCATTGCCCCAGGTATGTTAGATAGATTGGGAGCCCACCAGGACAGATAGGGACCAATGACTGAGTGCCTGAAATTAACAGCCGGTATATAAATAACCAAAATAAATAGATAAATATGACACTGGTAAGGCATTCAATTTTCACTTGCTACTTTTCCTTAGTTTAACTCTGGATTAAGTAAACTAAAGGAGTGAAATGAATCAGGCAGAAAGAGAGTGGAGAAAAACTGCTGGAATATGTCAGTCATTGTCAAGGAGAGAGCTCTAGACCTATTATTAAAAATGGATTAACAACAAGCATAGGACTACATGCAGATTTGGAGCTTGTTGGTGGCAACGATAGACCTTGTACCATGGACATGAGTTCACAAAACTATTAATGCAGGGCTCAACAAATCACGGGCACCAAATTGCATACTGGCGCCCTGGATTTAATTGTGGTTTTCTTTCTTTTTTCTGCAACAATACCCACAGTACTAGGAACTTGAGCCGTGTATTGCAAGAAGCTCGGGAGTCTCGCAGTACTTGAAAATGCCAAGATCAACCCGAACTTCCTGTACTTACACAAGAGCTGAATTGCTAGGAAGCATGCTATCTCCTTTGTAAAAGGCTAACTGCAAAGTGAAGGGAATAGTTAGGGGTTGAGAGAGAATGAGTGAACGCTCAGTGGGGTTGAGAACGAGAGAATTTAGTTTATTGGTACTTGATATTCCACCCTTCAAACAAAATCAGAGCAGTGTAGAAAAAGAAAAGAACTACAATAATTGATAGGAAAGAGAACCCCCCCCAAAAAAAACAAACAACTAGCAATTACTTCTGAGAAGGGCAAGCTTCCAAAACTAACCCACTGAGAAAAAAATGGGAAGGCTAAGAAGAAAAGGTGAGCCTTCAATAGTGCATAAAATGATAACAGGAATGGCACAACTTCTCTATGAGGAAAGGCTAAAGCGGCTACAGCTCTTCAGCCTGGAGAAGAGACAGCTCATGATAGTGAGCTCCACTGAGTGGAGTAGAAAGAGTAGAGGTGAATCGAAAGAGTAGAGGTGAATCGCTTATTCACGCTTTCCAAAAATACTAGAACTAGAGGGGCATGCAATGAAGCTACTAAGTAGTAGATTTAAAACAAACCAGAGAAAATATTTCTTCACACAACGTGTAATTAAACTCTGGAATTCGTTACTGGAAAATGTGGTGAATTCAGCTAGTTTAACAGGGTTTAAAAAAAGGTTTGGATAATTTCCTAAAAGAGAAGTCCATAGACCATTATTGAGATGGGTTGGGGAAATCCACTGCTTAAAAGTTGTTTTACTACTTAGGATCTAGCCAGGTACTTGGGACCTGGGTTGGCCACTGTTGGAAACAAGATACTGAACTTGACGGTCCTTCGGTCTGTTCCAGTATGGCAATTCTTATGTTCCATAGAAACAGAAAAATGATGGCAGATAAAGGCCAAATGGCCCATCCAGGCTGCCCATCCTCAATAACCATTTTTAATTCCTCTAAGACATCTCACGTACCCATCCCAAGCTCTCTTGAATTCAGACAATGTCTTCGTCTCCACCACTTCTTCTGGAAGACTGTTCCATGCATCTACCACCCTTTCTATAAAAAACGTATTTCCTTAGATTACTCCTGAGCCCATCACCTCTTAACTTCATCCTCTTATTTCAGAGCTTCATTTAAAATGAAAGATTCGATTCATGTGCATTTACACCATGTAGTTATTTAAACATCTCTATCATATCTCCTCTCTCCCGTCTTTCCTCTAAAGTATACATATTGAGATCTTTAAATCTGTCCCCATACGCTTTATGATGAAGACCACGCACCACTTTAGTAGCCTTTCCCTGGACCGACTCTATCCCACACAGGCATCTAATAAACAAACTTGGTGCCCTTGGGATGCGCCTAAAGTGTCAGACTGGATCAGGAACTGGTTGAGTGGAAGGTGACAGAGGGTAGTGGCCAATGGAGATCTCTCTGAGGAAAGGAATGTTACCAGTAGTATACCTCAAGGTTCGGTACCTGGGCCTGCTCTTTTTAATATTTTGTAAGCAACATTGCTGAAGGGCCAAAAACTGCAATGATGTGGTTAACATGAGGAAGGACCTACCAAAGCTTGAAGAATGCTCTGAAATTTGGCAGCTAAGATTTAATGCTAAGAAATATATGGTCATTCATTTGGGCTGCAAAATCCCAAGGGAACAGTACAGTTTTGGAGGTGAAGAACTTTTGTGCATGAAAGAGGAGTGGGGCTTGGGAGTGATAGTATGAGATGATCTTAAGGTGGCCAAACAGGTCAAAAGAGAGACGGCAAAGGGACCAAGATGGCGTTGAGGGCAGATGCAAGTATAGAGCATCTTCGAGGATGAAATCTTGACAGATGCCAAAACTTACCTTAAAGGTTTTTTCCTTCTTGGACTATGTGGAAGAGAAAAGGAAGTGCCCAACCTGGTCCTCCAGCAGCCAGGAGCTCACAAGGACTCTTTCAGACAACTATCCCTGGAATAACTCTGTGCCATGTGATGGAGACGTCATCGGTTTCTAGAGAAATGCATGAACCAACGGCTTCAGCAAAGGAAGATCTTGCTTGACGAACTTGCTGCACTTCTTTGAGGGAGTAAATAGGCAGATAGACAAGGGTGACCCGGTCAACATTGTATATCTGGATTTTCAGAAGGCATTCGACAAGGTTCCGAATGAATAACTACTTCAAAAAACTGTGAGCCATTGAATCAAGGGTGAAATACTCACGTGGATTAAAAACTGGCTGGCGGAGAGGAAACAGAGAGTGGGGGTAAATGGACAATACTCGGACTGGAAAAGCATCACGAGTGGAGTGCTGCAGGGTTCGGTGCTTAGACCCGTGCTCTTCAACATATTTATAAAAGGCCTGAAAATTGGTACGACGAGTAAGGTGATTAAATTTGCAGACGATACGAAGTTATTCAGAGTAGTGGAGACGCAGGAGGATTATAAAGACCTGCAACGTGACAAACACGCTCGAGAAATGGGCTGCGACATGGCAAATGAGATTTAATGTGGATAAGTGTAAGGTGATGCATGTCAGTAACAAAAATCTTATACACGAATACAGGATGTCCGGTGCAGTACTTGGAGAGACCTCCCAGGAAAGAGACTTGGGAGTACTGGTTTACAAGTCAATGAAGCCATCCGTGCAATGCATGGCGGTGAAACTAATGCTAGGAATGATTAAGAAGGGGATCATAAACAGATTGGAGAAGGTTATCATGCTGCTTTACTGGGCTATGGTATACCCTCACCTGGAATACTGCGTCCAGCACTGGTCGCCGTACATGAAGAAGGACACAGTATTACCGTATTTTCGCGGATATAATGCGCACCATTGTAAAACGCGCACAGGGGTATAGCGCGCAGAAATCACGATGCTATGTACAAAAACTTTTCTATACCGCGCTCAGGCATATAACGCGCATGCTGCCCGACTCTCCTCTGGCCACCCCGACTCTCCTTTCGCCCTCCCCGACTCTCATCTGGTTGCCCCGACTCACCCTGACTTTCGGTGCACTGCCCCGACTCTCCTCTGGTTGCCCCGATCTGCCTGTCCCCCTTGAAGATCTGCCTGTCCCCCTTGAAGTCCTGTCCCCCCTTGAAGGTCTGCCTGTCCCCCCTTGAAGGTCTGCCTGTCCCCCCTTGAAGTCCTGTCCCCCTTGAAGGTCTGCCTGTCCCCCTTGAAGATCTGCCTGTCCCCCCTTGAAGTCCTGTCCCCATCCTGAAAGCCTGATGCCCCCCCTCGACGTCCGATTCTTCTCCCCCCTCGGCAGGACCACTCGCACCCCCACCCCGAAGGACCGCCGACTCCCCGACAATATTGGGCCAGGAGGGAGCCCAAATCCTCCTGGCCACGGCGACCCCCTAACCCCACCCCGCACTACATTACGGGCAGGAGGGATCCCAGGCCCTCCTGCCCTCGACGCAAACCCCCCTCCCCCCCAGCCGACCCGCGACCCCCCTGGCCGACCCCCACGACCCCCCCACCCCCCTTCCCCGTACCTTTGGAAGTTGGCCGGACAGACGGGAGCCAAACCCGCCTGTCCGGCAGGCAGCCAACGAAGGAATGAGGCCGGATTGGCCCATCCGTCCTAAAGCTCCGCCTACTGGTGGGGCCTAAGGCGCGTGGGCCAATCAGAATAGGCCCTGGAGCCTTAGGTCCCACCTGGGGGCGCAGCCTGAGACACATGGTCGGGTTTGGCCCATGTGCCTCAGGCCGCGCCCCCAGGTGGGACCTAAGGCTCCAGGGCCTATTCTGATTGGCCCACGCGCCTTAGGCCCCACCAGTAGGCGGAGCTTTAGGACGGATGGGCCAATCCGGCCTCATTCCTTCGTTGGCTGCCTGCCGGACAGGCGGGTTTGGCTCCCGTCTGTCCGGCCAACTTCCAAAGGTACGGGGAAGGGGGGTGGGGGGGTCGTGGGGGTCGGCCAGGGGGGTCGCGGGTCGGCTGGGGGGGCGGTCGGAGGTTCTTGGGGGGGGGCGGTCGTTGGAGGGAGGGGGGTTTGCGTCGAGGGCAGGAGGGCCTGGGATCCCTCCTGCCCGTAATGTAGTGCGGGGTGGGGTTAGGGGGTCGCCGTGGCCAGGAGGGTTTGGGCTCCCTCCTGGCCCGATATTGTTGGGGAGTCGGCGGTCCTTCGGGGTGAGGGTGCGAGTGGTCCTGCCGGGGGGGGGGATGTATCGGACGTCGGGGAGTCGGCCGGGCAAGAGGGCTTGGGCTCCCTCTTGCTCCGATCGTGGATGCGGGTGCGGGTGGGAGCGCGTGCGAGCGGTCGTTCGGGGTGGGGGTGCGAGCGGTCCTGCTGGGGGGGTGAATCGGGCGTCGGGCGGGGTGGGAACTATGTTTAAAAACTTTTGTATACCGCGCTCAGGCATATAACGCGCGAGGGGTATGCGCGGTACGTAAAATCACGTATAACGCGCTCGTTATATCCGCGAAAATACGGTACTCGAAAGGGTCCAGAGAAGAGCGACTAAAATAGTTAAGGGGCTGGAGGAGTTGCCGTACAGTGAGAGATTAGAGAAACTGGGCCTCTTCTCCATTGAAAAGAGGAGACTGAGAAGGGACATGATCGAAACATTCAAGATAATGAAGGGAATAGACTTAGTAAATAAAGAGGTAGAGAGAACGAGATAGATTCCGTACAAACGTACGGAATTTCTTCTTCACCCAGAGAGTGGTAGAAAACTGGAAAGCTCTTCCGGAGGCTGTTATAGGGGAAAACACCCTCCAGGGATTCAAGACAAAGTTAGACAAGTTCCTGCTGAACCAGATCGTACGCAAGTAAGGCTGGTCACAGTTAGGGCACTGGTCTTTGACCTAAGGGCCACCGCATGAGCGGACTGCTGGGCACGATGGACCACTGGTCTGACCCAGTAGCGGCAATTTTTATGTTATTATGTTAAACCTAGTTTGGAACGGGTTTCCCTGAGTCCGGAGCAGGGCCAGGCTCCTATCCAACCCGAAAGAGCCCAACATGTGTGGAGGTAGCTCACTCCCCCCCCGAGGAGGAGTTGGCACCAAGCCCTGGAGGAACAACAGGAGAGAGGTCGGTGGTGAAAGTTGAGGCTCTGACATTGGCACCCTGCGAGGAAGCTACAGGAACTCTGCCCTTCCAGAGAGAGAACATATAATTTGGAGAGTTAGTAAAGCCTGACATAGTCAATTTGGACGGTATACCCATTCTCCACTAAGCTGCTTGCTATAGATAACTACAGAAGGGAGCAAAATATCTGTCTCAATAGGCAAGGCTCATAATGTTATCGTAAAAAAGCCTCCCATAAGGCTCTCTCTTTATAAGGTTTGCGTTGCAGGCTAAGGAACATTTTGGTAGCTCCTTTCTGAACTGCCCCAATTCTCTCAATGCCTATAATTCATTCTGCAAATTCAGAAAATACCATGCTTCATCTCCAAGTCATAATCATATACAATAATAATAATAATAATAACTTTATTTTTATATACCGCCATAATCTTACGACTTCTAGGCAGTTCACAATAAAGAGAGCTGTACAATCAGTGAATTACAATCTTAACAATCAGCGAACTACAATATAATATTAACATGTTACAGTGAAGGGGCTGGGTGGCCAGCGAATTTCAGAATACAAATGGAGAGGAAGGCACTGAACAGACAGAGAGTACAGAATACAATTGGAGAGAGAGCGTAGAATCAGCATGAAGAGTGAAAGTTTTTTAAAGGAGGGAGTATTTTGACTAGAAAATAAATCTATTAAACAGAGCAGTCTTAATTACTTTCAAAAAGGCACCGTAAGTCAATCTGGCTTTATCAATGAAGTCGCCTAGCCAGGTTTGCTGTCTGCTAGCTTGAAACTTAAATTTTCTTTCCAGAAAGGTTATGTATTTGCAGTCTGTGATCTTCGGGTAAGCAAAAAGATTGCGATTTCTGGTTGTCCTTGTGGGAGTGTATAGTTCGAAATGAGGTGAGAGATAGTTGGGGGCCATTCCCCACACCAGTTTATAGCAGATATATGTGCTCAGAAACATAAACTAAGTCTGAGCCAAGCCATATTTTATGTGGATGCTAAATACTTCTAGTTGCACAGAAAATCCAGACCAGTATAACACATACAAATTACAGGAATGTCTTCATGCATACTTGACAAAAACCCACAGCTCATACTCACAAGTCCGGAGCAGGTCTGGATCAGTGTTGTGGTTCCCAGGCTCTGTGTATTTCTTCATGAACTGGTCAGAGAGAGAGAAACTGACACACTCTGTAATAAAGTCAGGATCTGTATCGAAGAACAGAAAATCTCTCATCCAATGCAGACTGGACATGTCCATGTGCAAACCCACCACCCCACTTTTAGTAACAGGTACTATCAATGAATTTTCCAGACTGCACTGCTCCGTAGGATTCCCTGGAAATCTGCAGATATGTTTCTCAGCACCTATATCAGTAATGATATTACAGAGGGTCACCCTTTCTCTATAATGTGCCAGGAAAAGAGAATAGATTAATAAGACAAAAAGGATTTGTTTGGGGGACCTCATCTTGAGTATTGAGTTCAATTCTGGTCTCCTTATCTCAAGAAAGATATAGCAGCACTAGAAAAGGTTCAAAGAGCGACCAAGATGATAAAGGGGATGGAACTCCTCTTGTATGAGGAAAAACTAAAACAGTTAGGGCTCTTCACCTTGGAAAAGAGACAGCTGAGGAGAGATATGATTGAAGTCTACAAAATCCTGAGTGAAGTAGTACGGGTACAAGTGGATTGATTTTACAAAGACTAGGGCACACTCGAAGTTACAGGGAAATACTTTTAATACCAAAAGGAGGAAATGTTTTTCACTCAGAGAATAGTTAAGCTCTGAAACGCTTTGCCAGAGGTTGTGGTAAGAGCAGATAGCATAGCTGGTTTTAAGAAAGATTTGGACAAGTTCCTGAAGGAAAAGTCCACAGTCTGTTATTGAGAAAGACACAGGGGAAGCCACTGCTTGCCCTGTATCGGTAGCATGGAATATTACTACACCTTGGGTTTTGGCCAGGTACTAGCGACCTAGATTGGCCACCGTGAGAATGGGCTACTGGACCATTGGTCTGACCCAGTAAGGCTGTTCTTATGAGGGGTGAAGGAGATAATGGAAAGTGGGAGGAGGTCTGTAACAGAGGTGAAGGGGAGGGAGAAGGAGTAGAGAATTATTACTGAAGATAACAGGAAATTAAAGGAAGGAACATACCTGGCAAACGGAACCAATGTGAATGCCTGGAGACAGTAATGCATCTCCGCCATAGTCCCAGTGTGCCATTGCAGTGGAACAGTACATCCATATAAGTTTTCTCATCGGCCTCCTCGCTAGTGAAGTCTTCCAAAACATTGCGCTCCCCAGTGGTCTCACTGACATTTATGGTTGATAACGGAGAGCTGTGGTACTCATACCAGAAGTCAGTGCCAACCGATGCAGCCACATAAATGGTAGAGATGATACTGAGGACACAGGCAATCACCAGTGCCGTAGCAAAGCGGTTATCCATCATGGTGCCAGATCCTCACTATTGTACAGAAAGCCAGGTTACAATCTACCACACCTAGCCAGTTAGACTTTCAAGACAACCACAATGAATATACATGAGATATCTGCATATGTTGGAGATCCACTGTATGCAAATATATCGCATACATTTTTATTACAGTAATCCTGAAAACCCAACTAGCTAGGTGTGTCTCCAAGAAAGCACTGATAAGCATCGAATTAGACTGAAAGGGATCTTATGCGGTTATCTATTCCAGTGTTTATCACAGACTTGGTTTTTAGGATATCCACTCTAAAAACTCATAAGACAGATCTGAAAATTTTAAATGTAGTTCAGTAAATAAATGATTTACAGTGGATTCTAGCAGCAGTCATTCTGTCCCCCAAAGGATGCCTTCTCCTCTGCATGGTTAACTGGCCCTACAAAGGGCAGGGCGCCACCATTTTGAAGATAACTCGGCTGGAGGCAGGCTTTGAGGTACAGAAGTCTGGGGGTGCCACTAGACACTTTTAGTCAGGGGTAGGGGGTCCATTGCATCACTCCAAGGGGTCCTTTTACAAAGCAGCGCTACTGATTAGCAGTACACTGAATGCAAAGAAGACCATTCAGTTGAAAAAGGGAGGAAGTGGAATCTGGAGCAGGGTGATGGGGATGAAATGAGAGAGGATGTGCCACAAGACACCCACTCCTCTTTGATGCAAAGTTTCTCGCATATAACCTTTTTTTTTTTCTGCATGGCTGCGGGATAACAACCACATTAACATGTATTTTATTGATGATAAAGTCATTACAAATATAGAACAGAACCATATCACTTAAATGATGTATAACATAAAACAGCAAACAATATAGAACTGATCATCATCAAAATTTTTGAATAATAAACATCTCAACCCTCACCCCTAGCCTCCCCATTTTTATACCTCTCAACCCCCGTCCCCTACTCTCAAAGCCATCACCTACTATGAAGTTCCAGGTAAAGGGATAGGCGGTTTAGCAGACATAGAATGTATATCAAATTTATCTAGCTTATTAAGAAAATAACTCCCTAGTCTGCCTAAGGATTTCTGTACAAAATAATACCCATGCCAAACCCATTTCTGCATTGCTATGCTACAGTAAAACTGCATTAAATTCACAGTAACCACATAGCAATTATTCTGCATCAGACCCTTAGCCATTGGCACTAGCTTTAACATAAGGCTCATTGCATTAAAGCTCTAATATTGTATTCATCCCTTCCCGTCTTCTGCAAATAGCTTCATTAGCATGTATTTACATGTGCTGTGCCCTGATGAGCACAGCTTGATCACATGCAGAACTCATTTCCATGTAGGAGCCACAAAAATTGGGAAACATGAGTGAGAGGAAAAGAAGGCCGCTTTGGTTCTCAAAAGCAGTAGCTGAGAAGACAGGTTGAAATCTGAAACTCATAAGTCTCAGATTTATCACTTCATTGTTAATATCTGAGCAGATTTCTGAGATCCTTTTTCCTCCTCTCTCTTGATCCCTTTCCTCCAAAGTACAATATACTATATGTTTTGCACAAATACATTTTCTGTATCAAGTGACTATTGCAATGCGCTATAGTGCTAAACACAAAGGATCCCTAAACCGAAAGAGGATAGTTTCAACACAAAACTCAGCAGGTCAAAAACTACATCTTCATTTAAGATTCACAGGAGTGGTGTTTGAATAGAAGCCCAGCAGTGGGGAAGGAAGATGATGCCGGATGGCCTTCTATGGTCTGTCTCTTGTATATGTCAAGACGGATCAGGGGGAGGGAGCTGGAGTTAGCTGTTATGGCAACTCCAGCCATGGGGGCAGTGTGTGGAGTGCTGTAGCCGATGTCAGACAGATCTTTTTCTCTTTTGTGTCAGTTGGTTTGTGAGATTTTGTACCCGTCTTTATGTGATATTAATTAGCCTTTAATTTTAACTTGCGAACGATACAAAGTTATTCAGAGTAGTGAAGACGAAGGGGGATTGCGAAGATCTGCAACGTGACATAATCAGGCTCGAGGAATGGGCATCGACATGGCAGATGAGGTTCAATGTGAGGCGGCGGCGAGAAGGGCGAACAGAATGCTAGGAATGATAAAGAAGGGGATCACGAACAGATCAAAGAAGGTTATCATGCCGCTGTACCAGGCCATGGAGCCCCCTCACCTGGAGTACTGCGTCCAGCACTGGTCGCCGTACATGAAGAAGGACACGGTACTACTCGAAAGGGTCCAGAGAAGAGCGACTAAGATGGTTAAGGGGCTATAGGAGCTGCCGTACAGCGAAAGATTAGAGAAACTGGGCCTCTTCTCCCTCAAACAGAGGAGATTGAGAGGGGACATGATAGAAACATTCAAGGTACTAAAGGGGATAGACTTAGTAGATAAGAACAGGTTGTTCATCCTCTTCAAGGTAGGGAGAACGAGAGGGCACTCTCTAAAATTGAAAGGGGATAGATTCCGTACAAACATAAGGAAGTTGTTCTTCACCAGAGAGTGGTAGAAAGCTGGAATGCTCTTCCAGAAGCTGTTATAGGGAACAACACCCTCCAAGGATTCAAGACAAAGTTAGACAAGTTCCTGCTGAACAAGAACGTGTGCTGGTAGGGCTAGTCTCAGTTAGGGTGCTGGTCTTAGACCAGAGGGCCGCCGCATGAGTGGACTGCTGGGCATGATGGACCACTGGTCTGACCCAGCAGCGGCAATTCTTATATTCTTATGACAGTATTATCCTGTTTTTGCTTATTATTGTGAAACCACTGTAATTTTGAAAAGACGGGATAACAAATTTTTAATAAACTTGAAACTTCTACGATCTGTGTCCTGAATATGGCAAGATGGATTGGGGGTGGGGAGGAGGAAGCTGGAGTTATCGTTACAGCAACTCCAACCATGGGGCAGTGTGAGGCAGTGCCGGATAGACTTCTATGGCAAAATTATACCTAGTCTTACCTCTCTTGGGGGGGGGGGGGAAACATCTTTGAAACTTAGCAAATAAAATTAATAATTACTGGTTTGTTGACTTAAGAATGAGTGTGACTGTTGGGCAGACTGGATGGACTACATAGATCTTTATCTGCTGTTATTTACTATGGTGCGCTAGCTTAAAAAATTACCGCCTGCTTAAAAAGAGGCGGTAGCAGCTAGCGCGCGCTATTCCGCGCATTAAGGCCCTAACACATCTTTGCAAAAGGAGCCCTATATTAGATCTTGTGAAATGGGATTAACTACCCATTTGTTCAGGATGAGTGTGGGTTTACAAGAAAGATTAGCAAAGTTAAGATATGTGGAAGAGAAACTACTGTGTTTCCCCCAAAATAAGCCCCTCCCGCCGTACAACTGAACCCCGCTAACCCTCCCACCGCGAGACCAACATACCTCCCTCCAAACAGCAGCGTCAGCAGCACTTTAAACAGACGGCTTCATGGTCTTCTCCCGCTGGGTCCTACCCTCTGCTGTATTTTTTGGTACATAGTTCCCTGGAGTGTATAAACAAATCAATAATAAAGAATTATGAAAAAAAAAAACCCCAACAACAAATCAATAAATAGAGTGTGTACTGGGGGGAAGGCAGCTGGGTAGACAGTGAAGTGCCCCATTGAGCACCCCAATATTAAACCCTAACTGTATCCAGGGAGAAGGGATTACCATTGAAAAGTTGGCTCATACTGTATCAGGAAAAGAGAGTATGGCTCATTTCCAAGCTCCCAAGTTTCCTTCATGTCAACCTTTTGGGACTTCTATGATCTTTTATGGTTCATTTAAAGAGATGTGCAGAAATGTCACTTTGACTTGCCTCCCCAGTCCCCGGAACACCTCGACTCAAACACCACAACGGGGGGGGGGGGAGGGAGAGAGCTCACCACGAGCACAGCTAATTAGCTCAGCAGCCTCACCCGGGAGGAAAGACCGTTAGCAACAGCACACCGGCCTCCATCAGCTGCTAGGCATCCCATGAGTCTAAGCTCCAGCGCTGGGACAGCTGGGAAATTGAGTGCTACGCTGCCATGCAAGCCGGGGAGCACCGTCCTACCGGACTATAACTCCCAGCAGCCCGTGCGCCATTCCTTTGATAAACTGACGGCTGCTAGGCATCCCATGATTCTAAGCAGCAGCTCCAGCGCTGGGACAGCTGGGAAATTGAGTGCTTCGCTACCATGCAAGCCGGGGAGCACCGTCCTCCCGCACTACAACACCCAGCAGCCCATGCGCCATTCCCCTGAACACTAAACGGTAGCCTTTGCTTCCTCGGGATTAAAGCGGTAGAAGGGGGTCACGTGTGTAGAACCAGCTGGAGTTGTGCTAGTGTTACTTTTTTTTAGCAGAAAAAGTAAGTAAAGAACCACAAATGTAAAATTTTCAGTGTGTGTTATGGGGGTGTGGGGCTGGAGCCTTTACACAACTCTGCCCCCCACCACCTACTTCTCTCTGGTTTCCTTCCTTCAAATTATACCCTAGTTTCTCTTCCCTGCTGTTCACCGCCTTTTCCCTTTTTAGGTCCCCAACCCCTGGTCTGCGAAAGATCCTCCATCCCTCAGCAGAACCCCAACTGCCGACCAGGCAGCACAACAGCCAGCTTTGCTGCGTGCGCTGGGGTCTTCCGTCTGCTGCCATGTCACTGATGACATCATAGTAACATAATAGATGACGGCAGATAAAGACCCAAATGGTCCATCCAGTCTGCCCAACCTGATTCAATTTAAAATTTTTAATTTTTTCTTCTTAGCTATTTCTGGGTAAGAATCCAAAGCTTTACCCGGTACTGTGCTTGGGTTCCAACTGCCGAAATCTCCGTTAAAACCTACTCCAGCCCATCTACTCCCTCCCAGCCATTGAAGCCCTCTCCAGTCCATCCTCCCCCAAACGGCCATATACGGACACAGACCGTGCAAGTCTGCCCAGTACTGGCCTTAGTTCAATATTTAATCTTATTTTCTGATTCTAAATCTTCTGTGTTCATCCCACGCTTCTTTGAACTCAGTCACAGTTTTACTCTCCACCACCTCTCTCGGGAGCGCATTCCAGGCATCCACCACCCTCTCCGTAAAGTAGAATTTCCTAACATTGCCCCTGAATCTACCACCCCTCAACCTCAAATTATGTCCTCTGGTTTTACCATTTTCCTTTCTCTGAAAAAGATTTTGTTCTACATTAATACCCTTCAAGTATTTGAACGTCTGAATCGGTTCATAGACAACAGCGCGAAAGACAAAAGCGCGCGCAGACAATTGAGCGCAGCGCACGCCACCACGCCGCTCTAAATTACAGTTTTTAGGGGCTCCAACGGGGGGTTTTGTTGGGAAACCCCCCAGTTTACTTAATAGACATCGCGCCGGCGTTATGGGGGGTTTGGGGGTTGTAACCCTCCAGATTTTACTGTAAACTGAACTTTTTCCCTAAAAACAGGGAAAAAGTGAAGTTTTCAGTAAAATGTGGGGGGTTACAACCCCCCACAACGCGGCGCGATGTCTATTAAGTAAAGTGGGGGGTTCCCCCCACACACACACCCCCGTCGGAGCACTAAAAACAGTAATTTAGAGCGGCGCGGCGGCGCGCGCTGCACTCAATTGTCTGGGCGCGCCTTTGTCCCGGCACGCTTTTGACCTGACACCGTCTGAATCATATCTCCCCTGTCCCTCCTTTCCTCTAGGCCAGTGATATAGGCAAACTCATTAGTCAAAAGAGCCAAAGATCAGCAGTACAACAATTTTTGAGAGCCATACCCCGTGCCCGCTTGCGCTACGATGGCTACATCAACCCGACTGACACACCGGTCAACTGCATGTAGTTGAAATCGATTCGTGGCAAAGCCTAGAGAATGACACAGGGAAAAAATTTGTCTCCAACCTCGCCCCATCCCCATGACCTTGGTCCCCATCCCCGCAAACCATCTGATCCCATCCACACAAGCCTCGAATAGTTTTATACTGAACTTATTATATTAAAGTATAAAAAGAAACAATATTCTGTACAATTGTCAATTTATAAATCAATGTTTTCTCCCCACTCTCTCTTCCCCATTTCCCTTCAGCGTTCTCAGCCCACTCTCTCCACTTCCCTTCAGCGCACGCACATAAAAACAAGCAAGCAATTTTATATCATTTTCATTCTATTCATTCATAGAAATTAAAGTCTAAATAATGCCAGTCACATAACAAAACATGATTTTACAAAAATAATTCCCTGCACAGTCAAGCCTGCAAGGATTACTAGATGTCTTTCAGCAGCTTCCCTCCCTCCATCCCTCCCTCCTCCTTACCTTCGTAGCCAAGTCAAAATGATCTACCAACAATAAAATTTAAAAAACACAAAGCACACTATACACAGAGAAAATGTTAATTATCATTTATATTCTGCGGGTTTTCAATGAGATCAAGGCAGATGACTTTATGCAATGTCACCTCAGTAATAACTATACAAAAATAGACCAATATACCACCTCCCTTTTTATTAAATTGCAATAGCGGTTTTTAGCGCAGGGAGCTGCGCTGAATGCCCCGTGCTGCTCTCATAGGCTCCCTGCGCTAAAAACAGCTATTGCAGTTTAGCAAAAGGGGGCCATAGTGCAAAATATAGACAGCAGATAATAAAATAAAATCATGTTTCCTACCTTTGTTGTCAGGTGATTTCATGAGTCTCTGATGGCACTTTATTCTTCTGACTGCATCCAATATTTTTTCTCTTCTTTCAGCCTCCTGTATGCTTCCTCTCCTCCAGACCTCATTCCCTCCCCCAACTTTTTTTTCTTTCTTTCACCATGCCACCTTCTTTCTCTCTCCATGCCCCCTTTCTCTCTCTCTCCATGCCCCTTTTCTGTCTGTCTCCCTGTCCCCCCTTTTCTTTCTTTCTCCCTGTCCTCCTCCAAGCCACCGCCATTGGGGAACAGGCTGCCACTGCCGCCATCGGGGAACAGGCCACCGCCAAGTTCTGAGCTTTCACTGCTTCCCTTCCCCGTAAAGAGGACTCTGAAGTGCCGGGCCGACCAACCTTCGCCACCCGACGTCAATTCTAACGTCGGAGAGGAAGTTCCGGGCCAGCCAGGCAGCGATTGGCTGGCCCAGAGCTTCCTCTCTGACGAAAGTTGGTCAGCCTGGCGCTTCAGCATCCTCTTTATGGGGAAGGGAAGCTGGTTGGGCACCCCTGCTCTAGACGAGCCACAAGCCGCACTCAAGTGGCTAAAGAGCCGCAGTTTGCTGACCACTGCTCTAGGGTATACATATTCAGGGCTTCCAGTCTTTCCTCATACGTCTTCTGGCACAAGCCTATCATTTTCGTCGCCCTCCTCTGGTCTACTTCAAGTCTTCTTACGTCCTTCGCCAGATATAGTCTCCAAAACTGAACACAATACTCCAAGTGGGGCCTCACTAACGACCTGTACAGGGGCATCAACAACTTCCTTCTACTGGCTATACCTCTCTTTATACAGCCCAGCATCCTTGTTGCACTGTTTTTTCGCCTTTAGATCTTAAGTCATAAGTGAAGTGGTGGCAGAGGAATGGCCCTGGCAGGGAAGGCAGCAAAGCAGCTTGTTCAGTGTTGCCGCTGCTGCCGCTTTTCAGAACAGAGGTTGGTGGGGCCTCGCGGTCGGAGGGTCATCAGAGTTCTGCTGCAAGTGGGGGATGGGAGGGAGAGATGGAAAGGTGGTGCGCAGGGAGATGGGTTGGCAGGGTCATCGGGGTTCTTCTACACACGTGTCACTGTCTTCCATCGTCCCCAGATGGGTTCGTTTGGTTGCAGGAAAACAAGCTCAGGGCTCCCACTGATTCTGCATTATGGTAAGTTGTATAATTTCTATTATGATATTATAACTTAATAATAATAGATTTGTAATGTATATTGTGTATAAAACTGCCCTATGAACCTGCCCCTAATCCCCCACCCCCTCCCCAGCCACCACCGGTCCTTGGAAAAATTTGCTTCTATAAAAGCAGTCCTTGGTGTCAAAAAGGTTGGGGACCACTGCTCTATACAACTCCCTCCCTCCAACACACACGCACAGACACACATATCTCTTTGGATTCTGGGATGAATGAAAGGATAGAACATAAGAACAGCCTTACTGGGTCAGACCAATGGTCCATCAAGCTCAGTAGCCTGTTCTCACAGTGGCCAATCCAGGTCACTAGTACCTGGCCAAAACTCAAGGAGTAGCAACATTCCATTCAGAATCCTAAAGAATAGCAAGATTCCGGAATCCCAAAGAGTAACAAGATTCTAGAACCCCAAAGGAGTAGCAACATTCCATGCTACCAATAAAGGGCAAGCAGTGGCTTCTCCCGTGTCTTTCTCAATAACAGACTTTGGACTTTTCCTCCAGGAACTTGTCCAAACCTTCCTTAAAACCAGCTATGCTATCTGCTCTTACCACATCCTCTGGCAACGCATTCCAGAGCCAAATAGGCCAAAAACCTGCCACCCGCCCAAGCCCTTTATTTCCCATCTGGCTTAAAAACTAGCCCTGGGTGGGAAAACTGGCCCCGCCCTGTTCTGCCTCTAACCCTGCCCCATTACATCCCACCCTCTGTAAAGCCTTGTCTTGTTTTCTGACCTCTGGGTCATGTCTGGAGGGTATCCGAGCATGCATGGATGCATGTGACATCATCCACGCATACTCAGAGATCCTCCAGATGCGGCCGGGAGGTCAGGGCTTTCCAAAACACAGATAAACTACTGGGTTAGGAAAGTCCTTCCAGGCACTCAGACCTCTAAAAAGAGGACATGTCCAGGTTTTCCCCGGTCGTCTGGTAACTCTACTCATTAGCATTCTATTGCTCTTCCCATCTCTCTGGGCTGTCCTCCAATTCCTCAGTTGTCTCTCTACAAGCGAGATGGTAGGAGCCTGTCGTTTCTGCTAATGTTTTTCATTAAATTCAGTTTTTGCTTACCATTTTGCAAGATTTTTTGGTGCTGCATTCTTGGGACATCTCTGGCTACAGGAGAGCGCAGACTCTAAAGACGGAGGTCTGCATCCAAGGGACAGACTGCCTTGCAGTGCACCCACTTGGACAGCCTGCACTAACAGTCTGGGAGGTCAGTGAATTGGGAGCAAGGCTCGCCTCAGGTTCTGTCTGTAATGGGCTTGAGTACAGGCTGAGTGGCTCTGTGGCAGTTTTTCCAGGATTGGAGCCAACTGCTTTCCTCCCTCAACTGCGCACACAAGGTTTCAGTGGGGGTTGAGATCTCCAGATGGCTGTTGGGCCTATGAGGCAGTCTGAAGAGACAAGCAGTTCGGATTCCATGCTTGTATGAAGCAGAAGTTCAGTAAGCTGTCTGCAGCTTCATTACAAGCAGCCCCTAGCACATAACATGGCTCAGTGAGTAACAGGCTGACAGCCTTTAAATCAAAATCAGGAGGGTGTCTATAAAAGTATAATTTTTTTGTGTTCTGGGATTAAAGCCATGGACCCCACCTCTAAAATCCCTAAATCTCTAGTTTTTGGACCCCAGTGTAGTCCACAGGCCATCTTTGGCACTAAAATCGCTTCCATGGCAGCCTTCTTAGATTTCCCAATTTGAGTCAGATTGAGGCTATGTGCAGGCTGTTTAAGCCCTCAGTGCTTTTGGAGGTAATCATGGAATCCCTCCAGTCTTCAGTCACACAGTGCTGACTGACTTATAAGCAGCATAAAAGCACAAATCACATGTTTACCCTCTCATCAATACATTATGAAAATGCTAACAGACCACTGGGAGGTCCTGGAGGGGCCTCTATGGTTAGCAAAAGCCTTGGCTGTATCTGATGGGTGCTGAATTTAACCAGCTCTTTGTTCCACCAAAAGTGCATTCCCTGGTGGCATAGGTTACCAAGCATACCTCCCTTCCCAGTGAAGACGGTGTGGTATTAAAAGAAGCTGAGGACCGCAGGCTGGATTTTGTTCTTAAGAAGCTATTTGAAGCCACGGCCTTGAGTTTAAAAGCAGCTGCGTCTTTTGTCATCTGTGCTTTCTACTCTAAGTTGCACCATGATTTGGAAGCAATGGCTAGGAGGAATCACCAGCTTCTGATATCAGGAATGGTTTATGTAGCTGATGCTCTGTATGATCTTTTCGGTTGTGAGCAAAATGCTGCTTATTCTATTTCCTCCAGTATGATGCTGTGGATCGGATCTGGAGGTTACAAATGAATTTTGACTGCCTGGAAAGGCTGCCCTGCCTCGAAACTAACCATTTAAAGATAGATCCATATGGCCACTTCTTCAGCTTATATTGGAAGTGGAATGCGACCACCTATATCCATAAAGATACATTCCTCTAGAAGCATGGCTTCCTTATATAGTAACATAATAGTAAATGACAGCAGATAATGACCTGAATGGTCCATCCAGTCTGCCCATTAGTTATAGCCATTAAAAATACATGACTAAATTAACTTGTCTCTTTTTTGATATTTCTGGGTTGTAGACTGTAAAATTGGCCTAGGTTCCAAATGCTTAAGTTGCCATCCAAGCTCACTCCAGCCTATCCAACTATCCTGTTTGAAGGATATCTACCATAAAGTCTGGCCAGTAACATTCTCATGTTCCCAAGTTAGTGGAGTTCCCATTGATGCCATCCCCAGCCCATCCGACACCAAATCACCACATATGGAACACAGATTGTGCAAGTCTAGTACTGGCCAAGTCAAAATTCAGTCTTATACAAACTGCAGGGCTGTATTTGAGAATAATGTTATTTGACTGGGTTGGACACTTTGTACTTGACAAGGAATATTTGTAGGGCTTGTCCCTTTATTGGGAAGTGTGCCAAACTTTTGTTTGTCACCAGGCAGGGTCTGCACCATGCAATCTGTGACCCCTCTGTGGCAACAACATGCACAGAGATGTCACCCTACAGGTAAGCAACTTTGCTTTCTCTGACTGATAAGGTCTTTTATTCTTTTTTTTTTTTTTAATCTTTATTCATTTTCATATCTTACAACAAGTGTATAATAATCAATCAAAAAAATTTTTTTACAAATCACTTGACATTCTTACTTATAATCATTAAAGTATAAAAGAATCCCTCCCCATCCACCCCATCCATTAATAATAAATCAATTAGCAAATATCATATTTCCTAATCCCACCCCACCTATATCTTATATAATAACAAGGTTTTTAAGGTGTCAGTTTGTCATATTTATAAAATGGAGAGAGTGCTTGCTATACAGCAAGGAAATTATCATAATTTTAAAAAGATTTGAGGGCCATTGATTACATATTCTAATGATCAGACACCTTAAACACCTTGTTATTATATAAGGTCTTTTATTCTTAAGTCTGTCCTTGTTTCTTCTTATGGCTATCCTTGCAGTTTAGCATTAAAATAATTTTTTTTTTTTTTTTAAATCCATTGGGTTCAATTTCAGGAGCACACAAGAAGTTAAGCTAACGATTGCTTCTCAATTTAGCTCAGTTTCAATTTCCGCTATATTATGGGGTACTATTCAGGGGACAACTTTTCTACCCTTCAGGTTATCAATTTTTCTTCTATTCTGGCAGGGCAGTGGTAGTGCTCTGCTCTACATGATTTTTTCATCCCCTTTGTGGGAAACATCGTTTTCATGTCTTCTTGTTATTTTATTATGTCAAGTCTTCTCTGCATTGTGGTGATATCACACGCAGGCATGTGACAACATCATGTCACATCAGCACGTGCGCAGATGCCCTCCCGACAAGTGACCAGGTTGAGGGGGGCTGGGCTGGGGGTGGGGCCATGGGTCCAGATTTCCGTTCCCAAAAATCTGGAAACCTTAGGTAGGACATATATATATTTTTTCCTTGCTCTATATTCTTGTTTCAATTTCTATTCATTTTTAATGTAAACTATATACTAGAATTCTGATTATTGTCTTAGTGTGTGTTATTGTGCTCAGTGAAATTCCTGCAGTGTCACATAAATGTCTCTTTTGTTAATTAATATTAATACAGGAAGCTTCCCAAGAAGTGTAGTAGAGTCACCTTATTTGCTGTATTGGAAGCAAAATAGAATAGAAATACTGTTTGCACTATGAATTAGAGAATGACATGGGGATAAATTTGGCTCCGTACCCGCAAGTCCCCCTGCCCAGGCCCCATTCCTGTAAGCTCTGCCTTCACCATACAAGCCTCGAACACTTATGATTTTAAAATGTTTGAGGCTTGTGGAAATGAGGACAAAGCTTGTAGGAATGGGGCAGGGACAGGAAAAGAACTCCCAGGGACTGGAAAAATTTTGTCTACTATAAATCATTTCTAAGTTATCAAATATAAGTCTACAAGAGATTATCTAAATGCATCCATACAATTTGTGTTGCATAATGATGATGAGAAACCTGGAACTACAATCATAACTTGTGGTATTTGAGGCCTGCGCAGTCCTTAACCTAGTGGTGGTTAAGGTTTGCTATCAGCCTCATAGAGAAATCAGGAGGATCCAAGACACCGAGAAGCTCAGAGCAATAACTTCTCAACAACTCCCTCCACAGGTCCAAACTCACATACAAGAGGCTTTTCTGTCTAATGCAAACAACTTGGGATTAGTTTTATTTATTATCCCAGGACAAGCAGGCAGCAAATTCTCAACAATGGGTGTCGTCACCGACGGAGTCTCGCAGCGGACAGCCTAGAAAGCAGACTTGCTTGAAGATCTTTGTAAGAACTTCTGAGTGCTGCACCGCGCACGCGCGAGTGCCTTCCTGCCCAAGTTAGAGCGCGCGTCTCCTGTGAGGAACCTCAGTTCAACGTTTTCCGCAGAGCCGAGAAGTCCTCTTCTTTCAGCTCTGCAGCCTTCGTTGCCTTCTCTCACAGCAGCTTTTGTTATTTTATTAGTCGCTATGCTCACATTTCATTCTTATTTTCTTTCTTATACAATATTTTTTTAAAAAATTTAAAAAAAAAACCTTTTTTTTTCTTTTTTCTTACAGCAGCGGCCTTATGGCCTAGGCCTGGCCGCTTACCTCGTTCGGTATGTTGGGCTTCGTTTTTTCTATGTCCCGGCCTCTAACCAGGTTCAAAAAATATAGCCAGTGCAACAAGACCCTTTCAATCACTGATCCTCATAGTCGGTGTATTGTTTGTCTGGGTCCTGAACATTGTCCCAACGCTTGTTCACGCTGTGCTACCCTTCAACCTCGGCCCTTCGTCGGCACCGTGCCAAGCTCTTTCAACTTTTTGGCACGATGGACCAGCCGACTGACAAGGTCTTGACCTCGGCTTCGGAGACGGCCTCGACCTCGGCTTCGGAGACGGCCTCGACCTCGACTCCAGCTTCTGCCTCCACCAAAGCCTCGACCTCGACTCCTTCGGCCTCGAAGGCAGCTCCTCTGAAGACCCCGACGGGTAAGTCTCCTGTCTCTCCTTCAGGTACTACTCCTAAGAAGCCTCCAGAGTCATAGGCATCCCAGGCCATATTTGCCGGCCTACCTGCCTCGACTAGACCTCCAGCTAAGCGTGCCTCCAAGCATCGGGAATACTCAACCTCGAGGTCGCTCTCCTTAGAGCACACTGCTGCACCTTCGAGACCTGATCCTTTTGTCTTGGTGCCCATGTTCAAGGACATGTTAAAAGCCATTCTGACCACGCAGATTTCCTCGGTCATGGCTCAACTCCTCCTGTCCTCGACCCTGCTTCCTGTGAGCCAGCCTGAGCGGCAGTCTGAGACCCCGGTGGAAGCACCTAGAGGCAAGCCTCGGAAGTCTCGCCGTTTCTCATCCAGTGACTCTTCACCTACTCCTCGGACACAGTCTCCTCCACTTTGACCGAAGCATCGTTCGAGGCATTTGAGGCATCTCGCTTCCAAGCTTCCTCATGAGACATCTCTACAACAGAAACCTTCGCCTTCTCTGGATACTGAGACTTCTATGCTTCATTTATCCAAGGCTACTGAGACTTCTTCCAAATCTAAACATAAGTCTCGCAAAGCTATTACACTGGCTGCTTCTCCTCAGAGTCCATCGAGGTCTAAGTCTCCTCCATCGAGACCGCCTCTGAGGGAGCTTCTCCTCCTGCCTCGACCCAATCTGTTCCTCGAACCCCGGGAACTTCACCATCGAAGGTTTTGAAGCACAAACATTCACTGACTCCTCCTCACGCAGGTAGTGCAGCTTCCTCAAAGTGCGCCTGGACTCTGAGCCTCTGTCTCAGTATTCCAGAGAGGCTTCTCCTTCCTACTTAGTAGTTCCTCGGTCTCGCACTCCTTCTCCTGAAGATGCCTCAACCTCAAAGTCTGCCTCTTTTGCCAGGTTCGTCTTCCGACATGAGAAAAGCTCTTCAACTGGATCTCCACTCTGATTCCAAGTATACACCTGAATACTTGGCCGACATGGAGTTGCTTCATCCACCAAAGGAGACCTTGAGGCTTCCTATGACTCCAGTATTGAAGCAAACTTTCTTAAGGAATATGGAAACTCCTTATTCTATCACAGCCATTCCATCCAAGCTGGAATCCAGGTATCGCACAGTACCTTGCAAAGGCTTCAAGAAATCTCAATTATCCCATCAGTCTTTGGTGGTGGAATCTTCTTTAAAGAAAGCTCATCCATCTAAGCTTTACGCTGCGGTCCCTCCAGGCAGGGAAGGCCGTACCATGGACAAGTTTGGCCGCAGATTATACCAGAATTCCATGATGGCTAACAGAAATCTCAATTATAACTACATTTTCACAGCTTATTTTAACCATTTCCTCAAATTACTGCTTAAATTCTACCCGGCTCTTGAGGAACAAAGTCTTCCAGAATTCAAACAGATCATTAAAACTCTGTCTCAACTTTGCCTCTTCATGCTGCAAGCCACTTATGATGCCTTTGAGCTCTCTTCTAGAGTTTCGGCCTTTGCAGTAGCCATGCGCCGTCTAGCCTGGCTCCGCATTGTTGATATGGATCCCAATCTGCAGGACCGTCTAGCGATCTTGCCTTGCCAGAGAAATGAACTCTTTGATGATTCTATTGAAGCTGCTACAAAGCGCCTCTCTGAACATGAGCGCTCTTTTGCTTCCTTGATTTGGCCGAAGCCTAAGACTCCTCTTGCTCGGCCATACAAGCAACCACCACGTCGTTATTCCCAAAAAAGACATCAGCTTTCTCCAAGCCTCCGCCTAGGCCTCCACAACAACAACGACAGCAGAAGGCTCAGACTCCTGCTGCGACTAAACCAGCTCAGTCTTTTTGACATTCCCAGTCTGAGCATGCCAACCTCCCTGCATTAAAATTCTCTTCTGCCCATAGGAGGTCGTTTTCACCAATTTTATCACCAGTGGGAGATGATCACCTCAGATCTCTGGGTTCTCACCATCCTTCGGGAGGGATACTCACTTCACTTTCTTCAGGTGCCTCCAGATCGCAACTTCCCCTTTTTCTTCAGGAAGCTCAGGCTCTTCTTCGCTTTCGAGTTGTCAAGGAGGTTCCTCTGAACCAATGGGACTTTTATTCCCGTTATTTTCTAGTCCCAAAGAAGACGGGAGATTTGCGACCCATTCTGGACCTCAGAGCCCTCAACAAATTTCTAGTCAAAGAGAAGTTTCAGATGCTATCTTTACCAACCTTATATTCCCTGATGGATCAGGGAGATTGGCTATGCTCTCTGGATCTCAAAGAGGCTTACACTCATATCCCGATTCATCCAGCCTCTCGCAAATATCTTCGATTCAGTGTGGAGAATCTTCATCTACAATACAGAGTTCTTCCTTTTGGACTCGCCTCATCCCCCAGAGTCTTCACGAAATGTCTGGTGGTGGTGGCTGCAGCCCTCCGTGCCGAGGGTCTTCAAGTATTTCCATACCTGGATGACTGGCTTATCAAGGCTCACTCTCAACAAGGGGTTATTGCAGCAACCCAACAGACTATTATGTTCCTCCAAAGTCTGGGGTTCGAAGTCAACTTTCCAAAATCCCAGCTGACCCCAATCCAGCTCAGAGCGTTTCTACATCCACCACGTCGGGATACCCTCATTCGCCTTTGCCATCAAGTGTCTCATTTCACATCAATTTCAGCAAGACAAAGATGGTTCTGCTTAGTCACATGGCTTCTACAGTTCACGTAACTCCTTTTACCAGACTTCACCTTCGCATACCTCAGTGGACCCTGGCATCTCAGTGGCAACAAGCTACCGACCCGTTTTCTCAACAAATTACAGTAACTCCTTTGTTGAAGCAGTCTCTCCACTGGTGGATGCTCTCTTCCAATCTTTCCAGAGGTTTGCTGTTCCACAATCTCCTTTATCAGAAGGTTCTCACAACAGACTCGTCAACCTACGCGTGGGGAGCCCATCTCGACGGACTCCGTACCCAAGGTCATTGGACTCCTGCGGACCATCTTTATCACATCAATCTGTTGGAACTCAGAGCGATTTTCAATGCTCTCAAAGCTTTTCAACACCTTCTTCACGACAACTTAGTCCTTGTCCAGCCAGACAACCAAGTCGCCATGTACTATATCAACAAACAGGGAAGTACGGGAGCTCTGAAGCTGTGGGATTGGGCAATCCATCAGAACATCTTTCTCAGAGCTGTATATATTCAAGGTCAGCACAACTGTCTGGCAGACAAATTGAGTCGACTTCTGCAACCTCACGAGTGGACACTCAATTCCTCGCCTCTACGTCAGGTGTTTGCTCAATGGGGAACCCCTCAGATAGACCTCTTTGCGTCTCCCCTCAACAACAAGCTGCCTCAGTTCTGCTCTCGAATATACTCTGGACGGATCACTTTCTCTATGCCTTCCCTCCATTCCCTCTGATTCTCAAGATTCTTGTCAAACTCAAGACAGAACGTGCCACCATGATTCTGATAGCTCCTCGGTGGCCCAGACAACCGTGGTACTCCCTTCTACTTCAACTCAGTACCAGGGAGCTTCTGCTTCTACCAGTTTTTCCCTCTCTGCTTACTCAGAGTCAAGGATCCTTGCTACATCCCAACCTGCAGTCTCTACACTTAACAGCTCGGTACCTTTCAACCTAACAGACTCTATACGGTTCTCTCAGTCTGTACAAGATATTTTGGTAGCTTCCAGAAAGCCGTCCACTCGGCAGTGTTACGGCCAGAATTTCTGCTTGGTGTTCCACTCGCCAATGTCTACCTCCTTGCCTTCTGTTTTGGATTATTTACTTCACTTATCACATTCGGGACTTCAGTCTATATCTATCCGAGTCCATCTCAGTGCGAATGCTGCTTTTCATCAGCCTCTTGATGGGAAACCTCTGTCAGCACATCCTGTGGTTTCCCTCTTTATGAAAGGACTTTTTAATGTTCATCCACCACTTAAACCACCCCCAGTGGTTTTCTTGATTGTCCTCATGTCTGCTCGAAGAGTCAGTGAGTTACAAGCTTTGGTTGCGGATCCACCTTTCACAGTTTTCCATCATGACAAGGTGGTCCTCCGTACTCATCCAAAATTCTTTCCTAAAATTGTTTCAGAATTTCACATCAATCAATCTATTGTTCTTCCAGTATTTTTTCCAAAGCCTCATTCTCACCCTGGAGAAGAGGTTCTCCATACTTTGGAATGCAAGCGTGCCTTGGCTTTCTACTTGCAACGCACTCAACCTCACAGGACAGCTCCACAACTTTTCATCTCCTTCGATCCAAATAAGTGGGGCACCCTGTCTCGAAGCGTACCATCTCTAACTGGATGGCTGCTTGCATCTCTTTCTGCTATGCTCAGGCTGGTCTCCCTCTGCAGTGTCGAGTCACGGGCCACAGAGTTAGAGCTATGTCTGTAGCTTTCCTCAGATCAACGCCTATTGAGGAAATCTGCAAGGCTGCCACTTGGTCCTCAGTTCATACATTCACCTCTCATTACTATCTGAATACTTTCTCCAGAAGGGATGGCCATTTTGGCCAATCTGTTTTGCAAAATCTTTTTTCTTAACTTGCCAACTCTCCCTCCATCCCATTATGCTTAGCTTGGAGGTTCACCACTGTTGAGAATATGCTGCCTGCTTGTCCTGGGATAAAGCACAGTTACTTACCGTAACAGTTGTTATCCAGGGACAGCAGGCAGATATTCTCACAACCCACCCTCCTCCCCTGGTTGGCTTCTTAGCTAGATATCTGAACTGAGGTTCCTCACAGGAGACGTGCGCCCTAACTCGGGCAGGAAGGCACTCGCGCATGCACGGTGCAGCACTCGGAAGCTCTTTCAAAGATCTTCAAGCAAGTCTACTTTCGAGGTTGTCCGCTGCAGGGCTCCATTGGTGACATCACCCACTGTTGAGAATATCTGCCTGCTGTCCCTGGGTAACAACTGTTATGGTAAGTAACTGTGCTTCTTTGAAGGACTAAGGCCCAAATTCTCAATACTTTAAAGCTGTCATTAAACTGTTTACCAATGGTTTAGCCTGTACGCATTTTAGCAGCGGATTATCTCTGTCAATAGCGAGCTTTCTAGCAGTCTCCGACAATAACATGCAGATGGGTTCTTCAGCATTGAAATTAGCTCTCTTGTGGATTCTTTAAAAATGCCGAGTCATTTAAGAAAAGCGGCGTCAGCTTTTGGTGACAAAAATAAGCGCTAGTCCAGGGGTGCCGCCATGGCAGGGGCCCTATACAACCTGGGCCAATCAGAGCCTCGGGATGCACCGGGGAAGGGAAGGCCCATTTTGGATGACGCAGAGAGGAGGGAATCTGTGTCCCGCTGTAGGGTCATGAAATGGTTAACTGTTGTTTAAAATATTGCTCTGGCCTACATAGCTGAAAACAGTGTACAATCTATTGACCTCATTTGCCTAAAATGTATGTCCCTGCCTTACCACATTGTAAGCTAAATAGATAAGAGTTTGAGCCATGATGTATCCTGCCCTTCTGTACATTTAACTGTAAGAGTTAGATAAGTGTCCTGCTAGTGACCTGCTAGTGTGAGCTTAGAACCAATGAGTGTTAAGAAAAGTAACACGTGAAAAGCTTTTTCTAGAATTCAGTTGTATAGCCAGAAAAATGAATAAATATCTCTGTAACTTCCTAGTTTCGGCACTTCTGAGCCAGCTTGGAGCTCAGGGGTCCAGCATGCATTCTGTAATAAATCTCTTGTACTTTCTTCACGCCTCTGACTTTGTGTGTCCAAGTGACCTTTCACCGCAGGTCATCTACTTAGAGGTAAGGGGGAGGGGGCGTTGGAGGCAGGGGGAGGGGTTGTAAAGTAGGAGTGGGCATCTCTCCCTGCAGTGGGTGCACGCGGCAGCAAGTATTTCTTGGTAGCGGGAAAGAGTGGGCATCTCTCCCGCTGCTGGGGGGGGGTTGTTGGTTGGCAGTGGGAGGGCAGCCACACGGGGACCCCGAGGGAAGGAAGCCACCACGCTGAAAGTGCTGCAGCACCCACAGGCAGGTACCCACCATTGCCGAGAGCTCATTTATCGGGGCGGTGCTCGGTTTGCAAGACAAAAGTTTGCTGAGTGTTTTGCTCGTCTTGCAAAACACTCACAAACCGTGTTACTCGTAAACCAAGGTTCCACTGTATTAGTGTTTGGTCAGGTATTATTACACACATAACAATACTATTCCAGGGGTGGGACCGCGGTAGAGGAAACAGCCAGGTGCCCTGCTAAAAGACGCTAGGGAGAACACTGAGTTATGTGAAAGGGGGAAAAAAAAGCTGATGATTCAATAAAGGAAATTAATGTCTTTGCATAAAATCATGCTCTTGGAGTCCAAAGATCTGTGAAAAAAATGTGTGCCAGTTTCACTGTATGTGGTGGATGTCTACCTGGCTTCGCTGTGACTCCATTCCAAATTTCCACTGAAAGACAGATAACCCTTTGCTTTTTACAATCTGGAAATTGTATTAATGCTGCTTTGTTTCCGATTGTCATAGCTTTACAAGACAGCACAAGCAGAAGCTCTATGAAGCTCAGGGGGAGAACAGAGGATTGCACAGATGAAACATATGGACTCGGCATATTTCGACGGACTTTTTCAAACAGAGACAATATTTTTTTGCTTTTATAGAAATAGTGCATCTGAAAGACCATTAAATTAGCACTTATTGATAACTCCTGATTTCCTGAGCATGCCCCCATTGCTATTTTTGGGAAGTCAAGAAGCAGAGAGACTGTTGTTAAATTGCACAGATTGTTCTGCCATTAAATTATTTGCTATTTCAAATTTTATATTGTTCACATTTTATTATTTATCTAGATACTACTGATATTAATTGTCCTAATCTTTAAGAACATAAGAATTGCCACTGCTGGGTCAGGCTCACACGGCGGCCCCCGGGTCAAAGACCAAGCCTCACTTGTGTAAGTCCCAGTTTAGCAGGAAACTTGTCCAGCTTAGTCTTGAAACCCTGGAGGGTGTTTTCCCCTACAACAGACTCCGGAAGAGGGTTCCAGTTCTCCACCACTCTCTGGGTGAAGAAGAACTTCCTTACGTTTGTATGGAATCTATCCCCTTTCAACTTTAGAGGGTGCCCTCCTGTTCTCCCTACCTTGGAGAGTATGAACAATCTGTCTTTATCTACTAAGTCTATTCCCTTCAGTATTTTGAATGTTTCGATCATGTCTCCTCTCAGGCTCCTCTTTTCAAGGGAGAAGAGGCCCAGTTTCTCCAATCTCTCACGGTCTCCAAACTCCTCCAGTCCCTTAACCATTTTAGTCACTCTTCTCTGGACCATTTCGAGTAATACCATGTCCTTCATGTATGGCGACCAGTGTTGGACGCAGTACTCCAGGTGAGGGCGCACCATGGCCCGGTACAGCGGCATGATAACCTTCAATCTGTTCGTGAGCCCCTTCTTTATCATTCCTAGCATTCTGTTTGCCCTTTTTGCCACCGCAGCACATTGTGCAGACGGCTTCATCGACTTGTCGATCAGAATTCCCAAGTCTCTTTCCTGCCCCAGACATCCTATATTCGTGCATGAGATTTTTGTTACTGACACGTATCACTTTGCACTTATCCACGTTGAACCTCATTTGCCATGTCAATGCCCATTTCTCGAGCTTGATTATGTCACGTTGTAGATATTTGCAATCACCCTGTGTCTTCATTACTCTGAATAACTTCGTATCGTCCGCAAATTTAATCACCTTACTCGTCGTACCAATGTCCAGATCATTTATAAAAATGTTGAAGAGCATGGGTCCAAGCACTGAGCCCTGCGGCACCCCACTGGTGACACTCTTCCAGTCCCAAATGAAAGGTCACTTGGACACACAAAGTCAGAGGCGTGAAGAAAGTACAAGAGGTTTATTACAGCATGCCGGACCCTTGTGCAGTGAACAGCCTGCTTACAAGAGTGTCAGAAACAGGAAATACACGGACTTTTATGCCCTTTTCACTAAGCATATGCAAACTAATATATGCAAACACTACAATTTTCATTTGTTATTTCTATAACTTTCTACAATTATTATTGGTCCTAAGCCAGCACTTATGATAAGTTCAGGGGTACAACTTATAGTCCTATAGAAAGAACATAAGCATCGCCTCTGCCGAGTCAGACTATAGGTCCATCGTGCTCAGCAGTCTGCACTCGCGACGGCTCCCCAGGTCCATGACCTGTAGTGATCCTTTACTTAAGACATTTTATCCTTTATAGTACCCTCTAACTATACCCCTCAATCTCCTTTTCCTTCAGGAACTTGTCCAACCCCTTTTTGAAACCCAAAATCGTACTCTGCTCTACCACCTCCTCCGGAAGCGCATTCCAGGTATCCACCGCCCTCTGAGTGAAGAAGAACTTCCTAGCATTTGTTCTGAATCTGTCTCCCTTCAATTTTCTTGCATGTCCTCTTGTTTTTGTTTCCCCCGCCAGTCTGAAGAATCTGCCCCTCTCTACCTTCTCTATGCCCTTTATGATCTTGTAAGTTTCTATCATGTCCCCTCTAAGTCTCCGTTTTTCCAGGGAAAAGAGCCCCAGTTTCTCCAGCCTCTCAGCATATTTGAGGCCTTCCATGCCCCTTATCATCTTTGTTGCTCTTCTCTGGACCCTCTCGAGTGTCGCCATATCCTTCTTAAAGTACGGCGACCAGTATTGAACGCAGTATTCCAGATGCAGGCGTACCATTGCCCGATATAGCAGCAGGATAACTTCTTTGGTTCTGGTAGTGATTCCTTTTGTAATAATTCCCAACATTCTGTTCGCCTTCTTGGAGGCCCCTGCGCATTGTTCTCCCGACTTTAATGATTGGTCCACTAAGACCCCCAAGTCCCTTTCTAGGTTGCTCCTCCCCAATACCATCCCCCCCATCTTGTAGCTGAACATCGGGTTTCCTTTCCCTATGTGCAAGACTTTGCATTTCTCTACATTGAAGCACATTTGCCATTTATTTGCCCATTCACTCAGTTTGTTCAAGTCCCTTTGTAGTTCTGTACATTCTTCAACAGTTCTAACCCTACTGGAGAGTTTTGTGTCATCCGCAAATTTTATAACTTCGCACTTCGTCCCCACTTCCAGGTCATTAATGAATATATTGAACAGCAGTGTCCTAGCACTGACCCCTGCGGGACACCGCTTGTGACTGCTTCCCAGTCAGAGTAGTGTCCTTTTACTCCTACCCTCTGCTTCCTGTCCGCCAACCAATTACAGATCCATCTGTGCACTTCTTCCACCCCATGGTTCCACAGTTTCCTTAGCAGGCGCTCATGGGGTACCTTGTCGAAGGGTTTTTGAAAGTCCAGATATATGATGTCTATGGGGTCACCTTTGTCCAATTGTTCGTTAATCCCCTCGAAGAAGTGCAGTAGGTTCGTTTGGCAGGATCTCCCTTTACAGAAACTATTCTGGCTGGTTCTCATCAGATTATTTCTTTCTATATGCTCATTTATGCTGTCTTTGATTAATGATTCGGCCATCTTACCCGGAACTGAGGTCAAGCTCACCGGTCTGTAGTTCCCCGGGTCACCTCTGAGTCCCTTTTTGAAGATAGGTGTAACATTCGCTATCCTCCAGTCCTCCGGAACTACCCCTGTTTTCAAGGATAGGTTGCAAATCTTCTGTAGTAACTCCGCTATTTCGTCTCTGAGCTCCTTCAATATTCTCGGGTGGATTCCATCAGGTCCCGGCGATTTGTCAGTTTTTAGTCTATCTATCTGAGTACATCCTCGAGGCCTTGCAGTTCTAAATGTTACATGTTCAGGAGGGCAGGGTACATCATGGCTCAAACTCTTATCTATTTAGCTTACAATGTGGTAAGGTAGGGACATACATTTCAAGCAGATGATGTCAGTAGATTATATACTGTTTTCAGCTATGTAGGCCAGAGCAGTATTTCAAACAACAATTAACCATTTCATGACCCTACAGTATAAGTGCTGATTTTATTAATGTCACTTATTTGGCTTGTCATATTTCTATTTTTGCTTTTTCCCTTATTCATTTACAGACTGGGATCTTTAATCTTTATCAGGTTATGAAAAAATTATAAGAGCAAGTGAAATATTGGGTAATTAGATATGTTAGTATCAGTAATTGCTGGGTCTGTGCAAAAGCCTCCTCACCATTCTGGTGAGGTGTCTTTTTGCATTGTTTCATGGAATCTTTTTGACCTCCGTTATTATTCTATTGTTTCAGTTTTATTTAAAATTTGATATACTGCTTAAAAAGTTATCTAAACAGTGTACAGAGTCATAAACAGATAAAATCTTGGGGGAAGGACATAATTAGACAACAACAATCTTAAATGACATATTGAAACACTGACAATCTCTACATAATCTCCCTCGCACATGTTCTCTTACTCAGTATGACTAGGCTCTCCCTCCCCTCTACCCCCTTCTTTCTTGCCCCCTCCCTCCCCTCTTGACCTAGCTCCCTCCTTCTCAAGTCGCCTAGAGCCTGTTTAGGTTTGTGTGGCACACAAATATTAGATTAGATTAGAAATACAATTTACAATAGGAGAGAAAACCAATAAAAGTCAATACAATAGGAAACATGGAAATATGATGGCAGATAAAGGCCAAATGGCCCATCTAGTCTGCCCATCCGCAGTAACCATTATCTCTTTCTCTCTCTGAGAGATCCCACGTGCTTATCCCAGGCCCTTTTGAATTCAGACACAGTCTCTGTCTCCACCACCTCTTCTGGGAGACTGTTCCATGCATCTACCACCCTTTCTGTAAAAAAGTATTTCTTCAGATTACTCCGGATCTTATCACAACTTCATCCTTTGCCCTCTCACTGCAGAGTTTCCTTTCAAATGAAAGAGACTCGCCTCATGCGTCAAAACACTTCTGCACAGATTGCTTGCAGAAATTGAAAACCACAGGGGCCTCTAACTCTCTTTCTAAGATGGGAGGAGCATTTGTTCAGAAAAGTGTTGTGATTTCTACAACTCCTGGATTGAGGAAAGGATAGAACACCTAGTGTACTGAATCTGGAAGGGATGTAACAAAGGTGAATTAAGTTTAAATCGGCTTGCATAGTTCATTGTATATTACAGACTGACTCTTCAGATAATCTGATTATGTGGTACTTTATTACTACATTTTCCACAGATTAGAGGAGTATGGTATAAACAACAGCTCAACTCCTCTTTTGCTTATGCTGCCATTACAATTTAGAATAATCTACATTAGGACTGATATAAATTACTTAAGGTTTCATAAAAATTTGAAAATTTTTTATGACTTGTTGTAATCTTCATGTTATGATGATATTTTAATTACTGATTGCTTTTGTTTTTTCCCATAGATTTTACGGCCTCATTGAATGTAAATTGCCTTGAAATTTTTTGGTAGAGTGCACATAATAAATTGTGAATTACATTAAATTAGATTAGATCATAAAAGGGAAGACAGAGTATCCCGATAGTGAGATTGCAATAAAGGCCACAGTAGACCATTTTTTCTTAAATACAGAACAGGCTGATTTTAAAGATTGCAAATTATCCATGCCAACTGCTGAGCAAATAGTAAATAGATAAGACAAACATTGTTTGAAATGCCTATTTGCAAATGCCAGAAGCCTAAGAAACAAGATGGGAGAGTTAGAATATATTGCACTAAATAAAAAGATAAATATAATAGGCAACTCTGAGACCTGGTGGAAGGAAGATAACCAACAAGACACTATCATATCGGGATACAAATTGAGGGTTCTTCAAAAAGCTTCTATGCTTTCAGATTTTTGCAGGAAATGGTTGGGACAGAAGTGGTAAGAAGGCGTGTAAGTAGGACGCTGGAAAAAATGTATTGCAACACAGAGTGATTATGTAGAAGTGATGTAATTTTCTTCTGAGATATTTAATAGTGTTTAAAAAGTTTCTGCACTTTTATTGTTTTAAAGATCCCTCCTATATCGCTATGATAGGGTGGATCAAATTGGTGGAGGCATGGAGGGGCATAATCAAAAATGTGCCTAAGTTTGAGGTTGGATGTTTTATGCAAAACGTCCACAACCCAGCAGGAAAAATGTCCATTTTCAAAGTTGCCAACCATCTATCTTTTATTTTTGAAAATGAGCATGGTATAAGTTTTGGTCCTTAGGACGTCTACATTTTTACCCATTTTCAAAAGCGATTTGAGCCATTCAGAGCCTTTGGCTCCTCTCACTGCATTCCGAGATGCAATGGAAGGGGGAAGCCCTGTCATTGCAGCACATGGCCCTGTAAGCAGGAGCAAGTGAGTTTCCCTCCTGCCGTTTGCTCTTCCAAAGGTACAGGGGGGTTCCGGGGATGTGGTAGGGGGGCCTAGGAATGTTGGGGGGGGAGATGTTGGGGAGGGGTGTAGGGCTCCGTGGCTCCAGCTGATCCTGACAGGGGAATTCCCATCAGCTGAGTCACCAGGAAATCCCAAAACCAGTTCAGCTGATGGGAAGCCTACAGGGTTTTTTCTCACTCTTTGGGTGGTGGGAGGGGGTTGTGATCACTGGGGGAGTAAGGGGAAGGGGTCATGCCTTAAATCCTCCAGTGGTCTTCTTGTTAATTTGGATAACTTTGTGGAACTTAAAAGCAACTCAAACAGATCTAACTGCCGGCATCTATGTTCCCTCTAAGAAAGTTTTGATTATGGCTGGGGTACGTCCAAATTGAAGCCTGCCTGATTCCTGCCCATAACACACCTCCCTACACACCTCTTTGCTCTCTGGACACACAGCAGCTTCAAAGTGGTGCTGCATGTCCAGAAAGTTGGTTTTGATTATCAGCACTTGGACATCCCTGCTATTAGGATGTCCAAGTGCTGACTTAGGCTGATTTTTGGATGTTTTAAACTTTTGATTATGAGCCCCATAGTGTTATATGTTAAGGAGAGCCTTGAATTGAATGGACTGAAAATTCTACAGGAGTAAGAACACACCTTGGAATCCCTATGCATAAAAATTCCATGTGTAAGGGGGAAAAAGATCAGGGGGGGGGACGTTCGCCCTGGTTGCTGTCTTGGTGAGTATACTGTACAGGTATCCACCATCCTCTCCATCTCCCCACTCCTTTCCTGTCTCACCACTGCTGCATGTGCACACTACTTCTCTTCCCCCATATCTCTGTAATATTCATGGCATGAGCAGCAATCCTCAAACTGCTATCACGCCAGCATCGGCTCTTCCTCTGATGTCACTTCCTCTGGGGCATGGCATGCCAAATGTGTCAGAGAAGTCCAAAAGGGCTCCCCCATTCTTTGAAAAATTAACCCTGTACTGGAATCGACAGTCAATTTAGTATATTTTTACACAATATTATTGTGGTAAGTTTCAAGAAATTCCTGGTTCTCCGTCCAGGGGGGACTTCTATATTAAAGTTCCATATTGAGGAAACATGGTTTACACAATATATTCCACAATGTAGACATCAAAGGGCAAGACCGTGTCATATGACACAATGTGACTCTCAAATGGTTACATATTGGGCATTTGTCTGCCTAAAAGTAGCTTTATAAGTTCTAAAGATGATATAAAGTGGCACAGAAGAAATATATTTTGAGGTTACCAGATTTTTGGTTTGCAAATCTGGAACACCAGGTGGAGCAGGGTGAGATGGGACAGGACATGGACGTTCCTGATGCAACTTTCTACCATAGAAATAATAAGAACATAAGAATTACCATACTGGGACAGACTGAAGGTCCATCAAGCCCAGTATCCTATTTCTTTCAGTGGCCAACCCAGGTGCCAAATACCTGTCTAGATCAAGTAGTAAGACAGATTCCATGCTGCTTATTCTAGGAATAGACACCAGCATTCAGACACCTCCTATATATCTTTCCTCCTATATACTTGTACACCCTGCTTTGTGACCAGTCTAGCACTTAGCCTATTGTGTGTGTTTTTTGTTGTAACCCGTTCTGAGCTTCCATGAGGATGGGATAGAAATCAAAATAAATAAATAAGCAAGCAGTGGATTTCCTCTGGGGAATGCAATAAGATACTGAGTAGTTGTGAATATTTTTCCAAAGTGTTTGGGAGGGGGATAATCAACAATGTTCTTTTAGATCAGAAGAGCTGTCATGAGATTATGATTGTTAATGTATAGACAACTTTATGGTCTAAGCTGAAAGGAGTGATAAAAATGGCTACGGACCTTTATGTGAAGAGAATAAAAACAAGAAAAAAAGGAAACCAATATGGTTCTCCAAACTAGTGGCGGAGAAAATAAAGGCAAAAGAGTTGGTGTTCCTGAAATATTAAAAAACCCAACAAGAAGAGTATAGAAAGGACTACCGGGTGAAAATGAAAGACGCCAAGAGAGAGATATGTCTGGCGAAAGCGCAGGTGGAAGAGCATATGGCCAAAAATGTAAAAAAGGGAGAAAAATTTTTTAAGATATATTAGTGAAAGGAGGAAGATGAAAAATTGAATTTCTAAACTAAAAGATGCTAGGAACCAATATGTGGAGAGTGATGAGGAAAAAGCAAACGTGCTAAACAAATACTTCTATTCTGTGTTCACGGAAGAAAATCCCGGAGAAGACCGAGACTGTCTGGCAAAGTTAGGCAAGAAAATGGAGTAGATTCTGTGCCGTTTACGGAGGAAAGTGTTTATGAACAATTTGAAAAACTGAAGGTGGACAAAGCGATGGGACCGGACGGGATCCATCCCAGGATACTGAGGGAGCTCAGAGAGGTTCTGGCAGGTCCTATTAAAGACTTGTTCAACAAATCTCTGGAGACGGGAGTGATTCCTGGGGATTGGAGGAGAGCGGATGTGGTCCCTATTCATAAAAGTGGTCACAGGGATGAAGCAGGAAACTACAGGCCGGTGAGCCTCACTTCAGTTGTTGGAAAAATAATGGAAGTGTTACTGAAAGGATAGTGAACTTCCTGGAATCTAATGGATTACAGGAACCGAGGCAACGTGACTTTACTAAAAGTAAATCTTGTCAAACAAACCTGATTGAATTTTTTGATTGGGTGACCAGAGCACTGGATCGAGGACATATGCTAGATGTAATTTACTTAGATTTCACAAAGCCTTTGACACGGTTCCTCATAGGAGGCTCTTGAACAAACTTGAAGGGCTGATGTTAGAAACCAAAGTGAAGAACTGGATTAGAAACTGGCTGTCAGACAGATGCCAGAGGGTGGTGGTTAATGGAAGTCGCTCGGAGGAAAGAAAGGTGAGTAGTTGGATCCCTCAGGGTTCGGTTGCTGGGGTCGATCCTGTTCAATATATTTGTGAGTGACATTGCTGAAGGGATAGAAGGTAAGGTTTGCCTTTTTGCAGATGATACCAAGATTTGTAACAGTGTAGACACCGAGGAGGGAGTGGAAAACATGAAAAAGGATCTGCAAAAGTTAGAGGAATGGTCTAATATCTGGCAACTAAAATTCAATGTAAGAAATGCAGAGTAATGCATTTGGGGATTCATAATCGGAAGGAACCATATATGCTGAGAGGTGAGAGGCTGATATGCTTGAAGGGGGAGACGGACCTCGGGGTGATAGTGTCCGAAGATCTATAGGCAAAAAAACAGTGCGACAAGGCGGTAGCTGCTGCCAGAAAGATGCTGGGCTATATAAAGAGAGGCGTAACCAGTAGAAGAAATAAGATGTTGATGCCCCTGTACAGGTCGTTGGTGAGGCCCCACTTGGAATATTATGTTCAGTTTTGAAGAATGTATCTGGCAAAGGACATAAGAAGACTTGAAGCGGTCCAGAGGAGGGCGACAAAAATGATAGGAGGTTTGCACCAAAAGATGTATGAGAAGAGACTGGAAGCCCTGAGTATGTATACCCTAGAGGAAAGGAGGGACAGGGGAGATATGATTCAAACGTTCAAGTACTTGAAAGGTATTAACATAGAACAAAATCTTTTCCAGAGAAAGGAAAATGGTAAAACCAGAGGGCATAATTTGAGGCTGAGTGGTGGGAGACCCAAGAGCAATGTAAGGAAATTCTTCTTTATGGAGAGGGTGGTGGATGCCTAGAATACGCTCTCGAGAGAGGTGGTGGAGAGGAAAACGGTGACTGAGTTCAAAGAAGCGTGGGATGAACACAGAGGATCTAGAATCAGATAATAATAGTAAATATTGAAGAACTAAGGCCAGTACTGGGCAGACTTGTATACGGCCGTTTAGTTGAGGATGGGCTGGGGAGGGCTTCAATGGCTGGGATGGTGTAGATGGGCTGGATTAAGCTTTGACAGAGACTTCAGTAGTTGGAACCTAAGCACAGTACCGGGCAGACCTTTGGATTATTGCCCAGAAATAGCTACGAAGAATCAGGTTGAGCAGACTGGATGGACCATTCAGGTCTTTATCTGTTATTCAATATCTTTCTATCTCCTCTTCTTACACTGGCACAGTCTATTGGATTCACGATCTTTGCCTATGCAGATGACATACAATTACTTTACCCTGTCAATACCTCAAACATCTCAGAAATAAAAGATATAAACAATAAATTGGATGCAATAAATGACTGGCTTTACACAAATAAACTCTCCCTCAACATAGACAAATCCTGCGGCCTTCTACTCCCATTCAAAAACAGCGAGACTTTATCAGGAAAGATTTTTATCAAATCCATTCCTATAAAAATGGAAACAAAAATAAAACTACTAGGAGTTATTATCGACAAGGATCTTACTTTCCACGATCACATCAGTTCGTTAGTAAAAATTGTCTTCTCTCTGCTATAACTTCCCACTTCCGTATAGGCAAGACGCATCAGAGAGAAGGCTTGGTTTGGCTGTCCACCTGCTACAGAAGAAAACTTCTTAAAAGGTACAAGATTAAACCCTGAAATTAATAGAGTGGAGGCCATCTAGAAAGTAGACCAAATGATCAGAAATAGCTCCAGCTGTTGTCTTGGCAATGCTGGTTATGAAATTGTAAGCTGAATGTTAGGTGACGTTTGCTATGCACAAGTGAGTAGGAGGATTCCTGCTTTGACAGAATCTTTCAGAACAGGAATTTCAACCAACAGGCCTCAGATGGCATAGCCTGAACACTTCATAGACTCCTCCCCTGCCAAGAGCAGAGAGCTACTATTCAGATGATCAGCCTGAGAAAAAAGTCAGGAGTTTCAGGAAGAAAGACGAGTGTGTTGGAGAAGTGAGCAGATTTGGAGTGGGGAAAGTGGAGAGAAAAAAGCCAGAAGTTGAAGAAAACACAGAGGAATCCCTGGTTTCAGCTGCAAGGAATAAGAACCTGGCCAGCATCTGGAAAAAGGAAGGCAAATGCTTTTATTGAAACACCTAAGGTAATCTGTTCCAAAACTACCAGCACCACAGGGACAAACACAGAAAGGAAGTGTTCAAATTTCAGTTGTTTTGGACACCTCAACAAGCATAGACTATCTTGAGTAAACATTTTATATGAGATCCTTTAAGTTTACAGCTAGCCAACTAGAACTTGTAAGTTTCAGAAATTAACATTTGTTGTGTATTTTTATTTTTCTATGCACCTTATCTTGTTAGTTGTTAACCTCCCTTGGGTGTGTGTGTGTGTAGCATAGCTCTGGAGGATCAGTGTCCTAGAACCCAGACATGATTTATTACCAACCTGTATTGATTTAGACCTGTCTTGGCCACGTTTTGCCCTTAGGCTGCGTCAGGGATAAAAACTGCAAGGGGAATTTGATACCCAATCCTAGGATTACCATATTTGTGAAGACCCACCCCTCGCCTAGACAGTTGCCTGCTGTGTGCAGTCAGGGTCATAGCTAGCTATAATTGCGACTTGCTTTCCATGGTGCGCCTGTGATATATCTGACCATAGGCAGCAGAATGCTTTTGTTTGGTGGGGGGCTTCAAGCTCTGCCCCATGCCCCGCCCCCATAATAGTACTAATTGTAATACAATTTTTTCCATTCATTTTTCATATATACACACACAATATAATCTTATTAACAATACATAATGGTTAACCACAAAATTAAACTACACAAAGCACACTGTATGTATGCTTCTCAACATTCATTCCTACCAGAACACAGATAACCCCTATGCAAATACGGGACCGCAAACTAAAAGTACCAATATATATATAAACGAAACCCTAAGATTCAAGACTCTGCATGCAGTACAACCTCAGAGAAATTGAAACAAATGAATTTCTTCCTGAACAGTGCAAAATATAGACAGCAGATGTAAATCCCCAAAATTGGCACAATTCAATCACTAAATTGAAAATAAAATTATTTCCCCTACCTTTGCTGTCTGGCGATTTTGGTTTTCAAACCATCTTTCCCAATCTCTGGCTGCACTTCCTTCTGTCTGTGCTCTTAACTGTGCCACCTTATCCATTTGCTGGTTTTCTCTCCTTCACTTTCTACCATTCATACATCTTTAGTCAACAATATTCAGAGAAAAGGGTATAAAAATACCTCAATTATAGAATGCAAAAAATAGGAAGTAAAAATTTTTTGTGTGTACTCAAAGAAACACTTCCCTGGATATGCAATAGTGATGGTTTATGCTATACATATGTAAAGATCAGCTCAGAGATATGGAGGGGCTTTTACAGAAGGCAAACCCCCCTTTTTTTTACCACCTCACCACCCAATCATTGCTGTATCTTTCATACTTTGAAGCATAAATAGTGCCAATTCAATATCAAATCAGTGTGAAGAAATCAAAAAAAATCTAAATTGCTTAACTTAAAGTTTGGTTTCTTGGAATTTATTTCTTGAGGACCTGGTAGCCAATCATAGCCTTTTCTCTTTCCCAGGGAACAGACAATTGGGAAGAACTTACAGTGATCATTTTATTTTGTCCTAACTGCACCCTAAGAAGCCAGATTCTGCATAGAATACAGCACCACATAAACGGTGATGCATGTCCCCTAGTACTGTCTGTGCAAGGTATAAAGACAGCAGATGTAAATTTGAAAAGACTGACAAATACCAATCATCACATAGAAAAATGGAAAATAAGATACCATGTTATTGGACAAATCCATTTTTCATTTAGTTTTCCGAGGCCAAGATCTCCTTCCTCAGGTCAGTACTGTATACTGCTGTTATGGTATCCTTTTTACGGTATTTCAAATTATAAACATTTATTAGCACAGCTATTATACTGCTTTACCCTCAAACAAAAAAACCAAACAACTTGGTTGTCTCTGGGTTTCTGCTTTCCTCATCTTCTCTTCACTCTTTCATTTTTTCCAAATGTCTGTCCTCTTTCTGGCCCCCTTTCTCCCCATTCCATCCAGCCTGAGCCCCCATCTCTCCAGCATTTTCTTTCTGTGTCTGTCAGTCACCATTTCACCTCTTTTCCAGCATCACCCTTCTGTGTGTCCATCTCACCTCATTTTCAGAATCTTCATTGTGTCCCTGTCCTTGTCTTTCACCCTCTCAATGTTCTTATCTTCCCTTTTTTCAGCATTACTTCTGGGTCTCTATTTCACCTCCTCTTTTTCAGCACTACTTCCCTTCAGCATTGTTCCCTCTCTGTGTCCCTCATTGCCCCATCAACCCTCCATTTCAGTATTATCCTCCTCTGGGTCCCAATCTAGCCTCTTTCAGCATCACTCCCTCTTTAATTCCATCACTGAGTTATCATTATCCAATTCCAGATGCAGGTTAATATCTAAGACAAGACAGTATGGTGAGAAAGAGGAGTTATGTAATAGAAAATCATAAAAAGATTCTTTGGCTCCTGACCATTTTTTTTTTTTTTTTGGGGGGGAGGATATAGAAAAGAATACAAGCCAAAATCTCTAAATGGGATGTCCAATTGGAATCCACAATTTTAAATTCCAGGTCCTCTCTAAAAATAATGGCCAATCCCCCACCCCGCTTAGAGTCTCTGCATAATGTTAGAAGGAGTAATATCACCTATACTAGGATCATTAGAGTTTAATAGCCAGGTTTCCACCAAAAAAAGCCAATCTAACCTATCATCATCTATCGTGTCCCTGACTACTTGAGCTTTATTTCTCATAGATCTTCCATTCAGATAGGCACATGACAGGTGATGAGGAAAAATTGGAGGGATCGGAGAGCATAGTTGGATAGACTTTAAATGGCGACTTCTTTCCCTGACTGACAGACCCTTGGAGACTTCTTATAACCCACTTGGACTGATATCGGAAAAGACACTGATTCTGAGCAATGAATTCATGTTCTGTCTAAAGAACTAAAATCTTTAACTCTATGTTATCTATGCCTCCTAGAGGCCATGGATCCAGTAATTTTAGGGATTTCAAGCTTTGGTCCTTCCTCTCACTGGGATTCTCTCATCTCCACTTCCAGGGCAGCATGCCAGTTCTTCAGTTCATGGGCGGGTAGAGTCACAGTACCAGTTTTGTAGGGTTCTGTAATTTGAATCCAGCCGTCTTCCCTCAGCACAGCCTCTTCTTCCCCACTGCTAGAAACCTTTGATGCCTCATGACCAATTCATCGATGAACCTCTCATTCTCACCGATGCTTCTCAATCTTGCAACCTCCTTTCTCAGTCTTGTATGCTTGTAATCTCGGGGTCATCTTTGACTCCTCTCTCTCCTTCACTGCCCAGATAAAACATATTGCTAAACATTGCCAATTCTTCCTCTACCAAAATCTGTCCCTTCCTCTCTGAGCACATTACCAAAATACTTATCCATGCCCTCATCACCTTGCGCTTAGACTACTGCAACTTTCTACTCTCAGGCCTTCTGCTTAGCCATCTTGCTCCCCTCCTGAGTGTTCAAATTAATCAGGCTAGGCAGCACAGTAATGATTGTTAAACAGTCAAGAGTGTTGGCAGTACAATATTATGTTTGTGGGTGTTATTTTGAATTCTTAGTATTTTGTTTATTTTGTGTATGCTAATTTTATTGTGTGTGTGTTTAAATTTGTGACCTGACTAGGTTATAGGTGGACTAGAAATTTTTTAAATAAATTGTAACCTGCTTCTCCCTTCAGTACTGAAGAACTGGCACCATGATGGATAACCGCTTTGCCACAGCAGTGGTGATCGCCTGTATCCTCAGTGTTATCTCCACCATTTATGTGGCAGTGTCCATTGGTACCAACTTCTGGTATGAATACCACACCCCTCCATCACCATCCCAGAATGTCAGTGAGATCACTGGGGGAGGCAACTTAAAGGAAGAATTCACAAATGAGAAAGCTAATGAAACGAGCTACATGAATGCGTTGTTCTACTGCAATGGTACAATGGGATTATGGCGGAGGTGCATCACTGTTGCCAAGAATTCACCGAAGGGTACAATTCATGTCTTCCTCCTGCTTTCTCATCCATGTCTTCTCTTTCTCCTGTTATAGCTACTCATTTTCTCCACCTCACTTCTGTAACCACTTTTTTAAGCTATTTCCAAGTTTTATTTAAAATTTGATAAAACGCTTATATAAAATTTTCAAAGCGATGTACATCAATAAAAATAAACAGATAGGAATATATAATAGACAGATTTTAAACATGACAAAACTGCATGGTAGGGTAAAAGGGAAGAACTACAATTTTTGTTTGCTCCTCAATTATTCCTCCTCTCCCCAAATTCAGTATTCCTTTGCTCTTATTATCCTCTTCCCTTCCTCAGGCCCACTATAGGGTAGGGTAGATACTCTGGAGAAATAGGCCTAATGATTACAGCAGTGGGCTGAGGTTCAAGGAAGCCAGGATTCAGATCTCACTGATGATCCTTGTGATTTTGGGCAAGTCACTTGCCTCAGGTAGAAATTTAGATTGTGAACTGAAAAAAAATCACACCAAAATGTTTTTTTGTTAGATCATCCACAGAACTCAGCCAATTCTTATGAAATTTAGTGTGTCGTGTCCTGAATAAAGTTGATGTAAAATGTTGTAAATATTTCCCACCAACCACAACACTACCTTGTGAAAATGAATTGTTGATATGGGGCATACGGCAGCTTGTAAACAGTCTCTGTATCGAAATGGTTTTCACCACAGAAGACCAAATTCTAATAAAAAAACTTGTTACTGTTGAAAGAGTTCCCACAGAAAGATTGGAACAAAAACATGCTGCTTTGCAAGATCTGAACAACACAAGAGTGATCTTATACTGAGCCAGGGGAACGCGCCACAAATGGTTAGGATAATTCATGACGATCTGAAAGTAAAGTGTCTTAAAAAGCATTGTGCCCAATAGTTAACTTTACACAACAAAGACACATGCCTGAAACAGTGTAAACAGCTTTTGACCAAGTACCCAGAGCAGAGTGTCAACTTCATCTAGTTTACAGATAAAAAGATATTTACAGTAGCTCTACCAATTAACACATAGAATGATTGCCTGTATATGCCTTCAAGAACACTGAAGCATGAGGTTATGGACAGATGCCTATTACGGACCCACCTGACCTTCAGCCAGTCAGTCATGGTCTCAGTTGCAATCTCGAAACTTGGATTCACAGATCTGTTCTTCATCGATCCTGGGTTACAATCAATATGACACATACTACCGAGACGTCCCCTTGACGCAGAAGCTGTTACCAGTGATCCATCGCATGTTGGGAGACTACTTTATCTTCCAATAGGACAATGCCCCAGCATATCAGTCAAAGGACAGCATAGAACTACATTGGGAGACCCCAGACTTCATTGATCCAGATCTCTGGCCTTCAAATTCACCAGACCTAAATCCAGTTGACTACCGGATCTAGGGACGCGTTTACCAGTCAGCGATATCTGATGTCAAAGACAGTAAACAGAACCTCATCTCTGAAGCAGAACATTATTGAGAAGTCCATAGATCAGTGGCGGCAAAGGCTGAGGATGTTCCTTCATGCAAAGGGAGCGCACTTCGAACATCTGCTTAATTAAAACATTACTTTTTGACTTTATATTTTTCTGCAAGACACACCATAAAACTTTTTGATGTTTTTATTCAGTCCACAATTCATTTTCACAAGCTAATGTTATGGTGGGAAATATTTACAACATTTTACATCAACTTCATTGAGGACATCGTGTACTTGGACTTCAGTAAAGCTTTTGATAGCGTCCCACACCGCAGGTTATTGAACAAGCTGAAATCAATGGGATTAGGGGAAACACTAACTGCATGGATTAAGGATTGGCTAAGCGGTAGACTTCAGAGGGTGGTGGTAAACAGTACTCCCTCCAAAACGTCAGAAGTGACCAGTGGAGTACCGCAGGGCTCGGTCTTAGGCCCGATCCTCTTCAACATATTCGTAGGAGACTTAACCCAAGGGCTTAAGGGTAAAATATCATTGTTCGCCGATGACGCCAAACTATGTAACATAGTACAGTGTTCTCCCCAGGGCCTTATAGCCGGGCGCTGCGCCCGGCTAATTTAGATGACCGCTCAGCGAATCCTGCTGCTGCCGCTGATGCTCCTTCCCAGGCTGACTCGCCGCCGAAAATTTTGTTTGACGCCTGCCTTTTTTTTTTTTTTTTTTTTTGCCAGCATGCTTTTACTTGCTTCAGCCCTTCCTCGTTGCTGGGACCTGCCTACTTTCTGTTTCCGTGAAGGCAGGACCCGGCAGTGAGGAAGGCCCGAAGCAAGTAAAAGCAGCAAGTTGTAAGCTTCCCTCCGGGGCTCTATCGTGTGCGTGCCGGCTTCCCTTCTCATCCCCCCCTGGGACGCTACTTCTGGTTTCGGAGGGAAGAGAAGGGAAGCCGACACCCCCAAAAGAAGCGTAGAGTAATAGCCATTGGGGACTCCATGTTGAGGGGCACCGAGGGACCAATATGCAGACCAGATATGCAGTCGAGGGAAGTCTGCTGTCTGCCCGGAGCCAGAATAAGAGACGTGACCACCTGTCTTGATAGACTTCTCAGGCCCCAGGACCACTTCCCCTTGCTGCTCATCCACGTCGGAATGAATGACACTGCAAAGAACACCCTGGAGGACATAGCGAGAGACTTCGGAGCTCTGGGAAAGAGGCTGAAGCAGATAGGAGCACAGGTAGTATTCTCTTCCATTCTTCCTGTTAGGGGCAGAGGAAGGGACAGGGACGAACGCATCCTGAAGACGAATGAGTGGCTACAACGATGGTGCCAGGAGATGAACTTCAGATTCCTGAATCACGGAGAGACACTACAGGGACCAGACGGACTCCACCTGACCAACAGAGGTAAGAATGTCTTCGGACACAGACTAGCCCGCCTACTTCGAAGGGCTTTAAACTAGGTAAGTCGGGGATTTGTACCCACTTTTACACCAGAGCAGTAAGTAACAATCCTGATGTAGCGAACCAACATTACGCTTCTAGGTCTGAGGTAAGTACCCTTACTGCAAACGAATCGCTAGGAGACAATTTGACTCAAATGGGTGGCTCACAACAGGAGCTTAGCAAACAGAAAGAGTGGAGAGCTATGTATGTTAACGCACACAGCCTAGGGAATAAATTTCTAGAACTAGAAACAGAAATAGTTAATGCAGACATAGACATAATAGCAATATCCGAAACATGGTTCACAGACTCTCATGGGTGGGATATAACCATACCAGGATACAACCTGATTAGACAAGATAGAGAGGGTAAGTTAGGTGGTGGGGTAGCACTTTATATCAAAGAGAACATTAAGACAACCAGGATCACAGATGTCAAGTACACTGGGGAATCCATCTGGGTAAACTTGGCCAGAGGTGGAGAAAAATGCCTGTACCTTGGTGTGGTATACAGACCTCCGAGACAATCGGAGGAAAAGGACGCAGAATTAATTGAAGACATTGAGAATATCACCTTACGGGGGGAGGCTGTTCTATTAGGAGACTTCAACATGCCTGATGTAGACTGGAACACACTATCAGCGACAACTTGTGATAGCAGGAGGATATTAACATCCTTGAAGGGAGTACGGCTCAAACAAATGGTACTAGAGCCCACTAGGGCCCAGGCCATCCTGGACCTGGTACTTACGAATGGGGAAAGCGTCTCGGACGTCTCGAAGGGAGAGACGCTAGCCACCAGTGACCATAACATGGTATGGTTTAACCTTAAGAAAGGCTTCCCTAGATCACAAACAAAAACAAGGGTACTCAATTTCAGGGGCACTGATTTCGCACGCATGGGAGATTTCGTCTACCAGACACTGCAGGTTCAAGAAGTAACTGATAATGTGGAAGCTATGTGGACAACCTTGAAATCGATCCTTCATGAGGCAACTATCCGCTACATAAAATCGGTAACCAAACAACAAAGAAAAAGGAAACCCCAATGGTTCACAGATGAGGTATCATACCTCGTCAAGGAGAAGAAAAGAGCATTTCTATCATACAAACGCATGGGGGAAAAAGAAGCAAACATTGAATACAGGACAAAGTCTGCAGCGGTCAAAACAGCAGTCAGGGAGGCCAAACTTCGTATGGAAGAAACTCTAGCGAAGAACATCAAGAAAGGGGACAAATCCTTCTTCAGATACATTAGCGACAGGAAAAAGAACACAAACGGGATAGTACGCCTTAGAACGCCAGACGGGAATTATGTGGAAACTGACTCCGATAAAGCCAAACTACTGAATGATTACTTCTGTTCAGTCTTTACCTGCGAGGCACCAGGGCACGGGCCTCAGCTGGATGCAAAGCAAAGCATGAATGACCCATTTCAGAAGTTTGAGTTCACACCAGCTGATGTTTACCAAGAACTGTCAAGACTCAAGGTGAACAAAGCCATGGGACCGGACAATCTGCACCCAAGAGTGCTCAGAGAGCTATGCGATGTTTTGGCGGAACCATTAGCCATGCTCTTCAATCTCTCCCTAAGTACGGGGAGAGTCCCCCTGGACTAGAAAACTGCCAATGTTGTTCCTCTGCACAAAAAGGGTTGCAGAGCAGAGGCTGCGAATTACAGACCAGTAAGTCTCACATCAATAGTGTGTAAACTCATGGAAACTCTACTTAAAGGGAAATTGGACGCGATATTGGATGAGGGGAATCTGAGGGATCCCTGTTAACATGGATTCACTAGGGGCAGGTCATGCCAATCCAATCTTATCAGCTTCTTTGACTGGGTGACAGGAAAGCTAGATTCGGGAGAGTCTCTAGACATAGTGTACTTGGATATCAGTAAAGCGTTTGACAGTGTCCCACACCGTAAACTATTAAACAAGATGAAATCGATGGGGTTAGGTGAGAAACTAACGGCATGGGTCAATGATTGGCTGAGTGGAAGACTTCAGAGGGTGGTGGTCAATGGCACCCTCTCTAAGACATCGGAAGTTACTAGCGGAGTGCCGCAGGGCTCAGTCCTGGGACCATTCCTTTTTAACATATTCATAAGGGACTTGACCCGAGGGCTTCAGGGAAAAGTAGCGCTGTTTACCGACGCCACCAAACTGTGTAATATAGTAGGTGAAAGCGATCTCACGGATGGTATGGCGCAGGATCTGATCAAGTTGGAAAACTGGTCCTCGACATGGCAGCTGGGCTTCAACGCAAAGAAGTGTAAGGTGATGCATCTCGGCAGCAGAAATCCATGCAGAACATACACCTTGAATGGAGAAACACTAGCTACGACCTCAGAAGAACGGGACTTGGGAGTAATCATCAGTGCAGACATGAAGGCTGCCAAACAAGTAGAGAAGGCCTCATCCAAGGCAAGGCAGATGATGGGATGTATCAATAGAAGCTTCGTCAGCCGTAAACCTGAAGTCATAATGCCACTGTACAGAACCACGGTGAGACCTCATCTGGAGTACTGTGTGCAATTCTGGAGGCCACATTACCGTAAAGATGTACTTCGAGCTGAGTCAGTCCAGCGAATGGCCACTAGGATGGTCTCCGGACTCAGGGGTCTCTTAAACGAGGAAAGACTGGGCAAGTTGCAGCTCTACTCTCTAGAGGAGCGCAGGGAGAGGGGTGACATGATTGAGACATTTAAGTACGTCACAGGTCGTGTCGAGGTGAAAAACGACATATTCTTTCCTAAGGGACCTTCAGTCACAAGGGGGCACCCGCTCAAACTCAGAGGAGGGAGATTTGGTGGTGACACCAGGAAATATTTCTTTACAGAAAGGGTGGTGGATCACTGGAACAAACTACCGGTGCAGGTGATCAAGGCCACTAGCGTGCTCGACTTTAAGAATAAATGGGACATCCACGTGGGATCTCTACGTGGGTCGAGCAGCACTCTGACTTAATGGGGTGGGACAGTAGAGTGGGCAGACTTGATGGGCTATAGCCCTTTTCTGCCGTCATCTTTCTATGTTCTATGTTTCTATGATAGAGCCCCGGAGGGAAGCTTACAACTTGCTGCTTTTACTTGCTTCGGGCCTTCTTTGCTGCCGGGTCCTGCCTTCGCGGAAACAGAAAGTAGGCAGGATCTGGCAACGAGGAAGGCCCGAAGCAAGTAAAAGCAGCAAGTGTAGTGGTATACCATTTGAGAAAAACAAACGCACAGACATCGGATCCGATTCTGCTTGCTCTTTTAAAGCTCTGATCCAAGCAACCTTGGTGCCTATTGTGGAAGATAAAGTGGTCAGCCAGGAAGAATGAAATCAAGAAAGTTCAAGTTTAGTCAAGCTGTGATTTGAACTTTATATGCATTTGTTTTCCATCCTTTAACTGGCAGGCAGAAGGATGCTCCATTTATTAATCTTGCAAAGTCTGATACAGGAAAAGCTAGAAGTGCATCAGGATTTAAGGAGCTTGGGGTGTGCAAATCCACTTAATGCAGAAATTACAGTAAAACGAAATCACTTTTCTATTTCACTGCAGCTCTATAAGGTTCTTTTGCACTTAGCTATAGTCAAATGATGGATAGGAATATGTTTATTTCATTTAAGCTAAGGGAAAACAATATTTTTTCTGAGTATCCTTTAAATAATGGTTCACAAATTAATTCACCCGAGAGTCTTAAAGGAATTGAAGGTTGAAATCGGAGAGTTATTGCAAAAACTTGCAAACCTGACAATCAGAACTGGACAGATACCGGACGACTGGAGGATAGCAAACGTCACGCCAATTTTCAAAAAAGGATCGAGAGGGGAACCGGGCAACTATAGGCCTGTGAGTCTTACGTCTGTCCCCGGCAAGATGGTTGAAGCACTGATCAAGGATAGCATAGTCCGGCACTTGGACGCACACTACTTGATGAAACCCAGTCAACATGGATTCAGGAAAGGGAAATCATGTTTGACGAATTTACTCCAATTTTTTGAGACCGTGAACGAGCAAATTGATAGTGGGAAGCCAGTGGACATAATATACTTGGACTTCCAGAAAGCGTTCGACAAAGTTCCACACGAAAGACTTCTCAGGAAACTACAAAGCCATGGCATAGAGGGAGATATACAAAGATGGATAGGCAAATGGCTGGAAAACCAAAAGCAGAGAGTGGGCATAAATGGGAAGTTCTCCGACTGGGAGAAAGTGACTAGTGGTGTACCCCAGGGCTCGGTACTTGGGCCGATCCTTTTTAATATTTATATCAATGACCTGGAGGAAGGAACATCCAGTGAGATCATCAAGTTTGCAGACGATACAAAACTATGCCGGGCAATCAGAACGCAGGAGGATAGAGAGGAACTCCAGAGCGACTTGTGTAGGTTAGAAACATGGGCGGAGAAATGGCAGATGAAGTTCAATGTGGAGAAATGCAAGGTTATGCACTTAGGCAATAAGAATAAGGAATACGAGTATACAATGTCAGGTGCAACTCTGGGGAAGAGTGAACAAGAAAAGGACCTGGGTGTACTGATAGATAGGACCCTGAAGCCGTCGGCACAATGTGCGGCAGCGGCAAAGAAGGCAAATAGAATGTTGGGCATGATAAAGAAAGGAATCTCGAGTAGATCGGAGAAAGTTATAATGCCGCTTTATAGGGCAATGGTCAGACCACACTTGGAATACTGCGTCCAACATTGGTCTCCCTACCTAAAGAAGGATATAAAACTGCTGGAGAGGGTGCAGAGACGAGCAACAAAACTGGTGAAGGGTATGGAGAAACTGGAATACGAGGATAGACTTATAACATTAGGATTGTTCTCCCTTGAGAAAAGGAGACTGCGTGGGGATATGATCGAGACCTTCAAAATACTGAAAGGAATCGACAAAATAGAGCAGAGAAGATTATTTACATTGTCCAATTTGACACGGACTAGAGGACATGTAATGAAGCTAAGGGGGGACAGGTTCAGGACTAATGTCAGGAAGTTCTGCTTCACTCAGAGAGTGGTTGACACCTGGAATGCCCTCCCAGGGGAGATTATTGCGGAATCTACCGTCCTAGGCTTCAAGAGCAAACTAGATGCATATCTCCTTAAGAGAGGCATATAAAGATATGGTGGACTATAAATTATGCCAGGTGTACACCTGGCAGGGCCTCCGCGTGTGCGGATCGCCGGACTTGATGGACCAAAGGTCTGATCCGGAGATGGCAGTTCTTATGTTCTTATGTTCTTAATTCAGCCTGTTTTAAGGCTGGGTTTTGTTTTTCATATTATTGCTTCTGTTTTTATAATCCTTAAAAAATAAGGGGCAATTCTCCAAGTGGGTTCTTCCTCGTAGGCACCCTGAGACTGTACAGGGAACGCCTATTCTATAGCAGTGAATGGGCTCCCAGGTTCCATTACAGAATGGTAGCATATAGCCTTAGATTCAGGCGCCTTACAGTTAAAGCAGCCATAGAGCTGACGTAACTAAGCATGTACAATTGTGGGAGAAATGATTTTATTTTCAGTTTAGTGATCAAAATGTGTCTGTTTTGAGAATTTATATCTGCTGTCTATATTTTGCACTATGGCCCCCTTTTACTAAATCGCAATAGCAGTTTTTAGCACATGGAGCCTATGAGCATCGAGAGCAGCGCAGGGCATTCAGCGCATCTCCCTGCGCTAAAAACCGCTATTGCAATTTAGTAAAAAGGGAGGGGGTATATTTGTCTATTTTTGTATAGTTGTTCCTGAAGTGACATTGCATAAAATCATCTGCCTTGACCTCTTTGAAAACCTGCGGAATATAAATGATAATTAACATTTTCTCTGTGTACAGTGTGCTTTGTGGGGTTTTTTTTTTAATTTTATTGTTGGTAGATAATTTTGACTTGGTCATTTTAAAAGTAGCTCACAAGCCCAAAAAGTGTAGGCACCCTTGCTGTAGAGCCATTTCTTGTATGACTGGATCAGCTATGTTTATCTTTTTTTTTTTAGCTGTTTAAATTCATGCAGAAATAAATGGCTAGATTGAACCTAATGACTTCATTAACGCCTTTCCCTTTTTTTAACCTCTATACCATTTGAAAGAGGGCAAATACTTCTTAAATTTAGTAAAAATATTCTGGCACAAGTGTCAAACCTTAAAAAAGGAAGTCATATTGAGCATTGGAAAATAATAATAATAATTAACTAATAAAAATAGTACACATTTAGGGCAAGTTACAATAGTGGTTTTAGCTGCGCTTAGTGCGCGGAGAATTGCCACATGCACTAGATGCTAATGCCAGCATTGAGCTGGCGTTAGTTTTCCCACATAGCACAGGGGTTTGCGCGCACTAAAAATGCTAGTGCACCTTAGTAAAAGATGGAGTTAATTTTCCCCACCACCAAATTTCCCCATCCCGCCCCACCCGGCTACTTTTTCATGCCACCCGGCTGGAAAAAATTCTGGGGAGAACACTGTAGTAGGTAAAAGCACTTTGCCAGACAGTATGACACGGGACCTACTTCTGTTGGAGCACTGGTCATTGACTTGGCAGCTAAGCTTCAATGCTAAAAAATGTAAAGTCATGCACTTGGGCTGCAGAAATCCGTGCAGAACTTACACACTAAATGGTGAGACCTTACCTAGGACTAAGGCAGAACGTGATTTAGGAGTGATCATTAGCGATGACATGAAAACTGCCTATCAAGTGGAAAAGGCTTCATCCAAGGCAAGACAAATAATGGTTTGTATCTGTAGAGGTTTTGTCAGCAGGAAGCCCGAAGTCATAATGCCATTGTACAGATCCATGGTGAGACCTCATCTGGAATATTGTGTACAATTCTGGAGACCACATTACCAGAAAGATGTGCTGAGAATTGAGTCGGTTCAACGAATGGCCACCAGGATGGTCTCGGGGCTCAAGGATCTCCCGTATGAAGAAAGGCTAAATAAATTGCAGCTGTACTCACTTGAGGAACGAAGAGAGAGAGGAGACATGATTGAGGTGTTTAAATATATCACGGGCTGTATCAAGGTGGAAGATGATATCTTCTTTCTTAAAGGACCCTCGGCCATAAGAGGGCATCCGCTGAAAATCAAGGGAGGGAAATTTCATGGCGACTCCAGAAAATATTTCTTCACCGAAAGGGTGGTTGATCGTTGGAATAAACTTCCACTGCAGATGATTGAGGCCAGCAGCATGCCAGATTTTAAGAGTAAATGGGATTTACATGTGGGATCTCTAGGGGGGTAAAGTCAGGGTGGTGGGTCATTAGAGTGGGCAGACTTGATGGGCTTTGGCCCTTTTCTGCCATCATTTTCTATGTTTCTATGACATGATGTACTAAATTTCATAAGAATCAGCCGAGTTCTGTGGAAGATATGACATAAAACATTTTGGTGTGGTTTTTTTCGGTTCACAGTGTATACCTGAATGTGTCATAAGAACTTAAGAATTGCCATACTGGGACAGACCAAAGTTCCATCAAGCCCAGTATCCTGTTTCCAACAATGGCCAACCCAGGTCCAAAATACCTAGCAAAATCCCAAGTAGTAAAACAGATTTTATGCTGCTTATCCTAGGAATAAGCAGTGGATTTCCCCAAACCATCTCAATAATGGCCTATGGACTTCTCTTTTAGGAAATGATCCAAACCTTTTTTACACCCTGCCAAGCTAACTGTTTCACCACATTCTCTAGCAATGAATTCTAGAGTTTAATTACACATTGTGTGAAGAAATATTTTGTTTTAAATCAGTAGGAACACAGTAGGTCAGGGGTGACAAAGTCCCTCCTCGAGGGCTGCAATCCAGTCGGGTTTTCAGGATTTCCCCAATGAATATGTATGAAATCTATTTGCATGCACTGCTTTCATTGTATGCTAATAGATCTCATGTATATTCATTGGGGAAATCCTGAAAACCTGACTGGATTGCGGCCCTCGAGGAGGGACTTTGACACCTCTGCAGTAGGTTCATTGCATGCCCCCTAGTCCAAGTATTATGGAAAAAGTAAACAAGTGATTCACATCTATGTTTTTCACTCCACTCAATATTTTATAGACCTTTATCAAATCGCCCATGAGCCATTTCTTCTCCAAGCTGTAGAGCCCTAGTTGCACCTCCAACCTGCTTTCGTCATCCTATCCCTTTTATCATTTCCATTGCCCTTCTCTGTACTTTTATACTTCCGCTATATCTTTTTTGAGATATAGTGGCCAAAATTGCACCCAAAATTTGAGGTGAAGCCATACCATAGAGCAATGTTTCTCAACTCATTCCTGGAGTACCCCCTTGCCAGTCAGGTTTTCAGTATATCTATAATGAATATGCATGAAAGAAATTTTCATATAATGGAGGCAGTGTATGCAAATCAAGATTATGCATATTCATTGTGGAAAACCTGACTGGCAAGGGGGTACTCCAGGACCGGGTTGAGAAACACTGCCATAGAGCAATACAAGGGCATTATAACATTTTCATCTTTGTTTTCCATTCCTTTCCTGATAATTCCTAACATTTTATTTGCTTTCTTAGCCACCGCCACACAATACATAAAAACATGATGGCAGACAATGGCCAAATGGCACATCTAGACTGCCCATATGCAGTAACCATTATCTCTTTCTTTTTCCGAGAGATCCCACGTGCTACCCCACGCCTACTTGAATTCAGACAATCTCTGTCTCTACCACCTCTTCCGGGAGACTGTTCCACGCATCTACAACCCTTTCCGTAAAAAAGTATTTCCTCAGATTACTCCGGAGCCTCTTAACTTTATCCTATGCCCTCGTGAAAGAGACTCAACTCATGTGCATTTACATTACGTAGGTATTTAAACGTCTCTATCATATCTCCCCTCTCCTGCCTGTCCTCCAAAGTATACAAATTGAGATCTTTATGTCTGTCCTCATATGCCTTATTATGAAGACCACACACCATTTTAGTAGCCTTCCTCTGGACCAACTCCATCCTTTTTATATCTTAACACAGAACCCAGCATCACACAGTTGTAGCTCTGGTTCCTCTTTCCCACATTAAACGTCATCTGCCATTTTGATCCCCAGTTTCCTAGTCTCACAAGGTCCACTTGCAATTTTTTTTAGAATCCTCTTAAGATTTAACAACTTTGTGTCATCAGCAAATTTAATTATCTCACTAGTTATTCCCATTTCTAGATCATTGGTCCCAGTATTTACCTTTCTCCATCTTCAGCTACTGCATGTGCTAAATTCCTTTGCCTTTTCTTTACAGAAATAGGGTAAGAGATTATAGTGGCGGGCTGGCGGGATCTCTGGTATTGGCATTTTATTACAAGTAGGATGGCATGTTGTACACAGTTCCAATCCTGACTGAGTGGGAAATGTTTTCTTCTTTGATACAGGTATTGTTTTCATCACAGAATGTGTCAGTTTCTCTCTTTCTGACCTGTTCATGGAGAACTACAAACAGCCCGGGAACATTACCAGTCATCCAGATTTGCACCGGACTTGTGAGTTGAGAAGCAGACATTTTTCTTCTAACTCTGAAGTACACTATTGATTACTTACTCTACAGTCAGTGCCTTTGGTCCTTTTTTTCTAATAGTGTAAATTCAGCTTTTCACTTCCTCATTCTCTGCAGTTCCTGTTCCTTTATTTAACGTATAACCAGAGCTTCTAACTTGTTCCTTCTGCAGCCTGCCTTTTCTTGTACGGAGCAGCACACAGCTCAGTCAACTTCTGTTGCTCCCATACAGTTCAAAAACTCAGCTGTCTGCTCAGTACATTCATGGAGCAGGCGCAGTTCAACAGCTGGCTGTAATTGAAGCCACACAGCAGCAAGAAGAGCAAATCGTGAGACGTGCTGGACCACTCTTCTGTTCACCATTCTCCACTGGGTGACAAGATACAGGCAGCTGGTTAGGACACTTGCCTCTTCCTTTGGTTTTTGGGGGGTGATCTCCTGTTTCTCTTATTAGCTAGCTTCTAACCTACCTTTCCTTACTCCCTCTTCTGTTCATATCTAGAATTATGTAAAGGCACTTCTGTGTTTTTATACTTGTCTGGATTTCCTCTGTTTCTGGAAGTATTTGGGATCCACACAGACCCTCCCAGGTATGTGTGTGCACAACCCTGGCTTGGATTTATTCTGCAGCTCGAACCTGTGGCATAGTAGCGGTAGGGGGCTCACCTCCCTGGGCGCCAGTGCCTCTCCTCTTCTCCATACCCCTGCTCCTTCCCTTCCCCCCCAATACTTCTAGCTCTTCACTGGAGAAGGGAAGGGAACGGGTGCACATGGGCACTAAGCCACGAATCCCCACATCCACCAAGGTACAAACAAGAGCCAAGTTTATACATTTATACGTCAGTTGACAATAAGAATGTAACAAACCCCCCATACTTTTAGAAAATATGGCAAGCGCCTCTGTATTACAGCAGCTACTTCTGCACCATGCACAATCTAAACTATTCTTCTAGCAGGTAAAAATTTGCTGAATCGCTAAACCCATTAATTCATCAAATAACTTAGCTTCTGCTTTATCTAACTCTGCGGCCAAGGCCACAGAACAACCAGTCTGTAAGTTGGTGGAACATGAAATTTACAAACAGCTAAAACTCTTTCCCATATTGATTAACAACTGTACACAAGAACAAGCAAATAACATAATGTTGAAAGGTCCTCACTAGTGCTGCCCGATTCAGGAAAAAAAGTTGATTCGATTCGATTCACTTTCAATGACACAGCTTTTTAAGTTTAAACATTTTATGTAGCCAAGGCAATATCATGTAAAAAATAGGAACATCCAAACTATACATAGCTGTAAAATTAGTTAGAAACAGATTCACAGTTGCCCCAAAGCAAATCATCTCCAAAGCTTCCCCCGTCCCTGCCCGATTCTCAAAATCATGCTCCCAAATGTGCTCCAAAGCCACACATCAATTAATCCCCTTAAACTTAAAGTTCTGGTACACCACTGAGACTTTTTTTTATTCTGCCCAATTAACCCCTCACAGAAATCTCGCAAACCAGTATCTCCCTTCTGAACAAATCCTAATAACCTACAATCTTTCAAATAATGCTGAAGCTGTAACCAACAGTAAAATTGGGACACCCCTAAACCAAACTCCTGTCTCAACTCCTCAAAAGCCTAAACTCATCCCATTCAGAAGTTGAGTAGCACACCAAATAACCTTACTTTGCTAGTCAGCCCAACTACCTCAGGATTAGATCAACTATCGGTCATACCAGATCCATACCCTCTGCCAAGAACTTAAGCACATCCATCACCTTCATTGCCAGCAAGCCAACTAAGGGAATCGGAGACAGCTACAACCACCGAGGACATCACCCATCTCCCTCTGGCAGCAACCAGGCCACCACTGCTGCTTCCATATAGGACTTACAGAACAATATAACATAGCATCTTTACATTAGTAATCTAAAATCCACTTTCATTTTGTTACCATAAAACTCTTCTAAAATTCGAATGCCTGTTTTTAGTTCTTTCTTGAATTTCTCCATACTATGCAAGGTCCCAATTTCAAAGACCGGTATTCTATCCGAATAGTATGAAAGGAAGTACATCTAAAAGGATCTTTTCTGCTGATTGTAGCGTTTCAGAAGGCTGATAAAGATGTAAACAATAGAAATGATAGTTGATAGAATATGGCGATACTTGAGAGGGTCCAGAGAAGAGCTACACGTATGATAAAGGGTATGGAAAACCTTTCATACGCAGACAGGCTGGACAGACTGGGGCTCTTCTCCCTGGAGAAGCGGAGACTCAGAGGGGACATGATAGAGACATATAAGATCATGAAGGGCATTGAGAATGTGGAGAGGGACAGATTCTTCAGCCTACGGGGAACTACAAGAACAAGGGGGCACTTGGAGAAACTAAAAGGGGACAGGTTTAGAACCAATGCCAGGAAGTACTTCTTCACTCAGAGGGTGGTGGAATGCGCTTCCGGAGGATGTGATAGGACAGAGTACTTTACAGGGTTTCAAAGAGAAATTGGATAAATTCTTGAAAGAAGAAGTTATTGAAGGATATAGATAGGGAAGATATAGGATGAAGAAGGGTACAGTTCGAAGGATATAGATAAGGAAGGACATAAGGGATAGAAGGATATAAAGGATCACTTACAGGTCATGGACCTGATGGGCCACCACGGAAGCGGACTGCTGGGCGCGATGGACCTCTGGTCTGACCCAGCGGAGGCAATTCTTATGTTCTTATCTATAATAATAAAATGCTAAGCACCCATGCGCACTCTTACCAGCATGTTCCCTGAGATCTGATCTGTCGGGCTGTGGCAGTAAGAGTGCGCATGCGCACGTCTAAGGACCGGCCAGGTAATACGCTGCAACTCCGCCCCCCCCCCCCGCCGCCGCCCCTACCCGGCACACCAGAAACCCCCGTTGACCCTCGCAGCCGACCCTCCCCCCGCTACACGGCTGACAAACCTCGCAAGTCCAGCAGCGTCCCAGGCACAGTAAACACACTGCTTCGGCTCTTCTACTGGCCTAATTTCCTCTGCCGCGTCCCTGATGACGTCAATGGAAGGGGGATGGAAGGCAGGCAGGCATCGGAGGGGGGGTGAGGGGTTTTCAATGGAAACATGCTGCTCAGGGGGATGGGAGCAAGGCTGGCATCGGAAGGGTGGGTTTTTTTTAATGAAAACATGCTGCTCAGGGGGATGGGAGGCAGGCAGGCAGACTGGCATCGGGGGGATTAAATGGAAACATGTTGCTCAGGGGGATGGGAGCCAGGCAGGCTGGCATCGGGGGTGGAGGTGGGACAAAGTCTGGAAGATAATGATGGGGACATAAGAAGGAGGCACTGGGGGCACTAAGGACATAGAAAGGGGCACTAAGGACATGGAAGGAAGGCACTGGGGGCATTATGGACACAGGAAGGAGGTAATGGGGGCACTAAGGATGTAGGAAGGGATACTAAGGACATGGGAAGAAGGCACTGAGGGCACTAAGGACATAGGGAGAGACACAGACAGAAAAAATGACAGACAGGCAGCGTGCAAGGAGAGAGAGACAAAGAAAAAAAAATAACCCAGACAGACAGACATCTATTCTAGCACCCGTTAATGTAACGGGCTTAAAGACTAATTGTTTCATATTTTGAAAACCAAAAGCAAAATTCTGAATTGTATTCTTTGTTCCAAAGGTAACCAACAAATTCTTTAGCACATGGGAAATATGAGAAAAATGAGATGTATCTGTCAACACCTGAGCTGTTGCTTTCTGTGCCTCCTGCAATGCTTTTATAGAGCATTTTGGTGTGCCCATAGACAGCGGAACGCTTTTTTGTTTGGGGGGGGCCCAAAAGCGCCACTCTTGATTCCACCCCCATAATAATGATAATATGAATTGTAATACCATTTTTGTTCCATGCACACAGTATAATCTTATTAATAACACATAATAGTTAACCACAAAATTAAAGCACACTGTTTGCTTCTCAACATTCATTCCTGGCCTTGGTCACACATGCAGAACACAGATAATAACACAGGACCACAAATTAAAAATACGAAACCCTCAGATGCCAGACTCTACATGCATTATAACACCTGAGAAATAGAAAGAAATTAATTTCTTCCTGAACAGTGCAAAATATTAAATTCTCAAAACTGACACATTTCAATCAGTAAATTGAAAATAAAATCACATTCTCTACCTTTGTTGTCTGGTAATCTAATCATCATTTCCCAGTCTCTGGTTGAACTTCTTTCTCTCTGGGCCTTCTTATCCAGTTGTTGGTTTTCTCTCCTTCACTTTCTGCCCTACATTCATCTTTGTATAATTGTACATAAGTTGTTATTCAATTAATGCTATACATATGTGAAGATCAGCTCAGAGACATGGAGGGGATTTTTATGGAAGGAACCCCTCACCATACCACCTCACCACCCACCACCCAATCATTGCTAAATCTTCCATACTTTTAAGCATAAATTAGTGCCAAATCATTGCAAATAATACAAATGGCTCTTAACTTAAAGCTTGGTTTCTTGGTTCCAACGTGAACACATTTCGTGCTCCTGCTTCAGGAAACCAAACAGCTTTGAGTCCAGCCGCACTAAACAGAATGTACTAGGTGGCAGTAGGCGATTTGAATCTAAACAAAAAATAAGAGTGAAACTATGTTGCTGCTAAAGAGTGCAAATTAAGATAATGCCTACTTAAATAGGATATATAATATATAAATAGTTCAATAAAGAGGCATTTCAAAACCTTTAAAGCAGCTCATATGTTTAAAAGACGCTCCCACAGATTTCTTAATGGGAGAACGCCGACTGCCAGCTGATTTAAGAAGACTGTACATCAGCACACAAGAGACGTAGCGTCAAATGCGTGATGACGTGCATTCTAACCTTCATATCAAGTTGAAACCCACGGTTATTCAAAAGACCAAAAGGAAAAATGCAAAGTTCATTACTAAAAACCTACAAGAAAGCTTGCCATTCAAGTTCAATCGAACTGGAACTGAGGTGTGCAATATAAAAACACATCATTACTCTTTGTTATACTGAGTCTGCACACGAGGCTACCGATCGCAACAATCATTGCAAGATACCTACATAAAAGATTTGCCTTTCAAGTTCACTATTCAATCCAGCAGGAGCCAAAGTGTGCAATTTAAAGATCCATCATTGCTCTTTATTCCACAAAATTTGTGCGAGGTTCCCACCTCGAGGCAATCGAGGCACTTCCAACACTGAAAAAGAGAGAGATTCAATAGAATGTTGTAAGTCCATCCAATGTCCTTCCCTGCTTCCCCCAGCCCATGCAGCATCTGTCCTTCCAACCCTCTCCCAGCCTGATCATCCTTCCCAACCCCTTCCCAGCCTGTATAATATCTGTTCTTCCCTACCCCCTCCTAGCCTTACATCTGTCCTTCCCTGCCTCTCCCAGCCTGTGCAGCATCTGTCCTTCCCAACCCCTTCCCAGCCTGTATAACATCTGTTCTTCCCAACCCCCTCCCAGCCTGTACAGCATCTGTCCTTCCCTGCCTCTCCCAGCCTGTGCAGCATCTGTCCTTCCCAGCCCCTTCCCAGCCTGTATAACATCTGTTCTTCCCAACCCCCTCCCAGCCTGTACATTTGTTCTTCCCTGCCTTCCCACCCAACCCATGCAACATCTGTCTTTATCTTCCCAACCCCCCTACCCCTAGCCCATGGCATGCAGCATATGTTCTTTCCTTCCTCCCCCCCCTTCCCCCCAGTGGGATCCTGCAGCATGATCTCTTCAGCTCTGGACTCCCCCACACTTGCTCCCCGGAGTCGCTGTCATTTTAAATGTTCTGGCAGCCATGGCACAGTGTCCACGAGATGAGCCTTCTGCCGTCAGCCTGCCCAGGAAGTCTTAATTCAGCAGCAACTTCCTGTTTCCGCCGAGACGGGCGGCTGCTGAATTAAGATTTCCGGGGCAGGCAGACCACCACTATTAATAGGCACTATCAATAGACCATTACAATAGTCAAAGTGAGAAATTACTGTACTTTGCACTTCCAACCTAAAATTTTGATGTTGGGTAATATTTTAATCGATCAAAAATAAAGCATATCTTTTAAAGTATCAAATAAGTCTCAAGTTTCATAAATTATTTTGTAAAAAGTGTTCAGTGTCTAGTGTTTCCTGCAAGCTTGAGCAGCTAGGAAAACAATATCGGAACCATCTTGTCACTTTTATTTTCTCAGTCCCTGTAATACATACTCTTTATAAGTCCAATCTGTTTTCAAATGCTACTAGTGTAACAATGTAACAGGACTTAGTAGCACTTATCTTTTTCTCGTTGTCTCAAAACCAGGTGGCCTGGCAGGATATCATCTTTTTTTTTTCTTTTGCAGTGACTTGGTGCTCCGTGAGTGCACATAAGATTTAGTTGCTCCCCTACTCAGACCCGAGTTTCATCAATAAACGGCTTCCCCAGGAGGAGTTTAGACTAAAATAAACATAAAAGCACACCAAATTATTAAATGGTCATAGAGGAGTAAATCCACCAATAACCTCCCACAAAATCATTCTACAGCAATACATTTTTTAAAATTCTCTGTTGTATATCATTATTAATTCAAAATATAGGTTCAGCAGTTAGATAAGGTCGAGAAAGAGAAAACAGGAGCCCCACGGACTTAAAATTGTTATAGAGCTTACTTGTGCTGGAGCAAGCCCAAGCATTGCCAGCATTCAAAGCAACGCTAATCACGAAATCAGCTGACAGCTGTGACCGCTGCAGAATTTAAAATAAGCTGCGCAGGATCTAGCCAAGCCTCTTTGTCATTTTAACATTTTCTTGACATTTTTGATAGACAGGCTCATGACATCCACTCCTCACACTGCCCAAAACTTAAAAAGGTGATTATCAAAGCCAACATTCAAATCTGCGTTGGTCAGGACAAAAAAAATCAGCTGATAGCGAAAACCACAACAAGTTTAAAAAGACATGCTAAAGGACAGGCTTGAGCCGCTAATTCATCAGTAGCATTTTTAATAGACAGGTTGAAAGGTGTCATTGTTATCATTTGACATAGCATCTATTAGACGTGAAAAACTGCCCAAAGTTGAAGATGTTTCTTTTAAATACAGTACTTCATAAGCACACTGAAATAAAGACACTCTTGTTTCTTGTTAACAGAGTGACAATCATGTAACAAAGAATCCAAGCACCGTTCATTTTAAACATTATCTCAAGAACGAGTTATGCATCCTATGCGCACTGAAAAATCCAGAGGTTGAAAATACATGAAAAGAAAAATGCATAAAAAAAAAAGAGCACAACCCGCTCCTGCAACAGCTCAAAATGATTAAAACCATTCAAAAGGTAATAGGAGAAGGGGACCCCGAAGTTAAGCTGAAATAGAAGTTTAATGAGGGGGTCAGACCTGTATCCATTCGGTTCCATAGTTCCCCAATTGAAGATCGTTCTCTGCTCTTTTCAACAGATGGCATTAATCTCTTCCATATCTTTCAGATCTCTGGCGCTGTCAGGTCCTGCTGCCCCTCATTAGCTTGGGATTGATGTGCTTCGGGGCACTGAGTGGAATTTGTGCCTGTATCTGTCACAGGCTTTCCCCCACTATTGGTACGGGTGTATTCCATTTCCTTGCAGGTAAGAATTCGAGTGAGGAACTGAGATTTGGAAAGGGAGGGGAGGCCGACTTTTCCAGCGTTTGAACAGGAATATGCTGAAAAAGTTTGGGAGAGCTAATTTGACCAGAGACAGAAAGAAACTCAGATGCTGGGAGTAACATTCTGCCCATAGTGGTAAGTGATTTGTAAGCTGCTCACAACCATGAACTGAATTAACCCCAGATATTTAAGGCCAAGGCGAATGTGACTCCCAGCATTGAATATCCAGGTATGTGTGGTATCAGATAACAAGCTCCCATAGAAACATAGAATATGACAGCAGAAAAGGGCCACCAGCCCAACAAGTCTGCCCACTATAAGGACCCTTCCCCCTAAGCACTTCCTCGAAGTGAACCCATGATTATCCCATTTTTTCTTAAAATCAGCACGTTGCTTGCCTCAATTACCTGAAGTGGAAGATCATTCCAACGATCAACCACCCTTTCGGTGAAGAAATACTTCCTAGTGTTGCTATGAAATCTCCCACCCCTGAGTTTCAATGGATGCCCTCTTGTTGCCATGGAAGAGTGGGTAGGAAGGGTATAAATTTATGTTTTTAAGATGATGTTATAAGAAATACAAGTGATGTTTTTAAGGTTAAATGATGTAATATTGTGTTCTTGATGTAAGATGGAAAAATGAATAAAGAATTTGAAAAAAAAAAAAAGATACTCAGGGGTGGGAGATTTCATAGCAACACTAGGAAATATTTCTTCACCAAAAGGGTGGTTGATCGTTGGAATGTACTCTTGTGTTTAAAGTGTGTTTTTGTCTAGTCTTTTATGTGTGCGTTAAGAAGTCCTAGGTTCAGGCCTCAGAGGAGAAGCGGGAAGTAAATTAATGACAATAATAGCCAGGTGGCTGAAAAAAAGTATATATATATATATATATATATATATATATATATATATATATACACACACACACACATAGTCAAACCTCGGTTTGCGAGTGTTTTGCAAGACGAGCAAAACACTCGAGCAAACTAAGTTGCAAACCGAGAATCTCAGAGAGGGTGAGAGCCAGAAGGCATTGAGCATGCGCAGATGCTCAAGGCCCAGCAGCAGCCTAGCAAGGAAACCGGCGGCAGGCACTTTCAACACCAGTGGCGCACAGGTAAGGATAGGGCCAGTCAATGGGGGGAAGGAGGTGATCAAGAAGGGAGAGAGCAGCGCCGGTGGCCTCGGGGGAGCAACAAAGCTGGTTCCCGGGGTTGGCTCGGGGGTCGGGTCGGAGAGATGTACCTACCAGTATTCAGTCAGTGGAATGAATCATCTAAGTTGCCATTATGGCCTATAAGGAAAGTTGCTTTGATATACGAGCACTTTGGATTGCAAGCATGCTTCTGGAACAAATTATGCTCACAAACCAAGGTACCACTATACATATATATATATACACACACACAATAAAACCTTGGATTGCAAGTAACTTGGTTTGCAAATGTTCAAAACATTTTATAAAATTTTAACTTGATAAACAAGCAATGTCTTGCAATACAAGTACATACAGTACTTTGTATTAAAGTTTTTGGGTTGTGGAATGAATTGTCTGAGTTTCCATTATTTCTTATGGGGAAATTCGCTTTGATATACGAGTGTTTTGCATTACAAGCATGGTTTCAGAACAAATTATGTTTGCAAACCAAGGTTTTACTGTATATGTAAAAGTATGTGTGTGTCTATAGATAGATAGATAGATACTTTTTTCAACCACCTGGCTGCTATTGTCATTAATTTACTTCCTACTTCTCTGGAGAGAGAGAGAGAGAAGCATAATCAAAAGAAACGTCTAAGTCTAATTTAGACATAGGGCGCTAGTCAGACAGTCAGCAGGGTAAAAAGTACGGCCAAAATATTTATTCCCCAAAAAATCGTCTACTTCTATGTCCAGCCACTTGATCGTCCAGACTACCAGTACGTCTATGTTTATACCACATTCTCATCCAAAATATCGTCCAAGTCCCAAATGCCTAGATTAAGACATTCTGAATGTGTGCAAATAAACATTTTAAGCCTATAGATAAACATTTGCAGAGAAGCTGGAAAAATGCCATACTCTGCAGACTTTCCCTACTTATTCGCATGTAGTTTATAGCTATTCTGAATAAAATTCAGATACCGGATGTTTAGTGCAGCGTAAAAAGAATACTGCTCCCCCCTGTATGAGCAGCACTTAAAAAAAAAAAGCAGGACAGTACTTAACCCACATTGAACAGAATAATATGTGCAGTATTCTGGAAATATATAAGGTATTTTAAGTCTCATGAGGATGTCCCATGAAGTCTTGACAGCCATTTTGAAAATCTTCAGACTGGTGACACTCTAGCAGGGGCAAGAAAGAGTTGGGCCGAAGAGCCTCTCCTGCCCAATCAAGCCCCTTTGTCTCCTGATTCTGTAAGTTGGTCAGTCTTTGACTGTGCTATTTGCTTCCCTATCAGGTATCTGTATCCTGGGATCTGTGGCGTGTTATGCAGCGGGTGTGCAATTTCTGCATCGAAAGATTCCCATCCCGAAGGATGTTCAAGGAGAGTTCGGCTGGTCCTTCTGTTTGGCCTGTGTCTCGGCTCCACTACAGTTCATGGCAACTGCTCTCTTCATCTGGGCTGCATGCACCAACCGCAAGGAGTACCGATTCCTGAAAGCTTATCGTGTGGCATAAAACTGCAGTTTTTAAACATTTGGCATTCATTACCACCACATCTCCAAATGGCTGTGTTTGTGGGTCAGCATCCAGAAATGCTTCAGAAAGAATGACTGCTACCTGAATTAAAAGGATGTACATATTTCAAAGAGGAATTCAAACAAAAAGTCACATCTACAAACAATCAGTTATTGAAATGCAAGATGCACATCAATAATTTTTATAAAATAATAAATTGCTAAATGATTGTAAATCTTTTTTGGAAGGCATATTGTGAAAAAAAAAAAATACATAGCTATAGATATATATGAACACTTAAGCATTGCCATACTGGGACAGACTGAACATCTATAAAGTCCAGTATCCTGTTTGCAACGATAGCCAGTTCAAATCACAGGGATCCCAAAAGAGTAAATTAAGATTTTATGCTGCTTATCCCAGGAATAAGCAGTAGGGTTTGTTTTTTTTTCTAATTCCATCTTAATAATGGGTTATGGACTTTTCTTCCAGGAACTTGACCAAAACTTTTTTAAAATTCTGTCACATTAACTATTTTTCTAGTGCAATAGGTGTATCATTCTAGACGTAAGCCATGCAGAAGGAATCCACTCCTGCTTTTCAATCCCTCCTTCTTCACTTGAGGGCTCTGCTCCCAAAATCTTTTTATTGTTTTCAAGAAAAATGACAACTACCAACCAATACAACAAAGTCAATAACAAGAATTCACACCCATCCCAACCCCACCCTGCACCCCCACTCCCCCCTCCCATCCCACAAAGATACCATAGGCAACCCAAGGAGATATCTCAGAAAACACAAATCAGAGTATTCAAAATCTGACTGCGGCCTCTCGAAGTCAGTACATTCAAATAAAGAAGGAAAATCTTTAGGGCGCTTCTGGGAACCAGCTACGGCTCTTGCCTCCCACCGCATCAAGGTATGCAGTTTATTCCTCCAGTACCAAACAGAAGGAGCCTGTGCAGAAATCCAATGGTTCATGATACTTTTTCCCCCACTACATAATACTTGTTCAAAAACATGCGTTCCCGAGCTGGATGCATATTTAACAAAGGAAAATGATAGAAAGCATACCAGGCGCCGAGAGAGAGAGACTGTGGTGTTCAAAGTGGTACCCAAAGAGAGCCCCATCCAGCCAAAAACCCTGGATAGTTGAACACACCCACAGACCATGCATGACATTTGATACAGCTGGGTATCTATACACCCCATGTGATAAACCTGGCTCGAGGGGACATAAGCCCGCAACATAGTATGGTAATGACATTCCCGCAGTTCTGCATTACCCATAACCCCTGGTATGCCCTTAAGTGCCCTCATCAGCACCGGTAATGTTAATTGCCAAGTAAGATCCCCTTTCAGTTTTAATTTTGCACATAAGCCAGAAGGAGTCTTTCTGATCTGCTCTGTTTATTTTTTTCAGTCTTTTTTCATGTTTTTTTGATGGATTTGGTGCTCAGAGCTCCCCTGGTCAGTGGTCTGCAGCTGCCAGAGCCAATCTCTCTGCGGTACCTGTTGGCCAGCCTGCAGAAACATTTTGGAGCTCGGAGTCCATTCCCCTTGTAGCATTGCAGGGGCTTGAGCGCAGGCTGTCTGGCATCCTTAGGGGCTCAGTGGGGTTCCACAGGGTGCAGGATGCATTTTTGCCTCCCCCTTTCGAGTCTGGAGGGGATTGAGTCATTCAAGTGTCTCATTTGGCATGCTTGTGAAAATAACCTGAGACTGTGCAGCCCCAACCCTCCCTGATCCCTCAGTTTCATCAACACTGACAGAGATAACCGTGCCCTTTTCCCATTCCACAAGTAGGCCGTTAAACATTTTCCAATTTCTGTGTCATGTTAGCAAGTAACAGTATAGGAAGAATCTGAAAAACATAAAGCCATTGAGGCACCAACACCATATTATACAATGCTATTTTGCCCATCAAAGAAAGTGGAAACTCCCTCCAAAGACACAAACGCTGTTAGTGAGCGACAGGAGTGGCAGGACATTCATTTGATATAATTTCGTAAGATCCATGGAGATTTGAATTCCCAAATAAGTCAAATGATCTGATGCCCATTTTAAGGGAAAATCCCCTCTCCATTGACTAGGTGTGTCTGGGAATAGAGGCAACACCATAGATTTTTGAAAATTAAGGACTAAGCCAGAATACATACTAAACTCATCCAAGAGAGCCAAAGCTCTGAGCAAAGATGCGGGTCCACCAGGGTCAACAACATATCATTCGCGAACGCTGACACGCAGTTGTGTGTCCCCTTCCGAAAGACCTCTCAAATCGTCGTCCCTCTGGAGAGTACGCAAAAAGGGATCCAGGTAAAGCAAGAACAAAAAGGGAGAAAGAGAACTACCCTGTTTAGTCCCTCTCTCTATGGAAAAAGGCAACATTCGTGTACCATTCACCAAAACACAAGCTGTAGGATCCTTGTACAGCAATTGAACCATATCTTGAAACCAGCCCGTAATCCCCATATGGGTAAGAACAGTAAACAAATAATTCCAGTTAACCTGGTCGAAGGCCTTAGCCGCGTCAAGACTAACAAGTATACCAGCGGTGTGAATGACTTGTGCTCTCTGAATCGCTGTCAGCAACCGACGGACATTCAAAACCAAATGCCGCTGTTTTACAAAGCCTACCTGCTCAGGGACAATTAATTGCGGTAACAGAGAAGCCAACTGATTAGCCAATACCTTATCCAAAATTTTTATGTCAACATTGATTAAAGATATGGGACGATAAGAATCAATGTCTGCATCAGGCTTACCTGGTTTCGGAAGAAGCGTAATATATGCCTGGTTAGCACCCTCTGGGAAGGTGCCCACCTCTAACGCTGTTGTATAATAAGCCTCCAGCGGGCCACAAAGATGCGGAAACAAGACTTTATAAAATTCAGGAGCAAATCCATCGGGTCTCGGTGTGGAGCGATTCTTAAGCTGTTTAACCCCCAACTGCAACTATTTTCCCTGAATTGGCCCATTCAAAGAAGAACGCATAGGGAAAGACAACCGCGGCATCCCCGCATCCTCCAAATAATCGCCAGCATCCAGACCCCGAACCCGTCCACGGCAGTGTAAAATTGTTTATAATGACGAAAAAAGCAATCTGCAATCTCCGACGATTTTGTCACCTTAGTGCCATCAGATAAAGTTAAACAAGGAATATAATGATTAGGCTTCCTAGGTTTTGTTAAAGCAGCCAATAATCGTCCAGACTTGTTCCCATGTTTGTAATAATAAAACTTAATGTAATACAGGTGTTTCTTAGTGCGTTCATGTATTAATGTATTGAGAGCAGCCTGTGCGGAAACCAAGAGCTCCCGAGGCTGAGCCGTGGGATGCGCTATATGATGTTTCTTAAGAGCAAGACATTCCCGCTCCAACCGAATTATACCCCGAGCGATGCATCTCATGTGAGTCACCACGTAGGATATGATGTCCCCTCGGAGGACCGATTTCGCCACTTCCCAAAACAATAACGGCATCTCATGATGTGGTGCATTAAAAGAAAGATAATCCTCCCATTTATCAGTAAAGTATTTAACAAAATCAGGATTATCAACCAAATGCGCAGGAAAACGCTATCCCCCCCCCAGTAGCATGATAGTCCTCCAGGAGAACATCAACTCACACCGGGCAATGGTCGTAGACTGAGAGGGGGACAATTTCCGAAGAGTCAATCAGGGGAAAAAAAGTAGTAGACACCATTATATAATCTAGTCTGGAAAATGATTGATGGGCTCGAGATTGATGAGTGTAATCTTTCTCATTGGGATGCAATAACCGCCAGGGGTCTTGCAAATCCAAAACCTCACACAAATACGGAATACCCTTAGAAGAGGTAGCCCGAATTGAGGACCCCGGCCCTGTTCTATCTTGCAAAGGGTCTAAGACCTAGGTAAAATCTCCCAATAATAGCAGAGGATGTTTTGGATCACTCCTGCCGATTTGCACCAATGAGGAAAAGAATTTATGGTCATAGTGATTTGGGGCATACACCATAATTAAATTAAACACCTGTCCTGACACTGTCACCCAACAAAAAAGAAACCTACCCAAGACGTCAGTTGTAAGTTGGTCCACTCTCCCCAGAAAGCCCTCACGCACCAGGAGCACTACACCTGCATGCTTAGTAGGGGAGGAAGCATAGAAGACTTGGCCAACCCAACCCCTAAGCAATTTAGCATGTTCCGTGTTAGTCAGGCGTGTTTCCCGTAAACAAGCTAAATCTGCCTTATAGTGTTTCAATCTATTAAGAATCTTAGTAAGCGTCACTGGGGATGTTATACCACAGACGTTCCAGGATAAGAGTATGAATGTCTTACCATTCACAGGGAAAACAAATAGAAAACCCGCCAAAAGCGCATATCCAGTAGACCCCCGGGCACTCAGCCTTCGCCCAGGAGACAACTAGTGCTTTTAGAACCCACAATCCCATAGCCAGAACCATATGTACAAACCACATACACTCCAAAACACAGTACAAAGCAAACTCCCCTCCCTATCCCATACTCCTTCCCCACCTCCCCCACCCCCCTCCCCAGACCATAATTACCTATACAGAACCCCAAAAACAAAAAGCCATTCAGCTACCAAATGGAAGCAGGAAAGCAGAGCACATATCTAGTGCCTCCTTAGAACAAAAGCTTTAACGCAGTGCAAGAACCAGTGCCCTCAGGGCACTAAACAGCTTGTCCCCACATTGCTACCCCAGCTGCTGTGTAAGTACATTCAAGTAGGCGCAGAAGGGGAAGCTCCCAATCTATTAATGAACTCTCCTGCCAATTTATCAGAGTCAAAAACATGCCATTTACCATCCGATTGAATTTTCAGGATAGCTGGATATAAAAACATGAAGCGGCGTTTGTGATCCACCAGCTTCGCACACAAGGGATAAAAGGCCCTCCGTTTGTCAGTTAACGCTGCAGAATAATCCTGCCCAATCCGAATCGGCACAGAATCATATTGTAAAGAGTCTCTTTTTAAACGAAACTCAAGGAGAATCTCCACCTTGTATCTATAATTGTGTAATTTACCAATGACCACCCTGGGCTGCTGGTCCTTCCCAGGGCAAGGCCCCACCCTATGTACTCGCTCAAAACGGGCTGGGCCTACGGCTGCTGGCATAGGCAATTCGCTCGCAAGCTATGACTCCAGGACGGAGAGGAGAACAGAATTAGCTATTATTTCCAGGAATCCAAGGAAACGCAGATTTCCCCTGTGAGACCTATTTCCAAGGTCTTCCAATTTCTCTTGCTGTTGGCGGAGCTGTGCTTTCAAGGAGGTAACTTCAGTATCCATCGCATGTGCCTCGTTCCCCACTGAGGAGACACGCTTCTCCAATGCTGTAACCCTTGTGGAATGATCCTCCAATAAAGCTTCCAACTTAGTAAGTTGCGCCGATAATTGCTCCATACTCGGGCTTAAAGCCTGGGAGATAAGTTGCTTCAGCTCCGTCAGCGTCTCTGTGGTAAATTGCGTTAGCACGCCACATGGGGATTCCGCCATCTTGTCCTCCCCCGGCTTACCCTTCTCTTTATCTTTTTTTGCCAATTTAGACGACATGGCAGGTTGAGTTTTGGCCAAGTATCTGTCCATATAGTAGCTCACCAAAATAGAATAAAACAGCCAAGAAAATTGCGCTGTAGATCCCACTAATGACCAATATGAGGGACAGGGTTCCGGAGCTGGCAAGGCTAGATGCTCACCGGCTCACAGCATCATGTGTTCTCTCAACACAGGTAATTTAAAAAAGGATGAATGCACCACCTGTGCTACTTGCGCACTCATAGTCAAATAGGAGTCCCAGCAGACGAAACTCTCTGCATAGGGACCACAAAATCTCCCAATCTCCCATAAGAAGCTCTTTCTAAAATTACTGCTCCGATTTCTTTTAGGGTGGTGGTCTTGGTCTGTGATTGACAATCTGTGAAGGCCAAACTGTTATTTCTGCTATTTCTTCCATTGCCAGACTGAAAATCAAGTTTCTGTCTCAGAAAAATCGTCTCTGTTAACAGTTTCTGTTCTCTCTTCTAGAAAAAGACATCACTTCTTGGTCTCCTTAATGGCTAATTGCTGGTAAAGAAAAATTATTTCTTGTTTTAGTTATAAAAGATTTGATATACTGTACCGCCTTTCTGTGAGTATATTTACATATATTTACATATATTATATGCAGGTACTTTGTCCCTAATGGACTGAACATCTTAAGTTTAGTACCTGGGGCAATGAAGTATTAAGTGAGAATTGAACCCAGTTCTCCAGAATAGCAAATAAAAATCAATTTGTCTCTCCAGTTGGCCCAGTTGAGATTTTTTTTCTACTTTTGAACTGGTTAAATTTCTATATGTAAACCAACATCTACTTCCAACCCACCACCTTCTGACTCTCCATTACTTGCCTCTGGAATATTTACTAAATTTTACCACTTCATGGGCAGGATGTGACACTTCTGTTTCCATGAACTTCCAGTTCTACCTCAATATTGTACAATTTGGGCATCACCATGCAGTAGGTTCTGGAAAGAGACTTATTCTCAGAGAGCCTGGCTGTGTAAACACTGCAGAGGTGGTGTTAGTCAACCCTCTATATTCCACCTGTTCCAAGAGTTGACAGATTGGAGAACAAAAATTTATGACACACATAAACACAAACAAATATAGTACAGACTAAAACAGTTTCACAAATCTCTAAATCTACCGTAGTCATGATCACTTAAAACGACAATCATCGATAAACAACCATCAAATCAGATGCTTAAATGCCTGTTTGGTTGGATCATAGCGTGCTAGCTACTGTGCTCACAGAGGAGGGCTGCTAGCCCAGAATGCTAGAGACTAAGTAGTACAATCTGAGCTAATGAGAAGCCAATAAGAATCCATCTGCAGTACAGTAAGTTCTATTGAATAAGCAGGACTGTCCCAAAGCAAACAGTATGGAATTATCAAACAGTATGGAATCAGATCAAACAATATGGAATTATCTTCATAGTGCTTTAATATGGGGAGAGTGTGGCGCAGTGGTTAAAGCTACAGCCTCAGCACTCTGAGGTTGTGGATTCAAATCCACGCTGCTCCTAGTGACTGTGGGCAAGTCACTTAATCCCCACATTGCCCCAGGTACATTAGATAGATTGTGAGCCTGCCAGGACAAGACATGGAAAAATGCTTGAGTACCTGAATAAATTCATGTAAACCGTTCTGTGCTTCCTTGGGAGAACGGTATAGAAAATTGAATAAATAAAATATTCCATTAAAAGAGACTGCTCTGTGTTTAATGGTCTTATTCTCTGTTTTTGAGGGTCCTAAATCCGCGTCTCCATATCAGATGACGGAATGTGAAAAGTGGCAACTACAAACAGCTGAATCCTCTCTGTTCCTTTCTGTTCAAGGGACCTTTCTCCATTTCAGCTGGCACATAAAGTATTGTCTAGATTTCAAATGATTCTACTGTCCCTTGTTATCACTTAAAATAAAGCATTGAAATAATTGGATCTTCTACTTTCCTCTCTTTATCAAGGAAATGGGTACAATGTCTTCAAACCAGTTCTGTCATGACAGTAAAAAGCCTCACTGAGGGCAGGATACACAACAGTCTGACAACACGGTAATAAATACTATGTTGGGAGTGATTTTAATTTACAGGGTGATGCTCAGCAGAATAGCATGCAAATTATATGCATGCTATCTTTGCGGGGCAGCCCTAGTAAAAGGGGGAGGAACTGTGCCTGGAGCCTGCTCAGAAGAACAAAGGCATAGACACAGCTCCTTTCCTTCCTCCCTCCTGTCAGCTCTTGTAGATTTTCTCTCTGCTCCTTCTACTGTTGCTACTCTTCCTGCCATTTCATCTGATCGGGGTTTCAGAGCCATGACCAGCTGAGCCAACATGGGGAGAACAAAGCTGCAATCAGCTGAGCCAGCGGAAAATAGCTGTAAAGGTCACCATAGTAATCTGATTACTGTGTGAGCTTTAAAAGATCTGTTTGTAGCAGTCCACTAAGAATCAAACCTTTAGAGAGAGAAGGAGTCCAAAGTAACCTTCCGGAGAGGACATTTTGCTGGGTAATATAAACCCATCCAAATATAAACCAATATAACATTTCCCCCGAGATAACATTTTTCTCCTATAAAGGGGAGGGGGTCTCTGGAAATGTTAACTCGATTATAAACTTGTGGAAGCTATTTTTTCAGTGAGACTGCACAGACAGGCGTGTAAGAGGATCATTTCCGCCCCAACTTACCTTGCCTGACCACAAATGACTAAGGTAGGCCCGTGGGGATGCCTATGCTGGTTCCCTGAGGGAAGGAGAGGATGTGTGGTGATTGTACAGCAGACTGACAGCAAGGACAGGACTCAACACCTAATCTCAGGGGAGAAAGGGATCACTCCTGTTCCAGCTAGCTCACCAAAGAACAACCAGGATTTAAGGTGGACCCAGAAAGAGGGGGTAACCCACAGGAATGGGGCAAAAAAAAATCCAACTGGTTGCCATGGGTACTGGGACAAGGCTATTCACCGCTTATCCCCACAGTAAAGGATCTGCTGCGAGTTGCCTCCCTTCCTACCACTCCCGGTCAGCAGCCCGCCTTGCGATTGCATGTCCAGCTGCTGGACAGTCTGGAGCTGAAGGGGAGACAGTTGCTGGATCTGGTCTAGGGATTGGGGGGGAATGGAAACAGGTGTTGGGCCCATGTGGTGGGTGGAGTGGAGCTGGAGAGAAGGAAGAGGTGCCAGACCCATACCTGGGTGCTGAAGGGAGGAGATAGTTGTGGTGGACCCATGGGAAGGGGGCTAGAGGGAAGGGAGTGAGGTGCAGGACCTGCAGGGAGGAAGAGAGAAGGAAAGGGAAAGACAAAAACTGAATCAAGGGGATGAAGGAAGAGTGAGGAAAGAGAGAGTGTGAGAGACACATTGGTGTAAGGGAGTAAGAGGGGAGAAGTTAGACATGGAGATATACAAAAAGAGGAGAGATGGTGGGCAAGGATAGGAGCATAGGAACAAGGACAAAAAGGGGAATGCTGCATCTGCAGGGGTGGTATGTGGACACAGAGGAGTAATGTTAAGACATGGAAGGATATATGGACACAGAGAGATGGCTAGAACGCAGAAGGAAAATGCTGGACAAGGGGGGTCATAGGGATATAAAAGGAGTGATATTGTACACAGGAAAAGGAGATCATAGAATGGTGAGATGATGAAGGCAGGGAGATGAGCACAGGGGAAATACTAGAAAGGGACATAAAGGAGCCAGAGAAGGAAGATGAAGAACAATACATACACAGAGATAGAAGATGGATGGTGAGCATGGAGAAAGAAGAAATGTCAAATGGTTAGGAGACTCTGGCAAGTGAGTTAAAAGACAACAAAAGAAAACAGAGACCAGCGCCTGAGACCAACATGATTTGAAGAATAAAATGAAGAGACAACAAAAGTTAGAAAAAAAACCCCACATTTGCATCACTGCTTTTGTTGCAAATATCTTGCCATGTTCAGACATGGTTGCATGTCTTTTACTTTTTTGGTCAAAATAGAATCCATGTCAGCTTAGCAGTTGAGAACTCATTATAGTTTCAATGGCATCTGAAGCAGCAGTATCAAAAGGTATGTTCAGCTTCGTAATTAAGTTTACTTTTTTCCCTCCAGATCTTTGGAAAAAGCAAATTTGACCATGTGACTCCTTTGCTCCAGAGTCTCCATTGGCTTTTGGTTTATCTTAGGGTTCAATTTAAATGCGCTTGCATTTCTTTTAAAATCCTACATGATATTTTTATTCCTCTCATTCCTTTATTATGGAATATTTATAGATTTTCCTTTGCAATAGGTACCCAACAATTAAAACTCTCCTTTCCCTCTAGAAAAGGAAGTTAAGACCTTCAGCCAATCCTTGGTCTTTAAAATTTCTCAACTCTGGAATGATCTCCCCTTTAGTCTGAGGAGCTCTAGTTTGTTTCAGTCTTTCTGTAAATCTTTGAAAACCACTCTATTCGCTAAACATTTGAAAGTTAATTCCCTTGAAATTTTATATTTTTCTTCAATCTTTATTTATCATTATAAATTTTTTTGTTTTTTTTAACTGTTGTAAACTGAGTTGAGCTTTCTTTGAATGATGACTTGGTATATTCTTTATTTTTTGAAAGACTACTTCATTCACATCCAGCATACAGTTCTACCTTCTTTGTCTTGATGCAAGCCATTTGACAAAGTACAATGATAGTATCAGGAACACTGTAGGCAATTTCATCATTTGAAATGCTCATTTTGATATTTTCCTGATCATGGCAGAGATGCAAAAAATACTTCATGACTTGTCTGCAGGTAGGCAACATAGATACTGTAATCAAAGATGATGAGTGTCCATAGAACCAAAATTTACTCATTGCTCTGGCCTTGAGGATTTCTCAGATGATGAACTTGGTAAACCAGGAACATCAGCTTTAGCTTCGTAGGTTTTTCAACCTCTAGTTGACATGTTCAGTCACTAATGAAATGTGCTACAGTACCAAACACTGCTTTGAATAAAAGTGAACTTATACTTACCCAATATTGGCACTAGATGCAGCAAGTTATTCTTGCCCACACAAGCTCAACATGCCTAGAAATAACTTATGTTTGAGTAAAGGTGGGATCGCTCACAAGCATTTTTCTCAGGCAGCAGTTCAACTGCTGATGTCATAGTTGCCCAATCAGTTATGTGACAGTCAAACATTTAGCTGTTCTTTGAATCTGTTTGATTGGTGTATGATACTGTAACCCAGAAAGCACAGTTACTTACCGTAACAGTTGTTATCCAGGGACAGCAGGCAGATATTCTTAACAGCGGACAGCCTTGCAAGCAGACTTGCTTGAAGATCTTTGTAAGAGCTTATGAGTGCTGCACCACGCATGCGTGAGTGCCTTCCTGCCCTAGTCAGGGCGCGCGTCTCCTGTGAGGTACCTCAGTTCAGCTAACTAGCTAAAAAGCCAACTAGGGGAGGAGGGTGGGTTGTGAGAATATCTGCCTGCTGTCCCTGGATAACAACTGTTACGGTAAGTAACTGTGCTTTATCCAAGGACAAGCAGGCAGCATATTCTCAACAGGTGGGTGACCTCCAAGATAAGCATAAAGGGATGGAGGGAGAGTTGGCAAGTTAAGAAAAGAGATTTTGTAAAATAGACTGGCCAAAATGGCCATCCCTTCTGGAGAAAGTATCCAGACAGTAATGAGAGGTGAATGTATGAACCGAGGACCAAGTGGCAGCCTTGCAGATTTCCTCAATAGGAGTTGATCTGAGGAAGCTACAGACGCCGCCATTGCTCTAACTCTGTGGCCCGTGACTCGACCCTGCAGATGGAGACCAGCCTGAGCATAGCAGAAAGAGATGCAAGCAGCCATCCAGTTGGAAATGGTTCGCTTCGAGACAGGATGCCCCAACTTATTTGGATCGAAGGAGATGAAAAGTTGTGGGGCTGTTCTGTGAGGTTCAGTGCATTGCAAGTAGAAAGCCAAGGCATGCTTACAGTCCAAAGTATGGAGTGCCACTTCTCCAGGGTGAGAATGAGGCTTTGGAAAAAATACTGGAAGAACAATAGATTGATTGATGTGAAATTCTGAAACAACTTTAGGCAAGAATTTTGGATGAGTACGGGTAGAAAACTGTGAAATGTGGATCCACAACCAAGGCTTGTAACTCACTGACTCTTCGAGCAGACGTGAGGGCAATCAGGAACACCATTTTCCAAGTAAGATACTTGAGATGAGCCTTGTCAATTGGTTCAAATGGAGGCTTCATCAATTGAGCCAGGATGACATCGAGATCCCAGACCACTGGAGGTGGTTTGAGCGGTGGATTAACATTAAAAAGTCCTTTCATGAAGCGGGAAACCACAGGGTGTGCAGACAGATGTTTCCCATCAAGAGGCTGATGAAAAGCAGCAATCGCACTGAGATGGACTCGGATAGATGTAGACTGGAGTCCAGATTGTGATATGTGAAGTAAATAATCCAAAACCGAAGCCAAGGAGGTAGACATTGGCTCCATTTGATGAGTAGAACACCAAGTATAAAATCTAGGCCATTTCTGGCCGTAACACTGCCTAGTGGACGGCTTTCTGGAAGCTACCAAAATGTCCTGTACAGATTGAGAAAACTGTAGAGTCAGTTAGATTGAAAGGTACCAAGCTGTTAAGTGTAGAGACTGCAGATTGGGATGAAGTAAGGATCCTTAACTCTGAGTAAGCAGAGAGGGAAAAACTGGTAGAAGCAGAGGCTCCCTGGTGCTGAGTTGAAGTAGAAGGGAGTACCATGGTTGTCTGGGCTACCGAGGAGCTATCAGAATCATGGTGGCATGTTCTGTTTTGAGTTTGACAAGAGTCTTGAGAATCAGAGGGAATGGAGGGAAGGCATAGAGAAACTGACCCATCCAGTCCAGGAGGAAAGCATCTGCCTCGAGACGCTGGGGAGAGTAAATCCGGGAGCAGAACTGAGGCAGCTTGTTGTTAAGGGGAGACGCAAAGAGATCTATTTGAGGGGTCCCCCATTGAGGAAACACCTGAAGTAGAGGTGAGTAATTGAGTGTCCATTCGTAAGGTTGCAGAAGACCACTCAATTTATCCGCCAGACAGTTGTGCTGACCTTGAATGTATACAGCTCTGAGAAATATGTTTTGATGGATTGCCCAATCCCACAGCTTCAGAGCTTCCTGACAAAGGGAGTGAGATCCCGTACCTCCCTGTTTGTTGACATAGTACATGGCGACTTGGTTGTCCGTCAGGACAAGGACTACGTTGTCGTGAAGAAGGTGTTGAAAAGCTTTTTTTTTTTTTTTTTAATATTCTTTATTCATTTTCATATTTTACATCATAAGAACATAAGAAGTTGCCTCCGCTGAGGCAGACCATAGGTCCATCCTGCCCAGCGGTCCGCTCCCGCGGCGGCCCATCAGGCCCATTGCCTGAGCAATGGTCTATACCTATCTATACCCCTCAATCCCTTTTTCTTCTAGGAATCTATCCAAACCTTCTTTGAAACCATTTAATGTTTTCTTGTCTACAACAGCCTCTGGAAGCGCGTTCCATGTATCCACCACCCTCTGAGTGAAAAAGAACTTCCTAGCGTTTGTTCTAAACCTGTCCTCTTTCAATTTCTCCGAGTGCCCCCTTGCGCTCGTGGTGCCCCTTAATTTGAAAAATCTGTCCCTGTCTACTTTTTCTATGCCCTTCAGGATCTTGAAGGTTTCTATCATGTCTCCTCTAAGTCTTCGCTTCTCCAGGGAGAAAAGTCCCAACTGCTTCAATCTGTCGGTATATGGGAGATTTTCCATTCCCTTTATCAGTTTAGTTGCTCTTCTTTGTACTCCCTCAAGTACCGCCATGTCTTTCTTGAGGTACGGTGACCAGTACTGGACACAGTACTCCAGATGCGGCCGTACCATTGCACGATACAGCGGCATGATGACTTCCTTCGTCCTGGTCGTAATACCCTTCTTAATGATACCCAACATTCTGTTTGCTTTCCTAGAGTCTGTGGCGCATTGCGCCGATGCCTTCAGTGATGCGTCTACCATCACTCCAAGGTCTCTCTCCAGGTTACTGACCCCTAGTGGTGTTCCCCCCATTTTGTATGTGAACATCGGGTTCTTTTTCCCCACGTGCATGTCCTTGCATTTCCCCACGTTGAAGCTCATCTGCCATTTTTCGGCCCACTTTTCCAGCTGCGTTAGATCCTTTTGGAGATTTTCGCAGTCTTCCCTGGTTTGAGCCCTGCTGCATAGTTTGGTGTCATCTGCAAATTTAATGACTTCACACTTGGTTCCCGCCTCTAGGTCGTTTATGTAGATATTAAACAGGAGCGGTCCCAGCACCGACCCCTGCGGAACTCCACTCGTGACCCCTTTCCAGTCTGAGTAGTGGCCCTTCACGCCAACCCTCTGCTTCCTGTTTGCCAGCCAGTGCACAAAATATTAAATTACAACAAATTAATACACAATATCACTTTTATATCTATTACATAAATTCTAAAAATATTTTTGTCCCCTCCACCACCCCCCACCCTTCAAGTACTTTCCAATCACCTTATACACATTATATACCATATTATAACATATTTTGTAAAATTGTTTCCATTACCCACCCCTCCAGATGTGCCATAAAGAAGATGAAAAAGAAAAGAAGAAGAGAAAACCTGATAATCATTCACTACAATATTTTGTCAATGGCCCCCATATTTTTATAAATTTAGTATATGTCCCTCTTTGTATTGCTATTGCTCTCTCCATTTTGAATATATGACAAATTGTATTCCACCAAAATGTATAATTAAGGTTACTATGATTCTTCCAGTTATTGGTTATATGCTGAATGGCAACCCCTTAGGCATTATTTTGAGGAAGTGATTAAAATAAGCAGTGAAAGTGTAATTGTAATTGAGAATTCTGTAGCCATCATGGAATTCTGATAGAGCCTAGGCCAAACTTGTTCATGGTTCGGCCCTCCCTGCCTGGAGGGACCACAGCGTAGATTTCTCAAATCCCTTACAAGTTACGGTGCGATATCTGGATTCCAGCTTAGATGAAATGGCTGCAATGGAATAAGGAGTTTCCATATTCCTGAAGAAAGTTTGCTTTAAAACAGGAGTCATAGGAAGCCTCAAGGTCTCCTTGGGTGGATGAGGCAACTCCATGTCGGCCAAGTACTCAGGCGTGTACTTGGAATCAGAGTGAAGATCCAGCTGAAGAGCTTTCCCCATGTCAAAGACAAATCTCGCAAATGAGGCAGACTTCAAGGTAGATGGACCCTCAGGAGAAGGAGAGCGAGACTTAGGAGCCATCGAATTGGAAGGAGAAGCCTCTCTGGAATATTGAGAAGGAGGCTCAGACTCCAGCCGCATAGTCACTGAAGAAGCTCCACTACCTGTGACAGGAGGAGACAAAGAGTGCTTGCGCTTAAGAAGCCTTGATGGTGAAGTCCCCGGGGTCCGAGGAACAGAGTGGGTCGAGGTAGGAGAAGAAGGCTCCCTCGGAAGCGGTCTCAATGGAGGAGTCTTCGACCTGGATGTATGTCGAGGAGAAACAGCTGGTGGAAAAGTCCTGTGAGACTGAGACTTATTTTTAGGTTTTGAAGAAGTCTTGACGGCCATCGATAAACGAGGCATAGAAGACTCAGTATCCGGAGGAGAGGTCTTGTGCTTGAGAGAAGACTCAGGACCTCGCCTGGAAGCACGAGGCCTCGATCGAGGCTCAGAAGAGTCTGTCCCAGGAGGAGGTGAAGAGTCACTGGATGATAAGCGACGAGACTTCCGAGGCTTGCCTCGAGGTGCTTCAACAGGAGGCTCAGGCTGGCTTGTAGGAAGCAGGGTCGAGGCCAGGAGGAGTTGAGCCATGACCGAGGAAATCTGAGTGGTCAGAATGGCTTTCAACATGTCCTCGAACATAGGCACTGAGACGAAAGGATCAGGTCTTGAAGGTGCAGCAGTGCATTCCAAAGAGGGTGACCTCGAGGATGAGTATTCCCTATGTTTGGAGGCACGCTTAGCTGGAGGTCTCGTAGAGGCTGGCAGGAACGTAGGCACGGCCTGGGATGTCTGAGACTCTGGAGGCTTCTTAGGAAGGGTACCTGAAGGAGAAACAGAAGACTTACCCACAGATGAAGACTTTGAAGAGACAGGAGTCGAGACCTTCGAAGCCGAAGTGGTCGAGGTCTTGGTCGAGGCAGCCACGGGTGTCGGGGTCGAGTTCTTGGGAGTCGAGGCCGTCCCTGAAGCTGAGGTCGAGGCCCTTTCAGCAGACTGCTCCATAGTGCCAAATAGTTGAAGAATTTTAACATGGCGTCTGTGAAGGGCTCGAGGTTGAAGGGCAACACAGTACGAACAAGCATCAGGGCATTGTTCAGGACCCAGGCAAACAATACACCGACGATGAGGGTCGGTGATTGAAATAACCCTGCCGCACAGGCTACACTTTTTGAACCTGGTAAGAGGCCGGGACATAGATAAAAAGAAGACCGATGAAAGAACGAGGTTCAGCGGCCAGGCCTCGGTCAAAAGTCCGCCGGCCGAAAAAAAAAACCCAATAAAAGTTTTATTATTATTATTATTATTATTTTTTTTAAAATAAAAGATAAAGTACACGCGAGCACAGTGACTAGAAAAAATAACAAAGCCGCAGTGCAAGAAAGCAACAAAGGGCTGCAGAGCTGAAGTGAAGAGGACTTCTTGGCTCCACGGAAAACGTTAAACTGAGGTACCTCACAGGAGACGCGCACCCTGACTCAGGCGGGAAGGCACTCGCGTATGCGCGGTGCAGCACTCGTAAGCTCTTACAAAGATCTTCAAGCAAGTCTGCTTGCGAGGCTGTCCGCTGCGGGGCTCCGTTGGTGACATCACCCACCTGTTGAGAATATGCTACCTGCTTGTCCTGGGATAAATTCTTTTACAAGTTTATTTAAAATTTGATAAATCACCTATACATAGTTTCTAGGTGGTTTACAGCTAAAATTAGTGGGTAAGTTTACAATAATCAATACATTTAAGGACAGTATACGACAATAGGCTTACTTGAACAATAGGATAGGAGGGGTGACAAGTTACAGATCACTAAGCAGTAGGTCAGCAATTTCATGTTTGAGTTCTTTTAGTACCCTAGGATGTATACTATCCAGTCCAGGTGATTATCACTTTTTTTTTTTTTGAAAAGTATATTTTATTAAGTTTTCAATGATGAAAGAACAAAGCACTCAATTACACGTGGTGTACAACAAATCTCATGAATACCAAAATACTGCTCAAATTCACCAACACATTCTTGAGCCCTCCCCCCCATCTCACCCACTCCCACCCCCCCTCCCATGACCCAAACAAACAAATCATAACAAAAGTCCACTCCAGTACAGTCCAAAATATATAGTCAAACATTTAACAAATGACTTCGAGCTCTTGATGTTAAAGTATCCCAGAAAGGAGCCCAACATTGACAGAACAACCTGCCCTGTGCGGAGTCCAACATAGAAAAGCAAAGTCGTTCCATGGAGGCTTGCTGTATCATCAATGTCCGCCAACGAGAAAGCGTCGGAGATTCAGACGAAATCCAGTAAAGTAGAATAGTCTTCTTCCCCAATAATACAGAACGGGCGAGAAAGCTCCGAAACCCCTTAGGAGCTGACAGGGGTACATAATTAAGGGTAAACAGCATCTGTTGATCTAAGGAAAAGTTGTAATTCCACATGGTTTGAATATGCGTACACAGCTGTTGCCAGAATGCTTGAATCCGAGGACACATCCAGAACTGATGTCCCAAAGTGGAAGGAGAATGAGAACATTTAAGGAAACAATCGGACAAGCACATGTGATTATCACTTTTTAACTTGGCGATTTGGCTTAGTACATCTTCCAAATTCACTGAGATTTCTTTTCAGTTCCTCTGCACCATCACCCTTGACAACCATTTCCGGTTCAGGTAGATCTCTTACACCATCTTCTGTAAAGACCGAAGCAAAGAATTCATTCAGTCCCTCTGCTATGGCCTTATCCTCCCTGAGCGCCCCTTTTGCTCCTTGAACATCCAATGGTCCGACGGATTACCTCACAGGTTTTCGGCTTCTGATGTACCTAAAAAAATTGTTATGAGTTTTTGCCTCTTTAGCAAGTTTATCTTCATATTCTTTCTTAGCTTTCTTTATCAATGATTTGCATCTAAATTGCCAGTCCTTGTGTCTCTTCTTATTTTCTTCATTTGGATCCTTTTTCCATTCTTTAAAGGATATTTTTCTGGCTCTAATAGCCTTTCTCACTTCACATTTTAATCATGCCTGCTCTTGTTTCCACCTTTGCTAATACATGGAATACATCTGGTCTGGGCTTCTACAATCGTATTTTTAAATAACATCCACGCCTGGTTTACACTCCAAACTTTTGCAACTGATCCTTTTAGCTTCTTTTTAACCATTTTCCTCATTTTATCATAGTCGCCCTTTGGAAAATGAAATGCCTCTATAGTAGATTTCCTTTTAACCGTCACTCCCGGTATCAGCTCAAATTTGATCTTGTTATGATCACTATTTCCCAGCGGATGCAACACAGTTAATTCCTGTACTATACCTTGCATTACACTAAGGACCAAATCTAAAATAGCTCCCCCTTTTGTTGGTTCCTCCAAGAAGCAGTAATTTATGACATCTAGCACTCCCTGATGTAACATTTAACCAGTCAATGTTGGGGTAATTGAAATCACCCATTAGTATACTGTTGCCCAATTCTCCAGGTTTTCTAATCTCTGAAAACATTTCTTCGTTTGTCTGCTCATTTTGTCCTGGGGGACGGTAGTATAACCCCACCTTTATATTCCTTCCCTTCACACATGGAATTTCTATCCATATGGATTCCACACTGCTTTTTATGTCATGAAGAATGTTGATTTTATTTTATTCAATTCCCTCTTTAACATATAGCACAACCCCCCCTCCAATTTGATCTACTCTATCCTTGCGATATAATTTGTACCCATTGACTGTCCTGCTTCCACCAGGTCTCTGAGATGCCTATTATATCTACCTCATCATTCAGTGCTATATACCTATTTTATTTTTTAGGCTTCAACCATTTGTATACACACACTTCAAATTGTGTTTTTTCCTTGTAACCACAGGTTGCTGAGAAGACTTTTATTTTTTTTATGTACATCACTTAGATATTAAGTGGGATATCAAATTTTTAATAAATCTGAAACTTGAAGACAGGGAAAATTTGAGTCTTTCTCTTAAACCTTCCTGGCTTTCTTTCACCATTATTGAAACCTCTCTACTGGGACTCCCTAAATATCCTATTTCAAAATAGTATCCTCCAAGGATAACACCTAGACATCATGCTAGGCGGTGTATCCAAATAAATAATAAACTTGAAATAATAAATAATAATAAACTCACACCGAACCATCTGCTCCTGTCGGCTTTCCCCCGCATCTCATCCTGGAAAAGGGCCTAAGCAACAATTAAAGAAATAACTAAAGACACACAGGGACCAAACCCAACTGGAAAAAGTAAACGATCAGACAAAGGTACAAAACATTTAATTTTTAGAGAAAGAAAAATGGTGACAATGTGCATTACTTATATTTTTGCAGCTTTTGTGTCAGACTGACCGCGGGGCAGGGGGACACAAAAACAAAAGTTGGCTCAGGGTGCTGCAGCCTCTTGAACCAGCACGGGACACAACAAATAACCACAGCTGCACACCAGAAGAAATGCTGTTCCTTCCACTTACCAGTGCTGTTTTGGAAGCTAGTCTCTTTTACAGTTCTCAGTAAAGCTTGTTCTAGCATGGTAAGTGAATGTATCTTCTTGTGCATACAAATTAAGTATGTATTTTAGAAAGGATCTCCTGGTTCTCTAAGGCAGGAAGTTCAGGATCGGTAGGTGCACTATCTGAATCTGAAATAGCATGCTATCTCAAGCATTCATTTCCTTTCACTCATGGCCTAAGCAAAGCTAATGTACATATTATCTATGGTTTACAAAGACCCTGTCTGATTAACTCTCACAAGAGTAGAGCGGTAAAGTCTCAGTCTCTTCCAATTGTACACATTTCCACAGAATACCAACCCTGGAGGAGCTCACATTTCTGGCAGTCCTCGTTTTTTCTACAGGCAATGATAAAGGCCCAAGGACCCTGGAGGACATCACATTTCCTGTTGCTCCCTACATTGGTCTCCCTTTGCAACAGGAGACCCTTCATGCAAGTAGATCAAGAGAAAATAGTGTAGCAAGCTGATTCTTCATCCAGTCAAATGGCGGTCCATCTTTCCATCTCCTATGAATAACTTCAGTAGATTCAGTCTCTAACCCAGTCAAGAAAAGTAGAAAAAGGCCATTCAAAGCTTCTGCCAACACAAGTATTGGTTATTTGTTCGTTTTTCGAAATGGTTCATGAAGAATATCAAAAAGTCTCTTAGCCTGTGAAAAAATTAATTATATAAGTAAGTAAGAGGAAACATGACAGATACACCAAGAAAAATAAAACAAGGATAGATAGAAATAATGCATGAGAGGAAGGGAGAATAAGGAAAGAAACAAAATTTGCAAAGAGAAAAAGGATTGTGTCAACTGAGAAAATGAGATAATATGAGCAAAATACACAGAAAACCACAGAACAACCAGCAATGGCCTCTTCTCACTTTCTGTGGGCCGAGTCCAGGACAGAGAGACAGATCCTCCCGGGATGCCTTTGTGAGGTCAGCCAGAGACTGAAAAAATAAAAGCAATAAACAATGCACCTTTCAGTATAATCAATATCTGAACAGACATTGCTCTCATGGCATTAATGGACTAAGAGAAAATGCTTGGGAACCATCTTCCCAGGAACACACAGCAAGGACTGGAACAAACCAGAGAACTCCCAGTATACAGTATTTAATTTTTTAAAATAAATATATCATCTCTTTACATTTATATAAAAACTAGTTTTTTAGCCCGTTACATTAACGGGTGCTAGAATAGATGTGTAGACTTAGGCATTTTTTTCTTTCTCCCTGGCCCCATCTGTCTGTCTTGCTTCCTTTCTGTCTCTCCCCCATGTCCAGCAGCACCCCTTCCCTGCTCTCCCTTCCTTTTACCACCAATCACACCCCTCCCCCCCAAGGAAAGCAAGATTGCTCCCTGGGCCCCTTCCCCAGCACCCCCCCACTCTGTCCTTTACCTAAATCAATGCACAATAGTTAACAGCTTCCCCAGCACACATCCTTCACCCAAAACAAAATGCAAGTATTTTTTCCTGCCCAGCAAGTTTTAAAAAAAACAACAAACAACCTTTTCTTCAATGTCGGTGCCTTCGGCAGCAACCGTTGAATGCGCATGCTATTAACACGTAGGTGTTCCAGCTGTAAGGGTGTTTTGCTCGTTCAGTGTTTTTCAACCTTTTTTGGGCAAAGGCACACTTGTTTCATGAAAAATATCACGAGGCACACCACCATTAGAAAATGTTAAAAAATTTAACTCTGTGTCTATATTGACTATATATAAAGTAATTCTCTTGAATAGGAATCAAATAAACACAAAGAAAGTATTTTATAATTACTTTATTATGAAATATTAAGTAAACAGAATAGTGAAAAATTATAAAATACTTTATTCAGTGCGAAACCTGGGCCTGTTTGGCTGAACACAAAGCTGATATTCTGGCTGGAATCGAAGAAAGACACACACGTAGCTCTTTGTCAACAGCCGTTCCCTTCACCGCCCCGTCACCGCCATCCCATTCACCGCCCCGTCACCGTCCCCGCTGCATCCATATAAGCCTTAGTACTGTAATATTTAGCTTATTCCTTTCTTATAAATCAAAGTTCCTGCTGCTGAACTAGAGAAAGAGATGTTCAGCTGGCAGGGCTTTGTTTATAAATTTTTATCAACACAACTAATATACTATTTTATCCTAAAGCAAAAAATAAATAAATAAATATAATTTTTTTTTCTACCTATGTTGTCTGGTTTCTTCTCATTCAATTCCTTCCATCCACTGTGTGTCTTCTCTCTACGTCTTCCATTTGCTGTTACTGTGCCTCTCCCTTCACCCCCCCCCCCCCAATTGGTCTAGCACCCATCTTCTTCCCTCCGCTCCCCCATAGTCTGGCATCTGTCTTCTTCCCACTCTGTCTTCCACATTTCCCTTCGGGGTCTGTTCCTCTCCACCCTCCTTCAATGTCTGTCCTATTCCTTTCCACCGCCACCCTTCCCTCCCTCCTTTACCATCTGTTCCTTTCTACTACCCTTCAGCTCCTCTCACGTGGCTTATCTACCTTCCTCCCTCTTATTTTCATGGCACGTTACAATGTAATTTATGCAAGCCACTGGAGCCTGCGAGCTCGGTCCATGTCCCATCCCCACAAACCATCTCGCTTCTGTGCTCCTATTTTCTCCATTTCTAATATCTCCCCTATGTATCTGTCATTGCCCCCCCCCCCCCGTGTCCATATACCATCCCCATGGCATGTCCCCTTTATGTCTCTGTCCCTATGCCCCTTGCACATAATTTCCCCTCTTTCTGTTACCTTCCTGTGTCCAGATTTCCCCTATCTTCCTCTTCCATACCAGTGTGTCTCTTCTTTTCAACCCCATCTAGCTTTTTTCCCTCTTTCTTCCCCCCCCCCTGCTTCTAGCATCTGGCTCACCTGCCTATCCTTCCCTTTCTTTCCTGCTGTGGGTTTTTCTTTCCGTCTTCATCCCCTTGGCCCAGAATCCTTTTCCCTTTCACTCCCTCCTTCCAATTTGAGCCGGGAACACGAGCGATCGCACGGTCCCCGCAGCCACCACTCGCCTGCCCAATCGATCCTACTGTTTAGCCAGCTCTCTCCCTTCGCCTCACCTTAGTTTGTAGGTTTTGTTTTTCGGCGACATGCACGCTTTCCCAAAGAGCCGCGCACGCGCGGCTGCTCAGTGTTCAATCTTCTGCTCTGCTGCAACTTCCTGTTTCCGGTTGCGTCAGAGCAGAAGATCGAAACTGAACAGCAGCGGGGACCGGGGGAGTCTCATGGGAGTGCGTGCGGGACCCGGCCTGAGGCCTAATCAGTGTCTGCACCGTACGGCACACCAGGCAACATCTCGCGGCACACTAGTGTGCCGCGGAACAGCGGTTGAAAAACACTGCGTTAGAGTACTGCAAGATATTTGAATTAAGTGAGAGCGGGTATGTGGTGCAGTAGCGGTATTTCCCTCCCCCTCCACTTCGTCCCTTACCGGATTTTTTTTTTTTTTGTGTAAAAGTGCCCAGCGGCTTCTCTCAGGATTCCCTGCCTGCCTCCCTTAGTCCCTTGCCGCCCTCTTCCCGCGGTCCCGACAAACGTCCTTACTCCAGCAGGGGCCGCAGCACTCTAAACACGCTGCTTCACGGCCTTCGGGCACAGCAAATCAGGGCAGTAGCAGGCCGCGAAGCAGCGTGTTTAGAGTGCTGCGGCCCTTGCTGGAGTAAGGACGTTTGTCGGGACCGCGGGGCGGGAATAGAAGAGGAACGGCGGCAAAGGACTAAGGAAGCCGAAGGTAGGGTCGGATGAGAGGCTGAACGGGGGTTCGGGTGTGCCGGGGAGAGGAGCGAAGACGCCGCCGCCGACTGGCCAGAGAGAGAGAGATTCACGCGCATGCGCACTCCTACCTGAGGTGCCCTACAGCTCACGGAAAACCGGCGCACGCAGGTGGGAGTGCGCATGCGCGGCTAGAGCTTTATTATATTAGATAAGAAGTGGAGTTTTGCCAAGCAACTATATATCCAACAGCTCAAAACCCCAGTCCTTTTTCTATTTCATGTCACTGAAAGGAAAGGAGTTTCCCATCTCTGCTCGGTAGAATCATCTGATGTAACAAACATTGAAAGGAGGAGACCAAGGAAGAGGTGCAAATTGAGTCTTACCCCAAAGGTAGAGATGAGAGTCAGGGAATCTGTCTTATTCACAGATTTAATGGTTGTCAAACAGTCACTCATCTGCAGACAGAAACGAGAGATATAAAACTGATATACCACTGCATTTCACATGGTCTAATTCTTTTTTTTTTTTAATTTAAATCATTTTTATTAAATTTTCAACAGCATAATATCAAATAAAAATAATAAATTAATTAACTAATTTAATAACAACTAATTCCTTCTATACATCTTCCCATTTTCATCCCCCCCTGGGATGCAAAAAAAACAAACAAACCCACATATAATAATTAATATTTTTTCAAGACCAATCTATTAAAATACTACTACATGTTTTACAAGTTAATGTATTTAAAAAAAAGGTTGCCAAATTGTGAGTAACACCTGTCTTTTCCTAGTGTCCCATTCAGAAATAGACATACTTTCCATTATTAAAAGAGGTAACTATTATAATGCCATTTGGTGTTCCACATACTACTAACTCTAGAAAAAAACTACATTCCAAAATTGGTTTACCCAAGGACAAATCCAAAACATATGGGAAAAAGTGGCTTTATAATAACCACACTTGGGACAAGAACCTTCAGATACAAATGATCCATGATAAGCATGCCAAGGCGCTATATATATATATGACAAATACATTTATATCCAATTTCAAAATATGAAATATCAGGTAATAATTTATATAACAATTTAAAAAATTATGTATATTTGAACCTTGTAATTTGATCTGCATTTCCACATTCTATGTCTGTGCAATCTTATCATAATCTAAAGATAGAGAAAATTCTAAAAGAGTGTCTGAAGTATCTTAATGATACTATTAATTGAGCTCCTAGCCAATATATTTCTGATAAAAGTTCATATATTTTTAGAAGCAGTGTTGATGTTGTCAAAGATTTCACATAATATCTATGGAAAAATTATGTTCTTACCTGTTAATTTTCTTTCCTTTAGATGCAGCAGATGAATCCAGAGATCAATGGGATAGTACACATCTACCAGCAGGTGGAGATAGAGAAACTGATTGACAGGTGGTCCTATTGGCTGGCACTCCTCCTGTATCTCCTTCTGTAGCTCCTTGCCCAAGCATCCGTAACCATCAATAGGCATAGCATGCAAAAAACTTCTTTCCCATAACAAATCTCAAAAGGTAATAATACCGAATACAACCATCAATAATAACAAACTGCGAAAGTTGCAAAGAAAAAACCGACAGACAATATCCAGAAAGGGTGGGGCTCTGGATTCATCTGCTGCGTCTAAAGGAAAGAAAATTAACAGGTAAGAACATAATTTTTCCTTCCTTAGCAACAGCAGCAGATGAATCCAGAGACCAATGGGATGTAGCAAAGACATCCTCAATTTGGGTGGGAAGCAAACACTGGCTCCGCAACAACCGAAGCATGAAACGCAGCCTCCGCAAGCGCCCCCACATCCAACCGATAAGACCGAGATAAAGTATTCGTGGAAGATCAAGTAGCTACTTGACAAAACCCCTGGACCGAGTCCAAGAAGTAGTCATCGCTCTGGCAGAATGACAAAAAAAAAAAAAACATCCGCCAATCGCTTCCCTGCCATCAAGTAAACGGAAAGAATGTCCATCTGGACCTTATGAGCGAAGGAGACATTGGCCACTGCCCATCTGTTTTTGTTTTGTTTTATTTTAGTGTTCGTAGTTGCGACCCTTGAAGAATACAAAGAGGTGATCTAAACGACTAAAAGACATGAGAAACCAAAAGAGTGCAGAGAATGCAACGCCCCTTTAAGAAATGCAGTGAAGAAAAGCTCGCCTCCCTATATCCCCTTCTCAGGAAGAAGAAAGAAAAAGTGAGAGCGGCATAAAATAAATGAGGACCCCACCCTAGAAAGAAAGGGTGGCACTGTCCGAACTGATACCTCAGAATTTGGAACTCAGAAATATGAATCCCCGCCATACACGGCCGGCAACTCAGAAAACCGCCGCGCCGAAGCCAAGGTCACAAGAAACCCCGTGCACAAAGGCCCAGCCTTAGAGGCTCAAAAGACCAGAGTGAAGCGGAACCTTCTGTAACTGCGAATAAGTACCTTAAGACTACACTCCGGACAGGGCTGCTTAAGAGGCAGATGAATATACTTTGCTCCTGTAAGGAATTGCACCTCATGAAACCAAGAAGTAAGCGAAGAGCAAGATACCAAGCTCATGTAACAAGCCAAGATTTCCATTTGAAGCTGAAGGGAAGCGAACACTAAGCCCTTGGCAGTACGCCTCAGCCAAAAAAGAAAGAACATAAAACATAGAAGCCTGGAAGAGTACCAATGTTGCAAAGTATCCCAGAAATGTAAAGCTCCCAAACAGTAGCACAAGCCACAGTGGTAGCACCTGGAGAAGAAAATAAATAATCCGCTTCGTATACCCCTTACAAGACACCCAGGACATTTCAAAAGCGAGGTCACAATACTAAAGTAGTACGAATATCCATGTCGATCAGACCCTAGGTGAGGAAATCCAGAGATACCATGAATCTCATCAGAATGAAGGGAATCTTCGGGATCCTAGTCAGCATGGATTCACCAAGGGTAGGTCCTGCCAATCCAATCTCATCAGCTTCTTTGACTAGGTAACAAGAAAGTTGGACTTGTTAGAGTCTTTGGACGTCGTGTACCTGGACTTCAGTAAAGCTTTTGACAGTGTCCCACACCGCAGGCTGCTAAGCAAGATGGAATCGATGTGGTTAGGAGAGACACTAACTGCATGGGTCAATGATTGGCTGAGTGGCAGACTTCAGAGGGTGGTGGTTAATGGTACCCTCTCTATAACATCGGAGGTGACCAGTGGAGTGCCGCAGGGCTCGGTCCTGGGTCCCCTTTTCAACATATTCATAGGGGATCTGACTCAAGGGCTTCAAGGTAAAATAACACTATTCGCCGATGACGCCAAACTATGTAATATAGTAAGTGAATGCAGTTTACAGAATTATATGGCGCAGGACCTGCTTACATTGGAAAGTTGGTCCTCAACCTGGCAGCTAGGCTTCAATGCTAAGAAATGTAAGGTCATGCACCTGGGAAGCGGAAATCCATGTAGGACGTACTTCTTGAACGGAGAAACTTTAACTAGGACTTCAGCAGAACGAGATTTAGGAGTAATCATCAGTGCAGACATGAAAACTGCCAATCAAGTGGAGAAGGCTTCATCTAAGGCAAGGCAGATATTGGGTTGTATTAATAGAAGTTTCGTCAGCTGAAAGCCTGAAGTCATAATGCCGTTGTACAGGGCCATGGTGAGACCTCATCTGGAGTACTGTGTGCAATTCTGAAGGCCACATTACAGTAAAAATGTGCGCAGAATTGAATCGGTTCAGCGGACGGCCACCAGGATGATCTCGGGGCTCAAGGCTCTCTCGTACGAAGAGAGACTGAACAAATTGCAGCTCTACACTCTCGAGGAACGTAGGGAGAGGGGAGACATGATTGAAACATTTAAGTACCTCACGGGACGTGTCGAAGTGGAAGATGATATTTTCTTTTTCAAGGGACCCTCGGCCACAAGAGGGCACCCGCTCAAACTCAGGGGTGGAAAATTTCATGGCGACACCAGAAAGTATTTCTTCACAGAGAGAGTGGTTGATCATTGGAACAAGCTTCCAGTGCAGGTGATTGAGGCAGACAGCGTGCCAGATTTTAAGAATAAATTGGATATCCATGTGGGATCCCGAGGGTCAAGATAAGGAAATTGGGTCATTAGGGCATAGACACGGGGTGGTTTTCTAATAAAAACGAAGCTTGCAGATGCTAAAAATAACTTTTAAAAAAGATGGCCGCTGCAGGTGCTACCATTGATATGTGAGGTGTGTTAGCCATGAAACCTATCTCCAATGTTATTTTCTATTAAAACACTTTACTATAACTGTTTGCAATAGAGCCTGGCTAGCAGACAAAAGGTGGTTGAAGGAGGCTAGCCCAAATACTTTAAAGAAATAAAAGTTATTATTGGAAGGAATCACTGATAAATATCTAGTTTGCATCAAGGCTGGTACTAAACAGAGATTTAACAGTTTTAAAAAGTTAGACTAAGCTGTTTGCACAGGTTCAGATTTAGACAAAGTTTGACCTTTTTTTTTTTTAGAAATTCACAGCAACAGATAATCAAAAATCTAAAAATAGCATTGAAAAATTAGCCAACTACAAAAATGAGAGAGACAATACAGTAGTCTCCTGATATTCGGGGGGGGGGGGTTCCGTTCCAGGAACCCCTGCGAATATAAAAAAAACACGAATACGGTTTTTCGCCTGGGGAGGCAGGAGAGGGCAGCTGGAGAGGCAGGAGAAGCAGTTGGAGTGTTGGCAAGTGCTCCAACCGCCTCTTCCTGTACGCAGCTCCTGATTGGTATAGCCCGACTTTAGTACAGGAAAAGGTGGTCAGAGAATACCGCGAATGGGTGAAACCACAAACTGCGGGGGAGCACTGTATTTCATTTAGCTCAAACAGTGAGGTCACAGAAAAAAGCAAAGGGCTTTCAGTGTTATAAGCACACCTCTGCTTACCAGACAAAAGGTTGGGGAGGAGACTAGCACAAATACTTTAACTGAGGCACTAAGGCTGGAAGTAAATAGTTTTGAAAAGTTCGTCTAACCTGTGTGCTCAGGTATGACTCACCTGAGACAGGAAACCTTGCTCCACTTTCTCCTTTAAGACATCAGCTGGTTTCTGCTCATAGGATTTATATGTCTCTAGATATCGTCCAGCTTCCTCAGGACTGAGAATAAAAACATATTTTTCAAACTTCTGCAATTAATTCCTACTTTCTCAGACTGATATATAGGCTCTGTAACTTTTATATTATGTGGCAATCCTTGCTGTTCACCTTTCCCTCCCCCCAAAAAAAGACTGGGGAGTGGGCAGGGGAAAGGAACTACGATCTTAGATCAGGGTGATGGCATATGCTCAGGTTTCTCTGAGTCAGCACACAGCTCCAGCAGATGACTTATGAACATAATGATTGCCATAACGGGTACAAAAATAAGTTTTAAATAAATATGGATTTTGGAGTATCATCCTGAGGTCAGCATGCAATACCAAAGCTTCTTTGTCTCGTCCTAGGCCTCACCTCCATGCCAGGATAAGCGTGCAGTCTGCCAGAATACAGATCTTCGCCAGTTCCTTCAGTGCGAAATGGGGGTCTTTCTATCAATAGAGAGAATCAGCATCAGTTACTTTTATGCTATGCTCCCATTGTTCACAAGCACAGGAAAATACATGCCCATAACAAATAGGAACACTTATCAGCCCAGCCCAAACCAAACACCCCTGACAGCTAAGAATTAAATTCATTTGTTTGGTAGCACCTAAGTGCAAAATCGCAGCAGCCAATTGGCCCCAGTTTGCAAGACTGGCTTAAAAGATTGAAAGCAGTATGTGATTTGGAGCAATTGACTGACTGACATCAGGGTTATTAAGACCTACATGAGGAACAGACTCGCCTAAATAAACTTCTATTGAAGGGAAGGGATGGGGGGAAGAGTGATGAATTCAGGAACAGATGATCACTGAGGGCTAGTCGTTAAGACAAAGCAGGTCACTGTGGGCAGATTTCTAAACAGCAATCGATGTTCCAATGACTGCCCATGCAAATGAATTTTGCAGAGGGCAGTTGTAATCCCATCCGAAAACTCACTTAGAAACCGGCTTTCACACATGCGCAGAACTGTTTGGGGAAGCCTGAACAGCTATTGGGGCGCTTCTTTTAAAAAAAAATGGCACAGATGTTGTGCGTGTGTTGTTACACATGCACAATAACTGCTCCCTTTTCAAAAATAGCAAGTCCAGCTGCAGCTCTTACTATGGTTCTACTTTTTTTTATGGAGCAGATATTGTTTGTGTGTTACACACACACACAAACCCCATCTGTGCCCATAGAAAAAAAATGGAAAAACAGACAGACCTGTCAGTTTTTTCGGGTCAGCATTAGCGATCCAATTATGGCATGCAATGTTAGGCCATCGATCAGATGGCTCGTTTTAATACTAACAACCTCATTTTAATAGTAATGAGGTCGTTTGCATGCCAGAATAGGAGAACGTATGACCACATGGAAAAGACACAGTGAGCCATTTTCAATAACGGGTCAGCAAATTAGCGACCATTGATTGGTCTGTGCAGTGTATCACAAACTGTATGCCGCGAGGCATCAGCGCCAGCTGAATGCTCACAGGCCATGCCTCTCGCAATGAGGCACGCGCTGGCACCTCTCCTCCAGAACCCCCATCGGTTCTGCATCCCCAACCCTATATGTCGTGTCTTCCTGTCCAAGTTAGATTGTAAGCTCTTCCGATCAGGGACTGCCTATAAATGTCAAAATGTAAAGAACTATATAAGTGATAAGTAGTAGTAGTAGTAGTGGTAATTGGAGGCTCAGGGCCAAAGCTGTGCAAGCACATGACATCATCATGTCAACGTCCATGCATTTCTGGATGGCCCAGCGTTTAATGTGCCACAACTTCAAAAAGTTTGCAGCACACTGGTGAATGGGGGAAACAATTAGGGGTGGGGATTTTTCTGTGACTTTTACTGTCACTGGGAGCAATGCCAAATTTGCTTTTGTGGTTGGCTTGGTTTATACCTGGAGACATTGTATTCAACAGCTGTCTATAATTGGTTATTTGTATTTTAAAACATGTTTAATAAAAATTGATTGATAAAGAAAAAGCTCCACAACTCCCAATCAGGCTTTAGACCATCATTCAGCCAGAAACTGTAATCACTTCCTTCTCAAATGACATGTATGAAATACTGAGTAAAGGTCTAAAAGCACTAGTAGTACAACTGGACCTCAGCAGTGCATTTGACCTAGTGCTCAGACTCATTTGGATTATGGGAAATGTCCTCCGATGATTCCAAGGCGTCTAAAAATATCACGAGAGATCTTATCCAACAAATGTGGTGTTCCTCAAGTTCCCCTCTATCACCCTTTCTAGTCAACATCTATTTCTCCTCCCTGGGAGATCATCTAAAAAAAGCTTAAATGCTACCCACTATAGCTATGCCAATGACATTACTATTGTCCTCCCTGGCACCTGCCTAACACCCGCAGAGATTCAAAGAATAGACTCAGTCTTATCCACCACAGAAAGGTTGATGTCACAGTTCAAGTTAAAACTAAACACTGAAAAAACAAAATTCTTTCTCGTCACCTCTACCTTGCACATCCTAACTCTGAGAGTAAATACCTTTCCCATCACCCTGATAGTCATCTATGATTACTCAAGTGAACCAAGTTGTATGCAAAGGCTTCAGAATGCTTTAGAAACTTCTTTGAACTGGCACCTTTCCAATTTCTAGTCCAATCACTAGTGTGAAGCCTCCTGGACTACTCCAACATTTCATACCTAACAGGACAATGCAGGCATTTCCAGAAACTAAGTATCATCCAAAACACCGTGGCACGACAAATCTTTAACTTGAAAAAAATCGGACCACTTAACTCTATTCAACCTTCCGCTACAACCAGCGGCAGCAAGAGGCTACTAGGCTCCATGCGAGGTGCACACCTCAAACAGATGGTATTAGAACCCGCCAGGGATCAGGCAATCCTGGACCTGTTACTCACCAACGGAGACAGTGTCACAGAGGTATTGGTGGGAGAAACTGGCCTCCAGTGACCACAACATAGTTCAAGTTCAAGTTCACGTTTATTTGATTAATCGCCTATATAAGAAATTCTAAGCGATGTACAGTTAAAACAAATTAAGGGGAGACTGACTATCTAATTATTAAGAAGTTAAAAAACGTAGAACAAAATTGTTAACAACTTATATAAAAAAGAAACAAGTTTAAATAAAAACATATATCTCATTAAAAGCAATTAAAACAATAGTAACCTGCAATTTAGGGATAACATTAGGGATAGTGTGGTTCCACCTCAAGAAAGGAACCACTAGATCAAATACATCGACTAAGGTCCTAAATTTTAAAGGAACTAACTTTCAGGGCATGGGGGACTATGTCTACAAAGCGCTGCAAAACCAAAGCACAACGGACAGTGTAGAGCAGGGGTGCCCACACTTTATGGGCTTGCGAGCTACTTTTATAATGACTAAGTCACAATGATCTACCAACAATAAAATTAAAAAAAAAACACAAAGCACACTGAAAGGCAGAGAAAATGTTAATTATTCATATTCTGGGTTTTTTCAAAGAGGTCACGGCAGATGACTCTATGCAATGTCACCTCAGTAACAAAATACAAAAATAGACAAATACACCCCCTCCCTTTTTACTAAACCACAATAGTAGGTTTTAGCACAGGGAGTTACGCTGAATGCCTTGTGCTGCTCTCAATGCTCATAGGCTCCCTGCGCTAAAAAACGATATTGCGGTTTAGTAAAAGGGAGCCATAGTGCAAAATATAGACAGAAGATATAAATTCTCAAAACAGACACATTTTGATCACTAAATTGAAAATAAAATCATTTTTCCTACCTTTGCTGTTTGGTGATTTCATGAGTCTCTGGTTGCACTTTCTTCTTCTGACTGTGCATCCAATCTTTCTTCCTTTCTTTCAGCCTCCTGTATGTTTCCTCTCCTCCAGACCTCATTCTCTCCCCCAACTTTTTCTTTCTGTCTCCCTGTTCCCCCTTCTTTCTGTCTCCCTGTCTGCCTCCTATCTTTCTTTCTCCGGGCCCTCCCCCAAGCCACTCGGTTTGCTGCCACCGCCATCGGGGAACAGCCCCCAAGCCACCGCCGTCCCAAGCTTTCCCTGCAGAAGCGTCGCGCTGACCAGCATTCTGCTCCCTGACGTCAATTCTGACATAGGAGAGGAAGTTCCGGGCCAACAAGGCATTTCTCCTCATTCCATCCAGCCTGAGCCCCATCTCTCCTTGATCCAGCATTTCCCTTCTGTGTCTGTCAGAATTACCATTCCACCTATTTTCCAGCATCACCCTTCTTTGTGTCCATCTCACCTATATCCCTATCTCACCACTTTTTCAGAATCTTCATTTGTCTCTGTCCTTGTCTTTACCCTATGTTCACCATTTGCCCTTTCAAAGTCTTTATCTCTCCCCCCCCCCACTTTTTCAGCATTACTTATATGTCTCTATTTCACCTCCTCTTCATGTCCCCTCTGTATCTCTATCCTTATTCAGTAGGTCCTGCTTACTCTTTCTCTTCTTTGTGTCACTATCTCCATTTTCAGCTTTCCCCCCTTTTCCTTTGTTAATGCACCCTGTAGCCAGAATCTTTCCACCCTCCCTCCACACCGGCCCAGCCCAGTATGAAATATTTCCTTTTGTTTCCCTCCCCTCTCTCTTTCTCTCTCTCTTCTGCTCCCTCACCCACGAGTCCTGCATCTGGCCCTCTCCCTTCTACCTGCACCTGGCAAAACCCCCCTGCTCCGTGGCTCTCTTAAACAACTCGTCAGCAGCGGTGATCAAGACAAGCTGCCGACATCGAGGCCTTCCCTCTACGAGTCCCGCCTTTGTGGAAAAAGGAAGTTGACAAGCGGGACTCGCAGAGGGTAGGCCCCGACGTCAGAAGTTTGTGTCGATCGCTGCTGCTGAGTTGCCAAAGAGAGCCGCGGAGCAGGGGGTGTGGCCGGAAGCAGGTAGAAGGGAGAGGGCTGCTGGAAGAGGTAGAAGTTCCGGAGTATGACACCGACCCGGGCCAGGATGATTTCTTTTTCAGGCTGTTGCTGCTGCCGCCACCACGCGCCCCCCCCCCCCCCCCCGAAATGACAAAAGCAGCCTAATGCCCGGCGTCGGCGTCTTTGACGTCGGGGAGAGGAAGGCTGATAGGCCCGGTAGATCGGGACGGCAACACGAGTCTATCACAGAGCCCGGGATGGGCTCTGCGATCGACTCACGTTGCCTTCCTGAGCTACCGGTCGATTGTGATCGACGCGTTGGGCACCCCTGGTGTAGAGGTACTATGGTCGGCTCTGAAATCTACCCTGCAAGAAGCCACCAACATATACATAAAAACCATGAGCAAACAACACAGAAAAAATAGACCACAGTGGTTCTCTGCAGAGATCTCAGAACTAGTAAAGCAAAAGAAAAAAGCTTTCGGAACCTACAAACAATCACAACGACCAGAAGCTAAAGAAACCTATCTGGTGAAATCTAGAAAAGTTAAAATAACAGTCAGAGAGGCTAAACTCCGGATGGAAGAAAACATAGCTAGGCAAATTAAGAAAGGGGGAGAAATCCTTTTTTAAATACGTTAGCGACAAGAAGAAAAACACAAGCGGTATTGGGCACCTAAAGAAACCTAACGGTAACTTTACAGACTCAGACGCAGACAAAGCAGAACTACTCAATAACTACTTCTGCTCAGTCTTCACCTGCGAAGTGCCAGGATCCAGACCTCAGCTACAAACAAAGTGGAGCTCAGAGGACCCATTCCGAGATATGGAATTTACCGCGAACAACGTCTAACACAAGCTATCAAAACTAAAAGTAAACAAAGCTATGGGCCCGGATAATCTACATCCTAGAGTACTTTGAGAATTGAGAGATGTCCTGGCAGAACCGTTAGCTGAGCTCTTCAATCTTTCCCTAAACAAGGGAAAAGTTCCCTTGGACTGGAAAACTGCTAATGATATCCCGCTCCACAAAAAGCCATGCAGGTCAGAGGCTGAAAATTATAGACCGGTGAGTTTCACATCAATAGTGAGTAAACTCATGGAAACATTGATTAAAAACAGATTGGGCACGATTCTGGATGACAAAAGATTAAGGGATCCCCACCAGCATGGCTTTACGAAGGGAAGGTCTTGTCAATCCAACCTGATAAGCTTCTTTGACTGGGTAACAAAAAAACTGAAAGAGAAAAGATATGCATTCTTATATGTATTTTACAGAAGACTCTGCTTTTTGACCATTATTAGTAATCTTTTGTAAACCGCGTAGAACTAATGGTTACGCGGTCAACAAGCACAATGTTATGTTATGTGGTAGAGCTTCTTGCAAAATACTGGAGGAAATATGAACATCCCAATCTGGACACACCATTCCCCACACAGAACTCCTATGCAAAATAGGAAAGCAAAGATCATAAGGCACTTACCACATCCACCTGCACCAGCAGGACCCGCAGAGCATATGACTGGCCAAGATTCTTCAGTCGCTCATGGATATAGTTTGGATTAAGGTTATGATATCGGAGACTGTTCATGCAAGAAAAAAAAGGCAAGTCATACCTGGCACCCTGCATCTCGCTGGCAATTATATCCAAAAATATCCAGTCCAAGCATGCATTGCCATTGTCCCTACAGAGCCCTAGCTCTCAGCAAGAAATAATATATTAAAGATGTAAACTAAGAAATTATTTCAAGAAAATGACCTGAATATAAAAATTATAATTTTGATACAAGTTAATTTTATATGGAATTTTGGTTTCAACTATAGTTAAGAAGTTTCAGATTCAGGTAGCCATAGTGACTAGAAACTGCAAGCTCTTGCAGAGAGAATTTCAACAAACTTTCACCCACACGTTACTGCTACAAGTCTGACGCCAGGTAAAACCAGACCTGATTTTCCTCAGTTTACGAAAACAACTCTGTTCTGAAAAGCATGTTCACACCTGGGTAAAAGGCCAAATTTACAAATCTATCATTTGACTGGTTGTAGCACTGTCCTCAAGATAACATAACATATCACATCTATTTGTATACTGGAAAACCTTGCAGTTCTATGCGGTTTAACAAACTAAGACTGAACAATCTCAGTGATTATTAAGTCAGTTCTCCAAGAATTTTGCAAATAAACTAGATTTTAACAATTTTCTAAAATGCATATAAGATGAAGAGAGATAATAGTCTACGAAACTCTGTATCCCAACTGGCTGCTTGGTAAGAGTAATCTTTGTAAAAATCTCTTATATGAACAACTACGAGCAGAAGGGAAAACAAATAATGCAGTGGCTCACAATGAGCAATTGGGATTGATGAATGTCCCTTGGACTACGGCAGGGACCAGCACACGGCAACAATATAGGCCTTGACGTGCTTCCCCAAATGGGAAGAAGACCCTGCACTGGTGGGCTTACCATCTAATATAATAAAATGATAGGCCGCGCATGCGCACTAAAAAAAACGTGTTCCCTGGTCCGTCACGAAAATACGAGTGCGCATGCGCGCCTACAACGTCACCACAGCCTGCTCTCTGTCTCCACCTCGCGCCGCTGCAGGCCCCACACTCGCAACTCACACATCCGCTGCAGCCTAGCAACTCCGACCACAACCTTCCACCCTCAACCGCCTATGCCGGCTCAGGCTGGCGCGCTGAGGAGTCGGAATGCAGACCCGGAAGAGCGAAGGAAGCCTCACACTGAGCAACTGTATTTACACTGTGCATCGAGCCTCTGCCACGGTCCCGGGTTCCTCTCAGCCCACCCTTCTCGCAGTCTGGCAGGCTACCTTAGTCCTTTGCCGCCGCCGCCACCCCCTTCCCTTCCCTTCCCGCGGTCGACAAACCTCTTGCCTCCAGCAGTCGCCGCAGCACTGTAAACACGCTGCTTCGCGGCCTCTACTGCCTTCATTTGCTCTTCCGTTTCTCTGATGACATCATCAGGGACACGGAAGAGCAAATCGGGGCGGTAGAGGCCGCGAAGCAGCGTGTTTACAGTGCTGCGGCGGCTGCTGGAGGCAAGAGGTTTGTCGACCGCGGGAAGGGAAGGGGGTGGCGGTGGCGGCAAGGGACTAGGGGAGCTGGCCAGACCGCGAGAAGACAAAATCGCGTGGGCCACGAAGAGACAGGGAGGAACTGGGAAGAAGGAAGAGGGAAAGGGGCCTGCTTTGGGGTAAGGGTGTGCTTGGAGGCACACAGCTTTGCTTGGGGGGGAGACAGAAGGGGGACCACAGAGAGACAGGGAGGAACTGGAGCGGGAGAGGGAAAGGGGCCTGCTTTGGGGAAGGGCTGTGCTTGGAGGCAGACAGCTTTGCTTGGGGGGGGAGACAGAAGGGGGGCCACGGAGACACAGTCAGGGAGGAACTGGAGGGCCAGAGGGAAAGGGGTCTGCTTTGGGGGAGGGGTGTGCTGGGAGGTAGATAGCTTTGCTTGGGGGGGGAGAAAAAATGGGGGGTCACGGAGAGACAGTCAGGGAGGAATTGGAGGGGTAGAGGGAAAGGGGTCTGCTTTGGGGGAGGGGTGTGCTGGGAGGTAGATAGCTTTGCTTGGGGGGGGAGAAAAAATGGGGGGTCACGGAGAGACAGTCAGGGAGGAATTGGAGGGGTAGAGGGAAAGGGGTCTGCTTTGGGGGGGAGGGGTATGCTGGGAGGCAGACAGCTTTGCTTGGGAGAGGAGACAGAAGGGGGACCACGGAGACACTGTCAGGGAGGAATTGGAGGGGTAGAGGGAAAGGGGGCTGCTTTCTAGCACCCGTTAATGTAACGGGCTTAAAGACTAGTAAAATATAATAGTCAGAATGGCAAAACATGTAAGCTTTCCAAAATAGAATTTATTTCTCATTCAGGCTTGGCTGAGAATCAAAGCAAACTGTATTCTTGTGGACAACCAACAATAAAGAAAAGCAAAGTTTCTTCTGCCAACCTGGTCTGGCCAAACTCAAAGTCCTCAATCAATGTCCCAGGTAAATTCAAATCATTTCCAAACACCCATAAAAAATACTATCACTCAGTTCTTAATCCAAAAGGTGTTTCAATTCTCCAACCTCCCAGTGCAACAGGAGAGAGATTGGTGGATCTGCCAAAAATAGACCCTCAAATCCCACCTCAATGATGTCGGGCAAATCCAGCCCCCAATCTCTGTCTCTCCTTAGTACAATAGAGAAAATAAACTTTTTAGGCAAACACAGTTCTTAAGTCTGCTTAACTTCCAGCAGTGCTTCTGCCTGCCACATCCAGAAAAAAGGTTAAACTTTCCCCAACAAGTTCTCAACCGCCACAGCTGAATCCCCAGTCTCAAACTTTGCAAGAGGCAAACCAAACCTTGGCAAAGGCAACAAAGCAGTTTGAACAAACTTCCATTGCTTCAGACAGTGTTTGTTCAGGTAAATAGTCTCCTGCAAGCTCACCTGCATTTCAATCTCCTCCTGCATCTGAGGTTTCCAGGCATCCAAATCTTTCAGAGCTGCAGGGCCACCCCCGGCCCTGCGCGGGGATGGCCACTGCTTAGCTCTGACAGCCTTTCTACCTGTTTAGCTGGCAATTTCAAAATGGTGGAACTTAAAGGGGCAGAGCCCTGTTTTATCTGGCTATGCTTTGTGTGTAATGAAGGCAGTGTTCTGTGCACCAAGTTTTGAATGGGCTCAGCATGGTTGCTGGATTCAAGGTTATGCAAGTCAGAGACACATTGATCAGCCTTAACTAGCTTGATAGGAGTGTTCTTAGTCCGCAACCGCCTTCAGCTCTTACTCCTCCAGCACCAGACACACGCACAAGCTGTACTGCCTCCAATGGTTACCTTACATTCTATGTTTTTATATAGGGGTGAAAAAGCCTGAGGGGTCCATCTCTGTCAATTTTAAGCAAAATTGAGGTGTTTTGAGGCTCTGGTAAAAAAAAGATTGTTTAAAATCCAAAATTGCCACTGCCAAGAAAATTGTGCCAAAAATGGTGCGTCATGTGTCAAAACTGCAGGCTTTGTTTTGCAGGGACCCTTTTCCTTCATATTTTGGAGACAAGGGCTTCCTTTAGGACGATTCCTTCCTTCTTGCCGAAGGTAATTTTGGCTTTCCATGTCAATCAGGAAGTGTGTTTGCCTGGCTTTCGACTGACAGGTTCCAAGTCACAGAACCGCCTGTTAAAGAAACTGGATGTGTGCAGAGTTATTTGGAGGTCACCGAGTTTTATGTCTCTGACCATTGGTTTGTGCTGACTCATTCAATTAAGCGGGGTACTCCCACTTCAAGGTCACAATTTCCAGATGGATCCATAGGGTCATTTCGTCAGCTTACAGTCTTGCTGGGAAACAGTCTCCTTCCTGTTTCCATCAAGGTGCATTCTACTAGAAGTGTGGCTTCTTCGTGGGCTGAAGCTAGAGCTGTCTCCCCAGAGGAGATTTGCAGAGAGACTATGTAGTCTTCTCTTCATATGTTTGCCAAGTTCTATCAAGTGGATGTGGCGGCAAGACAGGACTCTGCCTTTGTATCCTCGGTTTTATGGGTCGGTGCAGCAAATCTGCCCTAGCTTTTTTGGGGGAGCTACTTTTGTACGTCCCTACTGTCTAGAATGTCTCACCTATAGAACTGGAAAAGGAGATTATGTACTTACCTTGGTAAGCTCTTTTCCAATAGACAGGCAAGACATTCTAGACTCCCGTCCTATCTTTACTACTACTACTACTAATCATCACTTATATAGCGCTGATAGTCCCTTCTCAGAAGAGCTTACAATCTAACTTGGACAGACAGACATGACATATAGGATTGGGGATGCAGAGCCCAAAGTTAAAGAAGTTAGGAGTTGAAAGCACTCTCAAAGAGGCGGGCTTTTAACTGGACCTTGAACACTGTCAGAGACGGAGTCCACTGTAGGGATTCGGGTAGCTTGTTCCAAACATAAGGCATAGCAAGGCAGAAGAGACGGAGTCTGGAGTTGGCAGTTGAAGAGAAGGGCACAGACAGGAGGAACTTTCCAGCTGAGCGGAGCTCACAGGGGGGATTATAGGAGGAGATAAGTAAAGAGAGATAGTGACGGGAAGCCAATGAAGTGACTTTAAGAGAAGGGTAACGAGTATAGCAGCTCTCCCAGAATATAAGTCATGCAGCCAAATTCTGGACGGATTGGACGGGAGTGAGATGGCTAAGCGAAAGGCCTGAGAGTAGAGAGTAGTCTAAGCGCGAGGTGATGATGCACCTGCTTACAGTTTTCAGACTGTTTATGTTTCTCCAAGCTGATTTTTGGATGCCTGTCAGCCCTTAGGGGCTGAAAATAATTTGTTTGTGTGTCCTCATCGACTTACAACCACAATTGGTTCCGACTGACAGGTCACAAGTTGATCTGGATATAAGTCGGTCTATGTTAATACAGTATGTGTATCTCGCACAAAAATAAGGTGATACCCTCTTTTTATCAAACTAATTTAGTATTGATGGAGTTAAATAAATAATTTATAAAACTAACCATACTAACTATTTTTTTACCCCTCTCCTCGTACCTTTTCCCTGGTGATCCAGCGGTGTATCCTGCACTGAGCCCCTCCTGCCGATGTCAGCAGTCAGAAGCCAGCAGTGCATCTGGGCCGGAACGCGCAGGAGCAAGCTTTTGGAGCTCCTGCCTGGCCCTAAGCAGCTTTCTGAATGGCTGCCACGAGAATCACAAGTCCCGTGAGAACTGGCGGCAGTATTTCAGTGAACTGTGCAGGGTGGGGCAGGGGTTCCAAAAGCAGCCCGGGTGCACTGCTGGCTTCTGACCGCTGACATCAGCGGGAGGGGCTCAGTGCGGGATACACTGCTGGACCACCAGGGAAAAGGTTTGCGGGGAGGGGTAAAAAATAGTATGGGCTGGGATGGGAGCTGGGGGAAACGCGTCGTAAAGTCAAACCATCGTAAGTTGCATAGGTCGTAAGTCGACAAGGACCTGTATGTATATAGCACAGTTACTTACCGTAACAGGTGTTATCCAGGGACAGCAGGCAGATATTCTTGACTGATGGGTGACGGCACCGACGGAGCTCCGGTACGGACACTTTTAGAGTGATTGCACTCTAAGAACTTGGAAAGTTCTAGAGGCCGCACCGCGCATGCGCGAGTGCCTTCCCGCCCGACACAGGCGCGCGGTCCCCAGTTATGATAAGCCAGCTAAGAAGCCAACCCGGGGAGGTGGGTGGGACGCAAGAATATCTGCCTGCTGTCCCTGGATAACACCTGTTACGGTAAGTAACTGTGCTTTATCCCAGGACAAGCAGGCAGCATATTCTTGACTGATGGGTGACCTCCAAGCTAACAAAAAGCGGGATGGAGGGAAGATTGGCCATTAGGAAAACAAATTCTGCAAAATAGATTGGCCGAAGTGACCATCCCGTCTGGAAAAAGCATCCAGACAATAATGTGATGTAAAAGTATGAACTGAGGACCAAGTGGCAGCCTTGCAGATTTCCTCAATAGGCGTAGAACGGAGGAAAGCTACAGATGCTGCCATAGCTCTAACTCTATGGGCCGTGACGGAACCTTCCAGTGTCAGTCCGGACTGAGCAGAGAAGAAAGAAATGCACGCTGCTAACCAATTAGACAGCGTACGCTTAGAAACAGGATGACCCAATTTATTAGGATCAAAGGACAAAAAGAGTTGTGGTGATGATCTGTGGGGCTTAGTACGATCCAAATAGTAAGCTAAAGCTCGCTTACAGTCCAAAGTATGAAGGGCTTGTTCTCCAGAATGAGAGTGAGGTTTCGGGAAGAAGACAGGCAGAACAATAGATTGGTTGAGATGAAATTCAGAAACAACCTTAGGGAGAAACTTTGGATGTGTACGTAGAACCACCTTATCATGATGAAAGACTGTGAAAGGTGGATCAGAAACTAGTGCATGGAGCTCACTGACCCTCCTGGCAGAGGTGAGAGCAATAAGGAAAAGTACCTTCCAAGTGAGAAACTTGAAAGTGGCAGTCGCCCAAAGGTTCAAATGGAGGCTTCATCAAAGCGGAGAGAACCACATTAAGATCCCAGATCACAGGAGGTGCTTTAAGAGGTGGTTTTACATTGAAAAGACCTCACATGAATCTGGAGACCAGGGGATGAGCTGAAAGGAGTTTCCCATGGACTGGCTCATGAAAAGCAGCAATAGCACTGAGATGGACTCTGATGGAGGTAGATTTGAGGCCAGAGTTAGACAGAGAAAGCAGATAATCCAACAAGGTCTCCACTGGAAGAGACGTGGGATCATGATGATGAAGAAGACACCAAGAAGAAAACCTTGTCCACTTCTGATGGTAACACTGCAGAGTGGCGGGCTTCCTGGAAGCATCTAGAATAGAACGAACGGGCTGAGATAGAAGAGAGTTGTGTGAGGTCAGCCCGAGAGATACCAAGCTGTCAGGTGTAGAGACTGGAGGTTGGGATGCAGAAGGGTCTCCTGATGCTGCATAAGCAGAGAAGGAAACAGTGGAAGTAGAAAAGGCTCTCTGGAACTGAGTTGAAGGAGAAGGTAGAACCAATGTTGTCTGGGCCACCGTGGAGCAATCAGAATCATGGTGGCTCGTTCCTTCTTGATTTTGAACAAGGTCCGCAGCATGAGCGGCAGAGGAGGAAAAGCATACAGGAATCGATTGGACCAATCCAGAAGAAATGCATCCGCTGCCAGATGGTGAGGAGTATAGAATCTGGAGCAGAATTGGGGCAGTTGATGATTGTGAGGAGCTGCAAAGAGGTCCACTTGAGGAGTGCCCCATTGATCGAAGATGGACTGTAGGGTTGAAGGATCGAGAGTCCATTCGTGAGGTTGGAGAATTCTGCTGAGCTTGTCCGCTAATGAATTCTGCTCTCCTTGGATGTAGATTGCCTTCAGGAATAAGTTGCGAGCTGTGGCCCAAGTCCAGATTTTCTGGGATTCCTGACACAAGAAGCGAGAGCCTGTTCCACCCTGTTTGTTGATGTAGTACATCGCAACCTGATTGTCTGTGCACAGCAGGAGGACTTGAGGAAAGAGAAGGTGTTGGAAGGCCTTGAGGGCATAGAACATTGCTCTGAGTTCCAGGAAATTGATGTGGTGCTTCATTTCCTGAGCAGTCAAGTTTCAAGTTTCAAGTTTATTAGGATTTGATATACCGCTTATCAAGGTTATCTAAGCGGTTTTTACAATCAGGTACTCAAGGCCCTGCGTTTGGAATTCGTTCAAATGAGCCCCCCAGGCATAAGGGGAGGCGTCGGTGGTAATGATGAGTTGATGAGGAGGTAGATGGAACAGAAGACCTCTGGAGAGATTTGAAGATATCAACCACCATTGAAGAGACTGACGAAGAGATGATGTCACAGATATGTGTCGTGAGCAAGGATCCGTCGCTTGGGACCACTGGGTAGCCAGGGTCCATTGAGGAGTGCGCAGGTGAAGACGTGCTAAGGATGTTACATGAACTGTGGAAGCCATGTGACCTAAAAGTATCATCATCTGTTTGGCAGAGATGGAACTCTGAAGAAGTACCTGCTGACAGAGAAATTGGATAGTCTGAAGACGGTTGGCCGGCAGAAATGCTCTCATGAGGACTGTGTCCAGCACCGCTCCAATGAATTGAAGTCTCTGAGTGGGGATGAGATGAGATTTGGGAAGATTGATCTCGAACCCCAGAAGTTGAAGAAACAGGATGGTTTGGTTGGTGGCCAGGAGCACTGTCTGAGATGAATTGGCCTTTATTAACCAATCAAGTTTCAAGTTTCAAGTTTAATTTTTATTTGATGTATCGCTTATTACAAACTAAGCGATTAACAAAGTATAACAATCATCGTTAAATTATATAATATTGAACACAAAAGGGGTAAAATAACAGTAAAATGATATTTCTTTAACTAATAAGAGTTTGACAAACAAAACAATAATGACAGACCATGACACATATGGAATAAACATAAGGAATTAAAGTTACAAAAATATTTTCCCTAGGAAGGGAGAAAGAGAGGTCTGAATGGGGAGGGAAAAAACAGTGGGACGGGATAGAAGGTGCTCTGTTCGAAATTGGCAATGAGATGAGTTTAGAGATCAAAAGATAATTTAAAAAGAAATGTTTTTAAATTGGTTTTGAATTGGTTTAAGTTTTTATTTTTCCTGATATATAAAGGAAGAGAATTCCAAGTAAGAGGAGCCACTACAGAGAAAATATCGTGGCGTCCAAGTAAGGAAAGACCTGAAGGTGGTGAGAGCGTAGAAAGGCAGCTACCACAATCAGACATTTGGTGAACACTCTTGGAGAAGAGGCAAGACCGAAGGGGAGCACCTTGTATTGGTAATGACAGCGATTGATCATGAAGCGGAGGTACTGTCTGGAAGTCGGATTGACCGGTATGTGAGTGTATGCCTCTTTGAGATCGAGGGAGCATAGCCATTCGTTTTGATTGAGAAGAGGATAAAGCGTGGCTAAAGATAGCATATTGAATTTCTCTTTGACCAAGCATTTGTTGAGATCGCGAAGATCTAGAATTGGTCTGAGATCTCCTGTCTTTTTGGGAACTAGAAAGTAACGGGAGTAGAATCCCTGCCCATTTTGTTCTGGAGGAACTTCCTCTATAGCGTTCAGAAGGAGGAGGGATTGAACCTCCTGAAGAAGGAGGGAAGACTGAGGAGAGTTCAAAGCAGACTCTTTTGGTAGACTTGGGACCGGGAGGTTCTGAAAGTTGAGAGAGTAGCCGTGGTGGATGATGTTGAGGACCCATTGATCCGAAGTGATAACTTCCCACCGGCTGAGGAAAAAAGAAAGACAACCTCCTATAGGTTGAGGTAGAAGGGAAGATGGTTGGACGCTGGCTATGCCCTGGAGAATTAAGTCAAAAGGGCTGCGTGGATTTCTGTTGAGGAGGTGGCTTGACAGGCTGCTGCTGCCGTGGTCTAGGTGTCTGCCGTTGTTGCTGACGTTGCCGCCTAGGTTGTTGTGGAGCTGACTGTAAAGGACGAGCCACATAATGGCGTTGGTAGGCCGATTGCTGCCTGAAAGGCCGTGCCGGTGGAGGTTTCTTCTTCGTCTTGAGGAGAGTATCCCAGCGTGTTTCATGGGCTTTTGGGTGGTTGAGTCCATAGATTCTCCAAAAAGCTCATCCCCCAAGCACGGTGCATTAGCCAACCGGTCTTGATGGTTGACATCAAGCTCGGATACCCTCAGCCAGGCAAGGCGGCGCATGGCCACAGACATAGCTGTTGCTCTGGAGGTAAGTTCAAAAGTATCATAAATAGATCTCACCATAAATTTTCGTAGCTGGAAAAGTGAAGAGGAACATTGGTGAAAAGCCAGTCTTTTTCGCTCAGGAAGGTACTGTTCAAAAGAAGCCATGGTGATAAGGAGATGCTTTAAATAGAAAGAAAAATGAAAAGCATAGTTGCCAGATCTATTAGCGAGCATCGCATTCTGGTATAAACGCTTACCAAATTTGTCCATGGCTTTACCTTCTCTGCCAGGAGGGACAGAAGCATAAACACTAGCTCCTGAAGACTTTTTAAGTGTGGATTCCACAAGAAGAGACTCATGTGGAAACTGGGGCTTGTCGAACCCTGGAATAGGGATGACCTTGTACAGAGAGTCCAATTTGTGGGGAGCTCCCGGGATAGTAAGAGGAGTCTCTAAATTTTTGTAAAATGTTTCCCTCAGGATGTCATGAAGAGGGAGTTTCAAAAATTCCTTTGGAGGCTGGTCAAAGTCAAGGGCGTCAAGAAAGGCTTTAGACTTTTTAGACTCAGCCTCTAAAGGAATGGAAAGAGATTCACACATGTCTTTTATAAAGGAAGAAAAAGACAAAGAATCATGTTTGGAGGATGGGTCAGGAATAACAGGATCATCCTCCTCCGAAGAACACTCACCTTCTGAAAGAAAAGGCTCTTCGGAATCACCTCACAGATCAGGGTCCCTAATATGGGAACTACGGTCCCGAGACTCGGGGGTGGATGGTTCCAAGTGTCGGGACTTGCGAACTGACTTACCCGACCTCATCGATGCGGTACCGGGAGAAGTTACCGGTTGCATCGGTGCCGAAGTCTGTACCAACTGGTGGTGGGCTGTCGGCTCTGGTGCAAGGACTGGCATCGACACCGATGAGGCCGAGTGTACCGGTACCGAAACAGCGGATGCAGATAATACAGGCTGTTCCACTGCCGGTACCGGCGGCTCAGTGCGGACCGGCACCGGAAGATTCGGAGCCAAGATAGCTGGAAGGAGTTGTTGTAACTGCTCCTTGAGCTGCACTTGGAGGATGGCCGCTATGCGATCATCTAAGGAAGGCACCGGTACCGCCTTTTTCTTTTGCGGTACCTGCGGTGCCGCTCTACACCCCGGAGATGAGGAGCCCGATGTCGAGGGACTCACCTCAATAGGGGCGGAGCGCTTCCGCTGGCGCCTCACGGTCGGCAGGACTGGACTCGCTGCAATCGAGACTGGAGGACGCTCCAGCGGGGAAGGCTTCTTAGCCGGCTTACCTGGGTGTTGCGACGCCGGCGCGGTGTCAAGCGGTGTCGACGAGGTGGGTGCCAACTGTACAGGAGCCAATGCCGGTGTCGATGTCGCGGGATCGGACATATCGGTACCGAAAAGTAATCGCTGTTGAATTTCGCGATTTTTCAATGTGGCACAGCGAGTGCAGGTGGAAGTCTGATGCTCCGGACCCAGGAACTGTAGGCACCAGTTGTGCGGGTCCGTAAGGGAGATAGGCCGTGCACACCGCTGGCACTTCTTGAACCCTGGCTGAGGGGGCATGAAAGGAAAAACGGCTTCCGCCAAATCGAAGGCCGAGGCCTCGATGGTGGCAGAAGGCCCCGCCGGGGAAAAACCAAATTGAAGAAAAAATATAAGGTTTTTTTTTTTTTTTTTTTAACAAAAATAAAATAAAAGAAAAAAGGCAATAGAGCCAAAAGGGTTTACGCGAGCGGGAAGGCGAAGAGAAAAAATTTCAACGGCAGTTGAAAAACGCATCTTCTTAGCTCCGCGGAAACTAAGAAACTGGGGACTGCGCGCCTGTGTCGGGCGGGAAGGCACTCGCTCATGCGCGGTGCGGCCTCTAGAACTTTCCAAGTTCTTAGAGTGCAATCACTCTAAAAGTGTCCGTACCGGGGCTCCGTCGGTGCCGTCACCCATCAGTCAAGAATATGCTGCCTGCTTGTCCTGGGATAAATATATTTATTTATTTTCATTTATTGGGGAATGGTTTTTGAGCTCTTTTTGAAGTCTATGTTGGCGGTTATTGGTACTGTTTAGTTACTGTTTGAGCAGAACATTTTGTTTGAGCCTCTACTTCACGTGTACCCAAATTCCACGTGCTTGGGAACTGACTGAAGGTGAAGCTACAAAGCCCAGTGAAGTATAACAGACTCTGTTAAACAGAAGCAGAGTGAAAAATCTGGAGTGGATTCCTTCTGCAGCATGCGGCTAAAGGGAAATAACCCTACTGTCTAGAACAGTGGTCTCAAACCCTTTGCAGGGCCACATATTTGGATTTGTAGGTACTTGGAGGGCCTCAGAAAAAAATAATTAATGTCTTTTTAAAGAAATGACAATTTTGCATGAGGTAAAACTCTTTCTTTTTGGCTAAGTCTTAGTAATAATATTGTCATTTGTAGCTAAAGAGACATATAATCAAGAAACTTTTATTTTACTTTTGTGATAATGATAAACATACCGAGGGCCTCAAGATAGTACCTGGCGGGCCGCAAGTTTGAGACCATGGTCTAGAATGTCTCACCTATTGTATTAGAAATATATTTATCGATACTCTTTGAGGATCCAAGATGGCCACGGATGCAAACCGCTGAAGCAGGTCGCCGAACAGACGCTAAAGTTTAAACTCCTGAGTTTTTCAGAGCGGTATTTTTTGCCTTCAACATGCCGAAAAGAAGGGGAAAGAGCACTGGTCGGGCCTCCCTGCGCTCCGGAACACCTACCTCCGGCAACATAGAAGCGCTGTTTCGGCGATTCCAGGGCACCATGATGACGTCGGGATTGCAGTTAGAGACACCCCATGGGAACGGAACGGAGGTGTCTCACCGAAGTCTTGAGACTACTCTGAGCCCCGACGTAAGACCTCCTCCTTTGCACCCCCGTGCAACCAGCTCCCCAGGGGTCGAGAGCCTACCTGAAGTCGGGATGAGCTCTCCCCTAGAGGCTGCGCGGAGCTACGTTGAGGAAGCCGATTCAGGCTCACAGGCTTCGCAGGAGAGCCTGAATATGGACGGGGTTGCTGTAACAACTGAAACTGGACCCACTCAGGCGGGGGGAAGTGGAGGAGAGCGGTCGAATGGTGAGCATAAACTATTGACTACACATTTACAAATACCTAACATAGTTAAGCCCCAAGAAGTTACTTTAGATGCCCTGTGGGACCTGGTGGCAAGTATGGCGAAAACAATTAATGGCCAACAAGTGCAAGTGGAGGGGAAAATGAAAGACCAAGAAAAAGAAATTACATTAATAAAGCAAGATATTGCTGACTCCAATATATCTTTAGACACTATCAAAAATGAATTAAAATCTTCCAAACAGCTTCAAGAGACTTTAATTAAGGACAATGTAAATTTAAGAAGGAAGATTGAAACATTTGAAAATTTTTCAAGAGGCAACAATATCAGATTGATTAATTTTCCACGAATTACAACAATTACTCCGTGAGAGATGTTAAAACGATACCTGACGGAAATATTAGAAGTTCCTGAGGGTTCATTACCTCCATTTACACAGGTGTACTATCTCCCTAAGAAAAATCAAATTCAGCAACAGGAAAATAGCCAAGGACCAATAGATGTATCGGCATTATTGGAATTATCAGACAAAGAAATGGCTACTCCTGCAACACTAGTGGCAACTTTAGCTCTAACAATGGACAAGAATTGGATTTTGAGACTTTTCTTTAAAAATAGAGCGAAAGAATTTATGGGACTCAAAATACAAATGTTCCCAGATTTAGCCAGGGACACACAAAGGCGAAGAAAAGAGTTTCTTATGTTAAAACCAGGAATAATAGCTCTTGGAGCAACTTTTTTCCTGCGTTATCCTTGTAAATGTGTTATACAATATAATTCCCAAAAATATGTTTTCTTTGAGCCTTACCAGCTGACAACTTTCCTGTCTCTTTCTCGGCTTGAGAAGGAAAAGAATGGAGGAGTATAGAATAATTAAGATGTCCTTATCAGCTGTCTTGCATTATTTTCCTTAATAATATTTCTTTGTTTTTCCGTTTATAATTACATTTTGGATCTTTTGTGAACTTGAGCTGATTTAAGTTAATTGATATCTTGAATTTATAATATTGCTGTGATTTTTTTTTCCTGACTTAAAGCTTTCTGTACAAGTGTAATCTTGAATTGTAATTTTGAAAATTGAATAAATAAATACAGTGGTGCCTCGCATAACGAACGCCTCACACAACGAACGCTGCACACAACGAACTTCATGTCTTGATTCACACAACGAACTTCGTTTCACACACCGAACTTCACACAACAAACTTCGTTTCACACAACGAACTTCGTTTCAGACAATGAACTTCGTTTCACACAACGAAGTCGCCCGAGCTGCCGATGTATTGCATCCTTCCGCGCAGGCACTGCAGGCAGTCGTTAGTCACTGCGCTTAACTGCCCTCTCTCACTGTATACAGTCGTCCTTTTAAGATAAACTCAATATTTTTTATATATCATGGCTTCTAAAAAAAGCAGGAAGGTGATTTCTGTTGAAATGAAACGGGAAATAATTAGAAGGAGTGAATGTGGGGTAAAACAGTGTGACCTCGTCAAAGAGTTTGGCCTCAGCAAGACCACCATTTTCACCATTTTGACAAATTTATCTTTTTTTATGTCATCTTAGCATATTTTATGCTGCAGAACGAATTATTTTTTTTAACATGTATTGTTATGGGAAAACGCGTTTCACATAACGAACTTTTCGCATAACAAACTTGCTCCTGGAACGAATTAAGTTCGTTGTGTGAGGCACCACTGTAATAATAAAAAAAAAGAAATATATTTATCTTAATATAATGTGTTATAAACTGCAGCCTTGCTATTTTCAAATTGGATTCTCTAAAGCACCTATATTTTTAGATAGACTTTTCATACTCTTTGCCCCTTCACGAACGCTAAGATCAAATAAGCAACACCTTTTGTCCATCCCTTCATTTAGAGTTATTAACACATGGTGCTCTAATATCTTCTTTGTCACAGCCCCACAAATCTGAACTCCCCATCAGCTTACCCGAGAGAGAGATTTAAAGGAATCCTAAAAAGTTTCTTATTTAAAGATGCTTTCGAAGTATAAGACCTCCTTATAGAATCTCTTTGCATCTTATCTTTTCCCAATCTCTCAACCAATCTTAATCAAGATTCTTTTCTTTCCCCCTAAAAGGACATCCCCTCCTAGTGTTTTCACCGTCTGTCCCTCCTTTGTTTGTCCAAGTTGTGTTAGTGTTGTGTTCAAATATGCTGTATATATTATCCCCAATTTTAAGGCATTGTACATCACTTAGAACAAAAAGGAAAAAAAAATCCAAATTCCACTTTACCTCTGTAGATGTCAGTACACTTAATAGAGCAACAAAACAAAGGAGAAAGTCCAACTTTGTCTGCAGAAAAAACCAAGCAGGAGAAACAAACAAAACTGCAGACTGTGTACAAGATGCAGGCAAAAATTTATTGTACCAAAATTAAAATGCAAATAAGTAAAATAAAACCCTTTTACCAATCAAGGGACCCAACACGGTTCGTGTTTCGGACAAACCTTCGTCAGGGGTCCATGGTTAAAAAGGTTGGGACATACCATAAAAAAATGAAGATAAGTAATAAAGTGCCTGTATATTGTGTATATTGTGTTCGCCGAGGATCGCTGCAAAAAGTAAAGCGCCTCAAAGAAGCAGTAAAAAGTATGTCCCAACCTTTTTCACCATGGACCCCTGACGAAGGTTTGTCCGAAACACGAACCGTGTCGGGTCCCTTGATTGGTAAAAGGGTTTTATTTTACTTATTTGCATTTTAATTTTGGTACATCTTGTACACAGTACACTTAATAGAAACATGATGGCAGATAAAGGCCAAATGGTCCATCCAGTCTGCCATCTTTCCTAAATTCTACCTAACCAGCAAATCACATAATTATATATCTTGTTTTTTTCCCTCTCTCTACTATCATCTTCCTGGTCCTTTGTGAACAATATACTTCTTATTTACTCAAGTTTCATTACTATTGTCCCATAAGCCACCTACTCCATTCAGGTGTTTTCTCTAACCTGTGCCGATGGGAACGTCTCTATCTAGTATACCTGAAGAGTAGTGGACAGTATGTAGAAAGATCCACATTAGACTAGGCATTTCTTTATATGCCAAAACCTGGCTTTCCTAGGACACTTTTCTCTGCCATATTAGCCAGAGCCATTTCAAGCTCCAGTGCAAAGAGTGAAAACACATGAGTACTTTTACCATGACCACCTCCCCCTTCCCCGAAAACCAAAGCAGAGCCCAACAATCCTGCTACCTGAGAAAGAGAGCACATGTGGTCTGTCCCATGACATAATCTGGGATCATTTCATCAAACTCCCATGGGATGTTGCGTACAAATTTCAGAATGGGGTTCCCTCTCTGAGGAAGAAAAAATAACATGGTTTCAGTGAAAGAGAGATCAGTGAGAAAGCCAGAGACAAAGGACAGAGGGAGAGAAAGATTGATGAACAGAGAAAAGATTAGAAAACCAAACCAGAGGAGATGGGCACATAAATACAAAACAAAGGAGGGAAGGACATTAAGAAGAGAGAAAAACTTGCAGAAATAAAGATGACATTGGCCTTGATGCAGTAAGAAGTGCATTAGAATGCTGTGCTAAGTTTGAGTGCAAAGCATTACTGAAAGTATTTGCTCTATGCAACCAATGTACTGTATCTCTAGCTGCTATACTCGTATTGCCTTATCGGGTGTTCTGTATATTTGCTATGTGGAAATTTGTAACTTTTTTGCTATCCTTTCACTATGTATGTAAAATTGTAACCCGTTCTGGGCTCTTCTGGGAGGATAGGCTAGAAAATCGACAAAATAAATAAATAAAATAAATAGTACACGCACTAAAATCCCTTTTACTCCTAATGCACTAAAGGTCCTAATTTTACAAACCCTATTCAAATTTAATACATGCATAAACCAGCATTTAAATATCTAAGTCCCATTTCATAAAGCTGGGATATGCACATACAAATGGAAAGGGGGAGTGGACTGGGCACGTTTTGGGTGGAACAAGCGTGTGGCAAGTTACTAGATGTTTATTCCCCAATTTCAGAACGGAATTAATATGACGTATTTTTCTTTCTATAAGACGCACCTACATGTAGAGGAGGAAAAACCAAGAAAAAAAATCTGACCCAAACGGCAGCCATTCAGGGAGCGGCACAGGACCAGGCAGGAGCACGAAAAGCTTGCGCCTGCCTTGTGCGCCGCTCTGCCGCAAGAGATGAGGAGGCAGCCATCCAGTGAGGGAGGGGCAGGAGAGGGAAAGCTCCTGCCGATACAGCGCTGGGCCACCAGAATTTTAAAAAGGTACCGGGGGTATATTCACTCCTTAAGACTCGCCTACATTTCCACCCACTTTTCTGGGGGGAAAAAGTGCATCTTATGGAGCAAAAAATACAGTAAATGTCCTATAACAGTAGTTCTCAATCCAGTCCTGGGGGACTCCCAGCCAGTCATGTTTTCAGGATATCCCTAATGAATATGCATGAGACGTATTTGCATGCCTGTCTCCGCCATTATATGCAAATCTCTCTCAATAATTGGGAAATCACATTCAGGTTCAATTGCTTCCAAAAAGTATTACCATTCAAAATATAAAGAAGTTATTTCTATGTTTTAAATTATTTCTCTAGATCTTTTTCTAAATCATTTTAACAGCTTCAAAGTACAATTATCACATATACTTCATTATAATTCACAATTCCTATCCCCCAAGCACTCATAAATTACATAAATAATCCTCCATCTCCTGGTTGTGTTGGTTTTCTTCTGCTGTCATTCAAAGCAAAAGCTGCATAGTCCAGCCCGACGCTACCCAAGCGCCATCAGGAGCTGTGACTGCATCAGGTTCTCAACAGCAAAAGGGAGGTGGTGTTCAGAACTATGGAAGTGAATTCCCTTTTGCTGTTGCTTTATGAGCTGATTGAGAACCTTATGCAATCACAGCTCCTGATGGCGCTTGGGCAGCGAAACACAGTTCTGGACTATGCAGCTTTTGTTTTGAATAACAGCGGAAGAAAACCAAAACAACCAGGAAATGGAGGATTGTTGACTACTTGAACAGTATTGCGATGGATCAACATTGAATACAGCATGAACTGTTTTTTTGTATGAAGAAGATATTATGTAATGAAGTATATGTAATAATTGTACTTTGAAACTGTTGAATTATTTAGAAAAATAATTTAAACACATAGAAATAGCTTCTTTATATTCTGTACGCAGGTGAGGCTGGACTCATTTAGAGCACTGGTCTTTGACCTGGGGGCTGCCGCCTGAGCATGATGGACCACTGGTCTGACCCAGCAGTGGCAATTCTTATGTTCTTATTCTTTAGGGATATCCTGATAACCCAACTGGCTGGGGATCCCCCTGGACAGGGCTGAGAACCGCTATCTTAAAAGACTGATGTTGGGAGTTACTAAACACATTTAGGATTTGGGAAACAGCTGTTATTAAGCAGCACTTCACTGGAGGGATTAGGGGAAGTTGATCCTTTAATCTCCAAGTGGCTTTTGTCCCCATTCCCCCCTCCAAATGCCAAACTGGCAAGAAAAACTGGTCACTGTAATAGCACCAGGATAATTAGTCAGTTATACGTCTAAGATCAAGTTTCAAGTTTATTAAAATTTGATGAAACACTAATCAAAACTTCAAGTGTTTTACAAAAAAAAGGGGGGTAACATTTAACGTACTTATTGATGACTGGAAAACATGACATACGCAACAACAAGAGGAAAGTGGGGGAAATACAATTTAAAAGAAAAGAGAACAAATAAGGGAAAGACAGAAGGGTGGTGGTGAAGATCTTGCTAATGAGATGAAAGGAATCAATTTGGTTATCAGCTAGGACAAACTCTGAGATCATTTAGCATTCAAATCAAGTTTCAAGTTTAATAATTGTTTTGATTAATCGCTTAATCATATTTCAAAGCAATGAACAAATTAAAATTACAATTTATGGGAAACAATACATAACAAAACAATACATAATGACATTCAAAATTAAAAATTACCATTACGAACTTATATACACAAGGAAGGGAGGGAGATGAAATACAAAATCAATATAGAAAAGTAAAACAAAAAAGGAAAAATACATAATGAGTAACAAAAAGACAGTATAATATAGTACAATAAAATAATCTGAGCTGCAGTGAGTTTCGTTAATTATCAAAAGCATCTTTAAAGATAAATGTTTTTAAGTTACTTTTGAATTTCTCAAGATTCTGCTCTTCCCTTAAATAAATTGGAAGGGCGTTCCACAGCTGAGGTGTAGTAACGGAGAAAATGAATTGTCGTCTTGTATTGATGACCTTAAGGGATGGAATAGTTAGTAAATTCTGTTTGTTGGATCTCAGAGTTCTGTTTGGAGAATATGGAATTAATAGTTTATAAATAAATGCTGGGGTTTTATTAAGAAGGGTTTTGAAGGTGAGTATGCATAGTTTGTATGTTATCCGATGGGAAACTGGAAGCCAGTGCGCGTCTTTTAAGAGGGGTGTTACGTGATCAAATTTCCTTGTTTTAGTTATTAGTTTAATGGAAGAGTTTTGAATGATCTGTAAGCGCTTTATTTCATTTAAAGAGATTCCTTTAAAAAGAGCATTACAATAGTCAATCCTGGAGATCATCAAAGAGTGAATTAGAATATTAAGCGATTTAGAACATAAAAATTTTGAGATTGATCGAATTTGTCTTAATCTGTAAAAGGTTGTTTTAATAATGTTACTAATGTGATCATGAAAATGCATCTTTAAAAAGGAAACATTTAAGGTTTCCCTTGAATTTATCTACATTTTGTTCAGCCCTAATGTATGGAGGTAAAGAATTCCAGATTAAAGGAGCTGTGATTGCAAAAGAAGAAGCTCTTCGAGTACTAATAATTTTTAAAGATGGTATGTGAAGAAGGTACTGAGATGCAGATCTTAAGGTTCTCGAAGGATCATGAGGAGCTTATGAATGAAGGAAGGTTCGTTGGTGTTTTGGGTTTTAAAGGACTGCAGAGCTATTTTATATGTTATTTGATATGGAATGGGTAACCAATGCGCACTCCTTAAAAAGGGGAGTAATGTGATCAAATTTCTTCTTATTCATGATAATTTTTAAGGCGGTGTTTTGTATTAATTGTAGACATTGGATGTCTTTTTGACCAGATCCCTTTGTACAATGAATTACAGTAATACAGTTTGGTTCTAATAAGGGAGTGAGGGTCAAAAATGTTTGCTAAAGATCTGATCATTTTGAGCTTTAAAAAACAGTTCTTAACTACTGCACTAATCTGAAGACGGTAGGACAATTTAATGTCCATATTATACCTAGGATTTTAACTGAACTAACAGAATTAATCGATGTGCTGTTAATGGTAATAGAAGCAAGGTGAATATTTTCTTTCCATGGAAAGAGAAGGCAATTGATTTTGGAGATGCTAAGAGAGAACATATTTTCACAGAGCCATTCGCTGATCTTGTCTAATTTTGAGTTAACGAGATTAATGTCATTGGGATTGGATACATTAATAGGATGGATGATCTGAATATCATCCACGTAAGCAAAAGTGGAAAGACCGATAGACTGGCATAGTGTCAGTAAAGGGGCCAGGTAGACATTAAAAAGCAGAGGAGACAGTATTGATCCTTGTGGAATGCCACAGTTATTTTGAAAAACTGTTGATGTTGAGTTATTAAAGGAAACCATGGAAGTGCGATTTGAGAAATAGGAAGAGAACTAGTCAAGGATTTGCTCAGAGATTCCAACCGTGGCAAGTCTGAAGTAATAGTTGGTGGTCTATTGGGTCAAAGGCAGCTGAAAGGTCTACAGAAACAAGAATAACTGATTTGTGCTGATCCAGGAAGTATTAAATCTGGTTAAATACAATTTTTTCAGTTAATTTTGAAAGGAATGGGAGATTTGAGATTGGCCTATTGTCGGAGCAGTCCTGAATGCTTTCTTTGTTATTTTTGATTGCTGGGTAGATTATGGAGTGTTTCCATGCTGATGGCATTATACCTGTGGTAAGGCTTTTGTTGATTAGTTTAAGGATGAATGGATCAAAAAGCACAGTTACTTACTGTAACAGGTGTTATCCAGGGACAGTAGGCAGCCAAAAGGAAGAAATAATTTTTATTTATTTATTTTTTTAAAACTAGAAATAAAATAAAGAAAGTACGAACAGCGATTCGTGAAGAAAAACAACACAAACCGGGATGTAGAGAAGGCACGAAGTAAAAAAGTTAAACGCAGAGAGTCAGACGGACTTCTCGGCTCCGTGGAAAACTGAGAACTGAGGAGACGCGCCCTACGCTGGGCGGGAAGGCACTCGCGCATGCGCAGTGCGGTCGACTCGAAACTTCTAGTTTCTACAAGCAAGTCTGCTTGCGAGGCTTCCGCATCCGGACTCCATCGATGACATCACCCATATATGAGAATAGGCTGCCTGCTTGTCCTGGGATAAATCAAAAAATAGTGCTTTAACATGAATGGTTGGATCGAATCACAATTTTAGCTTTTAGGATTTAGAAACTGGATAATGCACCGAGGGCTAAATGAAAAATACTAACGCAAACTCTATGGCGGTGTTAGCGTTTAGCGCGCACTAAAACCACTAGCGCAACTTAGTAAAAGGAGCCCTGAATGTCACTTAAAGAAGGAAGATTGAAATTTGAGCATGTAGCGGATAGGTGATTTGCAGTATTCTCATCTGGATGATGAATAATATGAGATATATTTTTTATTGCGTTCCTTATGGTTTGAATTTTATCTTGAAAAACGTTTGCTAGGTTTTGGGCTGTAGAAGAATCGCTTGTGATAATTTGTTTCTGCTTGAATTGTGTCATTGTACTTATTGAGGTTAGATCGAATGGGATTTGCTCACCATTTCTGTTCCAAATAGCGTAGTTGGCGCTTAAGGAGAAGTAACCTCCAAAAAAGACTCCACCTCTTTCCCCTCCTCTCCCTCAGCCGACGTTCTGGCAAATTTCTTCAATGATAAGGTCACTACCCTCCGCTGCTCCTTCCCACCTGAAGTCTCCTACAACTCCCTGGTGCTCACTGACCCCAACCCTACTCTATCGGCCTCCAGCGCTATCCCAGCCGACAGACTCTGGGCTGCCTTTGACCAAGTATCCGATTCCACCATCCTCAAACTCTGTCTCAAAATGAAATCCTGCAATTGTTCTTTAGACCCTTTCCCCTCCTACCTCTACGAGGAAATACCCACTCAAGCCATCTCTTCCATTACCAAACTCCTAAACTCCGCTCTACATTCGGGCCTTTTCTCCCCAGAAATGGGCCATATCGCCTTAACCCCTCTATTGAAAAAACCCGACCTCGACCTTTCCACTCCATCCAGCTATCGCCCAATAGCAAATATCCCTCTCCTAACCAAGATGCTCGAGTCCATCATATCGACTCAACTCTCATCCTACCTAGAGAAATTCTCCATCCTCTTACCCTACCAATACGGCTTTCGTCCCAATTTCAGCACCGAATCCCTACTGACCTCCCTAATCTCCAAGGTCCAACAACTTCACTCCCGCAACAAGTTCGCTGTCCTCTTACAATTTGACCTCTCCATCGCTTTCAACGTTGTTCATCACGACATTCTACTCTACCAACTTTCCGAGATTGGCATCACCTCCACTGTCCTCGAATGGTTCTCAAAATTCCTTCGTTCCCGCTCCTACATTATCAACTTGAATGGTACCTCTTCCTCCCCCTGGACACCAACCTGTGGAGTCCCGCAAGGTTCACCTCTTTCTCCTATCCTCTTCAACATTTATATGTCCTCCCTAAAACTCCTCCATCTATCCCCCCTTGAAACAATTTACACCTATGCTGATGACATCCTTGTCCTTCTCGAGACCGACTCGAACCTCACCGATCTTCCATTGAACATATCCTCCTGTATCTCAAACCTCCAATCTTGGGCCCACTCCGTCCAAATGAAATTGAACGAATCCAAGACAAAACTACTTTGGCTTGACCCAAAATTAGCTCAGCTACCCCCCTCAATCCCACTGCCTTCCGGCTCCTCTCTGCAGCTCGAATTCTCCAGCAAGGTCCTGGGCGTCATCTTTGATTCTACACTGTCCTTCAATGACCACCTCAACTCCCTGGTAAAAAAATGCTATTTCAGCCTTCACATGCTGAGATCAGTAAGATCCTGTTTCCATCAAAATCATTTTGCCGTTCTCGTCCAATCCATCATCCTCTCCAGATTGGACTATTGCAATTCCATCTTCATATGCCTAACGAAGAAAAACCTCCACAGACTCCAGCGGATCCAAAATGCCACGGCCAAGCTTATCTTTTCTAAAAGTAAATTCGATCACGTCTCACCACTCCTTTCCAAGCTTCACTGGCTTCCAATAACTTCCAGAGTCCACTTCAAATGCATCAGCCTAACCTTCAAGATCCTCTGCGGCATCCTTCCTCCATTAATTCCTCTTTCCTGGAATTCCTCGAATCTTAGTACCTCCAGACCCTCCCAAAAATCGAAACTATCCTTCCCCTCACTAAAAGGCATTTCCCACCCAGGAAAACTGGGGACTTCCCTCCTCTTCAGATTCACCGAGCTCTGGAATAACCTCACCTCCCCCCTTCGGAACCTGAGTGCTCTCCAACCCTTCCGCAAACATCTGAAAACCTGGCTTTTCTCTAAAAATCTAACTTCTCCCCCTCTCTAACATCCTAGCTCTCCAACATTCTTCTCCCCTCCGCTCTTCATCTAACCCTTTCCCTGGAGTTCCTTTCTTATTACAATCCCTGTAAACCGTGCTGAGCTCCACGACCATGGAGATGGTGCGGTATAAAAACCTAAGGTTTAGTTTAGTTTAAGTAGTGATGAATTACACCTGGTTTTTCATTGGTTTTTGGAAGAGATAATACAGGTCGAAATAGGAGCTATTTTATCAAGTAGGGAACGGCAAGCCATGTCCCAGATCTCTGTTTTTCTGGTTTTTACGATCAAAAGTAACGATATCAAGTTGAAGCGATGATGGGGTAAGTTTTTCTTTGAGATGACCAAAATCTCTTGAGGAGATAGTTAGAGATGGTATTGATTTAGGAATGGTCATGGGAAGGAAAGAAGTTGAAATAAAGTAGTGATCTGACCAGGGAACTTGAAGTAATAGTGGATTGGAGAAGCTGGATTTATGAGACATTGGAGTAAAGATCATATCAAGAGTATGACCTTTAGAATGAGTAGAATCCGAGAACAGAGGGGTAAAGTTGAGATCAGATATGTGGTTCAAGAAGTCCTGAGTAAAGGAGGAGCTGGCGTCTTCAAGATGAATATTGATGGAATAGACTCAATTATAATTTCTGGTGGAATTCGGTATGTCACATTTACAAAATGGAAAGAACAATAGCTGTGCAAAAGGGGAATTTTAATAAATTTTAATAAATTTGGGGACCATTGACAAAATATTGCAATGAGTAGACATCAGTTTATATTATATTTACAATATTAAGATAGAAGGGTTGGGAGGGGGGAATTTAAATTTATTAAAAGATTAGATTATTAGGAAAGTTTATTGATATGTTATATTGATTGAATGCTTGATTGAAAGGGAGGGAGGGATGGGATAAAATCTTCATCTATGAATATCATAAATGATAAATTTCAAGAGATGTATTTATTGATAAATGTTTATGATATATATTTGCTACAAGATGAAAAATGAATAAAGAATTTATAAAAAAAAAAAAAAGATGAATATTGAAATCCCCTAATATTATTGGAAATTGAGATTGGGTAGCAAAGTCAAAAATTAAAGAGTGAACTTGAGTCAAGCTATTTTGGTTAATAGGTGGTGGGATGTAAAGAAACAGTAAGTCTATTGCTGGATTAACATTGATTTTAAAGTGAATGAATTCGATAGTTGTAATTGCAGGAGGAGCGTCGATAAGTCACTCAGAGGGAGGAATTGTAAATAATAGCTAGACCACCTCCCCTTTTCCCAATGTGATGGTTGAACGAATAAATAGCCAGGTGGGGTTGCAAAGGATAGATATGCCTCTTCACCGTCACTTAACCAGGTTTCTGCAATACAGATGATATCAAGCAAATTTTGACAGATTTAATCTTTTAGAATATAGATCGCAATAATTGATTATGTTGTCATTGTACAAAATAAGTTAGGTGCCAGCACAAAACCAGTTAATGCTGACTTTGAACCTGTCGATATTGTATATGGCAATTTTTCTAAAAGGGACATTTATGTTGCCCGTACCCAGTGTATAAACATCCAATGTCTCCTGTATTTTAGAACAGACTCTATAAGTTAGCAGATTCTATTCTAAAATACTGGTGAAACTTGAGACACAACGACTTGCACATCTCAATTCTACTTCTATAATCTGTCTAAATGGAGCTGCACACTAATGGCATGCAAATTATAGCAGCATTAAAAAATACGCTTGGAATGCTCTCCCGGAGGAGGTTGTGTCGGAGACCACCATTCCAGGATTCAAGGGCAAGTTGGATGCACATCTTCTTGCAAAACATATTGAGGGGTACGGGTAAACAGGGTCTTTAGCAGGGAACACCGGGATTGGCCTCCGCGTGTGCGGGTCGCCGGACAGGATGGACCTAGGGTCTGATCCGGTAAATGGCATTTCTTATGTTCTTATGTACATGTGCACTGTGAGAAAACCCAGCATGCATCACCACAGTAATACACAGTCATCTGCTGCTTTGTCACTGCATGAGCAGGACTGATTCATGAATCATCAGAAGATATTTCAAAATAGAGAATGACACGGTGAAAAAATTGGTCCCCGTCACCGCCCCGTCCCCGTCTCACCATCCCCGTCACCGCCCCGTCCCCGTCTCACCATCCCCGTCACCGCCCCGTCCCCGTCTCACCATCCTCTTCACCGCCCCGTCACCGCCACTGCCACCCCATTCACCGCCCCGTCACCGCCACTGCAATCCCATTCACTTTTCTTTATTTACGTATAAAGGAAACATTCTTTAAAACTTTAAAACTTAGTTAAATATTAGTTAATAACTATACAAAAACAAAACACGCAGAGAAAAAATTAATTAATAAAAATTCTCAAAACTGACACATTTTGATCACTAAATTTAAAATAGTTATTTTTCATACAGTTTTTCAATCACTAATCTTCCACCACCCCTGGGGCTAGCAATGCAAAAACAAACACGACATGTACTTTAAATGCTGCCGTGATTAGCATAGTGACCGCGGCTACGGCTGCAAGTCTCCCCTCCCCCCAGCGATCACGGCAGGAGGGCACCCAACCCCTCCTGTAGACCCCCCCAACGGCCCTCCCGACAATCGCAGCAGAAGGGTACCCAACCCCTCCTGCCGGTCCTCCCAATGGCCTCCCCTAAGATCGCCGGCAGGAGGGTACCCAACCCCTCCTGCTGGACCCCCCCCCAACGAACCCTCCCACCCCGGAACCCCCTTAGTCTTACTTTTCAAGTTGGACCGGACAGCTCCTCGCTCGTCTGGCCAGCAGGCCTGCCTCCGTCCAAATGAGGCGGGCCCGCCCCTCCCCTCCCCTCCCCTGCCTCCCAATGGCCTCCCCTAAGATCGCCGGCAGGAGGGTACCCAACCCCTCCTGCTGGACCCCCCCCAACGAACCCTCCCACCCCGGAACCCCCTTAGTCTTACTTTTCAAGTTGGACCGGACAGCTCCTCGCTCGTCTGGCCAGCAGTCCTGCCTCCGTCCAAATGAGGCGGGCCCGCCCCTACCCTGCCCAACCCACAGGATCCTAGGGCCTGATTGGTCTAGGCACCTAAAGCCACTCCCGCTATAGGAGGGGCCTTAGGTGCTTGGGCCAATCAGGCCCTAGGATCCTGTGGGTTAGGCAGGGGAGGGGAGGGGCGGGCCCGCCTCATTTGGACGGAGGCAGGCCTGCTGGCCAGACGAGCGAGGAGCTGTCCGGTCCAACTTGAAAAGTAAGACTAAGGGGGTTCCGGGGTGGGAGGGTTCGTTGGGGGGGGGGTCCAGCAGGAGGGGTTGGGTACCCTCCTGCCGGCGATCTTAGGGGAGGCCATTGGGAGGCAGGGGAGGGGAGGGGAGGGGCGGGCCCGCCTCATTTGGACGGAGGCAGGCCTGCTGGCCAGACGAGCGAGGAGCTGTCCGGTCCAACTTGAAAAGTAAGACTAAGGGGGTTCCGGGGTGGGAGGGTTCGTTGGGGGGGGGTCCAGCAGGAGGGGTTGGGTACCCTCCTGCCGGCGATCTTAGGGGAGGCCATTGGGAGGACCGGCAGGAGGGGTTGGGTACCCTTCTGCTGCGATTGTCGGGAAGGGTTGAAATGACAAATGAGGAGCACGGTGAAATAGCGGTTCCTAGAAGGGGGTACATTGGCCCGCGGGGACAAACCTGTTCACCGTTTCCGCGGTCGGTGAATGGCCTTGTCCCCGTCACCGCAGCGACTGCTAGTTTTCTTCCCCGTTTTCGGCGGTGACCCGCGGCTTAAATGCGGTGGCCGCGGGTAAACCGTCACCGTGTCATTCTCTATTTCAAAAGCTTTTAGCCAGACTACCTACCCCTATCCAACCTTGTAGTTTCCCTGGCAGGTTCCAAAACCCCCTAAACTTTTATTTGTGGGAAGAGCATTCTTTAACTTGTTTTTGGAAACAGTTTAAAGCACATTTATTTCAGCAGGCCTTTCCAGGATCACCCTTGGAAAAGTTGTTTAGAGTTTGCCTTTTAAAAAAATGTATTTTATGTCTTTTTTTGTGTATGTTGGTGGGGTCTTTCTTGTCTAGTATATAGCGCTCTTTTCCAATGTGATTTTATTTAAAATTGTAAACTGCTTATATTACATTGTAAGTTTGTGGTATATCAGATTGAATAAATCTGTAATCTGTACTTGCTCTGCATTATTTCCCTGGAGGTGAGTCTTGGAGCCCCTTTCCAACCAACACCCCTGAGATTCTGTCTGGTCCAGGACACACTAATTAGGTGTCAGGCACTGCCATTTTTCAAGATAGTGGCAGAGCAACTTCTTGGACTAGTAAGTATTCTTGGTCCTGAGAAGGAGGGGGATGGTTCAAATTCCAGTCCACTACTAGAAGCTTTCTGGTTGAGGGCTTCCCTGACACACAGTGCATGGGTCAGGTGTGCCAAGGGCCAAATGGACTTAGTGTGGTGGGGAGGGATCTTGGGTCATCTGTCATGAAGCACCACATTTCACATCAGATGACCCTTTGCTCCAATTCGGCATTTCTATTCCAGTCCTGAACTGGTGTAAAAATTCAGTCCTAGGAGAAGAGTAAAACCGTAAGCTAAGCTGTGGGTCTTTTTTTTTTAAATACGCAATGGGAGAAAGTTTTACTCTGCAATCTGTCTACATCTTGCAGGTAAACTTTGCTACTCTTTAGCACAGTTGGTTTTCTGCTTATCTCTTGCATGGAAAATAAGATTAGTATGGGAAAATCTTGAGTAAAGGATAGTGCAGCTTACTGCATCAGGGCCACTTAAGGAAAAGAAATGAAACCTCTGTCCACCCTCAAACCCACCTGTCGAGGGCTGACCAAGATACAGTTGCTTTTCCCAGCTTGTTTTCCTGCCATGGTTCCAGCTCCCCCAGTTTCTGACTTTCTTGTTGGAGCAGCCTCAGCACTATCATCACATACAGCTCTTTCTCTGGACACTAGAGTCTGTGCCGTAGAAATGCTCTTACCAGGGCTGCCCGGCTGAAAAGCCCTGGTTCCAGCATCCTGCTTGAAGATATAGTCAGCATAGGTTCCAGCCTGTTTTGGTGCTGTTGTGTATGTTGTTGTCCCTTCACAACCCGCAGAAGATTTAAAGAGAGGTTTCAACTAAGAGAGAGAGAAACAAAAGACATTGATAAATAACTCCAAATAAAAGCACAACACACTGCAACAAAACTATATTTCAAATATGTCAGTAGAAAAGTAGTCCAAGGCTACATTAAACCCAGACTTTAAAATTGGGAAGCTGGAGAACAAATGAGGGAAACTAGCTGTACAAAGTCTCTCAATCAGAGCAACCAAAGAATCAAGTTTCAAGTTTATTAGGATTTTATATACCGCCTATCAAGGTTATCTAAGCGGTTTTTACAATCAGGTACTCAAGCACTTTCCCTCTCTGTCCCGGTGGGCTCACAATCTATGCACTAATATGACTAGAAGGTTTATAGCACAGCACTAATAAATAATCCTCTGGCAAAATCAGTTTCGGAGATATCATAATTTTAATGGGGAAAATCAAAAACTAGCTTTACATAGTAGATGACAGCAGATAAAGACCCGAATGGTCCATTCAGTCTGCCCAATCTGATTCCATTTAAATTTTTTCTTCTTAGCTATTTCTGGGCAAGAATCCAAAGCTTTACCCGGTACTGTGCTTGGGTTCCAACTGCTGAAATCTCTGTTAAGACTTACTCCAGCCCATCTACACCCTCCCAGCCATTGAAGCCCTCCCCTGCCCATCCTCCCCCAAACGGCCATACACAGACACAGACCGTGCAAGTCTGCCCAGTACTAGCCTTAGTTCAATATTTAATCTTATTTTCTGATTCTAGATCCTTTGTGTTCATCCCATGCTTCTTTGAACTCAGTCACAGTTTTATTCTCCACCACCTCTCTCGGGAGCGCATTCCAGGCATCCACTACCCTCTCCGTAAAGTAGAATTTCCTAACATTGCCCCTGAATCTACCACCCCTCAACCTCAAATTATGTCCTCTGGTTTTACCATTTTCCTTTCTCTGAAAAATATTTTGTTCTACATTAATACCCTTCAAGTATTTGAACGTCTGAATCATATCTCCCCTGTCTCTCCTTTCCTCTAGGGTATACATATTCAGGGCTTCCAGTTTCTCATCATACGTCTTCTGGCGCAAAAAATATACAATAAGAAAAGTCCATTATTAAAATGGACTTTGGAAAATCCACCGTTTATTTCTAAGATGAGCAGCATAAGATCTGTTTTACTCTCTGGGATCTTTCCAGGTAATTGTGACCTGGGTTAGCCACTTTTGGAAACAGGATACTGGGCTTGATGGACCTTTGGTCTGACCCAGTATGGTAACTTATGCTCTTATGATTAAGTCAATTAAAGGGGAATTTATCAACAGGCACTGTGTTAGTGCTTGCTAAATGCTAAGGTGCCCATCAATTAATGACTGGATGATGCATCATAGACTAGTTTTGAATCTTGCAAAAACAGAGTTGATGTTGGTAGGAAGGATTGAAGATCCATTATGGCCAGAAGTTGATGAGATAGATAGCATGGTGTTTATAGTACGAAAGAAAATGAAAGTTTTAGGTGTTTGGTAGGTGTTTGGATAGATTCTTTTTTATCCGTGAAGGATCAAATTTTATTTGTTGTTAAATCTGCTCTCTTTCAGATGGGGCTTTTGAGCAGATTAAAATCAATTCTATCCTCACCTTCATTGTTGTGTTACAAAGGTTGGTTTATTGTAATGCACTGTATTTGGGTATGTCTAAACGGTTTACAATAAAATTAATAAAATTAAAAATAAAACCAGCTCTTAAAAAGAGGAGAAGCCAACGCGGCATGCGCTGGTACTGGTGCCGAGTGCAGGAAGAGGCAGCGTGCTCGTGTAGCCAGGGAGAGCCAGGGAAAGCCGGAGAACTAGCGGAAAGAGCAGACGAAGGAGGTAGGAGGGAGCACAAGACTCGGGGAAGTGGCGAGAGTATGCTCCGCCCATTCCCATCGCATCAGAGCAGACTCCCCCTTAAAAAGGGGAGGAGCCAACGGCGTGCAGCTGTTCGGCGCGCGGAAAAGGCCTCGCCTTAGCGAGAGCGTCTTTGCAAAGGGCCTTTGAAAGGGACAAGTCGCTACTACCAAGAACACCGGAGGAGGACAGAAGGGTAAAGAAGCAGCAAGCGGCAAGCACAGAAGGTAAGGAAGAGACAGACACAAAGGGAAGAACCCACACTAATTAAGGTAAGGTAGAGCGAAAACAGCACACACAAGAAAAGCAGCAAGGCAAGGAAGCGGCAGGCACAGAAGAAAAGGGGGAGACAGGCGCAGTACTACACACCTACATGAGACACAAGCACACAAAGGTCCCAACACAGCAACACCAACACACTCTCTACAAGCAGGAAGACAACAGACAAGAAGTCAGAAGGTAAGGGGGAGGCAGGCGCAGTACCGCACACCTAGAAGAGACACAAGCACACAAAGGTCCCAACACAGCAACACAGACTCTCTACAAACAGGAAAACAGCAGACAGGAAGTCAGAAAACAACCAGTCAACAGAGACAGAAGGCTCACAACAAATCACTTGGACAACTCAGAAGGGAAGCAAGAAATGGAAGCCCAAGGAAGTCAGAAGATGAGCTTCCCTGTCTTCTGTACCGGCTGCAATATGTATGACTACCTCCCTTCGGGGATCCGGGCATACATTTGCAGTCGGTGCATGGAGGTGGATTTCTTGAAGCGGCAAGTACGACTACTAGAGGAGACAGTGACGGAACTAAAAGAACTCCTCATCTTTGAAGATAGAATCCGAGAACAAGAGACGTTTCTGGTGGAGTTCAGTCCAAACGAGGAGGTCAAGGAACTAGAAAGATTCATTGAGGAAGCTCATCAGCAACACATGGAGATCCCAGGGCTGGAAAGCTGTAACCAAGCAACTCAGGAAGAAGGCCTGGATGAGAGGAGAGAACCTGAGGTAGGGGACGACCATATGACAGGAGGAAGAGGGGGAACGCAGGATGACGTCCCCCCACCCAAAGAGCCAAAGTCAATTTCAAATGTATTGCAGGAGGAAGACGATTGGCCCAACACCATGGACGTGGACTTACGACCCCCAAGGAACCCCAAAATAAAGAAGATGGGGGATCATCGTAAGTGACTCCATTATACGTCACATGGACAGCCACCCCACAGGAGGAAGAGAGGACAGAATCGTCTTCTGGAGCAAGAGTGAAGGATGTGGCCAACAGGATCTCCAGGATCATAGACAGCGCAGGGGGAGAGGACACTGTTGTGCTTATCCACGTGGGAACCAACGACGTGAGCAGGCAAAAGTATGACAGGGAAGAACATAAGAACTGCCATCTCCGGATCAGACCCACGGTCCATCGAGTCCGGCGATCCGCACATGCGGAGGCCCAGTCAGGTATACACCTGATGTAGTTTTAGTCACCCATATCCCTCTATGCCTCTCGTAAGGAGAAGTGCATCTAATTTGCCTTTGAATCCTAGCACAGTGGATTCCTTAATAACCTCCTTTGGGAGAGCATTCCAGGCGTCTAACACTCGCTGCGTGAAGCAGAACTTCCTGACATTTGTCCTGGACTTGTCCCCCCTTAGCTTCAAACCATGTCCTCTTGTCCGTGTCACGTTGGACAATGTAAATAATTTATTTTCCTGCTCTATTTTATCGATGCCTTTCAGTATTTTGAACGTCTCGATCATGTCCCCTCGCAGCCTCCTCTTCTCAAGGGAGAACAGTCCCAGTTTCTTGAGTCGTTCCTCATATTTCAAGTTCTCCATACCTCTTATTAGCTTCGTTGCTCGTCTCTGCACCCTCTCCAGCAGTTTTATATCCTTCTTTAGGTTGGGAGACCAATGTTGGACACAGTATTCCAAGTGTGGTCTGACCATTGCTCTATAAAGCGGCATTATAACTTTCTCCGATCTACTCGTGATTCCTTTCTTTATCATGCCTAACATTCTGTTTGCTTTCTTTGCCGCTGCCGCGCATTGTGCCGATGGCTTCAGGGTCCTATCTATCAGTACACCCAGGTCCTTTTCTTGTTCGCTCTTACCCAGAGTTGCGCCTGACAATCTATACTCGTGTTCCTTATTCTTACTACCTAAATGCATTACTTTGCATTTCTCCACGTTGAACTTCATCTGCCATTGCTCTGCCCATTTCTCTAACTGATACAAGTCGCTCTGGAGATCCTCGCTATCCTCCTGCGATCTGATTGCCCGGCATAGCTTTGTGTCGTCTGCAAACTTATGATCTCACTGGATATTCCGTCTTCCAGGTCATTGATATAAATATTAAATAGGATTGGCCCAAGTACCGAGCCCTGGGGCACACCACTAGTCACTTTCTCCCAGTCTGAGAACTTCCCATTTATGCCCACTCTCTGCTTTCTATTTTCCAGCTATTTGCCTATCCACTTTTGTATATCTCCCTCTATTCCATGGCTTTGTAGTTTCCTGAGAAGTCTTTCATGTGGAACCTTGTCGAATGCTTTCTGGAAGTCCAAATATATTATGTCCACCGGCATTCCACTATCAATTTGCTTGTTCACGGTCTCAAAAAATTGAAGTAAATTCGTTAAACATGATTTCCCTTTCCTGAACCCATGTTGACTGGGTTTCAGCAAGTCGTGTGTATCTAAGTGCCGGACTATGCTATCCTTGATCAGTGCTTCAACCATCTTTCCAGGGACAGACGTAAGGCTCACAGGTCTGTAGTTGCCCGGTTCTCCTCTTGATCCTTTTTTGAAAATTGGCGTGACGTTCGCTATCTTCCAGTCATCTGGTATCTATCCAGTTCTGATTGTCAGATTGGCAAGTTTTTGCAATAACTCTCCGATTTCAACCTTCAATTCCTTTAAGACTCTTGGGTGAATTCCATCTGGTACAGGGGATTTATCACTTTTAAGTTTGTCGATCTGGTAGTATATCTGGTCCAACTCCACTTCAACTGTGGTGAGGCTGTCTTCTATTACTCCACTAAACACTTTCACTGCTTCTGGTATTTTTGCAGTATCCTCCTCCGTAAAGACGGACGCAAAGAAGGAATTTATCTTCCTTGATGTACCCTTTTCTTCCCTGGTCGTCCAGGGGTCCCACCGCCTCTTTTGCGGGTTTTTTCCCTTTCACGTATCTAAAGAAGGGCTTGAAGTTTTTGGCCTCTTGCGCTATTTTTTCCTCATAGTCCTTTTTGGCATCCCTCACCGCCTTGTGACATTTCTTCTGATCATCTTTATGTTTTTTCCATGCTTCGGTCGTTTTCATGTGTTTCCATTTTTTGAAAGAGTCCTTCTTTTCTTTTATGGCTTCCCTCACCTGTCTGGTAAGCCATGCCGGTTCTCCCTTACCTTTTGTTCTCCCTTCTTTGGAGATCCTCGGAATGTGGAGATTTTGTGCTTCTGTGATAGTATTTTTCAGTAGGGACCATGCCTGGTCTATCGTTTCAAGTTTGTCCACCTTTTTCTTGAGTCGTTGTTTCACCATGGCTCTCATGCGATCGTATTTGCCCTTTTTAAAGTTTAAGGTTTTGGTTAAGGTTTTGGCACGTTTTCTATTCCCGATGTCAAGCTTAAAGTTGATCACATTGTGATCGCTCGTCCCCAGCGGTACCGTAACTTCTACTTCTTCAGTGGTCCCGTGAGGCCATTTAGTACCAAGTCCAGGGTGGCGTCGCCTCTTGTCAGCTCTTTTACCATTTGTTCCAGGAAGCAATCCCCTAGCGCCTCCAGGAACTTGGCCTCCTTGCCGCAGTTGGAGGTTCCTAGTTTCCAGTCTATCCTCGGGAAATTGAAGTCTCCCAATATTATTACATTGCCCGTCTTGCATTCTTGTTTGATTTCCTCTATCATTTCTGAGTCAGTTTCCTCCGCCTGTCCTGGAGGACGATAGTAAAGACCAATTTTCGTGTCTGTGCTGTTTTGGCCAGGAATCTTGATCCAGAGGGACTCTAGCTTCTCTTTCGTTTCCGTCGTAGCCACTTCAACAGATTCTACTCCTTCCTGAAATATAGGGCAATACCTCCACCTTTCTGCCCTACTCGATCTCTTTTATATAGTTTGTATCCCTGTAGTACTGTGTCCCATTTGTTTTCTTCATTCCACCATGTTTCTGTTATGCCAATGATTTTCCAACTTATCATGTCTTGCTATTGTCTCTAGTTCCCCCATTTTGTTTCCTAGACTTCTAGCATTCGTATACATACATTTGAGTTCTCTTCGTATTATCTTTTTGGACTTTCTACTCTTTGCTGTCCCTACTGTTTCTTTCACGGTATCCTTAACCGCTCCAGTGTTGTCTCCCTTGTTTGCTGTGCGGTGATCCCCTCCTGTGTCTGAGTTGTCCCTTCCTGCCTTGTCTTCCTTATTTGCTGTGAGGTTGTCCCCTCCTGTGTATGAGTAGTAGCCCATGGTTCCTTCATCGGGGCATCCTGTCGTCCGTGCCATCGACTGGTGGTCGACTGTCAGCTTTCCCCTATTTCCCCTACTAAGAGATGAAGGGCCAACTCCGCTCACTCGGAAGAAAACTGAAGATCAGGGAGGTGAAGGTGGCCTTCTTCGAGATCCTCCCGGTACCAAGAGCGGATGGAAAGAGACAAGGGGAATTGCAAGCAATCAACGCCTGGATGAGACGATGGTGCGAAGAGGAAGGTTTTGATTTCGTGCGCAACTGAACGGCATTCTGGGAAAAAAGCAAGTACTACAGAAAGGACGGACTACACCTCAACAAGGAAGGAGCAAGAGTATTGGCAGGCAACATAAAGAAGGCCATCGAGAAGGCTTTAAACTAAAAGACAGGGGAAAGCCGACAATCGACTACCAGTTGATGGCCCGGGTGACAGGATGCCCCGAAGAAGGAACCACGGGCAACTACTCAGACACAGAAGGGGACGACCTCTCAGCAAATAAGAGAGACAATGCAGGAAGGGACAACTCAGACACTGGAAGGGACGACCACACAGCTAACAAGGGAGACAACGCAGGAGCAGAAAAGGATACTGTGAAAGAAACAATAAAGACAGCTAAGCATAGAAAGTCCAAGAAGGTAACACAAAGAGAACTCAAATGTATTTATACGAATGCTAGAAGTCTGGGAAACAAAATGGGTGAATTAGAGACAATAGCAAGACACGATGAACTGGAAATCATTGGCATAACAGAAATATGGTGGAATGAAAAAAACAAATGGGACACAGTACTACAGGGATACAAACTATACAGAAGAGATCGAGTAGGGCAGAAAGGTGGAGGTATTACCCTATATGTTCAGGAGGTAGTAGAATCTGTTGAAGTGGTTACGACGGATAGGAAAGAGAAGCTGGAGTCACTCTGGATCAAGATTCCAAGTAGCAATGGCGCAGACACAAAAATTGGCCTTTACTATCGCCCCCCAGGATAGACGGAGGAAGCAGACTCAGAAATGATAGAGGAATTCAAGCAAGAATGCAAGACAGGCAATATAATAATCTTAGGAGACTTCAATTTCCCAGGGATAGACTGGAAGCTAGGAACCTCCAACTGCGGCAAGAAGGCCAAGTTCCTGGAGGCACTAGAGGATTGCTTCCTGGAACAAATGGTAAGAGAGCTGACAAGAGGCAACGCCACCTTGGACTTGGTCCTAAATGGCCTCACGGGACTGACAAAAGAAGTAGAAGTTACGGTCCCGCTGGGGACGAGCGATCACATGATCAACTTTAAACTTGACATCGGGACAGGAAAACGTACCAAAACCTTAAGCACAACTTTAAACTTTAAAAAGGGTAAATACGAACGCATGAGAGCCATGGTAAAACAACAGCTCAAGAAAAAGATGGACAAAATTGAAACGGTAGATCAGGCAGGGTCCCTACTGAAAAATACTATCACGGAAGCACAAAATCTCTACATTCCGCGGATTTCCAAAGAAAGGAGAACGAAAGGCAAAGAAGAACCGGCATGGCTTACCAGACAGGTGAAGGAAGCTATAAAAGAAAAGAAGGACTCTTTTAAAAAATGGAAATGAACAAAAACAACCGAAGCTTGGAACAAACATAAAGATGATCAGATGAAATGTCACAAGGCGGTGAGGGATGTCAAAAAGGACTATGAGGAGAAAACAGCGCAAGAGGCCAAAAACTTCAAGCCCTTCTTTAGATACGTAAAAGGGAAAAACCCCGCAAAAGAGGCGGTGGGACCGCTGGACAACCAGAGAAGAAAAGGGTACATCAAGGAAGACAAACAGATTGCAGACAGGCTAAATTCCTTCTTCGTGTCCGTCTATACAAAGGAGGACACAACAACGATACCAGAAGCAGTGGAAGTGTTTAAAGGAGTAATAGAAGACAGCCTCACCACAGTAGAAGTGGACTTGGACCAGATATACTACCAGATCAACAAACTTAAAAGTGACAAATCCCCTGGACCGGATGGAATTCACCCGAGAGTCCTAAAAGAATTGAAGGTTGAAATCGGAGAACTATTGCAAAAACTTGCCAACCTAACAATTAAAACTGGGCAAAGTATTTGAATAGTTTTCACAGTAAGGATGATTTTATGTATTATTGAATAGGGACGGAGTGGTGGGGGATTATTATATTCAATTAGAATGATATAAATTTTAGATTTCTTACATAATATTTAAAATATTATAGAATATTAATTTGTAATGAAATGTTAAACTTTATGCTTATATGAGAGTTAATCAAGTGTGTATCTTTAAGTTCATATGAGTTTAATTGCTACACTTGTTGTAACATAAAAAAATGAATAAAGAATAAAAAACAAAACAAAAAACAACTGGGCAGATACCAGACGACTGGAAGATAGCAAAAATCAAGCCAATTTTCAAAAATGGATCGAGAGGAGAACCGGGCAACTACAGACCTGTGAGCCTTACGTCTGTCCTTGGAAAGATGGTTGAAGCACTGATTAAAGATAGCATAGTCCGGCACTTAGATGCACACGACCTGATGAAAGCCAGTCAACATGGCTTCAGGAAAGGGAAATCATGTTTAACAAATTTACTTCAATTTTTTGAGACCGTGAACGAACAAATTGATAGTGGAGAACCGGTGGACATAATATACTTAGACTTCCAGAAAGCTTTCGACAAAGTTCCACACGTAAGACTTCTCAGGAAACTACAAAGCCATGGAATAGAGGGGGATATACAAAGATGGATAGGCAAATGGCTGGAGAACAGAAAACAGAGTGTGGGCATAAATGGGAAGTTCTCCAATTGTGGGAAAGCGACTAGTGGTGTACCCCAGGGCTTGGTGCTTGGGCTGATCTTATTTAATGACCTAGAAGAAGAAACATCCAGTGAGATCATCAAGTTTGCAGACGACACCAAGCTATACCGGGCGATCAGATCGCAGAAGGATAGCGAGGAACTCCAGAGCGACTTGTGTCATTTAGAGAAATGGGCGGAGAAATGGCAGATGAAGTTTAATGTGGAGAAATGCAAAGTAATGCATTTAGGCAGAAAAAATAAGGAATACGAGTACAGAATGTCAGGTGTAGCTCTGGGTAAGAGCGAACAAGAAAAGGACCTGGGTGTACTGATAGATAGGACCCTGAAACCGTCGGCACAATGTGCAGTGGCGGCAAATAAAGCAAATAGGATGTTGGGCATGATAAAGAATAGAATCACAAGTAGATTGGAGAGGGCCATAATGCCGCTTTATAGAACAATGGTCAGACCCCACTTGGAATACTGCATCCAACAGTGGTCTCTCAACCTAAAGAAAGATATAAAACTGCTGGAGAGGTTGCAGAGACGAGCAACAAAACTAGTAAATGGTATGGAGAAACTGGAATACGAGGATCGACTTAAGAGACTGGGATCAAGAGGGTATGGAATGAAGCTAAGGACAAGGGACAAGTTCAGGACAAATATCAGGAAGTTCTGCTTCACACAGAGAGTGGTTGACACTTGGAATGCTCTCCCAGAGGAGGTTATTGCAGAATCGACTGTCCTAGGATTCAAAAGCAAACTAGATGCACATCTCCTTACGAGAGGCATAGAAGGATATGGGTGACTAAAAATTACGCCAGGTGTACACCTGGCAGGGCCTCCGCGTGTGCGGATCACCGGACTTGATGGACCGAAGGTCTGATCCGGAGATGGCGCTTCTTATGTTCTTAATAGATAAATTAAATGAGACTAACACGAAACCAGGAGGAAAAGGGGGAAAGGGAAACATAATTACATCGAGATAATTTAAAAATTAAGGGAGATGGGAAATCAAAACAGGGTGGGAATCGCTTCTTGGAAAAAGTTTTGTCAACGTCGGCTGGAACGTTCAAAGTCAAGTGATAAAAGTGTCTTTGAATAAAAATGATTTGGATCTGCACACAGTATTTGAGGTGCGGCCGTACCATAGAGCGACACAAGGGCATTATAACATTTTCATCTTTGTTTTCCATTCCTTTCCTGATAATTCCTTAGTATTCTATTTGCTTTCTTAGCAGCCGCCGCACATTGAGCTGAGAGTTTTAACTTATCCTCAACAATGACACCTAGATCCTTTTCCTGGGCACTGACTCCTAACACAGAACCCAGCATCACATAGCTATAGTTCGGGTTCCTCTTTACCACATGCATCACTTTGAACTTGCTCACATTAAACGTCATCTGATTGTAAAAACTGCTTAGATAACCTTGATAGGCGGTATATAAAATCCTAATAAAACTTGAAAACTTGATTTTGACACCCAGTCTTCTATTCTCACGAGGTTCCCTTGCAATTTTTCACAATCCTCTTACCATTACTTTAAAGACTTATTTCAAGGGATTTGTGTCCTAGAGATTAGATACTTACAATTACACTTCTCCCTCTGTATCTGCAGGGGTTAGGTGCAGAGCAGGACTGCGAAGTGTGAAAAACCGCGAATAACTTTTTGGCCAGCTCTGACCCACCCCCGCCTCCTCCTGTGTCCCCAGAACCTTACCTGGTGGTGTAGCGGTGAAGCAGGGCAGGAGCAATCTTCCTGTGCTCCTGCCCCGTGCAGAGCCGTCACCAAACAGGAATCCCAAGAAAATCATTTGAACTTTCTACAGTGCCTTGCGGTCAGAGATGCATAAAACCCACTGGTCCGGGAATAAAGTTGGACTGTACAAGAAATATTATGTTATGTAAGGGGCTCAACAGTTCCTTTCCATATGACTTAGGAGTAGAAGTGAAGTGTGCTTTCGACGCCTAACTCCTCTCACCTTGGGTTCTGCACTCCCTACCCTCTTTGTCATGTCTTGTCTGTCCAAGTTAGATTGTATGTTCTTCCGAGCAGAGACTATCTACAAATGTCAAAAAGTACAGCACTGCATTCGCCTTTCAGCGCTATATAAATGATAAGTAGTACTAGTAGTGCTTCAAATATACCCCCCATTGGTGGTCTCGGAGATTTTAAGCTGAAAATTAAAGCAGATATTTCAGAGGTTCCTAGACTCTTTAAGATGCATTCATGCTTTCAAAAGGGAGTGTCTGGGTTCATCAAAGAACAAATTCCTAAAACAAACCACGAGGGAGATCAGGAGGAATCTTAAAGGGATTCTCAGAGAGGGAGCATAAAGGGCTCCGAGCTCTGCTGGGAATCAAATGTTTGTGGAAGTAAAAGGATACATGGAATAAAGATCATCCAGTGTGTTCAAACATGAAGGGCTGCAGTAAATAGGAACTATTTCGTTTGGAATCCCACAATCTTTTGTGCTGTTGTCATTATTCAATACCACAAGAGCATATCCACAGATCCCCCCATCCCACTGCTGGAGAAACCCTAGGAAGTCCCACTGACTGCATAACAGTCCAGCAGTCCCAGATGTATGCACTTGTCTTGTGAGGTGCTCGTTACAGTTCTAGAATCCTAAACTCAAATGCAAGGGCAAGACATGTCCTTGACTATTAAAAGACAGAAAAGCTGTATGCAGTGTTCTCCCCAGAAATTTTTTCCAACCGGGTAGCATGAAAAAGTAGCCGGGTGGGGCGGGATGGGGAAATTTGGTGGTGGAGAAAATTAACCCCCTCTTTTACTAAGGTGCACCAACTTTTTTAGCACGTGCAAACTCTCATGCTATGCAGGAAAACTAACACCAGCTTAATGCTGGCATTAGCATCTAGTGCATGTGGTAATTCTGCGCGCGCTAAGCACACGCTAAAACCATTTTTGCAACTTAGTAAAAGAAGCCCTAAATGTGTACTATTTTTATTAGTTAATTATTATTATTTTCCAATGCTCAATATGACTTCCTTTTTTAAGGTTTGACACTTGTGCCAGAATATTTTTACTAAATTTAAGAAGCATCCAATGCTAGAAGGGAATAATTAGGCAGCCATTGGCTGGCCCAGAACTACCTCTGCAATGTCAGAATTGACGTCAGAGGTGAAGTCTTGTGAGTCTGGCACTTGTACGCGCCTGGCCTGGCTCCGGGAGGCAGGAAGAAAAAGATTGCAAAGGCAACGCAATCGACTCACATTGCCTTTGCGATCGACCATTTGGGCACCCCTGCTGTTATGGTATCCTGTCCTGACCTGAGGAAAGGGGTTTAGTCCCAAAAAAACTGCCTTATTTCAATTTCCTATTTATAAACTTTAATTAATACAGTTACAATACTACTTGATTCTACGTAAAGCAACAAAAAAATTTTTTTTTCTACCTTTTGTCATTTCTGCTTTAATCATCTTCTCTTCACTCTCTTCTTTCTATTCAGCGATTGTCCTTGCTTCCTTCCATGCAACATCTGTCCTCTCTTTGTCCCTTCCACCCAGCCTCTGCCCTCTCTCTACCCCTTCCATCTACTGTCCACTCTCTCTCTGCCCCTTGCATCCACTGTCCACCCTCTCTGCCCTTTCCATCCAGTGTTTGCCCTTTCTCTGTTCCATATGGCATCTTCCCTCTTTCTATGTCCCTTCAATAAATTGTATATCCTGTGCCCTTTCTCTCCTTTGTTCATGATTCATTTCAGCTTCACCCCCTCCCCTATGCTCTGGCATCTCTCTCTTCTCCTTTCCTTCCTTCCTTCCCACTCCACCCCGTGGTCTGGCATCTCTATTTCCTTCCCTTCTTTCTCCCCATGCCCTGGCAACTCCCTCCTCCCCCTCCCCTCATATGCGCTCACACCCCTCCCCCCCTCCATGGTCTGATAGCTCCTTTCCTTTCCCTCCCTCCTATAGTCTTGGTGTCTCTTGCCTCTCCTCTCCCTTCCCTGGTCTTCCTTCTCCCTTCTCTCTCCCCAATTGGGTGCTGCTGCAGCAGCACTTCTCATCCCCCTCCCCAATTGGGTGCTGCTGCAGCATTTCTCCTCCCCTTTCCCCTCCCCAATTGGGTGCAGCAGCAGCACTTCTCTTCCCCTCCCCCCTCCCCAATTGGGTGCAGCAGCAGCTTTTCTCTTCCCCCCATTGGGTACACCAGCTTTTCTCTTCCCCCTCCCCCCCAAAAAATTGGGTGCAGCAGCAACATTTCTCTTCCCTTCCCCCCAAAATGGGTGCAGCAGCAGAATATTTCTCTTCCCCCTCCCCTCCCCTATTCGGTGCAGCAGCAGCATTTCTCTTCCCATCCCTTCCAACTCACAAACCCGTCGGTAGAGTCACTAGGGAAGTTGTAAGCTTCCCTCCATCGCTGACCTATCTTTCATAGATCAGCAATGGAGGGAAGTTTACAATTTGCTGCTTTTACTTGCTTCGGGCCTTCCTCGTTGCCGGGTCCTGCCTACTTTGTTTCCGCGAAGGCAGGACCCGGCAGCGAGGAAGGCCCGAAGCAAGTAAAAGCAGCAAGGTGTAAGCTTCCCTCCGGGGCTCTATCGTGTGCGTGCCGGCTTTCCTTCTCTTCCCTCTGATAAGTTGCACCCGTTGGGGGGGGGAGGCAAGAGAAGGTAAGCCAGCATGCACACGATAGAGCCCAAGAGGGAAGCTTACAACTTGCAACTTTTACTTGCTTCGGGAACTTCCTTGCTGCCGGGTCCTGCCTTCGCGGAAACAAAGTAGGCAGGACCCGGCAATGAGGAAGGCCCGAAGCAAGTAAAAGCATGCTGGCAAAAAAAAAAAAAAAAAAAGGCAGGCATCAAACAAAATTTTCGGCAGAGTAAGCCCAGGAAGGAGCATCGGCGGCAGCAGAAGGATTCGCCAGGTGGTCATCTAAATTAGCTGGGCGGTGCGCCCGGCTAAAAGGACCTGGGGAGAACACTGTGTATGGTATGTGAAATAGTCCTGCTAGTTACCGGTGTAGCACTTGTGTCCTGTAATGGAATGCAAAATCTTTTCTTCTTTTCAGGAGCCTCTGCTGGATCCACTGGCTCATTCATTTTGGAAACAACAAACTCCAAATCAGACTGGCATTGCAGACTGAAAAAGACAAGAAGGAGGGTAGCTTACAATCCTGAACATTATTCTCCACCTAATTCAGAACAAGGGATCACAAATTAGATATTGAAATATGCAGACAAACACTACACTGGAAACTCCAGGAAGTGAGACTGTATATGCAATGAAATATTAGATAAACAGAAACAAAAATGGATTTCTTCCAGTACTGAGCAAAATATAAAGACATTAGAGTCATTCCATGTCAGGGTACTAAGAGAATTTTCCTAAGATTTTAGATTCCTAAGTGCAATACTCTTTGAGCTAGACCCACTTCAATGTTCTCCCCAGAAATTTTTTCTAGCTGGGTGGCATGAAAAAGTAGCTGGGTGGGGTGAGGCAATTTAGTGGGGGGAAAATTAAATGTGTACTATTTTTATTAGTTAATTAGTGTTTAAGCCCGTTACATTAACGGGTGCTAGAGTACATGTCTGTATGGGTTTTTTTTTATTTGTCTCTCTCTCCTTGGATGCTGTCTGTCTGTCATTCTGTCTGTCTCTCCCTGGCCCCCTGTCTGTCTATCTTTATTTCTAACTCTATCCTCTTCCCTCAATCCTGCATGTGCCCTTTTTTCTTTCTCTTCCCCACTTCCTTCCAACGTCTGCTCCCCCTGTCCCTCAGACTTCCATTCAATGTCTGTCTCCCTCTCTCTAACCCTTCTATCTACTGTTCACCCTCTGTCTTGCCCCTTCCATTCACTGCCCTCTCTTCTCTTTCCATCCAGTGTCCGCCCTCTCTCTCTCTCTGTTCCATATGGCATCTCCTCCTTCCTTTCCCCCTTCCTTTTCCCTTGGTCTGGCATACATTCCTCCTTCCCTCCATGCCCTGCCATCTCTTCTTCCCTCCAAGCTATTCTCTCCCCCTCTGCTCCCTTTCCTCCTTGAACTTCATCGGGCAGCAGCAGCAGCATTCACAATTCATTGCTGTTGCCAGCTTCAGGTCTTCCTCTCTGTCGGGTCGTCTTCATGAAACAGAAAGTAGGCAGGATCCGCCAGAGAGGAAAGCCTGAAGCCGGCAACAGCAGCGAATTGTAAACGCTGCTGCTGCCCGAAGAAGCCAGGCCTTGAAAAACCCGAGGCAGACCGCTTCTCTTCCCTCCCAGCCCAACCCCCGCTGATTCGGCTCCCTTACCCTTACCCTGCGTCGCGGAAGCGTGAAGACTGAACGCCGGCAATCGGGGTGGCGAGGACGCGGCTCAGGAGACTGTGAGGTGTTGGCGTGTGGTGGCGCTCCACAAAGCCCTCCTCCCGGCAGCCGCCGCCAGCACCAATCGGGACCAAGCTTGCCTGCGCTTCCTCCAGCGGTTGGTGAGTGAAGGCGGGAGGAGGGGAGTGGCTAGAGTGATCTAAAATGGAATACGGCCATGGATCAGAAATCACAACGGCAGGGATCACGAAATTTCAAGAGTGCATGCGCGCTCTAGGGTTTTATTATATAGGATTATTTTCCTATGTTCAATATGACTTCCTTTTTTAAGGTTTGACACTTGTGCTGGAAGAACGGGGCGGTGCTTCCCACAGCGCCGGAAAAACATGTCGCATCTCATGCGCGCTGCTATAAACCGGCACCTGCACAATCAGCTGCACATGGCCACGGCAAACACCGACAAAAGAGAGCCTCGAAATAAGCAGGACTACTACTGCTGCACTGAAACCCAACGAGAACAAGTGCGAGCATGACATCGCACCGCTACTGCCGCGCTGTAACCAACAAGGAAACCAAGCGCGTTTGTGCAAAGGGCGGGAAAGTCCCGGCTCCCTCAACGGATTTCTAGTCATAAAACTTAGCTTCAATAAAATATCAATTCCTTAAATGTACGTTGACCGATCCCACAGTACTAAGACTCCCAAACAGAACCTGAAGTTCAAACAACAGTAAAAAACACATACATACTCACAAGCTTGTTGTTAGGGCTGGTTGAAGCCAGTTAGAGCTGATTGTGCAGCACTAACAGGGCAGAATGTAGCAACTGTGGTCTCCCTTTTTTTTTTAAACAGAGAAGGGAAAGAAGAAAAAAAACGAGACCCAGTCAGACCCACTAGCAATGGAGGGAGGGGGGGCCCAGGTGTAACCCCTAAACCCCTTAAGCATTTGTTATATCCCTACAGCATTCTTAAGCATTTGTACCAATCCTCAGCAATTATATAACAGCACGTAACAGCTTTTCCAGCTTGTAACAACCCTGCTGTTCCTCCTGCCTCCTTCAGCCTTGCAATTCCTTTCAACCCAATCAAGCCCCAATCAAGGTTTGAGGGGAGGTTTGACATTGAAAAGTCCTTTCATAAATTTGCAAACCACCGGATGAGCAGAGAGGGGTTTCCCATCAATAGGCTGATGGAAAGCAGCAATTGCACTGAGATGGACTCGGATCAATGTAGACTTGAGGCCAGAGGTGGATAAGTGCAAAAGATAGTCCATAACAGACGATAAGGAGGAATGTTGAGGCTCCTTATCATGAGAGATGCACCACTTAGAAAATCTAGTCCATTTTTGGTGGTAGCATTGTCTGGTGGCAGGTTTTCTAGAAGCTTCTAAAATGTCTCATACAGGTTGAGAAAACTGAAGAGGAGTTATGTTGAAAGGTACCAAGCTATCAGGTGTAGAGACTGCAGGTTGGGATGAAGTAGAGACCCTTGACTCTGTGTAAGCAGAGACGGAAAAACTGGTAGAAGGTATGGCTCCCTGCTGCTGAGTTGAAGTAGAAGGTAATACCAAGGTTGTCTCAGCCACCGAGGAGCTATCAGAATCATGGTGGCATGATCGTTCTTCACCTTGACAAGAGTCTTGAGGATGAGAGGGAATGGAGGGAACGCATAGAGGAATAGATTCGTCCATTCCAATAGAAAATCATCTGCCTTGAGGCGATGAGGAGTGTATATCCTGGAGCAGAACTGAGGCAGCTTGTGGTTCTGGGGAGATGTAAAGAGATCTATCTGAGGAGTTCCCCACTGAGAAAAAATGTGATGAAGAGGCGAGGAATTGAGTGTCCATTTGTGAGGTTGCAGAAGACGACTCAATATGTCTGCCAAACAGTTTTTCTCCCCTTGAATGTAGACAGCTTTCAGGAAGGTGTTGTGAAGGACTGCCCAATCCCAAACCTTCAGAGCTTCTTAGCAAAAAAAAAGATATCCTGTTCCTCCCTGCTTCTTGACATAATACATGGCGACTTGATTGTCCTTCCGAAAGAGGACTACCTGGTCGTGAAGAAGATGTTGAAAAGCTTTGAGAGCATTGAAGATTGCTCTGAGTTCCAACAGATTGATATGACACTGACGATCCATGCTGGACCAGTGGCCTTGAGTATGGAGAACGTTGAGGTGAACCCCCCAAGCGTAGGTCAAGGAATCTGTCGTGAGGACCTTCTGATGAGGTGGCTTCTGAAACAGTAAACCTCTGGAGAGATTGGAAGAGAGCATCCACCAGCGGAGAGACTGTCTCAACAAAGGAGTGTCTGTAATGTGTCAAGAGAGTGGGTCGGAAGCCTGCGCCCACTGAGATGCCAGGGTCCACTCAGGAATTCTGAGGTGAAGTCTGGCAAAAGGAATCACGTGAAATGTCGAGGCCATGTGACCTAGTAGTACCATCATGTGTCTCACTGAGAATGAAGAGCAGGAAGACATTTTGTGACAGAGCTGAAGAAGATCATCCAGACGTTGTTGAGGAAGGAATGCTCTGAGTTGGATAGTGTCCAGAACAGCTTCGATGAACTGTAGATTCTGAGAGTGCTGAAGGTGGGATTTGGGAAAGTTGATTTCAAATCCCAAGCTTTGTAGGAACCACGTAGTCCGCTGGGTCGCTACAATAACCCCCTGAGATGTTGAATTCTTGATGAGCAAGTCATCTAGGCAGGGAAACACCTGAGAACCATGGTTCCTTAGAGCTTCTGCTACCACCACTTGGTACTTGATGAAGACTCTGGGAGATGATGCCAGGCCGAAGGGTAGCACTCTGTATTGAAAATGCAGTGACAGGAGGCCGGATGAATGGAAATGTGAGTGTAAGCCTCCTTGAGATCTAGAGAACATAACCAATCATTCTGATCTAGAAGGGAATAGAGGGATGCCAGGGATAGCATGCAAAATTTTTCTTTGACTAAAAATTTGTTGAGAGCCCTGAGATCCAGTATGGGCCACAGATCGCCCATCTTCTTCGGAACTAGGAAGTAACAGGAGTAAAACCCCTGCTCTGCTGTTCCAGAGGAACTTCCTCAATGGCATGGAGATGAAGCAGAGCTTGAGCTTCTTGAAGAAGAAGAAGTGCGGTCTGGGAAGGATTGGAAGGATACTCTCTTGGAGGAAGCTCTGGTGGAATCTGAGTGAAATGAAGAGAGCATCCTTCCCTGATTATTGAGAGCACCCAGAGATCGGATGTAATGGTCTCCCATCGATGGTAAAAATGATGGAGACGACCTTCTATAGGAGGAACGGAGGACAGAGGCAGAATGATGGATGTTATGCTCTAGTAACATAGTAGATGACGGCAGATAAAGACCCGAATGGTCCATCCAGTCTGCCCAACCTGATTCAATTTAAAAAAAATTTTTAATTTATTTTATTTTTAAAAATTTTTCTTCTTAGCTATTTCTGGGCAAGAATCCAAAGCTTTACCCGGTACTGTGCTTGGATTCCAACTGCCAAAATCTCTGTTAAGACTTACTCCAGCCCATCTACACCCTCCCAGCCATTGAAGCCCTCTTTTGCCCATCCTTCACCAAACGGCCATACACTGACACAGACCGTGCAAGTCTGCCCAGTAACTGGCCTAGTTCAATATTTAATATTATTTTCTGATTCTAAATCTTCTGTGTTCATCCCACGCTTCTTTGAACTCAGTCACAGTTTTACTCTCCACCACCTCTCTCAGGAGCGCATTCCAGGCATCCACTACCCTCTCCGTAAAGTAGAATTTCCTAACATTGCCCCTGAATCTACCAACCCTCAATCTCAAATTATGTCCTCTGGTTTTACCATTTTCCTTTCTCTGGAAAAGATTTTGTTCTACGTTAATACCCTTCAAGTATTTGAACGTCTGAATCATATCTCCCCTGTCTCTCCTTTCCTCTAGGGTATACATATTCAGGGCTTCCAGTCTCTCCTCATACGTCTTCTGGCGCAAGCCTCCTATCATTTTTGTCGCCCTCCTCTGGACCACCTCAAGTCTTCTTACGTCTTTCGCCAGATACGGTCTCCAAAACTGAACACAATATTCCAAGTGGGGCCTCACCAATGACCTGTACAGGGGCATCAACACCTTCTTCCTTCTACTGATTACGCCTCTCTTTATACAGCCCAGCATCCTTCTGGCAGCAGCCACTGCCTTGTCACACTGTTTTTTTCCCCTTTAGATCTTCGGACACTATCACCCCAAGGTCCCTCTCCCCGTCCGTGCATATCAGCTTCTCTCCTCCCAGCATATACGGTTCCTTCCTATTATTAATCCCCAAATGCATTACTCTGCATTTCTTTGCATTGAATTTTAGTTGCCAGGCATTAGACCATTCCTCTAACTTTTGCAGATCCTTTTTCATATTTTCCACTCCCTCTTCGATGTCTACTCTGTTACAAATCTTGGTATCATCTGCAAAAAGGCACACTTTTCCTTCTAACCCTTCAGCAATGTCACTCACATACATATTGAACAGGATTGGCCCCAGCACCGAACCCTGAGGGACTCCACTAGTCACCTTCCTTCCTTCGAGCGACTTCCATTAACCACCATCCTCTGGCGTCTGTCCGACAGCCAGTTTCTGACCCAGTTCACCACTTTGGGTCCTAACTTCAGCCCTTCAAGTTTGTTCAACAGCCTCCTATGAGGAACTGTATCAAAGGCTTTGCTGAAATCCAAGTAAATTACATCTAGCATATGTCCTCGATCCAGCTCTCTGGTCACCCAATCAAAAAATTCAATCAGGTTCGTTTGGCACGATTTACCTTTTGTAAAGCCATGTTGCCTCGGATCCTGTAACCCATTAGATTCAAGGAAGTACACTATCCTTTCTTTCAGCAACACTTCCATTATTTTTCCAACACTGAAGTGAGGCTCACTGGCCTGTAGTTTCCTGCTTCATCCCTGTGACCACTTTTATGAATAGGGACCACATCCGCTCTCCTCCAATCCCCAGGAATCACTCCCGTCTCCAGAGATTTGTTGAACAAATCTTTAATAGGACTCGCCAGAACCTCTCTGAGCTCCCTTAGTATCCTGGGATGGATCCCGTCTGGTCCCATCGCTTTGTCCACCTTCAGTTTTTCAAGTTGCTCATAAACATCCTCCTCCGTGAACGGCGCAGAATCTACTCCATTTTCTCGTGTAACTTTGCCAGACAATCTCGGTCCTTTTCCAGGATTTTCTTCTGTGAACACAGAACAGAAGTATTTGTTTAGCACATTTGCTTTCTCCTCATCACTCTCCACATATTTGTTCCCAGCATCTTTTAGCCTAGCAATTCCATTTTTTATCTTCCTCCTTTCACTAATATATCTGAAAAAATTTTTATCTCCCTTTTTTACATTTTTAGCCATTTGTTCTTCCGCCTGTGCCTTCGCCAAACGTATCTCTCTCTTGGCTTCTTTCAGTTTCACCCTGTAGTCCTTTCTGCTCTCCTCTTCTTGGGTTTTTTTATATTTGAGACTCTTTAAGATGCATGAGCAGCAGAAGGCTGAGGTTTATGTTGTTTCTGCTGCTGTTGTTTCTTGGGAGGCGCTCGATTGTAAGGAGCCGCCCTTGAAGGATAATGTCTCTGGTAGGATGGAAGAGGTCGAGAAGGTTTTGCAGGAGCTGGTTTAGGTTTTGGTCTGACAATTGAAGCAAAAGATTTTTCATGCTCAGACAACTTCTTGGTGGCAGCCTCTATGGATTCATCAAAGAGGTCATTGCCCTCACATGGAATATTAGCCAGACGATCCTGAAGATTGGGGTCCATATCAATGGTGCGAAGCCAGGCCAGGCGGCGCATCGCTACTGAGAATGCAGTGACCCTGGAAGAAAGTTTAAAGGCATCATAAGATGACTGGAGAAGATGTAACCTGAGTTGCGCCAAGGTAGCAATAACTTGTTGAAACTCTAAATATGATATCCTTCCAGGTTTTACAAAAAACCTGGATCAACAATCAGGAACTTAAAATAAGTAGTGAAGATGAAATTATAGTTGAGGACTCTGGAAGCCATCATCGAATTCTGATAAAGGCGACGGCCAAACTTGTCCATGGTCTTACCCTCTCTTCCAGGAGGTACTGTGGCATAGACCCTGGAAGGATGGGTTCTCTTCAATGAGTATTCAACAAGGAGGGATTGGTGAGATAGTTGGGAATTCCCAAACCCCTTGCAATGTAGAGTTCTATACCTCGATTCCAATTTGCTTGGAACAGCAGGGATAGCATAAGGAGTCTCCAGATTTTGTTTGAAAATTTGAGACAGAAGCCTGTTAAGAGAAAGCTTGAGCAACTCTGCAGGAGGTCGAGGCAGATGCGTTTTCTCCAAATACTCTTTAGAATATTTAGAAGCAGAGACTAATTTAAGATCCAGCCATTTGATGGAGGAAGGAGGAAAAGGACAATTGATCCGCCAGAGCATGGCCTCAAGAAGGGCTCGAGAACGAAGGCGATGCCTCTCTGGAGTATTGGTAACCCAAGGAATAGACAGACTTGGAGGAGCCATTGGAAGCAGTTGAGTCCTCGTGGTCTGGAAGTGGTGACCTTGATCGAGGAGTTGGAGGTCTCGAAGAGCTGGAAAGTCTGGACGGAGGCCTGGAGAAGGAGGCTTCTCTCTGGAAGAAGACCTGTGCCTTGATGGATGCCTCGATGAGGGCCTCAATCGACGACGAGAATGCTGCCTGGAAGTAGGTCTCGGATAAGATCGGAGACTTCACCCTATGTCTGGAAACGGGCACTACGGCTGGTGAATGAATAGGGCTTGAAGCTGTAGATTGAAACCCCATAGATTAAGTGGTTTGTATCGAGGAATCTCGAAACACCCCAAGGACTCAACTCCTTGTACAGAGTGTGAGGATTCCTGTCGAGCCACTCACAAAGACTTGACTCCTTGCATAGAGTGTGTAGACTCAGCTCGAGGCAAAGGCAGGGATTCAACCTCACGTGAGACTGCTGATTGCCCAGGCTGGACTGCAGGAAGCAGAGTTGAGGCAGGACTGTATTTGCTCAGTAACTGAACAAATTCCCGCTCTAAAATGGTCTGGATAGTAGCCTGCAATTGTGGATCCGAGTCTGAAACTGGACCACTTGCTGAGGTTAAAGGATCTGAGGTAGCACGAGAAGCATGCTTTGACTTGGAGGATTGATGCTTGGATATCTTAAGGACTACCAAAGGAACCTTCTGCTTAGGTATCTGACCTGAGGGAAGCTCAGGGGATGATAAGGCAGGTGTACTCGAGGCCAAAGACAATCCAAATGAGGAAGGTCTGATGAGACTCGAGGTCGGAGTTGTGGAAACAGGAGGACCCCTCGTTGAAGACTTGACCGAGTCAAAAATCAAGGTCGAGGGTGTAGCTGAAGAGTCCATTCTGAAGAGCTTTTCCACTTGAATCCGACGACTTTTCAGGGCTTGAGGTTGAAGGGTAGCACAGCGCGCACACAACTTCGGACTATGATTAGGTCCAGGACAACGAAGACACCAGCGGTGTGGGTACGTGAAGGAAATCGCACGCTGGCACTGGCTATGCTGGCTGGGACATAGAAGGAAAGATAGCCACTGCGAGGTCGAAGCCCGCTGCCAGTCATCCGATGAAAAAATTAAACTTTTTTTTTTTTTAAACGAACAGAAAAGAAAAGGCACAGCGATTTGGCAAAAAGAAATTAACACAAACCGCAGTGAAGAGAAGGCACGAAGCGAACAAAATTCAGCACAGAGCATCAAAGACAGACTTCTCGGCTCCATAGAAAACTAAGAAATTAGGAGACACGCCCTATGCTGGGCGGGAAGGCACTCGCGCAGGCGCGGTGCGGCAGACTCAAAACTTCTGAGTTTCTAGCAAGTCTGCTTGTGAGGCTGTCCGCATCCAGGCTCCGTGGATGACGTCACCTACATATGAAAATAGGCTGTCTGCTTGTCCTGGGATGAAAAAACAGTGCCAGCACTCAGGGGTAAATTCTCTATTAGTATGTCTAACTTAGGCGTGCTTTAGACGTCCGGTAAACGCAAGTGCCAATCAAACGGTACTTAGGCGTGCGGTAGACGTCCCTACAACCTATTCGCGCAATATAGACGCAGATTTCTGAAACGTCATTAAGACGTCTCCAATGGACCCGTGATAGACGTGGGTACGATTTTTTTTTTTTTTTTCTTAAGATTATACTTTTTTTATACTCTTTATTATCACTCATTCAGCATTGTAAGTATAGGATGATGAAAAAGATAACCAAAACACAGTATACCATTTTGTAAACTATATATTAGTTGATCTAGCAATATCAGTGAGGTAGGGAATGGCAGACAGAGAACACTGCTGTGTTGTATCTTTTTCCTCTAGGATATCAGAATTGTACAGTTTACCATTAATACAAGGAAAAAAATATGTTATGTTTCAAAGGAGAACTAGAAGATGAAACGTACCGAGTGGGTGTTGAACTTACATTATCAGTATGGAAGGTGGGAACCGGTAGATGTATGCTACACAGAAAGCTGTACAAAAATGTCATACTAACCTCCTATTAGAAGTGGAAAGGATAGGACTTTGAACACCATATAAACTTCGTTTAAGTTCCACAAAGACTGGCAGGAAAGGCACCCTAAGTCATCCAATAAGCTTTCTCTCGATTTCCCAGAGACATTATTTCAGAGAGGATAGTTTAGAAGTGATATCTTGCTCAAAAGAACACTCTCCTGGTCTTAAAACATTGCAACAATCAGCTCATTCTTCAGAACAAAGGTAAATCCCATAACTTACACTGGCCCAACTTAGAAACAGAATCAAAACACAGATTAGACTTGAATGTGGCTTCTAGTTCACAGGAAAAGGAAGTAGCAAGCAGCACAATGCTGATCTCATTGTGACATCATCAAGGTGCACCTGGAAGGTAGATATGCCACAAGTAAAAGACAAGCCGGGAGTTGAACTCACAACCTACAGATGATCGATATAGTGCTTTTACTCACTGACCTACACCTGTGTCTCTGGTTCCCCTGTCATAGCATACCTTAGTGATGTGCTAAAGTATACTCTACTTAGCTATCATATCACAGTCAGTTGAGGCAAAAGACTGGTAGCTCAATGGTGTAAAGCACCGTTGTCACGGATGCAACACCCATATTCTTAAGTATGGTTCAATAAATGTAATACAGAGTCAAAATTATGCTGTTTATTTCATCAAACCCAAGCTCAACTTTGTAATGTATTGTGTATAGTCTCGCTAATGTGTTTGTGATGAAAATGAGATGCGATAGGTGTATATCCTATATAATAAAACCCTAGCCGCGCATGCGCACATACCTGCGTGCTTCTGTGATCTCTGCTCTGTGATCAGTAGGTCTGTGGCCAGCAGGAGTGCAGATGCAGCAGCCAGGCGACTCCCCCCTCCCGCCCTCACTCACCACCAAAACCACCACCGCCAAAGCCTCCTCCTTCTGCCCAGCCGGGAGGAGGGCTCCGAGTCGCTGAAGACTGTCCCAGATCAGCTTACACGGTCCCTAAAAAATGAACCTTTTCATCTGAGGCGCGAGGCTGCGGTGACCTCCCTCCCCCGGCTCACTAAGGTTTCGTCTTAAGAAATTCAAATGCGTTGTTGAAAATGCAAGTGACTGTTCTCTGTCATCCTAGACACACCTGCAACACCCCAACAACACACTCCTGCAGCATAAACCCCTCATGTTATAATCAAGTAAAAGACAAGCCGGGAGTTGAACTCACAACCTATGGATGATTGGTACAGCGCGTTTTACTCACTGAGCTACTTAACTCTAGCCCTAACCCTAACCATAAAGTAGCGTCTGACGTCATAGAAGCCGTTAGAATTTTGAAATCGTTTTGGACGTTCATTGGGTGTTCTCAGATCAAATACACCTGTAGATACTTGCAATGATTACCCCTTGTCAAAGCTTGTACGTAAAACCATTTCTGGAGACTCCCATTCCCAAATCCCCAACATAGCTCAGTGCTTAAAAGCACTGCATGTATCTTCCAAAGGTCAGGGATTCAAGTCCTGACTAAGGTTACTAAAGACATAATATTATTTTTTTTTTCCACCCACCCAAACATGCATAGCTAAGCTAAACTATGTGAACCTCACTTCCCAATCTTCATTTATTTAATTTATAACTTGTCATTGTGTTTGGGGGAGGTGAAGTTTCATTAGGTTTACATGGTAAGCTTCTAAGCGTTCTGCTATACTTTTTTGTATAACAGCGATATCGGCGTGGTTTAGGATGTAATCAACAGTGTTGATGTAGCGCGGATCGGCCGCCACAAGCACGCCCAAGCGGCACAAAAACGTCATCGCGTTTTTTTGCGTTATGACATCATAGAATCGCCCGTTCTTCATACGCAGTTATTTCCTCTAAAATGGCAGCCAGGAGACAGCCAAATTTCTCCACAGAGGACTCCAGGCTGCTGGCCAGGCTCTTCTTACCAAACGAGCATCACTACTTTGTAGTGCCTGGCCATCGCAGGTCATACCTGCAGTTCAGGAACTCCTGGACCCGCCTGACCCGGCGGTATAACAGAAGAGCCTCATGTCCCAGGGAAGTAAGTATTCCAAGTCAGGCCCTCACAAATAATCATGTAAAAAGTAATGATGATGGAAACCTGTCTCAATCAAATTGGTCATGTTATTGTGGGTAAATCTTGATTCCTTTTAAAAACTATAATTGTGCATAATAAATCTTTTACATTGAATACTGAAATTAAAGCACATCCCAAAGGAGCAGTAGTAGGATTTCAAATGACAAATTCAGCTCCTAGAAGGCATCTATTCCATTCACAACATGCACACAACTAATTTTTGGGTCACAAGCTTTGCATTTGTAATAGAAACATCTTGAAATCAACTTTGCCAAAGGAAAACAAATATATTAAAGTGCTGCTATGTCATTTCAAATACCTTCAACTTTCCTGTATCAATCTGCTGGTCTAGGGAGATAGTGGCATGACGTTTAAAGTGACAGCGTCAGTACCCTGACGTCAGGGGTTTCAAGCCACGCTGCTCCTTCTGACCAAACTATTTTATTGCCCCTGCTGCATGATTGTAAGCTCACCAGGACATGCTGTAATGTGGGGCAGTGCTGATAGGCTACAGCCTCAACACCCTGGGGTTGTGAGTTCAATCCCACACTCCTCCTTGTGATCCTGGCCATGTCACCTCAAACCCCCCCCCCCCCCCCCCACTGTCCCAGGTACAGTAGAGAGATAGCAATGCCTCCAGCACAGAAAGGGGAAAATGCTGGAGTACGTGAATAAATTCATGTAAAACATGTGGCAGAAGGGGGTGGAGGCAGGCAGCAAAGCGGATAGGGGCTCTTGGAGGGCAGCGTACTCCATTTTTATGTGCTTATAGAGGTCAATACTTAAGTAAACATGTTATGCCACAGTGCTAGATGGCACTCATCATATCCCTCCCTCTCCGTTCTTTCTCTCTCTCTCTCTATTATCCAGGTTGAGGATCTCAGGAAACGGGGTCGGCTGCTGAGGCGCCAGGAGCAGGCCTTCCTTGAGGGGGTGAGGGAGGAATTGCGTGCTGAAGCCGGTGAGTAATGAGTCCAGCGTGTGTTTCTTTGTGATCAGCCTACCAGAATAAATAGATGAAAATGCTTGAGTAGCTGTAAACCATTCTTAATCATAAAATCTGCAGTAAAGCTGCTATTGTGATATCATATCACAATGGCTTTATGGTGTTCTACTTGCCTCACTTACTTATGCTACATTTTGATGTTTACAGTGGAGTAGGTGCTTTGCATCCTGTTATTAGCATTTGAAGAAAATAACGTAGTAAAGAATGTAATGTTCAAAAGTGTTGTGGACATATCTGACTGGATCCTGTTTCCCTCTTGTCAAGCAGCAGCGCAGGCACCCCCTCAGGAGGCACTGCAGGTGATGGAGGGAGCCCCACCCTGGTCCTCGGCGGAGGAGAGGGAAGAAGGGGAGGAAGAAGAGGAGGAGGGGGATTATTCTCCCTGGGAGCCCTCACGACCACCCACACCGCCTGCCCCACCATTGCCCCCTGGACCTCCACCGCCTGCCCCACCACTGCCCCCTGGACCCCCACCGCCTGCCCCACCACTACCTCCAAGACCCCCACCACCATCCCCTGTTGGACCTTCCCCTTCCCCCACCCATAGCCCTTCCCATCACTCTCCTGCCCTTCCTGTTCCTGATCCCATCCCACCCCCTTTCCTTTCTGTTCCCCCCCAGGAGCAGCCCGACCAGCCTCAGGAGGGGGCGGGCAGGGAGATGGAGGCCTACTCTGCCATCTTGGAGGAGGTGCAGGTATTGAGAGGGTGTGTGGAGAGGATAGAACATGCCCTCTTGCGGCTGGTAGCCGAAAGAGGGCATGGTGCCAGCAGCCATACACCCTCTCAATGACTGCACCTCTTCCGCCCCCCCTCGCCTGAGGTAGCTCAAGCTGCTCTTGGGGGGCACCCACCCTCTTTCCCTGCGTTATATGTTATATATGTAAATAGTTTTATAAAAAGAAGTTTATGTTTTTAAAAGTTTTATATTTTAATAAAAAAATTGTTTATAGTTTAAACATGCCTGTGTGGTTTTAACCTTGTAGCATCATCAGTTTAGTGGACAGAGTCCAAGGTAGATAAGGGTTCAGGAGGGACTGCTGAATGGGCCCTTTTCAATATAACAACAAGGTGACATATAGAAAGTTTGACAATCTTTATTGGGGTCTGTCATTCATTCTATTACCTGCTAGCCACTCTGATGTCAAATCATTGCAGAATCTAGGAAAAAAGCAAGTGAATGCAAGGGTATATGCAACTGTAGGTAGATGACGACATCTCAGCTATGATGTGCAAAGTAAGCCAGTCCCTGTTCCAAAGTAAATGGCTACATAAGGAAGAGAATATAAGTCACTGTGGTAGATTTGTTGTTAAGGAATAGGGTTACTGCTAGTAAGAGTTGGCTCCACACCAGGAGAATCCAAATGAGACATGTGGGTTTTTCTTTCTTTCACGGAAGGTGATGGAAGTAAAGGCCAGATACCTCAATCTATCCTCCTGGTTCTTGAGCTGCACTATTTTGGTTAAGCAGGTGTGGAAACCACAAAGATGCTCACAGCTGCACTGCTCTCAGTAATACAAAACTCCATCTGACAATACTGCAGTTGCCTGTCTAAGACACCTGAAAACAGAAAAGAGGAGAAGCTGGTTTACACAAGGTTCACAAACAGGGGGTTCAACCCCCAAGGTCCATATCTGTCCTCCCTTCCCTGAAGCAATGTGTTAACCTCATTTATGTTGAGCTGCTTAGATGTCACCGTGGTATAGTTGTTAAAGCAATAGCCTTAACTCGCTGATGGTGTGGGTTAATATCACCTGTAATCCTCCACTGCTACTGTTTAGAACTCATGTGAGGGAATAGACTAACTGAAAACAAAGTTTGTATGCATATAACAGCAGGAATGCGTGCCATGGTGTTCTATGAGGCCAACATTATCAATTTACTATTGTTCCTGAAAGTCATCAAGGATACCTGTGTGAAGAGAACAATAGAAGTGTGAAACATTTATTTCACTCATCAGAAGAGTGACTCAAGTGAAGAATAGTAGAGTAAGCAAATAAAGGTTACCATATATCATTCTCACCTATAACTGTTTGGCTAGGTGCAAGCTGTTGTGCTGAGCTGCTCATCTGGTCTCTCTCTGGCAAACACATAGGTGATGAGCAGAGTTAACCTGAAATGAAGAATAGAGAGAAACTGTTAACAAAGACCTATGTCTCCAAAATTAAACACTGAAGTTGAGGCAGAACACACACCTAGAAGTAACAGAGCTGCTAACATACCTTTAGACTCCTTATTAAAAATGGCAGCCATTAGGCACTCATTAGGAGTTTTCCACCTGAACCATGTACACTGATTGGATGTCCACTGAATGGCAGTGTTTCCCCCCCCCCAACACACCCGACCTATTTTTATCAATGAGTTAGTACACAGAACCATTCCTCACCTGATTTTAACTTGCCTGTAATTTGATTCTACAAAGAATTAACTTTAGCTCTATGAGTAAACCCTCTCAGATGTATGAACACATCCATTTTACTTACATATCCATATTTCTACCAGCAAAATTTCTACCAGCATGGTCTTTATCAGTCTTCTCAGTCATTTTTGTCAGCCCTGTGGAATGAAGAGTAAGAGATATCAGAAATAAAATAACTATTATAAACAATAGCACACAATGAAAGCCCATAAAGAGAAGTCAGTTTTTGCTGGTTGGTTTCTTTAGTTCTATCATAAGGACACCTAAGTAGCTTACAAAATATCATTCTCACCTGGACTTACTATCTGAGCTGCTTCTAGAAAAGATAAAACAACATATTAGAATGACATGTAGCTTGTTAATGGCTCTGTGGAATAGAGAGAAATGGGAGACAGAGATAGGAAAAAAAATGTAAAAGACTAAGACAGAGTAAAGTCTCAAACATCTGCATAAGCAATAGGACAGAATAGAAAGGAAACACTGCTCACCTGGACCTTCTTATACCCATGCACGCCTATGTAGCGTCTGACGTCAGTAGGGTGGGAAAACTTTCTCAATGCCTATTGGGCGCCGTTCGGGTGCGGTTCCTTGGCCCGCTTCCTAACCACGCCCATCACACCTCATTTGCTGTCCTATGGGGGTGTGTTTGAACGTGTTCTACAAGTAGCCTGAAAAGATGTCTTCACCTTACAACATGGCTCCAAAACGGAAATCGAATTTCTTGCATGGAGAGTTGCAGATATGAAAAATGGAGGTGGGGCAGACCATGACATTATGAAAGCAGGGAGAGTGGTGGGTGTGGGCATCTGTGTGTAACCTGGCCTGGCCCCTTCTTTTCCCTAACAATTGATTCCCCTCCACACTTAACACAAAACCTAAGTCCTCAACAATCCCTCACACCAACACCCAGAAAAATCCATAAACTAAAGAAATACAGATAATGGGGGTGGGGAGGAGTGTCAAAGGCAGAAGGGAGTATAAAGGAGAACAGGCAAGTCATAGCACAAAGTTTCATCATTGAGGAAACGGAACACCACAAACACCAACTCACATGAGGGGGTCTTACATAGGAAAAATGGCTGTGCCAAAGCTTTCTATATACTTAAAGGACGCCTAATTAGCGTCTGACGTCATAGGAACCGTTAGGATTCAAATCTAATTGGATGTGCATTGGATGTCGTTTTGCCATATACAGCTGTAGTGACGTTGTAGTCATTTCCTTCACATCTCTAAGCCTTGATACGAAGCTCTATGTTCTAAACAAAGTTACCTCTATAGCTCTATGCCTTAAGGCATTGCTTTTCATCTTCCATACATCAGGGGGTTCAAGTCTTGAGTAAGGTTAGCAAATAGTTTATATTCATTTCTCAGCCAGGACACCTGGTAACTCTTTAGCCTTGCCTTTACATATCAATATTTTGCTTCAGCTTTTATTATGTGCAGCCATTGTCTAATATTTAATGCAACCTGTTCTCTCTCATGCTGAACACCCTCCCCCACCAAAAACATCCCCCCTAACTGGATCATTCTTCAACACCTGTCCAAGCCCTCTGAAGTTTGATTTAACTCATAGCTGTTGGCCAATGCCTATATTGCATCAAAAGAAACACATTCCTACTAGAATGGCTTGTAGTTAGGAGTAAATGAAAGCATCTCATGCACCTGTGGCTGCAGAATGCTGAGGAGAAACAGCAAATTCCACCACTTCTGAGAACTGTTGGGATGCAAGGAAACAAAAGTGAACAACAAACAGCACTGCAATCGGCTCTCTTTTGAAAGCAAAGAAAAAACAGCACACATTATCAGCACTTAAAAAGAGAATAAACAGATATACACCTTAACATTCAAGCTTCCCTCATTGCAAAATGGAGGTCTTCAGTTGCACAAAACTGACCTCATTGTGACCTCATCATTCTGCACCTTCAAAGTAGTATGCCACAATTAAAAGATGTGCTGGGTGTAGAACTCACAACCTCTGGATGTTAGGAGCACAGGCTGGCGCCTAACACATAGAGCTACAGCTACTTCTACTAAGGTCCATCTCACCACCCGTTCATATCATACTTGACTGAGCTGTCTATGCTCATTAGCGATCATATCAGGATGAACTCAAATAAGTTTAAGCAAAGGAATGCCTAAAGATTTGGAAGGTTTTCAAGTAGAAAACAAATATCAACTATGTATTAAAGAATTGCAGCACAAATGACGCTGATCGGTAAGGGCAAAAAAAACACCACTTTTCCGGTATGACGCCTAAACGGAACAGATTACTTACAGTCATATATGCATTAGTACAGTGCTTAGAATGAAGATTAGCGTGTGAGAAAAACGGAGCTCCACCTCACATGCATTCAAGCACACTTGGGAATATGGGTTTGGGGCTCAGTGAAAGCAGCGCTTTTAACCATTGAGCTACCACTCTTTTATCTCAGCCTACTATGACATTATAGCTAAACTCCTTTTCCCTTAGCACTTCACTAAGATATGATATGACAAGGGAGCCAGAGGCATTGGAGCTGTAGCTCAGTGAGGAAAGGCACTCTCTACCAATCTTCCGGGCTTTGAGGGTTCAAATCCCAGCCTGTATTTTACTTGTGGCATATCTACCTTCCAGGTGCACTTTGATGATGCTTTCCACTTCTTATAGGAGTTGAATATAACATTACTGTACAACTTTGCTGTGTAGCAGAAAAATAAACTTTTCCCCCTTCCATGCTAAGAATTTGAGTTCAACTCATCTTATATTTCTCCTTTTAAACATGGCATACTTGTTAGTTTTTATCAGGTAAAGTATACATTTCTGAAATGGTGAAGAAACAATAATATATAACTGCAGTGTTTTGTCTCACCAAACTGCTATAAGCACAAGAAAGCATTACTAGGTCAGCACGGTAATGCTCCTGTTCCGAGCTCTGACCTCTGAAACTCCCCGGTTCGACTCCCACCTTTGCTCATTTTAATAAGGTCCTAGTTTTTTCCTATTAGCTCTTATAACAGGGTCTACATGGTGGACTTTGCCATTTGTAAGGTGCACATTTCCCTTTCTAGGCAAACCTATTTTCAACTTACCATGGCTCGGACATCCTAAGCAGTGATGAGAGGAAACCTTTCCTCTGACAGCAAGATGATATTTGTGGATCGCCTGGTTAATGTGCTCTCATCACTGCTTAGGATGTCCAAGCCATGGTAAGATGAAAATAGGTTTGCCTGGAAAGGGAAATGTGCATCTTACAAATGGCAAAGTCCACCATGTAGACCCTGTTATAAGAGCTAATAGGAAAAAACTAGGACCTTATTAAAATGAGCAAAGGTGGGAGTCGAACCGGGGAGTTTCAGAGGTCAGAGCTCGGAACAGGAGCATTACCGTGTTGACCTAGTAATGCTTTCTTGTGCTTATAGCAGTTTGGTGAGACAAAACACTGCAGTTGTATATTATTGTTTCTTCACCATTTCAGAAATGTATACTTTACCATGATAAAAACTAACAAAGTATGCCATGTTTAAAAGGAGAAATATAAGATGAGTTGAACTCAAATTCTTAGCATGGAAGGGGGAAAAGTTTATTTTTCTGCTAAACAGCAAAGTTGTACAGTAATGTTATATTCAACTCCTATAAGAAGTGGAAAGCATCATCAAAGTGCACCTGGAAGGTAGATATGCCACAAGTAAAATACAGGCTGGGACTTGAACCCTCAAAGCCCGGAAGATTGGTAGAGAGTGCCTTTCCTCACTGAGCTACAGCTCCAATGCCTCTGGCTCCCTTGTCATATCATATCTTAGTGAAGTGCTAAGGGAAAAGGAGTTTAGCTATAATGTCATAGTAGGCTGAGATAAAAGAGTGGTAGCTCAATGGTTAAAAGCGCTGCTTTCACTGAGCCCCAAACCCATATTCCCAAGTGTGCTTGAATGCATGTGAGGTGGAGCTCCGTTTTTCTCACACGCTAATCTTCATTCTAAGCACTGTACTAATGCATATATGACTGTAAGTAATCTGTTCCATTTAGGCGTCATACCGGAAAAGTGGTGTTTTTTTTGCCCTTACCGATCAGCGTCATTTGTGCTGCAATTCTTTAATACATAGTTGATATTTGTTTTCTACTTGAAAACTTTCCAAATCTTTAGGCATTCCTTTGCTTAAACTTATTTGAGTTCATCCTGATATGATCGCTAATGAGCATAGACAGCTCAGTCAAGTATGATATGGAAGGGTGGTGAGATAGACCTAAGTAGAAGCAGCTGTAGCTCTATGTGTTAGGAGCCTATGTGTTAGGAGCCTGTGCTCCTAACATCCAGAGGTTGTGAGTTCTACACCCAGCACATCTTTTAATTGTGGCATACTAGTTTGAAGGTGCAGATTGATGAGGTCACAATGAGGTCAGTTTTGTGCAACTGAAGACCTCCATTTTGCAATGAGGGAAGCTGAATGTTAAGGTGTGTATCTGTTTATTCTCTTTTTAAGTGCTGATAATGTGTGCTGTTTTTTCTTTGCTTTCAAAAGAGAGCCGATTGCAGTGCTGTTTGTTGAGAAAAAAAAGGGGTTTGTAAAAGCCATGTGTAAATTATATTATTGTTTGGGCAGAAATGTGGTTTGTTATCCATGCAATATAATGTGTTCCATTGTTATGGTGTCATTATATTTATTAGGACAGAGAAAAGATGAAAATTACCTATTCAAACTCACTATTGGAATTATTGATGAAAAAACACAGCGGACGTCTGCCTCGCGTCTAACAAAGAGCCGCAATTACGATAGTTGAAACAGCATTGAAATCCAAGTTAGACCAGGGTTTCTTACGTCTACATAATACACGACATTTAGACGCAGTTGCTCGCTCAGGTAGCGCTCATCTAGCGTCCCCATTTGGCACGCCCACGGAACGCCCACGTCCAGAGCTGGAGACGGGACTATGCTTTCTATAGACGTCAGTCCGTCAACTACCTCATAGGGACGTCTATGTGTCGTTAATTTCCCAATTAACATTAATTAAGACCCTTAACTCCGTAATTATTCACTTACATCGGACATCCAAAGTACGCCTAAGTTAAACGCAGTAATAGAGAATTTACCCCTCAGTGCCCAAAAATAACCGGTGCAAGCAGTCAGTGTGCCTAAATAGCCTGCATAGTGTCAATAGTCACTGTTGTACACTACACAGTCAACTACTCCAACCATAACATTAAACAAACACATTTAAAAGGACATTAACAAAAATTAGTCAATGTATAACAACACCATGCCTATCAAAAGACAACTACAGGAAGAACAGTCACCTTAGCAGGTAGAGTTGAAGAGGAGCAAGGCCGAAAGAGAACAGCAAAGGCGAGCAAGTATAGCTATTCAAAAAAAGGAAAATCAACGTCAAAAAAATGCAAAACAACAAAGAACTAAAATAGCAACTCTTACTCCGGAAGAAAACCAATCACTGCGTCATAAACTCACCAAAAGAGAATAGCAAAGACAAGCAAGTATATCTATTCAAAAAAAGGAACATCAATGTCAAAAAAATGCAAAACAAATAACTAAAATAGCAACTCTTACTCCGGAAGAAACACAATCACTGCGTCAGATACTCACCAAAAGAAAACAGCAAAGGCAAGCAAGTATATCTATTCAAAAAAAGGAAAATCAACGTCAAAAAAATGCAAAACAACAAAGAACTAAAATAGCAACTCTTACTCCAGAAGAAAACCCATCACTGCGTCGGAAACTCACCAAAAGAGAATAGCAAAGACAAGCCAAGTAAATCTATTCAAAAAAAGGAAAAATCAACGTCAAAAAAATGCAAAACAACAAAGAACTAAAATAGCAACTGTGACTCCAGAAGAACAAAAATGACAAAGTTAGCAACACGCCCACCTATAACCCATTATAACACATTTGTCACAGAGTAAAAAAATCCAAACCTAAAAGTCGAGGACCGCAATACAACCAATGGCAGTTCTGAAAGACATGCTGAATATTAATGAGGGCAACATTAAAATACACACATGTGGATATTTAGATCACATCAAGTTTCAAGTTTATTAGAAATTTGATAAATCTTTTGGAATGCTAAACATTTTGAAGCAGAAAGACCTTCAGATTGTAAATTTTCACAATGTTACTCAAAAGTAAAAGTATACCTTCCCCCAATTACTACAAATCCTTTCATCCAGCAACTCATGACGGGTCAGCATCACTACAGCAAAAATTTCTTCAATAATGTAAGATCCATAAATAGTGCCCTAGCATTTACCTCCATGGGAGCAAACATTGCTCCACCTCCTGACTATGGGCCATATTGTTTCTGCATCCATGGTTCAATTTGTCACAGAGTAGGCACACTGCACCCGCAACAAGGACAAAATAGACAGTTTGCACAATTATATATTTTAGATCCATTTGAAGCTGCAGAATAAAGATTGCTAATTTCACCAAACTCAAAAATAAATTCAGAACTTATGCAAACACTAAGCACACTTATGGCACAATAGAATCCATTTGCAGAGGCCTGCAAAATGTTTCAACAGGTTGAAAAAGAATATGAAGAGGATGCCACCAAAACAGGCAATATTACTAAGGAGGTGTCTCTATGACAATAATACAAGATCGTAAAAATTACCAAAGGCGCTATAACGCACCAACACATAATGAGGTTGCATTTATTTTTCAAAACAATGACAGAGAACCACCACTTGAACGAGATCTCCTTATACACTGCAAACCAAATGCAGACGCTCCAAAACAAAGGATAACACAAAAAAATTAGTGTCCTTGATCCAAATCTGGAACCCATGGTTTACCCATTGCTGTTTCCAGCAACCCAAAATGACCACCTCTCCCACCGTTGTTTCTTCTTGGACAGCCCAGGAGGTAGTGGTAAAACCTACCTTTACACATCACTTCTCAGAACATTTCATGCACAAGCCTCCATAGGTATAGCAGCCAATCTTCTTAAGGGTGGAAGAACATACCACTCCCAATTCAAATTACCTGTGCCTATACTTGAGAATTCAATATCAGAAATCTAAACACTAAAAGAGGATTGTGCAATGGTACCCGCCTCATCATTAATGACTTAAAGAACAACCTCATCATTGCTCAAGTAATAACAGGTTCAGCAGGAGAGTTAGTTTGTATTCCCCGCATTGATTTGGCTCCAACCTCTACTGATTTGCCCTTTATATTACGGAGGCGACAATTTCCAGTCACATTAGCCTTTGCCATGACAATTAATAAAGCTCAGGGGCAAACCTTAGAAAAAGTTGGAATTTACTTGCCAGAACCAGTATTCAGCCATGGCCATTTATATGTAGCTTTTTCAAGAGTTAGGAGTTTTTCTGACATTCTGATGAAAGTTGTAGACGGCCCTAACCAAGGAAAACTATTACCAAACTCAAACAGAACATTCACAAGGAATATTGTCTATAAGGAAATTTTATAGATATATGACATGACATAAAACAAAACCAATTATTTCTTAAACTAATCTTCATATCAATCAATAATAATCAAACCCTTAGCCGCGTATGCAAACTTTGAAACTTCATGCCTCCGTAACTCCACATGCACAGTAGAATAGAACCACCAAGCAGTGAATCATTTGAGCGCCAGATATTCCTTTGGACCCTTTGTTCAGTCAGGGTTTCTTGGGTTGTCTGAAAAGTGGGTGTGTGTTATGGTTGGGGGCAACCGAGGCTTCAGTCTACATGATTGCATGTTTGTAGGGATAGTTAGTTGGGGAGAGGGAGTACTTTGGTAGAATATAGTGCCATTTAGATTGGTGAGGGAGAAATGAATCACACAAGATGAGCAATTTTGTGAGGCATTTTGGGATTTTTAAACACAGCTTTATGTCCCTCCGGCAGAGGCGACTTTATTGGGGGGGTGGGGGGGTGAGTGGTACGGGGCTGTGCTGGAAAAAGTGGAAAGTTAACAATTTTTGAGACCCACAGCGTCCAACAACAAAAAAGAAAACAAAAAATATTTAAAATACAAAAAACTTTTTAAAGCCTGGAAATCAACCGTACAAAGGATATTAAAGCTTCCACGGTAAGTTTTCAGTACATTTTGTGGGCTCTTAAGTCAACACATCTATTCTAGCACCTGTTAATGTAACGGGCTTAAACACTAGTGAATGAATATTACCTATCTTTGCATTTGGTGGTTTGGTTTTCATGTTTTAAGTTTTCAGGATTTTCATTCAAATTGCTGGCAACGCCTGCAGATTGGAGAGTGGCCCATGTAATGCCAAATTTTAAAAAGGGTTCTAGGGGTTATCTGTGAAATTAGACTAGTAAGCCTAATGTCTGTGCCAGGCAAATTGATAGAAACTAGTATAAAATCATTTCCTACTTTCTGCGCCTTCTCACTGTACCACCAAGCAGTGTGAGCTAAATGCAAAACTACCCATTCTATTCCTGGCTCATAGACGAAACCGCGAGAGATAATCGCGCGCAGGACATCAGCGCGCTGAAATTCAACAGTATTTTAAAGCGCTGTGAGGGGGTGTGGGGAGGAACCCCCCAATTTAGTTAGAAATGTTGCCGCTCCCTTTGGGGGTGTGTTGAGGGGAACTTCTCCCATTACAGAGGAAACAGCCTTTTTCACTGTTTTTTAGGTAAAAATTACTGCTTCCTCTATAACAGTGGTCTCAAACTTGCGGCCCGTCAGGTCCCATTTTGAGGCCCTCGATATGTTTATCATAATCACATAAGTAAAATAAAACTGTTTCTTGATCGTATGTCTCTTTAGCTATAAATTCCAATATTATTATTAAGACTTAGCCAAAAGGAAAGATTTATAAACCATAAAGAGTTTTACCTCATGCAAAACTGTCATTTCTTTAATAAAACATTAACTATTTTTTCTGAGGCCCTCCAAGTATCTCCAAATCCAAAATGTGGCCTTGCAAAGGGTTTGAGTTTGAGACCACTGCTCTATAATGAGGGGTGCCCCTCCATGGGAGCGGCAATGGGAGCACCAACATTTCTAAGTAAAGTGAGGGGTTCCCCCCTTTAAAGTAGTGTTGAAACCCAGCACACTGATGTCCTGCGTGTGAGTGTCTGGGCGGGTTTGTCCACGCATGTTTTTGGTTTGACACCCATGATTTTATATCAACATGGTTTCTATACATTTATTAACAATTCTTAGAGCACCTGATGCAGCCCCTGGAAGGGGCAAAACATGGCCCTCTTTGGCTACTATTTTACATGTAGTTTATTAATAAGTATGTTTTGAAAGAACTTTTCAATCTGATCTAATTCTTTATCACATTGGATCTTGTGGATCAGCTACTCTGTTGATTTTTTTGGACTTAAGCCTGAGCAGCCAAGAGCTTTCTAAACTGTGGGCTGGGATCCCAAATGGGGTCATGACCTGGGGGGCTCTCTGCACTGGGAGGGAGTGGGGCAGAGGTACACAATTTTATTTGGCCATAATCATATGGTTATGGTCACAAGATTTGATAAACCCTGGCAATCTTGGAGTCATGCAAAACCCTTGGACAAAAGAAAAATGTAACTAAGAAAGTAAAAAAAAGGTGGTTCCTAGAAAAGAAAGTCAGTGGATTTTTTTAAAATATACGAGATGACGACATCAATTTCCTTGAAAAAGTGAGAGGAAAGCATTATTTTCCAACTTAAATGCTCTGAATCAAACAAGTAGGAAGATTCCCACTAAAACCCAAGTTTGTCCAAAAAATTTTTAACACCCCTCCTGATGTTGTTCTTCCCTAAATGTTTTTCTTTTTTCTTATTTTAAACAAATGTAGTTTATCCTTGTATTCCTTATGTATCTTCAAATAACTATGGATAAGATTGTATGTTTATTGTTCTGATGGTTGTCATTTGTCCCCCCAAATTACTATTGTTATACGCATTGAAACTATAATAAACTTGAAACTCAGAGAAACACAAAATAAAGCGGTAATGTTAAAGAGAGGGACATCAAACTCCTTTAACCGACACAGAAATTTCCCCGTCCCGAGCTCAGTCAGGCAAGTTCGAAGCGTCCCTCCCGCCTCCGCCTCCAGCCAATCGCAGCCAGGCTCCGGGGCCCTAACGCGAACAGTGCGCGCGCCGGCTCCAAAAGAGGAAACTAAGGGGAGCCGTTGGAGCCGGCGCGCGCAGCATTCGCGTTACAGCCCCGGAGCCTGGCTGCGATTGGCTGGAGGCGCGAGTCGAACCCTGAGCCACACATTTTAAAGATCACATTGCAAACTCCATTTCAGCTCATTTTTCCTTCTTACCTGACCACAAACGGACAGTGTTGACAGCGTTTCTTCCTTCTCTAGTCTGAACCAGGACAGCAGGAAAACCTGGTGCTCCCGACTAACCAACTGCACAGCAACTGGGAGGTTGAAGATTAGTTCCGGCAGGGGACACATTTCAGAGACACCACTGGCAGGAACTGCTGGTGCCATGAAGAGGGGACACTTAAGACGACACAACTGACCAGAATTTTTTTTTGATTAGTATAATTCAGGGGTCCCCAAAGTCCCTCCTTGAGGCTTCAGTCTGGTTTTCAGGATTTCCCCAATGAATATTCATTGCAAGCAGTGCATGCACATACATCTCATGCATATTCATTGGGGAAATCCTGAAAACCCGACTGGATTCAGCCCTCAAGGAAGGACTTTGGGAACCCCTGGTATAATTTTTGATTATTGAAAAATGTCAATATTTTTCATTAAGTAAAACCCACATGTCTCCAGCTGTGTGGATTTCCCCAGACATGGCCTCCTTTTGAGGACATGTCTAGGGGTCCGGACGGCTTTTCCAAACACAGCACTTTGTCTGCGTTTTGAAACGCAAGGAACAAATCATTGTTGGGCAGGGGTGGGGATGGGTGGAACAAGATGTGCCTGGGGGCAGGTCTAGGGAGATCTGGATTTTCCAAACAGAAAATCTGATAACCCTACTCAATCCTACGGTTACCATATTTGCTATCAAAAAAGAGGTTGCTTGACCCATGCTCCACCCCCACCCCACCCATGGTGCTCTGTCCCACTCATGCCTCCTGCAACTCTCCCCCTAAGATTGTAAGTTTTTCAGAGCAGAGATTGTCTATAAATGTCAAAATGTACAGCACTATGTAGACCTTTCAGTGCTGTATCAGTGATAAGTGGTAGTAGTAGTAAATAGGGTTATAGATTTTTTGACTGTAAAATCCAGAGATGTGGCCCTGCCCCCAGGCCTGCCCAATTCCACCCAGCCCTACCCTGTTCCATCCAAGTCACGTCCCAGCCCTGCCCCCAAACCTCTCGAGCTCAGAGCCATGTTTGAAGGGCCTCTAAGCATGCACAAGTATGATGCGATCATATACGTGTGCATGCATGTAAAGTCACTGCACTGCGTGGAGGAAGCAGCGGCAAGAGGCAAGGAGGGCTGAGAGCAGGAAGCCAGAAGGGAGGAAGACAGAGGGGAGATAGCGGCGGCGAGGAGCAGGCAGCGGCAAGAGTAAGCTCCGCCCACCTGCACCACATCAGCAGCAGCGTCATCGCCCGGACTCCCCCTTAAAGGGAGGGGAGCCGTGGCACGAAGGCCACTGCGAGCCTCGTGGAGGAAGCAGCGGCAAGGAGGACTAAGAGCAGGAAGCCAGAGGGGAGATAGCGGCGGCGAGGAGCGGGCAGGGGCGAGAGTAAGCTCCGCCCACCCACACCGCGTCAGCAGCAGCGTCATCGCCCAGTCTCCCCCTTAAAAGGGGGGGAGCCAACGGCACGCTGCCGTTCAGCGAGCGGCAAAAGCGCTCGCCTTTGCGAAGGGCCGGGACACTACATCCAGAACACAAGGAAAGACAGCGGGGTAAGGAAGTAGTAGGTGCGAAGGAGGGCTTACACATACAAGCAAAGTAAGGCCAAGGGGCAGCAGGCACAGAAGACAAGGAACAGGTAGGCCCAGGAGGGACCACTCCCACAAACGAACAAAGGGAAGCGACAAGCACAGAAGAACAGCAGGAACAGAAGATAAGAAAGGGTTAGGCCCAAGAGGTAGCATATGCGTACCTGAGCAAAAGGGCAGCAGAAGAAAAGGAAGACCAAGAGAGAATACACACACATACACAAGCAAAAGGAATTGGCAGGCACAGAAGGCTAGGAAGAGGCAGACAACACGCACGCACAAGCGAAGGGAAGCGAAAGACGAAGAAGGTAAGGAAGAGCCAGGTTCAGGAGTGAGCACACAAGCAAAGAGTACATGGACTTCTAGAAGGCGGACAAGAATGGAAGCTGAAGGAACCCAGAGGATGAGCTTCCCAGTGTACTGCATGGACTGCCACATGTACGACTACCTCCCCTCGGGGAGGCAGTCCTATGTGTGCGGCGATGTCAGGAACTGAAAAGCTTGAAGAACGAAGTCATTCATCTGAAGCACAGGATCCGGGAACTGGAGGGACTCTACATCCTAGAAGACCCGTTCCAGACAGCCGAAGACCCTATGAGAGAGAGGCACGTCGAGGAGCAAGTCAGGGAGCTCGAGAAGTTCATCGAGGATGCCTACAGGAAAGTGGAAGAACAAGAGCATGAGCGGTGCAGGAACAAGGAAGATGTACTAAACGGAGGACAAGAACCATCTGACATCAAGGCAGAAGGAACCCACGGAGGAAACTCACAGGAAGAAGAGGCAAGATCCTACTAGTGCCTAGAGGGAGAAGAAATGAAGCCCACCAAGGACACGGACCTGCGACCGCAGCAGAAGCTGAAAAAGGGGAAATCTGCAATCCTGGTGGGAGACTCAATCCTAAGACAGGTGGACAGTCACCTAGCAGGAGGGAGAGAGGATCGGCTAGTAACTTGTCTTCCAGGAACAAGAACCAAGGACATCGTTGACAGAATTGAAAGGATCCTGGAAGGAGCAGAGATGGAAGAGACGGCAGTAATAGTCCACGTCGGGAAGAATGATGTCACCAGGAGAGACTACAGCAGGAATGCACCGAACAGTTTAAGACCTTAGGAAGGAAGCTGAAGATGAGGACTCAGAGGATCCTGCCAGTACCGAGGGCTGATGTGAAGAGACAGATGGAACTACAATCAATAAATGCGTGGATGAGGAGATGGTGTGAGGAAGAGTGATTTCACTTCGTGAGAAACTAGACAACGTTCTGGGGAAAGGACAAGCTTTTCAGGAGAGATGGACTACACCTGAGCACGGCGGGAACTAGACTACTAGCAAACAACGTCAGGAGAGGAATAGAGCAAGCTTTAAACTAAGAAGAGGGGGAAAGCTGACAGTCGACCAGGTGTCGATGATTCGGAAGACAGTATCCCGAGAAGATACTGAGAGGGGAAAGTGCTGGAAAGACACAAATGGCACAAAACAGGAGCTAAAGAACCAAGGGAAGCGGACGAAACAAGAGGATGATAGGAGGAGCGTACTACAAAGGGAAGACAAAATGGAGCAAGATGAAAGAAAGGAACAAAAGGAGGACAATATGAACGTACCACAAGGGAATGACAAGAGAGACAATAGTCAGGAGTCGGCAGGACAGGAAGGGGTCAGAAAGAAAAATGAAACGCAAGGGAAAATAACAAGGAAGAAAAAATGCCAAAACTTGAACTGCATGTACACTAATGCAAGAAGCCTAAAGAACAAAATGGGGGAACTAGAAGTCATGGCCAAAGATGAGAACCTAGACATCATAGCGATCACGAAACATGGTGGAGCGAGGAAAACAAATGGGACATAGTATTGCCAGGGTACAAGCTCTACCGAAGAGACAGGACATATCAGAAAGGAGGAGGAGTAGCACTTTGCATAAAGGACACCATTCACTCGACCGGAGTGGACGCAGCAGCGACAAATGACCAACTGGAATCACTATGGGTTAAAATACCGGGAAGAAAGGGAGCCAAGATAAAGATGGGACTGTACTACCACCCACCTGGGCAAACTGAAGCAAAGGATACAGAACTGGGAGCCGAGCTGAGGCGGGAATGTAAAAACACCGTAGTTATGGGGGATTTCAACTATCCCGGGATAGACTGGAGTCTTGGAGTTTAAAAATGTATAAGGAATGCCAAAGGGGAAGAGAACCATTGCAACAACGTGTAACTTCAAGAGAGGGAACTATGAAGCCATGAGACAAATGGTGAAGAAGAAACTCAGGAACAGCTCCAGGAAAGCATAGACGGTGGAGCAAGCCTGGTCCTTATTCAAGGACACGGTAAATGAGGCGCAAAACCTGTATATACCCAGATTTAGAAAAGGGTGCAAAAAGAATTAAGCAAAAGACCCGGCATGGATAACCAATGAAGTTAAGAATGTGTTAGGAGACAAGAGAAAATCATTCCAGAAGTGGAAAAAGGATAAAACCGAGGAAAATTGGAAAGAGCACAGGAAGCATAAAAAAAAATGTCACCATGTGGTCAGAAAAGCAAAAAAAGAATATGAAGAGAGACTTGCCAGGGAGACACGTAATTTTAAACCATTCTTTCGATATGTGAAAGGAAGACAGCCGGCAAGGGAGGAGGTGGGACCTCTGGATGAGGGAGACAGGAAGGGAGTGGTGAAGGAGGAAGAAGAGGACAGACTAAACACGTTTTTCTCGTTGGTCTTCACAAAAGAGGACACATCCAACGTGCCGGAACCAGAAAAAATCTTCAAGGGGGATCAAGAGGGAAAATGATCATGCATGGAGGTAAGCCTCGAAGACGTACTCAAACAGATAGATAGATTAAAAGCTGACAAATCCCCAGGCCAAGACGGAATCCACCCGAGAATACTGACAGAGTTCAGAAACGAAACGGCGGAGTTACTGCAGTGGATTTGCAACCTATCCTTGAAAACAGGGGTAATCCCAGAGGACTGGAGGATAGCAAATGTTACACCTATTTTCAAAAGAGGATTGAGAGGCGACCCAGGGAACTACAGACCGGTGAGTTTGACCTCAGTTCCAGGGAATCATTGATCAAGTACAGTATTAATGAGCATATAAACAAAAATAATCTGATGAGAATAAGCCAGCATGGTTTCTGTAAAGGAAGATCATGCCAAACGAACCTACTGCACTTCTTTGAGGGGATAAGCAAACAATTGGATAAAGGTGATCCCGTGGACATCGTATATCTGGACTTCCAAAAAGCCTTCGACAAGGTACCCCATTAGCGCCTACTAAGGAAACTGTGGAACCACGGGGTGGAAGGGGATGTGCACAGATGGATCAGAAATTGGCTGGCAGATAGGAAACAGAGGGTAGGAGTAAAGGGATTGGAAAGGGGTCATGAGTGGCGTCCCGCAGGGGTCAGTGCTGGGACCGCTGCTGTTCAATATATTCATCAATGACCTTGAATCAGGGACGAAGTGTGAAGTTATAAAATTTGCGCACGACACAAAACTCTCCAGTAGGGTTAGAACTGTTGAAGAATGTAAAGAACTACAAAGGGACCTGAACAAACTGAGTGAGTGGGCAAACAAATGGCAGATGAGCTTCAATTTAGAGAAATGTAAAGTCTTGCACATAAGGAAAGGAAACCCAATGTACAACTACACGATGGGGGGGATGGTACTGGGGGAAGGCAACTTAGAAAAGGACTTGGGGGTTTTGGTGGATAAAACAATTAAGTCGGCGGCACAATGCGCAGCGGCCTCAAAGAAGACGAACAGAATGTTGGGCATTATCAAAAAAGGTATCACGATCAGAACGAAGGAAGTTATCCTGCCACAGTATCGGGCGATGGTGCGCCCTCACCTGGAGTACTGCGTCCAATACTGGTCGCCGTACCTTAAGAAGTATTTGGCGATATTCGAGAGGGCCCAGAGAAGAGCAACAAGAATGATCAAGGGCATAGAAAACCTTTCATATGCTGAAAGGTTAGAGAAGCTGGGGCTCTTTTCCCTGGAAAAGCAGAGACTTAGAGGTGACATGATAGAGACTTATAAGATCATGAAAGGCATAGAGAAGGTGGAGAGGGACAAATTCCTCAGACTAGCGGGCACAACAAAAACAAGAGGGCATTCAGAAAAATTGAAAGGAGACAGATTCAGAACGAATGCTAGGAAGTTCTTCTTCACGCAGAGGGTGGTGGACACCTGGAATGCGCTTCCAGAAGAGGTGATAGGACAGAGTACGATATTGGGTTTCAAAAAGGGATTGGATGATTTCCTAGAGGAGAAGGGGATTGAAGGGTATAGATAGAGGGTTACTATACAGGATATTAAATGATTAGGAAATAAAAGGTTTAGGTAAAGGATCACTTACAGGTCATGGACTTGGGGGGCCGCCGCGGGAGCGGATTGCTGGGCACGATGGACCCCTGGTCTGACCCGGCAAAGGCAATACTTATGTGCTTATGCCCTCCAGACTCGGCCCTGAGCTTCAAGGTTTTGAAAAGCCGTACGTATGCCTGGACAGTCTTCTAAGAAGACATGTCTGGGTAAATCCAAATGTCTGGTATCCCTACCCCTAAACTGCCCCATTCCCCAGCAGCCTTTCTCTCTCCTGCCCCCATATCCTGGTCCACTCTAGAGTCAGGTCTGGCTTTCTTGAGTCTCCCCTGTCCCTACCCTAGTATCTTCTCCCGCACTGCAATTTAAAAACTTTGGGCAGCCGGCAACATTGGCGACATTATCCTTCTGCCATCAGCCTGCCTTGCAAGCCTTCATTCTGCAGTGTCCCGCCTACACAGGAACAGGAAGTGCAGCAGAGTGAAGACTTCTATGGCAGGCCAATGTCAGAAGAAATCTTGTCACTAAAGCTGCCAGCTGCCTGAAATTTTTAAATTGCTGCACCGGAGAAGATACTAGGGACAGAGGAGAATAAGAACCAGACCTGACTCCAGGATGGGGGCTGGACTGGAAAGAGTAAGTCCAAAACCTGGACAAACTGCCTCCAGACCAGGAAACCATCGGGACACTTGGACAGTCCTCTAAATCACAGTTCTTCAACCGCTGGTCTGCGGACCGGTGCTGGTCTGCAGAAAATTCCTGCCGGTCCGCGCAGGACCGGCAAGATCGATGAGCTGTAGTTCGTGCAGGGCTGGAGAGATAATGGGGAGCCTCAGACAATGTGCTTTCTCCCCTCCCAGTGGCTCTCCTTACTTATAAGCACAGCGATTCAGGAAGGAAGCCTTGGAGCTTTTGCTGAGTCGGGCCACCTCTGATGATGCAACTTCCGCTTTCCTCAGAGGCAGTGCGATCCAACAAAGGACCCGAGGCTGCCTTACTGAATTGCAGCACTGGCAAGTTAGGAGAGTTGCTGGGAGTGGAGAAAGCCACTGTTAGAAGCTGGGAAGCTGCTGGGCATGGTGAAAAAAAAGGGACAGCTATTACTGGATCTGGAGAGGGATAAGGAGAGATGCTGCTGGAAGGGGAGGAGGGAAAGGAGTCTGGGAAGCTGCTGGGCAAGGGGAAAAAGGGACAGCTGCTACTGGACCTAGAGAGGGATAAGGAGAGATGCTGCTGGGAGGGGAGGAGGGAAAGGGAAGGGAAGAGAGTTACTGCTGGACAGGGGGAGGAGGGAAGGGAGAAGAAAAAAGGAAGGAAACAGCTGGCAGGGAGATTAGAGGAGGGGAAGGGGAGAGACAGGAATGAGATGGGAAGGGGGGTCAGCAGAGAAATTGAGAGGGACAAAGATGCTAGATCTGGTGTAGGAGAGATAAAAATGAAGAGAGCAGTGAAGCTGGAATAAATCATGTAAAAAGGAGAGAGGGGCATAGAAAGAAGACAAATACCATATGGAAGGGGGGAGAGGTCAGACAGTAGATGGAAGGGGCAGATGCTGGATTGAAGAGACAGAGAGGGCAGACGCTGGAAGGAAGAGAGTGAAAAGAAGATGAAAGCAGAAACCAGAGACAACAAAAGGTAGAAACAAATAATTTTATTTCTATTTTGTGATTAGAATATATCAGATTTGAAATATATATCCTGCTAGAGCTGGTGTTAGACATAACTGGGGACTGTAAAGTCCAGGCAGTGGCTTAGGGCTCTCTCTGACCAGGGGGGCAGTTGCCCTAGTTGCACTCCCCTAACCCTATTCCTGCTATGTGTGACTGCGGCATTCTGTTAGCATGATATTTCTGTGTAGCATTCTGTAATAATTTGGCTTATTCAGTTTTCTTGATAGTAGAGGGGATATATGTGAAGGGGAGGGGAGACAGGGGTTTTGTTGATCCTTGCTGTATTATTTGTATTTATAAAATGACAATTGTACAGAATATTGTTTCTTTTTATACTTTAATAAAATACATTCAGTATAAAATCATAACTGAGGCTTGTGCGGATGGGATCAGATGGTTTGCGAGGACCGAGCTCGCGGAGACGGGGTTTTTAAATTTCAGTTCTAGTAGTTTGCCGGTCCACAAAATAATTTTTTTTTCCGCCGGTCCATAGGTGTAAAAAGGTTGAAGAACATGTCCAGGTAAACATGGCAATCTAGTAACCCTACTCAATCCATTCCTGTTACTTATCTGTAATCTGTCGCTAAAATCATCTGTAATATCTGAAGATTGGAGGGTGGCCAATGTTACACCTATTTTTAAAAAGGATTCCAGGGGAGATCTGGGGAATTACAGACCGGTAAGTCTGACCTCAGTGCCGGGCAAAATAGTGGAAACAATTATAAAAAATAAAATTGTGGAAATGTAGACCAACATGATTTAATGAGACAGAGTCAGCACAGGTTCAGTCAAGGGAGGTTTTGCCTCACCAATCTGTTGGACTTCTTTGAATGTGTGAACAAACATATGGATAAAGACAAGCTGTTTGTAGCATATCTAGATTTCCAGAAAGCTTTTGCTAAAGTTCCTCATGAAAGGCTCCTGAGAAAATTAAAGAGTCATGGGATAGGAGGCAGATTAAGAATTGGCTATTGGACAGAAAACAAAGAGTAGGATTAAATGGCCTTTTTCTCAAAGGAGGAGGGTGAATAGTGGTGTGCCGCAGAGTAGTGCTGCCCGATTCAGGGGAAAAACAAATTTGATTCGAATCAGCCTGTTGAATCGATTTTTCGAATCAATTTTACTGCCCAATTAGGTGTGTTGTTTTTTTTTAAACATCCTGGTGGGTTTATTTTATAACCTCTTCACCCCTTTTATAGCCTCTTCACCCCTTTGCCTTCTTCTAACCACACTGGCGCTGTGGTGTAAGCAAACAAAAAAGACTTTTCCTCTCTCTGTTAAATCCTAGCTCACATTTGCGGTCTAACACCAGCTCTGGCAGGATACACGTTTCAAATCTGACATATTGTAATCACAAAACAGAAAATAAAATGCTTTTTTTTCTATGTTTTGTTGTCATTATTCAAATCTTGTTGGTCCCAGGCTCTGGTTGTCTTCCAATAATTTGCTTGCCAGGGTCTCCTTTTTTCTTCTTTCTCCGTGCTAACCATCCATCTTCCATCTCTGTCCTCCCCTTCCGTTTCCCTTCCCTCCCCCGGAGGTCTGGCATTTTTCATCTCCATCCACAGATCCACCTTTTCTCAACTACCCTTTCATCCAGCTTCTCTCCCTCCTTCCCCACCACCCCAGGGTCCACCATCTCTCCCTTTCTTTTCCCAACTACCCTCCTATCCAGTATCTCTATCCCCCCTCCACACCATCCCTTCTGCCAACTTCTCTCCCTTTCTGTTCCTTTCCTCCCTAAATCCCATTGCCCATCATCTCTCTCCCTCTCCTCTATTTTTAGACCCATTATTTCTTCCCCCCAAAGTCCGGCATATGCATGTCTCTTTGAACCCCCCCTTCCCTCCCTCCGTGTACTTCTACACCAGGGCCCATTTCCCTGAAGGTCTGTTCCCCCCCTCCGAAGGCCTACACCCCCCTGAAAGCTTGCACCCAAGGCCTGCCTGTCCCCCCTGAAGGCCTGTACACCCCCTACCCCCCGGAAGGCCTGCGCGTTCCCCTGGCCTCCCGGCATCAATTTACCTCATTTCATCAGCCTGCATAGGATCACTAATACTAGCGATCTTTGCAAGCTGCCATCAGGTCTTCTGAGCTGCCTTCTCTCTGCCACGGTCCCGCCCCTTCTCTGATGTCAGTACTAGCGATCTTATGCAGGCTGATGAAATGAGGTAAATTGATGCCAGGAGGCCAAGGGAGAAGCTGGACAGAAGCACTGACACTCCCCACTCGCCCTCTAAAGCGGGAGTGGCTGCGGCCGGCCAGCAAGAGGCAGCGCTGCTGATCCTGCTTTAGGGAGCAAGGGGGGAGGGTCAGTCGCCGAATCGGGAGGCTGATTTTTTTGTTTTTGAATCGATTCGAATCGGGCAGCACTACCGCAGGGATCTGTACTGTATTTAACTTATCTATAAATGATCTGGAAATTGGAACTGCAAGCAAGGTGATTAAATTTGCATTTGACACTAAACTGTTCAAAGTTGTTAAAATGCATGCAGACTTAGGAAATTGGAAGACTGAGCATCTAAATGGCAGATGAAATTTAATGTGGACAAATGTAAAGTGAGGCACACTGGGAAGAATAATCCAAATCATAGGGCTGCTTTTACTAAGGTGCGTTAGCATTTTTAGCGCGCGCGCAAACCCCACGCTAAATGAAAAGTACTAACGCAAGCTCTATGGAGGCGTTAGCATCTAGCGCGTGTGCTAAAACCGCTAGCGCACCTTAGTAAAAGGAGCCCATAGTTACCGGATGCTAGTGTCCACCTGGGTGGGGGAGGGGGAGTCAGCACTTAAGAAAAAGATCTGGGTGTCATCGTGGTCAATACATTAAAACCTTCCGCCCAATGTGTGGTGGCAGCCGAGAAAGCAAAGAAGACGTTAGGAATTATTAGAAAAGGAATGGCAAACAAGGCTAAGAAAGTTATAATGTGGTTAGGGCTCTTCACTTGGAAAAGAGACGGCTGAGGGGAGATAGGACGGAAGTCTACAAAATCCTGAGTGGTATAGAACGGGTACAAGTGGATCGATTTTTCAATCCGTCAAAAATTACAAAGACTGGGGGACACTCAAAGTTACAGAGTAATACTTTTAAAACCAAACGAAGGAAATATTTTTTCCCTCAGACTAGTTAAGTTCTGGAATGTTTTGCTAGAGGATGTGTTAAGAGTCATCTGAGGACTATTCACTACGCTGGGAATGGAGCAAGCACACTTGCAGAAGAAATACCCAGGTCTACATTCTGCTCAGGGAATTTCTTTATAATAGTGAGTTATCAGGATTAAAACTCACTTTATTTAGTCTCTGCTTAGCTGTAATATACAGCTAATGAAAGATCTGTCTTCCAATCCATTCATTTAGCTTGCATAGCCCATACAACCAGAAAAGGGAGACACGTGTATCTATAAATCACATTTTAATATGAAACGTTTGCAGAAACTCAAGTGAAAGAACATTCTCTGTAGCTTCAGATCTACCTAATTCTCCATTTGCATGGTAAAATTGCTCTCCCTACAAACTGTGTAGTGAAAATCAATGTTATTCACAGGTTTAGTAGTTGAACTTATCCTTTCACAGATTTGGAAAACCACCCACAAAACAACTTTTATCTCCTTCCACATATTTAAACATCCCCAGGAGTGTCAATCGCATTCCTAGTTGTTATTCCACTTTTTTGGTGGGGAGGGGGAAGGGTTTTTTTTAGGGATAGCATACATCGATAGCATTTTAAGAAGCATTTCTTCCAATGGAGACAAGGCTAAAATCCTCTATGACGGTGGTTTCCAAACCTGGGGAACCACCACCCTCCACAAGCCATTTTCAGGATGACTGCACGCAAGTCTGTTTTGTATAAACTGAGAAACCAAAAAATTGAGGGTTGCCCAGAACAGGTTTTGGGACCCACTGCTCTAGGATCAGACTTAAACTGTCCAACTCCTGGACAGTTCATATATATATATATTTTAAAAATATGGCAGATGTCAGAAAAAAAAGCAGTGGTCTCGGTTCGAACACAGCCATCACAACTGAAATAAGCAGGCCTCTGCCCAAGCAATTCATAGAAGCTTGGTTGGATCCTAATGTATCCTAGAAGGCAGCTGAGGTTTCTAAGTGTGGATATGAAGGTTCAGAGTCACTTCTGGCTCTATTTAGTTGATAAAATCAACAACTAAGACTCCACACAAGCTTTTAAAACTAAGGGAAATGACGAGGAAATGTCACAGATCACAGAAGCTTCAAGATGCTAGAGCTTTCTCCCCTCTCTCCCCCCCCTCCCCCAAGGCCTGGTACATTCTCTGCTAGTATCCCCAGTGGATTTTAAGGTTGGAGGGTAATTCAGCACAGCTCAGTTCATCGAACTTGGTGGTGTCTTTAACAGGGGTGTTATAGAACTTCAGCACATCACCTGCACTACGCATATGCTGCAAGCTGGAATTGGGTACAGTGTGACCCAGTTCTGCAGCCAGCTGTGTCAGAAGACGGAACTTAAGGTGGCTGTCCGTCAGCATGGCCTCCCGCCAGTCACTAGGGAGCGTGGACCCAAGGACCTCCTTCACTTGAATCTCCAGGCGGTGTTCCAGGTCCTCAGGCGGTATATATTTACGGCTGCGTGGTGGGGGCTGCATCAGCGCAGGCTCTGAACTGGGGCTTGGTGTGAGCTCAAGGTGTCCAGGCACTTTCACAATCCTGGTGTCTTCTGCTGCCTTCTTCCTGTTAAACATTCCAAAATTTAGAGATTAGAAAAAACCAAGAGTCCTTATTCACCAATGACAAAACATCATTTTTACGGTTGTTTGTGAAGCAAATACAGCATTAAGAACGCAATGCAGAACTCTTGTGGTCTGAAGTGTTGCAAGATATGAGACCAAAGCTCAAACATGAGTCATAGTGTGCAGAAGGTAGTCTGTTTCAATGGTAACAGTTACACCAAGTACAAGAAATCATTGAAAAAGCAAAGGAGAACATTTGTCAGAAGAGAAAAAGAGGAGTGTGAGAAAGGAACAAAAGAAGAGGGACTGGAGTGGAACAATCAGAAAAATATAAAGGAGGAAAATGAAGGGGGGGGGGGGGAAGAAGAATCAGACAAGGCAGATAAGATTAAAGCAAATCCTACTTTCCCTGGATTCTGCCCACTGAGGACAGAAGGGATGAGAGGAATAAACTTTAAACAGGGGTAACAAGACACAAGAGGCTGAAGAAGGGTAGGTCAATGAGAATAATAATTTTAAAAAGGAGCCTGGCAGACATCCCGCTACAGTCAATAATGGAACCAAAAATGTAGCTTAGCTATTAGGGGATAATGGCACATTACTGACAGCAAGCTTGGGAAAGGGCATAAGAATAGACTTCCTGGGTCAGAACAAGGGTCCACCAAGCCCAGGAGGCCATTCTTCCATAGAATTCTAAGAAGGAAACAATGAAACGTGGAGTAGGGATGACATCGAGTTAGAAGCGTCCTACTTTCTCCGGAGCTCAAGCACAAGACCTCCCCCCCCGGAACCTAAGGCAAAAGAAAAGGCGCGGGTGGGGGGGGGGGTAGAGGAGGAGGTACCTGAAGCCGTCCCACAGAGCTCGACTACAGACCCCCCAGCGCTGGAGCTCGTACGCAGCCCCAACCCTCCGCAGTAGCACCGCCATGTCCACATGCAGGGGAACTTTACTTCCGCTTCCGGCCGAGCCTCACTCTGGTGCTCCCGGAACCTCCGTTGTTGTGGTTCAAGCCTCACTCGGGTGTTCCAATAGTCTCTATACTTAGCTTTCCAAGCCTCATTCTGATGCTCCTCAGTTTATAGAATTTTTTATGCTTTTTTTTTTATATCTATTGAGAAAATACGTTATCCTAAAAGAAGACAGTGAATGTGAATGGACTGCAAAGTAGAAGATACAGAATTTCAATTACAATGGCGCCATCTGGTGGAAACGGTAAAAAAAAGCAATGAATGTGAATAGGCTTCAAAGTAAAAAATACAGGATTTCAATTACAATGGCGCCATCTGGTGGAAACGGTAAAAAAAGGCAATTGTGCTACAAAATAAAAGATAGAGGATTTTAATTACAATGGCGCCATCTGGTGGAAATAATAAAAAAAAGCAATGAATGTGAATGGACTGCAAAGTAGAAGATACAGAATTTCAATTACAATGGCGCCATGTGGTGGAAACAGTACAAAAAGGCAATGAATGTGAATGGGCTGAAAAGTAAAAGAAACAGGATTTCAATTACAATGGCGCCATCTGGTGGAAACGGTAAAAAAAGGCAATGAATGTGAATGGACTGCAAAGTAGAAGATACAGAATTTCAATTACAATGGCGCCATCTGGTGGAAACGGTAAAAAAGGCAATGAATGTGAATGGGCTGCAAAGTAAAAGATACAGGATTTCAATTACAATGGCGCCATCTGGGTGGAAACGATATAAAAAGGCAATGAATGTGCTGCAAAGTAAAAGAAAGAGGATTTCAATTACAATGGCGCCATCTGCTGGAAACAGTACAAAAAGGCAATGAATGTGAATGGGCTGCAAAGTAAAAGATACAGGATTTCAATTACAATGGCGCCATCTGGGTGGAAACGATATAAAAAGGCAATGAATGTGCTGCAAAGTAAAAGATAGAGGATTTCAATTACAATGGCGCCATCTGGTGGAAACAGTACAAAAAGGCAATGAATGTGAATGGGCTGCAAAGTAAAAGATACAGGATTTCAATTACAATGGCGCCATCTGGTGGAAATGGTAAAAAAGGCAATGAATGTGAATGGGCTGCAAAGTAAAAGATACAGGATTTCAATTACAATGGCGCCATCTGGTGGAAACGGTAAGAAAAGGCCTTTTCTTACCGTTTCCACCAGATGGCGCCATTGTAATTGAAATCCTCTATCTTTTACTTTACAATGGCGCCATCTGGTGGAAACGGTAAGAAAAGGCCTTTTCTTACCGTTTCCACCAGATGGCGCCATTGTAATTGAAATACTGTATCTTTTACTTTGCAGCACATTCACATTCATTCGTTTTTTTTACCGTTTCCACCAGATGGTGCCATTGTAATTGAAATACTGTATCTTCTACTTTGCAGCACATTCACATTAATTTTTTTTTTTTTTTTTTTTACCATTTCCACCAGGTTTTTAGCACGGACCAGCACAGTAAATGCTCCAGCGCTCATAGAATTCATGTGAGCAGCGGAGCACTTACCCTCGCTGGCCCGCATTATAAACTTCTGCACTGCTTACACATTACCACCGCCTCCTTGGGGATCTTCTTGCAGAGCTAGCACTTGAGCGCCACTGCCTTGATTTTGCTGGTAGCGGTCCGCACAGCCCCTGCTCGTCCAGGATCAGGCTGCTGTGGTACCGCGGGCAGGTGATGCACGAGTTGAGGGGCATGGGCAGCAGGGAGGCAGCATGCGGGTGTTGAGCATGTGCGGCATGACCGGCGGGAAGATGCTGAGAAGCGTTTTAAAGGTGAGACACTGACTAGGGGAGAAGCGCCTTGTTCGAGGAAGACAGCCAGGCGCCCGGCTAAAAGACGATAGGGAGATCATTGTCAGCTGTGACCTCCTCCTGTGGGTCCTGCTGCTATATTCCGGTGTGCCACAGTGATGTTGAGTATGACTTCTACTGATAGAGATGCACCATTCAATGGAGGGGTTACATTAGTGCATAGAAGCTGTCAGCTATATGGGCTGTTCTGTTCAGTTATTGTACATAGGTCAAATATATGGAATGCGCTGCATACATGTTAGCTTCAAAGGTACATAATTTAGGATAGTTTTCTGGGTTGTTGCCGTGTAAAGCTGATGAGGGTTACCATTGGTTTTCTCTTGACCTATGCTCTAGTGTGAGAATAGCTGGATTGTAGGTTAGAATGTGTTCTGTCAAGTTACGTAAGTGCTGTAGGCTACTAACAAGACAAGTTTCTAAAGTATTGTACACAGTGGCAGAAATCGATCAAGGAAGTGTAGCCATATGCAATGATGAGATCTAAAAAGACTCACAGAGGATCTAGAACAGGGGTCTCCAAAGACCCTCCTCGAGGACCGAATCCAGTCAGGTTTTCGGGATTTCCCCAATGAATATACATTGAAAGCAGTACATGCACATAGATCTCAGGCATATTCATTGGGGAAATCCCGAAAATCTGACTGGTTTCGGCCCTCATGGAGGGACTTTGGAAACCCCTGATCTAGAATCAGTAAATAGTGAAGAACTAAGGCCAGTACTGGACAGACATGCACAGTATGTGTCCGTATATGACCGTTTGGTTGAGGATGGGCTCGGGAGGGCTGCGATGGTTTAGATGGACTGGAGTGAGCTTTGACAGAGACTTCAATAGATGGAACCTAAGCACAGTACTGGGCAGAGCTTTGGATTCTTGCCCAGAAATAGCTAAGAAGAAAAAAAAACACTTTTTTTTTTTGATTTATCAGGTTGGGCAGACTGGATAGACCATTCGGATCTTTATCAGCCATCATCTACTATGTTACACATTGCCATCATGGAAAGAATAGATGTCTGAGCATGGGGCTTATTCCTTCCTTCTATTTGCCCTTGACTGTAGACTGATGTACTACTGGAGTTTTTCAGAAAGAAGCGACTGATGTGATATTTGCGTCTATCTCTATCTGCAATTTGCAACTGTTCACAGCATGATGCCCATATAGCTTAAAACACCAACGCTCTCAAACTATTATCACAGCAAACATATAGTCATGTTAAGCAATGCTGAGCCCCACCAATGAGAAGAATGGTATCCATGGGGTTATTCAAAAACCAGGGCCTAGCACTTAGAAACAGCCTTTAGATCAAAATCGCTTCGAGGTAGGAAAAAGCCAGAGTCCCTCCTCCACCAACCATAAGCCTCTTAAAGGAGCAAACAAGGGGGGAGTATCAAGCCCATGCTGCTCCCTTTGACCTTGGCCAAGTCACTTAATTCCTCGCCCCCATTGGCCCAGGTGCATGAGATAGATTATGAGGCTGCCACAACAGACAGGGAAAAGTACCTGACTACATTAGCCACTCCATGTAAACTGTTGTTCTTCTGAGCTCCCTGGGAGAACACTATACAAATATCAATAGATAAATGTGTCAGCTTGACCTCTGGCTGATATCAAAGATGCTGGGTTGTTACTTTACCACACTCTATCTGTGGCATGTAACTTGGTCCCTTCAGAATGTTCACCTAATGGATCCAACATGGTGGTTTGTTCCCTAAAGGGCAGATGTTTGCTGTTACTGCCTATGGCTGCAACGCTGGTCTGTGTGTCTCTCTGTCTATGCATATTATCTATTGTGCTCACTAAAATCTGTGAAGGTAAAGAATACACAGGAGTCCCCATATTTTACTATTTCTTTCACAATTGGCCCAGATCTTACCTAATATCAAATCTCAAACATTGCATGTATGTTAGTGATTAATGGGGCACAACAGTGAGATTTCATCTCTCACAGTTTGCTGCTCAGGTACCACATCCATACTTGCCCTGCAAAGAGATCTTTCAGCACACATACTCATATGCCCACACACACCCATGCCCTGCCGCAAAGAGAGAGGCAGGAAATAGGCACTCTTACACGTTCCAGAGCTTAACTATTCTCTGAGTGGAAAAAAATTTCTCCTATTGGTTTTAAAAGTATTTTCCTGTAACTTCATCTAGTGTCTCCTAGTCTTTGCAATTTTTGATGGAGTGAAAAATCGATCCACTTGTACCCATTCTGCACCACTCAGGATTTTGAAGACTTCAATCATATTTCCCCTCAGCTGTCTCTTTTCCAAGCTGAAGATCCCTAACCGTTTTAGTCTTTCCTCATATGAGAAGAGTTCCATCCCCTTTATCATCTCGGTCGCTCTTCTTTGAACCTTTTCTAGCGCCGCTATATATCTTTCTTGAGATAAGGAGATCAGAATTTAACGCAATACTCCAGATGAGGTCGCACCATGGAGCTATACAGGGGCATTATAACATTCTTAGTCTTGTTAACCATCCCTTTTTTTTAAATAATTCCTAGCATCCTGCTTGCTTTTTTGGCCGCCACCATACATTGGGAGGGTTTCATCGTATTGGCTACTGTTTTGTATCAAAATATAGAAACATCCTTCCTTTTCTCAGTGTTTATTTCCTTTCACAGTTTAAGAAACACATTCAGAAAGACTTTCCAGCCACTTTATCCCCATTAAACATAGTTACCAACTGGTTCCTAACACAGGCCACTCCAGTCTTGCATCTGCCTCATGGTATGTTGGAATATTGGTTCACACTTATTTAGTTAGATGTATAAAGTCCATGAATACCATGGAATAAAACAAGGACTGAAGTGGATTATCCAAGGAAATGGAACCAGGTCACACCTTTATTGTTCTCATTTTTGCATTAACTCAGGAAGGGATTTCCTAGGGCTGTTCACCATTAGCTAGAAGAGGTAAGCTAGACTGCATCAGTTAATCACAGAGTCTTTGTAAAGGGTCCCAGTCTGGAATGATCAATGTTGGAATGTGTATGAGCTTGAGGAGGAGCCAAACGCTGTAGACGGAATGATTGGGTGCTGGTTCTTCAAGCCTTCTCCCCCCATCTCAGCAGATGGGGGTGGCGATGAGTCGAGAGTAGCTTTAGTAAGCATAGCTGGCAGTGAAGAGTGACTGTGCAGCTGCAGAATCGGTCACTCCCGATGCCATATATTCGCCCTTCGATGCCAAGCTATTGATCTGAAATCAGAATGCACAACTCTTTAGAAAACAAATGTCAGCCGTAAACAAGAAAACTTTTTTTTTTTTTCCATTATATTTTTATTTTCAAATTTTATAAAAAGTGTACATAATAATAAAATACATTTAATAAATGCATGGTAACACTTTTATATCTAACACAATGTATGTCTGAATTTGATTTTCCCCTTCACCCTCCCCCCACCCTTTTATTGCTTTAATATAATATTTTCAAATTTTATAAAAGTATACAACATATTAGAATACAATTGATAATTATTCAATAACATATTTATCTAATACAATATATTCTGGATAAATTTTATTCATTTTCCCTCCCCCCACCCTTCTGTTATTTTTTAATCATTTGTTACATTCTGTATCATATATTATAATATATTATATATAAATTGTTTTCCTTATCCCCCCTATATGTGTGTCATAAAAAAAAAAAAAAAAAAAAAAAAATCTCTAAAAGAAGAAAAGAAGAAAAAGTATTCTATTATTTAATCATTGCAGTATTTTGTCAATGGCCCCCATATTTTTATAAATTTATTATATGTCCCCTTTTGTACTGCTATTGTTCTTTCCATTTTAAAAACATGGCATATTGTATTCCACCAAAATGTGTAGTTTAGGTTGTTATAATTTTTCCAATTGTTAGTTATATGTTGAATGGCAACCCCTGTCATAATTAATAAAAGTTTATTATTTTCTGGTGAAATTTGACTTTTTTTTCTCATCATTGTTCCAAATAAAATTGTATCATATGATATTGCAATATGATTTTCCATTAATTTATTAATTTGTGGCCAAATTGAATTCCAAAATATTTTAATATAAGGACAATGATATAATAAATGATCTAATGTCCCTGGTTCTAGATTACAGTGCCAGCATCTATTAGACTTAGAACTGTCTAGTTTTTGTAAACGAGTAGGGGTCCAAAAAGCTCTATGTAATAAAAAGAACCATGTTTGTCTCATAGACGCTGACACTGTACATCCCATTCTCCAAGACCAAATTAGTGGCCATTGAGATGCATTAATTTGATGTCCAATCTCAATGCTCCAAATGTCTCTTAGACCATTTTTTGGTTTTTTATTCAAATATCCAGATATTAATTTATACCACCATGCGGCTTGATGTCCTAGGAAGTCTGCTTTAAAGCATAAGAACTTTAAACTATATTGATTGTTTAATGATTTCCATTCAGGGAACCCAACCTGAATGGCCTGCTTCAATTGCAACCATTTAAAACTTTGTGTTTTATTAAGACCAAATCTATGTTGCAATTGTGAAAAATCCAGCAGTTTACCTTCTGAAATAATATCATCTAGAGATCTAATTCCTGCAATAATCCAGTTCTTCCAAAGGATTTGAGCTCCGCCTACTTTGATCTTGGAGTTTATCCATATGGATTGATTAGTTGATTTATATATTGGGATGGGTGTTAATTTATCAATAAATCTCAATGTTTTCCAAGTATCCATTATTATTTTATTTTCTCTGTATCTTTTAGGTATATTAATACTTGGTAAATGAACTAAATTTAGGGGAAACATAAGGCGCCATTCCAAATATAACCAATCTGGTGCATTATCTATAAGTTCTGGGAGGATCCAATACATACCCTGACGTAGAATATAGGCTTGATGGTACCTATAGAAATTTGGAAAATTTACCCCTCCCTCCTTAATTGATTTTTGTAAGGTTACTAAAGCTATTCTAGGTGTTTTACCAAGCCAAAGAAATTTTGTTAAAATTCTATTAAGCTTCTTATAAAAGGACCCCTGAAAATAAATAGGTATCATACTCATTTGGTAGCAAACCACAGGCAACATCATCATTTTAATAGTTTGAACTCTGCCCCACCAAGATATATGTAATGGGTTCCATTGTTCACATAACTCCGTTACTTTTTTTAATACATATTTTTCATTTTCTTTTACAGTATCTTCAATTGTTTTTTTAACTTGAATGCCTAGATATTTAAATCCTTCTTCTTTCCATATGAATGGAAAAATATCAAATAATCCTTTTACACAGTAAACATTCAAGGGTATAATTTCAGATTTATTCCAATTAATTTTATAACCTGAAAATTTGCCAAACTTATCAATTAATTCTAATAAAGAAGATAAGGTAGACTCTGGATTTCTCAAATAAAGCAAAATATCATCAGCATAAGCCGAAATTTTATATTCCATATCTGAATATGGGATTCCTTGTATCTCCCTCGTTTGCTGTATTGCTAACAATAAGGGTTCTAATACAACATCAAATAACAAAGGAGATAAAGGACAACCTTGTCTAACTCCCCTCTGCAATTGAAAACCATCAGATATCTTATTATTAATATTTAATCTTGCAATCGGGAAGCTATACAATGTTTTTACCATTTGTATAAATCCAGAACCTATACCAAACCATTCTAAAGCCTGATACATAAAATTCCATTCTACCCTATCAAATGCTTTCTCGGCATCTAATGAAACTGTAAATGCCGGTTCATCCATTTTTTTTGACAAGTTTAGCATGTGAAATAATAAGTTATTGGAGGAATGTCTTTTAGCAACGAAACCCGTTTGATGCATATCTATAATATGTGGGAGAGCTTTGGCTAATCTCAAAGCCAAAATTTTCGCCAAAAGTTTATTATCAATGTTTATCAAAGATATAGGCCTGTAGTTTGAAACCAAAGTTGGATCTTTATTTGGCTTAGGCAAAACAATTATTATTGATTCAGCCATAGTACCTTTTATATTACCTTTTATAAGTTGTGTCTGATATAATTTTAATAAATGTGGGGAGAGGATATTTTGAAATGTTTTATAAAATTCTACTGTGTAACCATCACCACCTGGAGCGGATCCAACTCTAAGAGATCTCAATGCTGTTTCTAATTCTTTTAATGATATAGGTTCTTCTAAACTTCGTTTTATATGATCAGGAATCTTAGGTCCATTTATTAAATCTAAAAATTTTTTTCCATCTTTTTGTTTCTCCAAATAAGGTTCGGAAGAATATAGATCTTTATAAAAATTTAAAAATTGTTTTAATATTATATTTGTTTGATTTGTTATTATACCATTATCATCTTTTATTCCATTAATATTAGTTCTCCTTTTTTTTGCCTTAAGATAATTTGCTAATAATTTTCCCGCCTTATTAGAATTTCCATAATACACCGTTTGTTTGGAAAACAAATCTTTTCTTATCATTTTTGAAGTTAATTCATTATATTTACCTTTTACTTTCAAAAGAGCTTGCAAAACTTCATATTCCCATTTACTTATCAATTTAGCTTCTAATATTTTTATTTCTTTTTCTAATTCTATATATTGTTTTTTAATTTGTTTCCTAATAAAAGCTGAATATGATATGATATTACCCCTCATAGTTGCTTTAAATGCATCCCATACATTCTCTATAGATGTATCTTCCACTAAATTTATTTGAAAAAATTCATTAATTTGTGTTTTAAAATTTTCCAAAAATTTGTCATCCACAAGCAATGCATTATCAAATCTCCAAAGAGGTCTATTATTTTCTAATTGATCTATTTGTAATTCTATCCATATTCCCGCATGATCCGAAATGATAATAGGATCAATGGAGGCTTTAATCACTTGTTGCACTTTATTTGTTGAAACAAAAATATAATCTATTCTTGAAAATGATTTATGAACCTGTGAACAAAATGAAAACTCCTGATCATTAAAATGAAGAATACGCCATATATCTTTCAAATCACATGATCGAACTAAATTATCTAGACCTAAAGATTTAATATTTTTACCTGGTTTTTTATCCAATAATGGATCCATTACAGCATTAAAATCTCCAGCCACCACTAATTTAGAGGTAGCCAGTGGTAATAACATATTTTGTAGCTTTTTGAAAAATTCTGATTGATTCGAATTAGGGGCATATATATTAAATAACGTCAGGGTATCATTTCCCATACCTATATCGATTTGTATCCATCTTCCATGTGGATCTGAATTTTTTACCTTTATATTGGCCATACATTTTTTATTTATAAGGATTGCAACCCCTGCTTTTTTACCCACTGCTGGAGCAAAAAAACATTCTTTTATCCATCCACCTGATAATTTCTGTGATTCCTTCATATTAAGATGGGTCTCTTGCAGACAGTAAATATCTGCATTTTGTTTTTTTAAAAATGTTAATATTTTTTTCCTTTTAATTACGTGATTTAGGCCATTGACATTAATAGAATATATTTTAAAAGACATTATATATTTTAATACTTTTCATTATCTTATTCTTCCTCTTGTAAACAAGAAAACTTATTTTAACTGATGTCTCAGTGAATTCTAGGCTATGTAGTCTCATGTTCTATTTAAATAAATGTTAATCTTTCCCTGCGTGTCTCCCTGCACGACTTTTGTTAACCAAATTTCTTTAGTCACCCTTAGCAGCAGACTCATATTTTAAGCAGATACGATTATGTTTTGGGTTCTGGGAAAGAGAGGCCCATAATATTTGCAGGGAGGCTGTGTGATCATGTCAGGGTACACAGTTGCAAACACCTTCTTGGAATACAATAACTAAACTGATATACTGGTATACTCAGTGGTAGCCCGTGAGATCAAATAATTTCCTTTGCACCAGGAACAGAATGATTTGGTATTTTAGAAAAAAAATTGAAAAACATTTTATTCCCAGAAAAGTACTAGTGGTTAAGAGGAGGCTGCTTTTATAGCAAGAGATAGTGTAGGGGGGCACTAAGTGGTAACTTTGAGCCTGTGAAAACTTGGTACAATACTGGTGAGTTGGAGTAGATAGAAGATATTGTGATGTATAGTCTGCAGTGAGAGCTAGCGTGTGCTTACCCCAACTTTAAAATTGCTTACCGTGAGACACGCTTAGGCATCCTGCAATAAGTTCCAAATTTGTACATGCTAATTGGGGTGCTAATATTTTTTTATTTGGGGGGTATGTCAGGGGGTGCAGCGGTGAATGGCCTTGTCCCCATAGTAAAGTATCTGCCACGCATTGCCTCCCTTCCCACCTTTTCCCCCCTCTCTCTGCTCCCCACTTCCATGTAGCATCTGCTCCCTCTCTCTGCTGCCTTCCTCCTGAGTGCGTAGTCCAGCGGCCCCCTCCCTCCTCCCTCTCAAGTGCCGCGGTCCAGGCATCTCCTTCCCTTCCCATCACCGTCGTGGGCGCTTTTCAGAATCAAGGTTCTCTCCGAGCAGCCTTCTCAGAGGACACATGCGACTACTCCAAAACTTCTCCTCTGATGCAAGCTACCCAGGCGGAAGTTGCGTCAAAGGGGATGTTTCAGGGTAGTTGTGCATGACCTGTGAGAGGGCTATGGCGTCTGGGACGCTCGGAGAGAAAAACCTCGATTTTGAAAAGTGCCTGCAAAGATGACAGGAAGGGAGGGAGATGGCCCAAGGAAAGGAGAGAGGAACAGATGCTGAAGGGAAATGGGGAGGAGAGAGGAGGGAACAAACGCTGCATGGAGGAGGCGACAGAGAGGGGAGCAGATGCTACATGGAAGTGGGGAGCAGAGAGAGGGGGGAAAAGGCTCTGAAAGAGAGAGGGGAGAAGACGCTGAAGGGAAGTGGAGAGAGAGGCAGGAGCAGACACTGGATGGAAGCGGGGAGGGGAGAAAGGAGAACAGATGCCAAAGGGAAATGGGGAGGAGAGAAAAAGAGGAGCAGACGCTGAAGGGAAGTGGGGAGGGGAGAGAGGGGAGCACATACTGGATGGGAGGAGGAGATAAAGAAAAAGGGCACATGCTAGATTGGGGGGAGGAGAGGATAGAGTTAGTGAGATACTGGAAGGGGTGACGGAAAGAGGTGGCAAGATAAAGGTAGATACAATGAAAGGGAAATTGAGGAAAGTAAGAAAGCAGACAAGAGGTAGAAAAGAAATTGAGAAGGAAGAGCAGAAAAGTAAAGGAAGGGAAAGGGAGAGGAGAGATATCAGAGCATTGGGGGATGGGGAGGGGACAGATACCAGATATGAAGGGAGGAAAGAGATGCTAAAACAGTTTCCTCAACCTTTTTACACCTATGGACTGGTGGAAATAAAATAATTATTTTGTGGACCGGCAAATTACTAGGACTGAAATTAAAAACCCCGTTTCCGCAAGCTCAGTCCCCACAAACCATCTGATCCCATCCACACAAGCCTCAGTTATAATTTTATATTGAATGTATTTTATTAAAGTATAAAAAGAAACAATTTTCTGTACAATTGTCATTTTATAAATACAAATAATACAAAGCAAGGATCAACAAAACCCCCGTCTCCCCTCCCCTTCACATATATCCCCTCTACTATCAAGAAAACTGAATAAGCCAAATTATTACAGAATGCTAGACAGAAATATCATGCTAAGAGAATACCGCAGTCACACATGACAGGAATAGTGTTAGAGGAGTGCAACTAGGGCAACTGCCCCCTGGTCAGAGAAAACCCTAAGCCAGCTGGAAGCTAAAGAAGCACTGTCTGGGCTTTGCAGCCCCCCAGTTATGTCTAACACCAGCTCTAGCAGGATACATATTTCAAATCTGATATATTCTAATAAAAAATAGAAATAAAATTATTTTTTTCTACCTTTTGTTGTCTCTGGTTTCTGCTTTTATCTCTTCCCTCTCTTCCATCCAGCGTCTGCCCTCTCTGTCTCTTCAATGCAGCATCTGCCCCTTCCATCCACTGTCTTCCCTCTCCCCTTTCCATATGGTATCTGCATTCTTTCTATGTCCCTCTCCCCTTTCCATCCAGCCTGCGCCCCCTCTCTCCTTTTTACATGATTCATTCCAGTTTCACTGCTCTCTTCATTTTTATCTCTCCTACACTAGATCTAGCATCTTTGTCCCTCTCTGCTTATTTTTCTGCTGACCCCCTTCCCAGTATCAATCGCTCTTTCTCATTCCTGTCTCTCCCCTTTCCCTCATCTGATCTCTCCATTCCACCCTGAACCCTTCCCCTCCTCTAATCTCCCAGCCAGCTAATTCCTTCCTTTTTTCCTTCTTCCTTCCCTCCTCCTCCTGTCCAGCAGTAACTATTCCCTTCCCTTTCCCTCCTACCCTACCAGCAGCATCTCTTCTTCTTCTGCTTCCCTCCAGGTCCAGTAGCAACTGTCCCTTTATTTTCCCTTGTCCAGCAGCTTCCCAGACTCCTTTTCCTCCTCCCCTCCCAGCAGCATCTCTCCTTCTCCCTCTCTCCAGGTCCAATAGCAGCTGTCCCTATTTTTCCCTTGTCCAGCAGCTTCCCAGCCTCCAACAGTGACTTTCTCCCCTCCCAGCAGATCTCAGTACTTGCCAGTGCAGCGATTCACTAAGGCAGCCTTGGGTCCTTTGATGGGTCGCACCGCCTCCGAGGAAAGAGGAAGTTGCATCATCAGAGGCAGCTGCGACTCAGCAAAAGCCCCAAGGCTGCCTTAGTGAATCACTGCGCTGGTAAGTACTTAGAGCTGCTGGGAGGGGAGAAAGCCACTGTCGGAGGCTCCCCATGATCTCGCTGGCCCTGCGCGGACCAGCAGGAAATTGCAGCTCATCAATCTTGGACTGCGTGGACTGGCAGGAATTTTCTGCAGACTGGCACTGGTCCACGGTCGAAGAACACTGTGCTAAAAACCACCTGGGGGAGGGAGGGAGAGATGGAAGGGAAGAAGAAATATATGCCAGACCATTGGGGGGGGGAGTGAGAGATGGAAGGACAAGGCAGACAGTTTCTGGCAGAGGCATAGAAATAGAGCAGATGCCATATGAAAGAGGCAGAGAGAAGGTAGACAGTGGCAGAAAGGAAAAGAATGACTCGAAGATGAGAAAGCAGAAACCAAATAAAGGAAGAAAATATTTCTATTTCTTTTCTATTTTTTTTTTTGCCTTAGGATAAAGTAGTATTGTAGCTATATCGATAAACGTTTATAAACAAAGTCCTGCCAGCTGAAGATCTCTTCCTCTAGTTCAGCAGCCAGAACTCTTGATTTATAAAATAACAGTTGTACAGAATATTGTTTCTTTTTATACTTTAATAAAATAGTTTTATACTGAACTTATTTGAGGCTTGTGTGGATGGGACCGAGTTCACAGGGACGGGACTGAGATGGGAACAAATTTTTTACCCGTGTCGTTCTCTACTTTACACCTACCTATTTCAGAGGAAATGACCTTCAGCAAACTTGGTCCCAATTCTCATCCTCCATCAGAGCTGAGCCAGCACTGCGAAGTTCAAAAAACTACTCAAAGTTGCCTTTTCTGTAAAGCCTTTGGACGCAACCTCTTTTCTCTCTCCCTCCTTTGCTTCTGTCTCTCCCCTAACCTTGTGATTTTATTGTGAATCGTATAGACACCCATTGAGGGCCCCCCTTGTAGTGTATCAGCTCTAAAAGTACCCCTAAAAATGCACCAGTCTTGCAAACTGTATCATACCTTTGCCCGTTTGACAAAGGCTTCCTGGGAGGCCTTGACATTCTCTGGCTTCCCATACCATGCAGAGAGTGCAGATGCCTGTAGGGCCCGTCCATATGAGAACGTGAGTTTCCAGGGCTTGGGCAGTAGACACTGGTTGATGGCATTGAGATTCAGGGAGGCTTCCTCTTCACTCTGACCTCCAGAGAGGAAGCAGATGCCTGAGAGGTAACAGGTGAGAAGTTAGTGCTCATGAGAATTGTAATAATTACCTTTCACTGCTTAAAACAGATGAGAACACAAACACCATATGCACTTCCCTGAGAAGTAACTGGCTACTGAAGGTACAATCTGTATACAAATATTCCAGTCATTCTAAGAAATACCTTATACATTAATCCTTCAGTGGGCCCTAGGCACACAAGTACACTGGGCTCCTTAGCCCACCCCACACCCTACCCATTTCTCCAGATCAACCCTCAATTACAGAATAAAGAACCGAAACTTAGAAATTGTCCTCTAGCCCAGCATCAGACCTACCCTTTCCTTGCTCCCTCCTATCCAACCATGTGGCCCAGAATTACCCTTACTCTCCCCCCCCCCCCACACACACACTACCCATTCCTGTAGCATGGGCTCAACCTCACCCCCATACCTCCCTAGCCCAGCATCATCTCTATGCTTCCCTTGGTACCCCCTACTGCCCAGAATCAGCCTTAGCCTTCTCTACTCCCCCACCCCTCCCTGTAGCTTAGCATCAGATGCCACCGCAAAAATACACCAGAATTAAATATATTATTAAAAACCTCCTGGGTACTGTAAAGCCCACCCCCCACCCAGAAAACCACAAACTAATATAAAAATTTTTTATCTGAGCCGTCCAGACACAATTTTATTTTATATTTATTAATTTACCAGTGCTTGCTTGAGCTTGCCTTGCTTCTCTGGAGGTTAGTGGCCCTGATCACTGCAGTGTGCTTGTAGCTTAACCTAAGCTGGCTCTCTTTGTAGCTATGGGGAGATAATCACAAAGCGGCTGCGGGAATTCTCTTAAGGGGAAAGAGACAACTGCGAAGCTGTAGGAATCGGATTGGCAGTCAGACTAGGTGGGTGACAGGCCTTAGCTGAGATTGGGGACTGTCCAGAACTACCCATTGATGTCATCGCAGCAGCACACCGGCAGGCCCCTCTGAAGTATTCGGGCCTGAGGCATGAACCTACTAGGCCTTCCCTTTGATTCAGCGCAGAGGTTCTACTCCCTTCTTACTTACTGGTAGCTCCAGTTTCTCTCTTGTATTCCCTAAGGAAAACATTACTACATGAAGTGGGGTAAAACCAGGACAGGTTTTGCTGTACATGGAGCTATACATAGTGTTACCATATGGCTCTAGAAAAAGGAGGTCGGATTGAGACATCTGGGTTTTACTTCTATTGAAAGCAAGGGAGACTGATTTTAAATTTGTATTCCCCCACTTTGTAAAGTTAATGTATATCACTTAGAATTGTGATAGGCGATTAATCAAATTTTTAATAAACCTTAAAAGTAAAACTTGGACGTATCATTTTCACTAGAAAAGCACATACCTTCCCACCTGTCCAAATCCTTATGGATGCGATCAAATAAAGGCTTATAATTCAAGTCATACAGACCAGCCCCCAAAGGTCCAAAGAAAGCACCCAAATACCGCAGGGACGACTTCACCCATCAAAACGGAAAAGCAGTACCCAGTTCTTTCATCACAGCCCTTGACAGATTAATATTCAGAAATTCTGATTTACTAGGGTTAGCTTTAAACCCCAAAACTCCACCATAAGCAGATAATTCACTTAGAATCTCTCTTAAGGACTGTCTAGGGTCCTGTACCGTGAACACATCGGCAAAAAGACTGATTTTATACTCTCGAGTCACCACTCGAACCCCCCAGATACGGTCATTAGCTCTGATACGCCGGGCCAAAGGCTCCACTGCTAAGGCGAATACCACAGGAGACAGAGGACAGCCCTGTTTAGTGACTCTAGAGAGCACAAATGGAGCAGAATGGCTGCCGTTCACCTTGATACAGCCCATCGGGTTGGTAAAGAGAACCCTGATCCAATCTCTCATTTGGAGTCCCAAGCCAATCTATTCCAACACTTTAAAGAAAAAGGGCCTTCGAAGGCCTTCTCAGCGTCAACCGATAGGAAAACCGTGCCCTGCTGCAGCCGATGAACCCACTCCAAAGTAATCACCCTCCAGAATCTTCTCCCTGGCACCTGTTCAGACCAGTTAGTTTAAGAAAATGTTAAACTTCTTTTAAAGCCTACTTTTAAGGTTATGTTGGAGAGAGATACCTAATGAGGAACTTGAATTATGATCTAGAACCACTGAAGTTCAAGGGTCCCACGACAACAAGAGGGCATCCGTGGAAAATTAGGGGAGGGAAACTACGAGCTGACACCAGGAAATTCTTTTTCACAGAAAGGGTGGTTGATCGCTGGAATAGTCTTCCAATGCATGTGATCGAGGCCAGCAGCGTGCCTGATTTTAAGGCCAAATGGGATCGTCACATGGGATCTATTCACAGGGCGAAGGTAGGGGAGGGACATTAAGGTGGGCAGACTAGATGGGCCTTGGCCCTTATCTGCCGTCTATTTCTATGTTTCTATGAAGTTTAATGATATGTAATTTCCTGCAGGTTCTTTGTCATTTTCAGTGGGTTAATGTATAGCCTGGTTGTGGTGAATTGAAAGTCTTTTATGCATGTTGTCCTCTGAACCATTGTGAATGTTTTATTTTGTTAACTGCTTAGTAATAGGTGGTAAAATTTTTTTAGAAATAAATAAAATAATAAATAACCCACTTGCCGTCTTACAATAAACCCTGACTGGTCCAGAAGGATCAGCCTCGGTATCCAACTCAAACGATCCTCTAGAATCCAAGTAAAGATTTTAGTATCCACCCACAAGAGAGAGAGATAGGACGATAAGAGGCACATAGCCCTGGATCTTTCCCTGCCTTATGTAAAACCGTGATACCCGCCAACTGCATAAAAAAGGGCAATTGACTCTTCAGTTTCAGTCATTGAAAAGATGCAGTGGAGGTGGCAATAACAAATCACTGAAGCACTTATAGAATTTTACTGTGAAGCCATCCAATCCAGGGGACGTCCCCACCTAGATTTAAGCGCCTGGCGAGCCTCAACAAGGGTAATAGGCCTATCTAGGCATTTTGCGTCCATTGTGGGAATATTCCCCAGCCCAGCCAACTGAACATAGTCATCAATGCATTCCAGGCTACAATCAAACTCCGGAGTATACAAACTGCTTTGTAATAGTCCACAAAACAAGCCCGGATCTCCTCATCCTGATGCATCATCTCCTCAAATGGACCCTGAATCGACAAAATGTTATTCCGCATGCGACAGACCCGTAGTCTGTGGGCCACACAACGACTAGCCTTAATATTGATTCAAAATATTTTTGTTGCAACAACTGCAGATGATATCTCATACGCTCCAAACCAAAGTGTTCTAAAGCCTGACGTACCGATTGCAACTGACACAGGACCCTACGGTCCCAGGGCTGTTGCTTGTGAGTCCCCTCCAAAACAGCCAATTCATGAAGCAGCTGCTCTTCATAGAAATATAGAATTAGATGGCAGATAAGGGCTACGGCCCATCCAGTCTGCCCACCTCAAAGACCCTCCCCTACCTTTCTTTGTAAATAGATCCCACGTGTCTGTCCCATTTGGCCTTAAAATCAGGCACGCTGCTGGCCTCAATAACCTGAAGTGGAAGACTATTCCAGCGATCAACCACCCTTTCAGTGAAAAAGAATTTCCTGGTGTCCCCATGCAGTTTTCCGCCCCTAATTTTCCACGGATGCCCCCTTGTTGCCGCTGGACCCTTGAAGAAGAAGATATCTTCTTCCATCTCGATGCGGCCCGTGAGATGTTTGAATGTCTCGATCATGTCACCCCTCTCTCTGCGCTCCTCGAGCGAATATAGCTGTAATTTATCCAGCCTTTCTTCGTACGGGAGATTCTTGAGTCCCGAGACCATCTGGGTGACCATTCTCTGGACCGATTCCAGTCTCAGCACTCTAACCTTCTTTGCCTCAGTAGATAGGCCGCCAACGTCAGGAGGCATCTCCCCAAAGTCACCTTCAGCCCCTCCCAGACAGCCTTTGGAGAAGTTTCCCCTCCTACATTCAAGTCCAAATACTCCTGCAGCCAACACTCCACCTGGCGCAGCATGTCAGGGTCATCCAGCAACCCATCATTGAGTTGCCGATATTTCTGTCCGCTCTGCCGCGGGGTCCCCGCCAGTCTCACCCAAACCGGAGCACGATCCGACCAGGTTATTGAATTTATCCGTGCCTCATGTACTCTGTGCAGTCCACTCTGATCCACAAAGATATAGTCAATTCTAGAATAAGAGTGATGCACTGCAGAAAAGTGGGTATAATCCCTCCCCTGGGGGTGTAACCACCGCCACCCATCTTCCACCTGAAGTACATTGCTTTTCATGTTATTCATTTTGAACCTGCACCAGGAAGTTGGCGGATTATAAGTATCATTACTATTATCATTGGCAGAGGAGGGGACTTATTGCCTACAGACCAATGGTCCATCAAGCCCGGTAGCCCGTTCTCACTGTGGCCAATCCAGGTCACTAGTACCTGGCCAAAACCCAAAGAGTAGCAACATTCCATGCTACCGATCCAGGGCAAGCAGAGGCTTCCCCCTTGTCTTAACAACACCTATGGACTTTTCCTCCAGGAATTTGTTCAAACCTTTCTTAAAAAAAGAACCACTGATCTGAATAGATTGGAGGGATATCCTAGAGGTTAGAGGATGGATGATGGGGGGGAGGCTTGGGGTTATTAAAGGATCATATTGGGGGTGGCATTGGAATGGGAGGGGGATTTGTGTGGGAGGAGCAGTGCTGCAGCAGATCTGTTTTCCATCATTTCTTTATTGATGTTTGGATCCACATCAAGTTACCTGTTGTGGCAGATAATGCCAGCACCTGTGCTATCTGCCACTGCACGTAACATGGTGCCAAGTGGTGTTTGCAATTAAACACAGTAAAACAACCCCTACTAAAAGGAATAAAAGTGAGAAAGGGAGAAGGTGTTAGCAGAGCAGATGAAAATGGTGAGAGACTGTATGAGCAGAGAGTTACCTGGCACAGCAGCTGGTACTGTGCGTCGAAGGGCGGTCACAGTTGCTATACCAATCTCCTCTGGGGTATACCGTTTGGAGCAGGCCTGCCCTGGAGTTACCATATTGGGTTTTAGCAGGGTTCCTTCTAAGTAGACATGATGGTCATTCAGAGCTTTGTATACAGCAGCCAGGACCTGAGGTCAAAGAGGTAAGAAGTGGCCATTACCTCAAGTACAAAACACTGTAGTGTCTGTATATAATATATAAACCACAGAAAGGCAGTATATCAAGTCCCTTGCCCTTCCCTGATAAGCCAGTATTAGAGTTGGTTTGTTTTGGAAGCGACTCAGATCAGTGGTTCTTAAATCTATGCTGGGAGACCCCCCCCCAGCCAGTCGGGATTTCAATATATCCACAATGAATATGTGAGAGAGAAATGTGCATGCCTACTACCTACTTTATAGGCAAATTTCACTCATGCATATTCATTACTTATTTATTTGGTGTTATATCCCATCCTCCCAGGAGAGCTCAGAATGGGATACTTTTAACATGTATGTAAACTTGTGAATTTATGCAAGGTGAACCATGGCGTGGCAGGACATTGTTTGACAGAGTGGGGCTATGGGTCCCCCAGGACAGGTTTAAGAACCACCAACTCCTAAAATATTATGGAGAGAAGTTATCAAGGTGCATTAATGTAAAAAGGTATAAACCCCAATCTAATTTGGATGCCAAGAATTTTATGATATAATGAAGTCATGGTATATGGGGGCTTGACGTGCCACTGGGGCTTGTGCAAAGCTATGCCATCAGCAGTTTCCCTACCAGCAGGGTCTCCCAAGGCGGACAAGTTTCAGCAGATATGTCAAACTAACCTATCTGGGCAGCAGCAAATGGGCAGTGTTGGATGAGAGGATCGCGTTTGATGAGAATTTATACTGCACAGAAGAAAGGCCTGACAATCTACTTCTGTATTCTGCCAAGAAAACTTGATAAGACAAAGAATCGACATATAATGGTGGAAGATAGTCCCCTAGGTCAGAAGGGACTCACGGTGTTTATGAAGCTGCCAGATCAAAGCCGCCAGGATGTCCCGATGCTGATGTTGCTGGATAGAAAAGGGAGATCAGAAGCTGTAAAGATATTCTCAACATAGGAACATGGAACGTACGAAGCATGAACCAAAGAAAAAACTGGAAATTGTTAAAAGATCAAATGGAAAAAACCAAAATCGATTTGATAGGGATCAGTGAGCTCAAATGGACAGAACAGGACAGGGCCATTTTCAATTAAATGAGCATTAGATCTGCTACTCTGGTCATGAAACACAGGAAAAATGGTGTGGCTTTCATCCTCAATAATAAGCTTTCAGAGATGGTAGTAAAGTACCATGAGAGTAATGTCAATCCATCTGCAAGGAAAGCCGATCAATGTCACCTTGAGCCAAGTATATGCTCCAATGACAGACACAGATGAGGATGTAGTATTATTCTGCAAACAACTTCAAAATATAATAGATCAAACGCTGAAACAAGATCTAATGATCCTGGCTACCAATCCAAGAAAGAATACAATTTAAATTCTACTGCATGTTATTTAAAACCCTAAACGGAGACAGCCCATCCTACCTGAACAACAGCGTCATCCAAGCATCCACAACCAGACACAGAAAAACACATTCCCCATTTATACCTCCTCAGATCAAAGAAGTAAAATGAGCAAAACTACACGACGGCCTCTCAGCCACTCAAGCCGCAAGACTGGACAACCAGATCTCCAACCTTCTGATGACCACTCCAGACTACAAGATATTCAGAAAAGAAATAAAAACTATACTTTTCAAGAAATTCCTGAAGCAGCCCTAACTTCACGTACTCTTAACACTAAAATTGACAAATGATCTACTCCTTTCTTCCCTAGTAATGACAATTGTGCTTCCATTGTTACCCCCTTTAAATCTCTGGTAAGCCGCCTTACTCTTAACAACCCGAGAAATGTCAAAAGATCTACTCTTTACCACTCTAGTAAATCAATCGTTCTCCCATTGTAATCCCCGTTTATAAATCTTTTGTAAGCCGCCTTGAACCGCAAGGTAATAGCAGAATAGAAATCCCTAATGTAATGTAATTATGGGGGTCTTCAATGCAAAAGTACATCTGAAGATGCAGTGGTTGGAAAGCACGGCATAGGAGAAAGAAATGAAGCTGGTGATAACTTAGTACAATTTTGCAAAACAAACCAACTGTCAATCATGAATACGCATTTCCAACACCACAAACATTGCCAGTACACATGGACCTCTCCAGAATATCAAAATCAAATTGACTACATCGGCATAGGACAGAGATGGCAATCTGCAGTTTTGACTGCAAGGACTAAACCAAGACCTGTTTGTAGAAGCGACCATGAACTTTTGACATGCAAGATCAAGGTAAAGCTTCACAAGAAGATCATTAGAGATCTCCCAAAATACGACACTGAAAACATTCCATCAGACTATTGAATAAAACTAAACAGTCTTGCATTGCTTGATACAGGAGGTAGAGAGCCCGAAGAGTTAAAGAATGGCATCAAAACTAATTAGTGATGAAGCTAAAAATACTCCAGAAGAAAAAGAGCCAAAAAACCCACCTTGTATCTCAGAAGAAAGAGAAGCAAAATTATCTGGTGATAGAGAAAAAGTATCACAAATGAACCGAGTGTTTCAACGTAAAGTTCAGCAAGACGAAGAATAATCTCAATATTTGTCAGAAAATTGAATAAGAGAATGTAAATGGAAAAACCAGATTAGCGCATCAAGAGATTAAGAGATTACAGCAGAAATTCCAGCCTCAACTTGGGATGCTTAAAGACGCCAATGGAATGATATTGAATGATCCACCCACATGTTTTCAGCAAGTTTTTGACTACGAGAGTTTAGACACTGTAGATGCATAAGTCAATTTATGAGCTATGTTGATAACAACAGTGAGAGCAACTATGTCAAGCAATGAAATTGGGAAGAGCTTATCAAATTAACAATGTAATATAATTATTCAATGAGAAACAGAGGTACAACAAAGACAGCAACTCTGGGAGTGTGTGGCGCCAGAGTTAGAGCTACAACTTCAGCACCCTGAGGCTGTGGGTTCAAATCTCTCACTGCTCCTTGTGAGCCTGAGCAAATCCCCTCATTGCCCCAGGTACACTAGAGAGTTTGAGCCCACCAGGACAGAAAGGGAAATATGATAAAGTACCTGAAAGTAAAGCACTTAAGATATAAGTGGTATATAAATAATAAAATAAAATGTTAGCCCTTGAATGAAATAGCATTTATATAAAGTATACCAGTAAAGTCAACAGTTATTAAAGACCCAGAAGGCAGATATATTATATTGATTTTTAGAAGGTGATTTTAACTGTGCCCTTGCAGCAAACAATAAATCAGAACCAACCTTTAAACTAAATTAAACTATTAAACTTATTTTGCAACATCTACTTAAACTGAATCTTATTGATATTTGGCGTATGATGCATGGCACAGAAAAAGATTATACTTTCTACTCCATAGTTCATAATTCCTTCACCAGGATTGACTATTGGTTTACTCCTTCCAACTTTAAAACAAAAGTTTGCAATCGTTTCATAGGTACTCGATACATCTCCCAATGCTCTCCCTTCAATATGCAATTTCTATAAAACCCAGTATTTTTGCTTAAACTAAAGAATATGTACAATTTAACTATAATGATGATACTCATTTATTCACTTTCTTACTACGTGGACGTTTAAACTTGTTATGTAACTCTTTGGCAATTCTGGAAGCTAAGCATAAACAAACACATAAGAAACATCTTTTAAAAGGACATATGGCAAATAAACAAATTACGACTATCTCAATTTTACCAAAAGTTCTTTTTTTGAAGGGTCTAATAAATTCCCCCTCAAACTTTTAAAATGAAAGTTACACCACATTAAATTAAAAAAAACCAAAACGCATTTAGATCAAATTGTCTAATGGTACTGTATCTTCTAATACTTATGATATTTTAAATGGCTTTTCTATGGGCTAGATTCACTAAGCCCAACGATCAAGTCCTAACCACTTAGCGACCCGTTTTTCCTCCAACCGATTCACTAACCTCTGTCTCAATCATCCTCTGATCCGATCATGCAAATGAGGGGGCATGGCATTCAGACCCCATTCACCTACCCCTCACTCAAAGGCACAAAACGCAAAAAGCTATATGACAACCTACTTGCTACACAGGCCGCGAAAATTGACCCCATCATATCCAAGCTGCTGACCACAACTACGGACTACAAAGCGTTTCGAAAAGATATAAAAACTATACTATTCAAAAAACACATCCCAATATTATAATCTACCCTCATCTTCTCACCCTTCATAACCTCCTGCAACTCACAACCAACTGCAATTTCGTCCCCATAGGCAACATCTAATCTAGTTGCAACGGGCGATAAGCCAATTCATATCCAGAAACACTGTTTCCCCAAATACCGAAAAATCAGATATAACAACCTAGGAACAGACGATTTTTTGGTAACATAAGATTATGCTTTGTAATATTATGTAATGTAACATAAGGTTATGCTTTGTAATATAACATAAGGTTATGCCTTGTAATATTATGTAATGTAAGTTATGCAATGTACTGGAATAATAAGGTAAAATAACACAAAGTAACCCTACGTAAAGTCTTGTAAAGTTATGTAAGATAAATTATGTAAGATAAATTATGTAAACTTAATGCAAGTAATGCAAGCACGGTAAGGATAATGTAAAGTAACGCAAAGTAACTCCACGTAAAGTTATGTAAAGTTATGTACGAAAAGTTATGTAAAGTTAGGTATGCAAAGTTTGTAAAGTTATACAAATAATTGTATTGTCATCGCCTGGAAATGACCAGCCATCTTCTAATGTAATCCGCTTAGAACCGCAAGGCACAAGCGGAATAGAAATCACTAATGTAATGTAATGTAATTCAAATGCAGGCAGGCAGGCAGTGATTCACTAAACAAATCTGGAACACTGACTGGGCTGGCCGATCAACTAAAGAAGCGATTGCTGGGGACTAGTTACTCACTGCTTTCCCACTGCATCTCCTGCTCTCTGCCTATATTCTCCTGCCCCGACTCTCCTCTCGCCACCCTGCTCTCTGCCCCGACTCGCCGCCCTACTCTCACCCCAAATCTCCTCCTCTCGCGGCCCCGACTCTCCTGCCCTTCCCCGCATTGCAAGCCTGTGGTTTAAAACCATGGGCTCGCAAAGAAAAAGAGAAGTAAAAAAAAAAAAATAAAAAAAAAAGGTCGCTGCTCTGTAAGCAAGCGCAGACCATCTACAGATGGCGGTTGGGGGCATGATTCTGTTCGTCCTCATTTCATGAGGACACATCGTGAATCAGCCCCCCGGACCCAGATTGGATCAGTAGGTCTGTTATGTGAATCTAACCCTGTTTTTTTTCAGGACTTATAAAAATTACATTCTACGAGTATGCAAGAACATTGCCAGAGGTTGTGGTAAAAGCGGATAGCATAGCTGGTTTTAAGAAAGTTTTGGTCAAGTTCCTGGAGGAAAAGTCCAGTCTGTTATTGAGAAAGACATGGGGGAAGCCACTGCTTGCCCTGAATCGGTAGCATGGAATATTGATACTCCTTGGGTTTTGGCCAGGTACTAATGACCTGGATTAGCCACCGTGAGAACGGGCTATTCTTATGTTCTAACACATTGATGCCTGGCTGCATAATATTGACTTACCTAAGCTAAAACCTGTATTTCAATCAAATATTGATCATCCATTTACTATCCAAGAGGTGCGATTAGCTATCACCAAATTGAAAAGAAATAAAGCTGCAGGACCTGATAGATTACCAGCTGAATTATATCACAGTCTAGTGGATTACTTTGCCCCCTATTTAACAGAGGTATTTAACGAAATAACCACAGCTCACGGCTTACTTGAAATGTTCTACTCAGCTGTGATCACGGTCATCCCAAAATAAGGAAAGGATTCCATTATTTGTATTAACTACCGACCTATTTCTTTACTAAATATAGACTACAAAATTATTGCAATACTCAGCAACCGTATTACGGATGTGTTCATCCAGACCAAACAGGATTTATTAACAATCGCTACGGTTCAATCTGAAATAAACCATGTGGTGTTCCTCAGGGTTCTCCACTTTCATCTACACTATTCAATGTTTATCTTTCATCATTGGGCTCATGTTTGAGCAACCTGGATGTAGAACTGTTTAGTTATGCCGACGACATTACTATTAAACATAGAAACATTGAGAATGATGGCAGAAAAGGGCCGTCGGCCCAACACGTCTGCCCACTCAAAAGAACCCTCCCTTTAAAAGAACCCTCCCCTTAAAAGAACACTCCCTCTAAGCAATTCCCCTAAGTAAACCCACATGTTTTTCCCATCGTTTCTTGAAGTCGAGCACGTTATTGGCCTCAACTACCTGACGTGGAAGGCCATTCCAACGATCAACCACCCTTTTGGTGAAGAAGTACTTCCTGATGTCACCATGAAATCTCCCACCCTTGAGTTTGAGCGGATGCCCTCTTGTTGCCGTAGGACCCGTAAGAAAAAGGATATGTTCCTCCACCTCGGTACGGCCTGTAAGATATTTGAACGTCTCTATCATATCTCCCCTCTCTCTGTGTTCTTCGAGAGAATATAACTGCAGCCTGCTTAGATGTTCTTCTAATGGGAGATCCTTGAGTCCTGAGACCATCTTAGTGACCATTCGCTGAACCGATTCCATTCTCTTCACATCCTTTTGATAATGTGGCCTCCAAAATTGAACACAGTACTCCATATGAGGTCTCACCATGGACCTGTATAACGGCATTATGACTTCAGGCTTTCGGCTGACAAAACTTCTTCGGATGCAACCCAGCATTTGTCTAGCCTTGGCCGAAGCTTTCTCCACTTGAGTGGCAGTCTTCATATCTTCGCTAATGATTACACCCAGGTCTTGTTCTGCGACAGTTCTTGTTAAGGTTTCACCATTCAGGATGTATGTTTTGCAGGGGTTACCGCTACCAAGGTGCGTAACCTTACACTTTTTGGCATTGAAACTCAGTTGCCAAGTATTAGACCATTTTTCCAATAAAAGTAGCTCCTGCCTCATAGTATCGGGCATGGTTGCGCTGTCAACCACGTTGCATAGCTTAGCATCATCGGCGAATATTGTAATTTTACTTCGAAGTCCCTTAGGCAGGTCTCGTACAAAAATATTAAACAGTATCGGACCCAAGACCGAGCCCTGCGGCACTCTACTGGTCACTTCCAAAGTTTCTGAAGGGGTACCATTTACCACCACCCTCTGAAGTCTACCACTGAGCCAGTCTTTAATACATGCCGTCAATGTTTCTCCTAATCCCATCGTTTTCATCTTATTCAATAACCTACGGTGTGGGACACTGTCAAAAGCCTTACTGAAGTTCAAATACACAATATCCAGGGACTCTCCCTTGTCCAGTTGTTTCGTTACCCAGTAAAAGAAGCTTATCAGATTGGATTGACAAGACCTTCCCTTTGTGAATCCATGCTAGTGGGGATCCCTCAGCCTCTCGTCATCCAGAATCGTATCCAATCTGTTTTTAATCAATGTTTCCATAAGTTTACATTATTGATGTGAGACTCACCGGTCTGTAATTTTCAGCCTCTGATCTGCATCCCTTTTTGTGGAGTGTTATGACGTTAGCAGTTTTCCAGTCCAAGGGGACTTTTCCCTTGCTTAGGGAAAGATTAAAAAGTGCAGTTAACGGCTCTGCCAGGATATCTCTCAGTTCCCGAAGTACCCTGGGGTGTAGATTATCCGGTCCCATGGCTTTGTTCACCTTTAGCCTCGATAGCTCATGGTATACATTGCTTGCAGTAAATTCAAAATCCCGGAACGGGTCCTCCGAGCACTCCCTTGTTTGCAGCTGCAGTCCGGATCTCGGTGCTTCACAGGTAAAGACTGAGCAGAAATATCCATTGAGTAGTTCGGCTTTGTTTCAGTCTACATAGTTACCGTCAGGTTTCCTTAGGCGCACAATCCCGTCTGTTCTTTTTTCTGTCGCTAACATACCTGAAAAAGGATTTATCCCCTTTTTTAACATGCCTAGCTATATTTTCTTCCATGTGGAGTTTGGCATTCCTGACTGCTTTCTTAACAGTTCTAGATTTCACCAGATAGGCTTCTTTAGCTTCCGGTTGTTGTGATTGTTTGTAGGATACAAATGCTCTTTTCTTCTGCTTTACTAGTTACAAGATCTCCGCGGAGAACCACTGGGGTCTATTATTTCTCCGTCGTTTGCTCACGGTCCTTATGTAGAGGTTGGTTGCTTCCTGCAGGGTCGATTTCATAGCCAACCACAGTACCTCCACACTGTCCGTTGTGTCCTGGTTTTGCAGTGCCTCAGACAAAATCTCCCATGCTCTGGAAGTTAGCTCCCTTAAAGTTAAGGACCTTTGTCGATGTATTTGACCTAGTGACTCCCTTCCTGAGGTGAAACCACACCATGTTGTGGTCACTGGAGGCCAAAGACTCACCTACTGAAACCTTTGTGAACCTCACCTACTGAAACCTTTGTGCATATTTCAGCCCTTTTCCAGATTATCATTAAAGTTGAAATCATAATGAAACAGATGAATTCTTGGATTCAAAAATTTAAACTCAAACTAAACTCTGGCAAAACAAAGTTTTTTGTGGCGACTGCTAGTAATATTTCTTCTGAACCTTCTATTAGTATAAATTCAACTCAGTATATAATTCATCCAACAATTAAAATTTGGGGAGTTATTTTAGACCAGCATCTTACAATGCATGCTCAGATAGATGCTGTAGTGTGTAAATGCCACGTCACGTTATGGAAATTGCGAACAATTAGATCTTATTTTGAATTTACTGCTTTTAGATTACTGGTTCAATCGTTACTACTGAGTCTTCTTGATTATTGTAATATTATCTATCTGATAGTCACCAAGAAAGAATTAGCAAGACTTACAATAATACAGAATACAGTGGTCAGAATGATTTAAGGCAGGGGTGTCCAATGTCGGTCCTCGAGGGCCGCAGTCCAGTCGGGTTTTCAGGATTTCCTCAATGAATATGCATGAGATCTATTTGCATGCACTGCTTTCAATGCATATTCATTGGGGAAATCCAGAAAACCCGACTGGACTGCGGCTCTCGAGGACCGACATTGGCCAACCCTGATTTAAGGCCTGAAGAAATTTGATCATGTTACACCCTTTTATCGCGAATTGCATTGACTGCCATGGAGGCCCTGGTATTGTTTAAACTAGGCTGTTTCTGGTACAGCAACTTCTTACTTAGTCAATAGATTTTCTTTAGCATCATACAGACATAGTAGAAGAACTCATCCTTTGTTTAATTTTCCATCTGACCAGGGTTGCAGGAGTAAGAAATTTCTAAATCATACTTTGGCATCTCTTCATGACAACGAATTCCGAATATTGTTGCTTACTACCCATTCCTATGGCCATTTTAGAAAACAATTGAAGACCTATATTTTTTCTAAATATTTGACTGTTTAACGAATCATCTTATTTCATGTAACATGTTTACTTTATAACTTTTTGTAAACCGCGTTGAACTTCTGATTACGCGGTCAATAAGCACAATGTTATGTTATGTTATAACTTTAGATGTTTAATGTCCTTTTCTATACCTCTCGAAATTTCAAAGATTTAGCAATACTTTCTTTAGATGCTGAAAAATCATTTGACAAAATTGAGTGGCCATACCTATTTTATGTCCTAAGGAATTTTGGTTATGGCCCTTTGTCAATTGGATACAAACCATTTATCTTAGACCTTCAGCATCTATTTCTGTAAATGATACCCTCTCTTTTTCTTTTACGCTTCACAGGGGCACCCGCCAGAGGTGCCCGCTCTCACCTATACTCTTTGCATTGGCAGTCGAACCCTTAGCTATTGTGCTTTGTACGTCTAATTTAATGCTAGGTATACAAATTAGTAGATGACGGTAGATAAGACCTGAATGGTCCATCCAGTCTGCCCAACCTGATTCAATTTAAATTTTAAATTTTTTTTTTAAATTGATGAAACTCACAAAATATCTTTATATGCTGATGATATTATATTGTACTTGAGTAATCTGACCGATTCATTACCCAATACTGTTAACATCATTACAGAATTCCATTCTTTCGGGTTTCACTATTAATTTTGGAAAATCTGTTATAATGCCCTGAAATCCAAATTCACGAACTATAGCACAATTCTCCTTACATACAGATTAAACTGGACTTTAAACAATTTCGGTACTTACATAATCAAATTTCTAATCAACTGGACCACCTTTTGGAACTTATTTGCCACTGCTCTGCCAATTACAATCCAACAATTTGACAACCCAATCTCCAGATCATTTTTACTCTTGGCTTGGTAGAATCAATATATTTAAGGTATTTATCCTTCCTAAAAAATTTTTCTACATTACTATCCTGCATTGTTCATTATATATGGTATAATAAAAGACCATTAATTAAAGCTCCTATACAGTTTCTTCCTTGGGTTGCCAAATTTACAGTGGTATTATTGGTCAGCTTGTCTTCGAGGACTACATTATTGGATTAATCCTATGGCATATTCTCTCTGGGTAAGGTCCTCATCATTCTCTTCTTGGTTGGGCTGAGAACTTTTCATTAGACCTGGGGAATGCACAGCTTATTCCTAGGGATGGGAAGTCTGGAATCCTGTTACTTTTTGGGATCCTGCAAAGTACTTGCAACTTGGACTGGCTGTGGTAAGAAATCAGATATTAATTGAGCCCAGTATAGCAATCCTTACATTATATTCTGTACCTTTATACATTTTTATATAATTTGCAGCTTACTAATTTTGCAAACATCAATGCCTTCCTATGCTAATGTTTCAGTAGTCTCTTCAGTTTTAAGATATAGGGCTCCTTTTACTAAGGTGCGTTAGGGCCTTAACACGTGGAATAGCATGCGCTAAATTGCCGCATGCGCTAGACCTTAATGCCAGGATTGAGCTGGTGTTATTCTAGAAGCATACTGCGCATGGGTGCACTAAAAACGCTAGCGCACCTTAGTAAAAGGAGCCCATGGGTTAAGAATATTTTTGCCTTGAATTTAATATTCAATGCTTTTCTGAATTTTAATTGTTGAAATTATGATTTGATAATATTTGTTTTTGATATTGTATTATTTTTCCCTGGGGGATGGGAAATTTATGTTTGCCCATTTTTTGTATTATATGTTTAATGACTAAAGAGTGACCAGGAAAATATGTATGAAATCAATGTGTAAACCACATAGTTTTACACAGTATATAAATGGTTAAATAAATAAAAATAAAAGAAGGGAAATGTCTCTTCAACAACCAGATATGATGGCTGTGGTTACTGTGTTTATGAGAGATTGGTTAGATATTTTACTGACTTTTCACCAAATAATCACCTTGCAAATAAACACTTCTAAATACAATATTTACGAGTGTTTTTTGTGAAAAGCTCAGACCCACAACCATACCGACAAGGGTTTAACACGGTGAGACCATCACAGCTTTCACTGTCTCGTTTGATACATTTATAAATGTAAGATAATAAAGTATCTGAAGCTTATAGAACGCAGGTACCCAGCTAAAACGGTGCGGCAGGCTTGGAAACAGGCACGCTCTTGCCACAGAGATTGGCTCATTCAGCCTCAATGCCATAGGTGTGTTTAATAAAGTCAAGCATTGGCCAGTTTTCTGAGAGATTACCCCAGATTCGTCTTCACTCGGGGGCGCAATCTGGCTGAGAAATCTCTCTCAACCTCTGCAGTTATTGTCAGTATGTACTTGCCACTGACGGTTTGGAATATTCTGGGTTCTGGCGGAAAGAAATACTTTTTGAAAATGGGAGTGGTATACTGCCTCATGTGCCCATGTGGTAAATTCTATATTGGGCACATGAGAAGGACAATAAAAGTTTGCATCGCGGAACATTTGAGCAACATTCGTTGGTTAATCATTGGCTCGAAGCTGGCCATGTTATAGTAGAGGTTAAGTACACAGTTTTATTGAGAGCCCATAATATTATGGGGAATGTCACCCAGTTTTTGTTAAATCGTGAACATGGCATATGGTGGCCCCAGAAGGATTAGATAATGAAATAGGAAGTTTCAAAGCTGAAACCAAGACATTGGGGCTGAATTTTGTGACCTTTGCTGGTTCGGTGGGAAGAGTTCTGTGAACGGGTTATTTGTATATCATAATATAGACAAGTTTGAAAGTAGTTTTGAGTTTTGAGAGTGAAGAATGGGGGTTTTCCGAGTGAGTACACGCACTAATGATTGGGAGTTACTTCTTTATTTATAGTGTCCCCTTGGGGGGGGGGGGGGTCGAGGACTTTGTGACAGCACTTTATCAGTATGGTTTTGGAGTGGTTGCCTGGGTGTGCCATGACCACCAGAAGTTATCTTACATTTATCATTGGTTTATAAATGTATCCAACAAGAGCTGGTGGTAAGAGACAGTGAAAGCAACCCACGCCATGTTAATCACTTGGCGGTATGGTTGTGGGTCTGAGCTTTTCACAAAAAAACACTCATTTGTATTTAGAAATGTTTGTTGGTATCACCTTATTCTAATAGAGTCTCTGTTGATTAACAGAAATTTAAAGCCACACTGGTTAAGGAATAGTTTTGTGAATACCAAATAAGCTACATATAGGACAGGAAAGCAAGGAAAATACATCTTCTTATCTCATCTAAAAGTGAGGAAACCAGAAGCTTTCTCCATGTGTACTCTCACCTTCTCTGTGACGTACTGACAACGCTGCAGATCGTGGTCTCCGTCGGGTAGAATTTCAGGCTCCACGATGGGCACCAACCCATTCTGAGGATAGATGATAATAATCAGAAGAGAAGAATGGGTGATGGGGCAGAAGAGATTCTAACAGCAGCTAAACTCTACAGCAGTGGTTCCCAACCTGTCCTGGAGGACCCCCAGGCCAGTCGGGTTTTCAGGATAACCCTAATGATCTGCATACAATGTAGGTGCCAGGCATGCAAATCTGCTCCATGCATATTCATTAGGGCTATCCTGAAAACCCGACTGGCCTGGGGGTCCTCCAAGGACAGGGTTGGGAACCACTGCTCACAGGGAGTAAGTTAAAGGCTAATCCACCACTGCAATAAGGAAGGGAAGAGCCCAAACTGCAGGAGATGGCCGGCATCAATTTGGACTCCCTCCTTCTGTGCTAATTTTCTTAAAAGAAAAAAGGTAGTGGGTTAAGGTCAGTTGAAGGTTTCACCTTTCACCCCAGCTAAAATAGAGATGAGAAAGCAAGTTCTAAACAGCTCTGGGTTGATGATAAAACCTGGCAGAAAATCACCACTGCCTTGTGGTATTTCCTAATCTCTTGTTACCACTAGCATGAAAAGTGCAGAAAAGTTTCCACGTTTATTGAGGGCTTACTATCCTGCCCGTAGCGCAAAGACAGCTGGGCGGCATACAATAGAAGACCTACGTCAAGACCCGTGACGGATGGATCTCAAAGACATGACCTAATACTCACATGCCACTGCAAATATAACATTTTCCCACAACAAACATACTAAGAAAGCTATTTTACCTCCATGTGATAATCCACCACATGTCCACTAAGCTGTAATCTAAACCCCTTTGTCTATACCAGTGTCACACAAACTTTTCCAGCCGGTGGCACACTAAATGCAGTATCCCGACCAGAAGGCACCCGGAAGTTGACGCGTGACGTCATCGTGTCAACGTGCACCCATGCGCGCAGGCCCATCTTGCCGCGGCCCCACTGTTACAGGGATCCTGGAGGTGCAGGGAGAAGAGAAGAGACGCCGGCCAGGAGGAGAGTCAACCACGCTGGCTGACCTCCTACAGGATGTGCCTCTCACCGCGACAGGCTGCCAGCATAGCCGACTCTCCTCCTCACCAGTGTGTCGCAGCACACCAGAAATCTCAGGAGGCACACACTGGTCTATACTGTAAAGTCTGTATTTCTCACTAAAGTTTGTCCTAACCATACTATGCATGTACTGGGTTCCTTTTGGGAGGACGGGCTAAATAAACAATTAACAAATATGTTTTAAATCTTTATTCATTTTTTTTGTGTTACAACAAGTGTTACAAATAAACTCAATAGAAACTTAAATACACACTTGAATAACTCATATATTAATATCAAGTTTAACATTAATATAAAAATCCCTTGTCCCACCCTCCTTCCCAACCAATAATACATAAATCAATTTTATTGTATATTCTTTAAATATTAATTTAGTATGTAATAATCAAAATTGAAAAGCCCACCCCATTTCCCTCTTTACAATTATCTTATCATGGGAAAAGTTCATTAGAGAAATCATGTTAACGGTCTTTAGATGTTTCCAATGTTATTTATGGGAAAAATTATCCTTCATTACAAAAATCGGTTAATGGTCCCCATATTTTTTTAAATTTATTCATGTATCCTTTGTGTGTTGCAATAGCAAGTTCCATTTTATATATGTGGCATACCGAATTCCACCAGAACATATAGTTCAATCTATCATGTTGTTTCCAATTGAATGTGATTTGTTGTATTGCAATTCCAGTTAAAATAAATAAGAGTTTGTTATTACTGGATGAAATTTGGCTTTTTGCTCTCATAGTTGTTCCAAATAATATAGTATCATATGTCAAGGCTACTGGATTTTCTAACATTCTGTTAATTTGGGGCCAAATTGATTTCCAGAATGATAGGATAAATGGACAAAAGAATAAAAGATGATCTAATGTCCCAATTTCAATATGACAGTGCCAGCATCTATTAGATCTTGAACTATCTATTTTTTGTAAACGAGTAGGGGTCCAAAAAGCTCTATGAAGAAGAAAAAACCAAGTTTGTCTCATAGATGCTGACACCGTACATTTTAGCCTCCAAGACCAAAGTCGTGGCCATTGAGATGCACTAATTTGGTGTTTTATCTCAATGCTCCAAATGTCTCTAAGACCATTTTTTGGTTTTTTATTTATATATCCGGATATTAATTTATACCACTGTGCGGCTTTGTGACCTATTGAGTCCATCTGGAAACATAAGAATTCCAAACTGTGATATTTAGCGAGATCTTTCCATTCAGGGAACCCTTTCTGAATAGATTGCTTCAATTGCAACCATTTAAAATATTGTGTTTTATTGAGACCAAATTTTTGTTGCAATTGTGAAAACTCCAGCAATTTATCATTTTTAATTACATCATCCAAAGTGCGAATGCCTGCTATCATCCAATGTTTCCAGATGACTTTAAAACCGCCAATCTTGATCTTGGGGTTTAGCCATATAGTTTGGTTGGTTGATTTACTAATTGGAATTTGAGTAAGATTACTTATGTAATTTAGAGTTTTCCAGGTATCCATAAATATTTTATGATCTTTGTATAACCTTGGCATTTTGATACTAATTACATGATTAAGACGTAATGGAAACATAAGCCTCCATTCTAGCCAAAACCAGTCTGGAATATTATCTGTAGGTTCTGGGAGGATCCAATACATACCATGACGTAAGATATAGGCTTGATGATACCTATAAAAGTTGGGAAAATTTACCCCTCCCTCCTTAATTGGTTTTTGTAATGACGCTAGAGCAATTCTTGGTTTTTTATTAAGCCATATAAATTTTGTCAAAGTCCTATTTATTTTTGTGTAAAACGAATCTTGAAAGAAAACTGGTATCATCCCCATTTGGTAACATACTATCGGTAAAATCATCATTTTTACGGTTTGTACTCTTCCCCACCAAGATAAATGCAAAGGATTCCATTGCTCACACATTTCTATTACTTTTTGTAATAAGCATTTTTCATTAATTTTCATTGTTTCATCTACTGTTTTTGTTATCAAAATTCCAAGGTATTTAATATATTCTTCTTTCCAAACAAAAGGGAATGTATCAAATAAACCTTTTGTACAATGTATATTTAGTGGAAGAATTTCTGATTTATTCCAATTAATTTTATAACCTGAAAATTTTCCAAATTTCTCAATCAATTCAAGTAGATGTGGAATGGTGGATTCTGGATTCTTCAGATATAGTAATAAATCATCTGCGTAAGCAGATATCTTATATTCTTTATCTGAATGAGGTATACCCTGTATCTCCTTAGCTTGTTGGATAGCTAATATTAAGGGTTCTAAAACAATATCAAACAGCAAAGGGGATAAGGGACATCCTTGTCTAACTCCTCTCTGTAGATTAAATTTTTCTGAAAACGTATTATTAATATATAGTCTAGCAGAAGGGGAGCTATACATTGTTTGTATCATTTGTATAAATCCAGGACCTATACCAAACCATTCCATTGCTTGATACATAAAAGGCCATTCTACTCTATCAAAGGCCTTTTCTGCATCTAATGAAATTGCAAAAGTAGGTTCATTCATTTTCTTTGTTAAATATAACATATGGAATGTTAATCTGGTATTGTGAGATGAATGTCTTTGAGCAACGAATCCTGTTTGATGCATACCTATTATATGGGGGAGAGCTTTAGCTAATCTTAGCGCAAGTATTTTTGCTAATAATTTTCCATCTACATTTATTAAAGATATTGGTCTATAGTTTGATACCAAAGTGGGATCTTTATTGGACTTTGGCAAAACAATAGTCAAAGATTCTGCTATAGTGCCTTTAATACAACCTTTATTGAGTTGATATTGATAAAGATTTAATAAATAGGGTAATAAAAAGTTTTGAAATGTTTTATAAAATTCCACTGTATATCCATCACCACCTGGAGCGGATCCAACTCTAAGGGACTTCAAAGCTGTTCCTAATTCTTTTAGTGATATTGGTTCTTCCAAACTTCGTTTTATATGTTCAGGAATTTTTGGACCCTCTAACATTTTTAAAAATTCAAAACCATCTTTTTCTTTATTTAGATAATTTTCGGAAGAATAAAGAGATTTATAGAATTTTAAGAATTGTTTTAAAATAGGTTCAATTTGTGTATTTGTATTTCCATTTTCATCTTTTATTGCTATTAATTTTGTTTTTCTTTTTTTCGCTTTAAGATAGTTTGCCAATATTCTTCCTGATTTGTTTGAATTACCATAGTACAATGTTTGTTGAGAAAATAAATCTTTCCTAATCATCTTAGATGAGATCTCATTATATTTACCTTTTAATTTTAATAATTCTTGTTGAATATAATATTCCCATTTTTCTATAAGTTTTGATTCTAAATTTTTAATCTCTTTTTCTAAGATTAAAAATTGTTTTTTGATTTGTTTTTTTAGAAAAGCCGAATAAGAAATTATTTGTCCTCTAATGGTTGCCTTAAAGGCATCCCATAGAGTTTCTCTGTTAATATCATCATTATCATTTATTTGAAAAAATTCTTTCATTTTTGTTAGAAGATTTTCACAAAAATTTTTGTCAACCAACAATGTACTATCCATTTTCCAAATTGGTCTGTTATTATTTTGATCTGTAGTTTTAATTTTGATCCACACTCCACCATGGTCAGATAGAATAATTGGATCAATGGCTGCTTGTGTCACTTGATGTGCAAGATGTTTTGAAGTAAAGATATAATCTATTCTTGAAAAAGAATTGTGAACATGAGAACAGAAAGAAAATTCCCGACCATCAAAATGAAGTATTCTCCATATATCTATTAAATCGCAAGATTGAATCAAATTATCTAGTCCCATAGATTTCATAACTCTACCTGGGTTTTTATCTAATAAAGGATCCATTACAGCATTGAAGTCCCCTGCTACTATAAGATTTGAAGTAGCCAGTGGTATGATCAGTTGTTGAAGAGTTTTAAAGAATTCATTTTGGTTCGAATTAGGGGCGTATATATTAATTAACGTCATGGTAGTATTTCCCATATTCATTTCCACCATTATCCATCTTCCATGAATATCTGAAGCTTTTAGTTTAAATGAAGCAGAGCATTTTTTATTAATTAAAATAGCAACACCTGCCTTTTTCCCTATAGCTGGTGAGAAAAAACATTGTTTGACCCAGCCTCCTTCTAGCTTTTTAGATTCTATACATGAGAGGTGGGTCTCTTGTATAAGGCATATATCCGCATCTTGCCTTTTTAAAAATGATAGTGTTTTTTTCCTTTTTATCATATGATTTAGACCGTTAACATTTAAAGACATAATTTTAATATCCATTTATTTTTAAATTCTTAGGTATTAAATTATGTATATTTTCCCAATGTTTTAAGTATTTCATTTCTCTTTTTTCCTTTATTCCCATGATTACCTTATATATTTCTCTTTTATCCCCTCCCATCCCTTTTATCCCTCCCTTCCCCCCCTTATTAATTACGAAAACTTGGATACGCAGGTTGAGGTTGGATTTAGATAACTCCGACAGGCTATTAATAATTATCTAAAGTACTACATTTTTCTCTATTTCTGTATATTTTCTCTTATTTTATTATTAATTATAAGAATAAGTAAAAAGTTTTTCATTCTTATGTATTGAAAGATTATTTTCTATATTTGTATGTCTTTAAATCCATAAGAATGATTATATTAAATCACTTATGTCTAAGAACATTTCATTACAATTCGTTTCTTTTCAGGTGGTATATTATTTTTACTTTAAAAAGCTGTCCAATTTAGCCTCTTTCCTCAGAACTATAACAAGAGTTTTCAGCACAGGAATCCCCTATCTCTTATACTCATTATTTTCTTATGATTCACAAGAGAGTGTCAATTAAGAGAAGCTAACACTCCCATTAGAGTTCTTATAAGTTCTGTCTCAATAATATACTCTCTAGATATCTATGATTTTAAAATATCTAATGCCTGTGCAGACGAGAGTAAAGTCCTGTGCCAAAAACCCTCATTTTATCTCCCATAAAGGATTGCCAGGTTGAATAATTGTGGGTATTAAATTCAACTTAATAATAAAGAACATAAATATTGAGATATATATATTTAAAAACTTTTTTTTTTTTTTTTTTTTTTTCCAGGTAATTTTTTCGTCTCAGATACATTCTATTCATACATTTCGTATTTGAAATGTATTTTAATGTATCCGAAACGCAAAATTAAACCCGAAGTACCACCTTCAACCAGAAATATAGGAAACCAATCATTTCTTCTTATTATTTTCTCTTTCTTATTATTACTCCACTTTCAAAATTTCTTTTTCAATCAATACATTTTTAAGTTTGTTGAAAAAACTTTCTTTGTCATCATTTGAGTTCGGAGATGTGTTTCATTTCATTTTCATTCCTCCCGGTAAGTTTATTCTATTTATTCTGAGTAGAATTTTAGAATTTTTGTATTTTTCAGTTTTCTTATTTTCCCTGGAGAATGTTGCAAGTTGTTTAAGTCTTTAATTCGATCCTTGTGTGTTCTTTTTCCATTGCTTTCCGTTCTGAACTATCTTTAACCGTCAAAGTATTTGGTATGAATTCATTAATTGTTCTTTAGATTGTCATAGGTTGCTCCAGTTGATTTATATATTCCTGTAGTTTTTTTGGATCCGTAAAGTTTTGCGTTTTGTTAGCAATGGTAACCTTCATAGTTGCCGGGTAGAGGAGCCCAAATCTAGCTCCTAGAGATCTTAGTTGTGGTCTCATGTCTAAGAATTGTTTTCTTTTTGTTGCTGTTTCTTTTGCAAAGTCCGGGACAATGTGTATTTTTGAATCTTGGCATTTAAGATTTTTGATTTCCTTGGCTATTTGGCATATTTCAACTGCTTGTTGATGTCTTAAAAGTTTGAAAATTAAAGTTCTTGGACCTGTTTGAGTGTTGTTTCTTTGTGTTGGAATCCTATGAGCTCTTTCAATTTCCAGTTCCGTTTTAAATTTCAGTGGTAGTATTTTAGGTAGAAATTTTTCAAGAAATGCAATCGGATCATTCTTTTCCACTCCTTCAGGTAATCCGATTATTCTTAAATTATTCCGTCTTTCACGATTCCGGCTGTCTTCAAGATTTTTTTTTATCTCTGTTATTTCTTTCCATATGATTTTGCTGTGATTCATATCTGTATTTAGTTGTTCTGTAATATCTTCTAATGTTGAAATTCTATTTTCTGTAATGTCTACTCTTTTAGTTAGGATTGCAGCATCTTCCATTGCTTTTTGTAGTTTTTTGTTACTGTCTAAGACAATTTCTTTTATTTGTCTTAGTTCTTCCATAACATCCAGATTTTTTTCTGTTGGTAATGGGATTTTAGAGGGTGTACCTGGCTCAGGTTTCGACCTCTTATTGCTCCCCGATGTTCCAGCTCCCAGTTCAGCTTTATTTTGTTTAGTTGAAGTCATATTTCAATATATATTTTAGTTTCTTTAAAATATTTAGTAGTAGTTCTTTTAATATATTTGCATATAAGGAGCTATTTGTTTATTCAACCAACCGTTCAAGCCACGCCTCTTTTTTTTTTTTTTTTTTTTTTTTTTCTCAGTATTCTTAAAGCAACTGTAAGTTATTTGTCTTAGGTTCTATTGCTGTGAGAAAAATGTCAGTAATTTTTCCTCTTTTTTTTTTTTACCTTCAAGCCCAATCTCAGTCTCTATGAAGGCAATAAGATTCAGAGTAGTAAATCTTTTCCAGATATGGCTGGTTATTTTTATAGGATTAATTTACCAAACTTGTTGTGACATCTAGCATCAGCGCTGAAAAATTTGTAGCCTTCTTTTCTAGCTCTCCTCTTATTAGCCCAATCGCAGCCTCTACCGAGGAGAGCAATATTCCATCCAATATATTTATTTCAGCATCATTCAATTACCTCAATGTCACTTTTTTTTTGGTTACATTAATCCTTTTATTTATTTATTTATTAATCCTTTTATTTGTCCTTTTCTCACGGCCCAAACTCTGAGAAAAACCTACAGTCTCCTATATCCAATCTTTTCAAGTACAACAACAGAGATTGATATATTTATTGATATTTATATTTATCCTTCACAATTTTTTTTTGGAATTTAGCAGCAAGAAAACCGTTGCTCAGTAGATTTCACCGCAGACACTGTTTTATCTCCAGCAAAGAACAGCCACTTCAAGATAGCTTATTTCCCTGATATGACAGGCATCAGGCGTTTCAAAACTTATATCCCTATCAGCAAGCAGCTCACCGGCAGACCCAGACTTTGTCCATTAATCTTATCTCTCTTGTCCCTTTCCTCCAGAGTACGGGCAGTCCCTGGATAAGAACGAGTTTCGTTTTTAAAACTGTTCTTGAGTCAGATTTATATGTATTTGGCCTAGCGGGTAGGGATATTGGATTTGCAGGGAGAAGAAGAGTACAAATCTCTTTGGACTAGCACAGATTTTTTCGATCCAAGATGGCCGCGATCGCGGCGCTCCGAGCAACCGCCCGCAAAATCCCACTCGGGAAACCTCTCCTCCGGCGCTTCACACCGCCGAACTCAGATCGTGCCAAAGGGGAAAGGAAGCCTCGAATCAGTCTCCTCCGGCAATATCCAAGACGGACTCAGCCCTCCACACCACACCTCGCCTCCCGGAAAGAAAAACGGCACTTTAACTCCCAACTCTCACTCAAAACGGCACCCCTTTCTCTCCAACTCGATTAAGGAGGTAAACTTTAATTTAAATGTAAAATCTTGCTTTTTTTTGTAGTTTTTTCTTGAAAATTAAGCCTGTTTATATGGAGCTGTTTCTTCACCCAACCGTCTTCATTCGCGTCCAAGCCACGCCCCCAACAATTAACAAATAAATAAATAGTTGGGGGATGAGGGAGGGGTTTGGTCTTTCCAGGAGTAAGCGTCTGTAAATAGAACGTTTTAAGCAGAGGCAGCATGCACCGCAGGGACTGTTAGAGCTGTCACCTGGAGTGGCAGCAAAGAGCAAACTCTAAGGACCATCAGTGTGGGAAACATTCAAGTAGTCTTTTCACCTGCAAATTCTGCTCTTTAGAGGCAGTTCTACAAAGGGAATCTAATGTTAGTGCCCTGATTCTATGCAGTCCTTCTGTTAGACACCAATACAATACAACTTCTTATAGCCCGCAATTTTCAACAGGGAATCATTGCAGTTTACAGCAAGATGAGTTACATAGTAACATAGTAAATAAAGACCTGAATGGTCCATCCAGTCTCCCCAACCTTACCCACTCTTTAAATTACCAATTCAATTTAAATTTTTATCTTCTTCTCCTTAGCTATTTCTGGGCAAGAATCTAAAGCTCTGCCCGTTACTGTTCTTAGGTTCCAACTTCTGAAGTCTCCATCAAAGCTCATTCCAGTCCATCTACACCCTCCCAGCCAATGAAGCCCTCCCCAGCCCATCCTCAACTAAACAGCCATATACGAGTCTGCCCAGTACTGGCCTTAGTTTTTCAATATTTACTATTATTATCCGATTCTAGATCCTCTGTGTTCATCCCATGCTTCTTTGAATTCAGTCACCGTTTTCCTCTCCACCACCTCTCTCGGGAGCGTATTCCAGGCATCCACCACCCTCTCCATAAAGAAGAATTTCCTTACATTGCTCTTGAGTCTACCACCCCTCAATGTGTTATTAGTAAGCTAGTTTAATATTGCCAGGTTAGTTTTAGGATAGCAGTCTGTGGGATGAAGAGGGCTGGGAAGAGTTGTCTACTGGGGGAAGAGATGCGTTGTTAATCTTTTCCTATTGAAATGAATTGGGAGATACAAAAACACCCAACACACTTTACACATACACTATGGAATACATATCAGCAAAAAAGGTAGTGTACCCGAGCAACCCAGGAAGATGGCCTGGACGAGAGAAGACACCCCTACAAATTCAGAAGAGACTGAAGCTGAGATAGGGGATGACCACACACCAGGAGAAAGAGAGAGAACACATGAAGACGTCCCCCCAAACAAAGAGCCAAAAATAACTTCAAGCATATCACAGGAGGAAGAAGATTGGCCCTACACCATGGACGTGGATTTACAACCCCCAAGTAACCTCCGAATAAAGAAGATGGGGATCATCGTAGGAGACTCCATGTGGGATCCCTTAGAGAGTTAAGCCAAGGGAACCTGTCACCAGGAGTGGGATCCCTAGGATAGTAGACTTGGGGGTGGGTCAGTAGAGTGGGCAGACCTGATGGACTATGGCCCTTATCTGCCGTCATCTTCTATGCTTCTATTATACGTCATGTGGACAGCCACACCGCAGGAGGGAGAGAGGATAGAATTGTCACCTGCCTGCCTGGAGCAAGAGTAAAGGATGTGGCCAACAGGATCTCCAGGATCATAGACAGCGCAGGGGGGAGAGGACATTGCTGTGCTTATCCACGTGGGCACCAACGATGTGAGCGGATAGAAGTATGACAGGGAAGAGATGAAGGGCCAGCTCCGCTCACTTGGAAGAAAACTGAAGATCAGGGAGGTGAAGGTGGCTTTCTTCGAGATGCTATTAAACGTTTTACAACTGAAAATGCCTAAGGGACAGTATATGTTAGCTGTACCCTGGCGTCAGGAGTGAAATTTTGACCGTGCTGGAGTCGTCCTGCTGTCGATCATTGGAGGAGGGTTCGGAGGATCGCAGCAGGAGAGATTGGGCATCTCTCCTGCCAGGGAACATTTAGGGGAGGGGGGGTTACGGTGGCTTTGGTCAGGAGGGACTGGACATCCCTCCTGCCACGATTGCTTGGCGGGGGAATGGTTCCACGATTCTGTAACTGGAACTTATGACAGATGCCGGTTAGAGAATCGTGCTTTTAGGCGAAGGACTGGTCCCTCCCATGCCTAAAAGGTCTTATTTTGGGCATTTGGGACGATGTTTTGAGAATAGGGCTTAAAGGTAGATGTTGTGGCAGTCTGGCCGATTAAACTCCTGAACGTGCAGGTAGGCCATTCTAGAAATCCCCCCCCACACACACAGTTTGGCGAAAAGGGGACTTAGACGTTGTTTTTGATTATGCCCCGCCATGTGAATATTGAGGACACAGGGGGGAAAAAATGAATTTTTGGATTTTTATGCTCTCTTCAAATCTTCCATAAACATTTAAAAACTTGGTTATTCACCAAACTGTAAATTTTTTCTCTTTATTGTCTCTTCCCTTACATTTCATACTGTAAACATAGTCAAACTTTATTCTTATAAAGATGACATGGTCTATAAATTCAAGCTTTGGTTTAGTTAGTTTGTTGACAGTTCCCATGTCATTTCAAACAAATCCACATCCCAGATGTCTAGGAGAGAGTGAGAGAGAAACAGACAGAATGGAGACACGGACTCAATAATTTAGTACCTGCTGACAGATACTGGCATAGCGAGCCAGCACATTGGCATTCTCCTGGATGGCCAAAGTGGAGGGTGTGGCATCTGAGATCTTCAGCACACAGCGCCATTTGGCAAAGTCTGCTCCTTCTTTTTTGTACTGGGCGCAACGCTCAGCAAGTCCATCCAAACCTGCGCAAAAGGGAAAAAGTAATCCCTTGTACTGCCCTCTAGGACAAAACTGTAGAGTTCTTGAGACAGTATCTCTGTCTGTGTTGGAGGCAGAATGAAAATAACCTAATGATTTAAGTTCAACCTGTTTCTCCCCCTTCTGCCCTCTGTGAAACCCTGTGAAATCAAAACACTTCTGTTCAAAAAGTATATACAATCTACCTAATCTCCCTCTCCTCTTCCCCTCTTACTCCTACCATGCTCTGCTCACTCCCTGGCACCATACCCTCAATCGACCAATTAATTAAAAAAAACGAAATGCCAAGAAGCTACCACATTGCATCTTGAACATTCATGCAAAGTACTAGGCATCATCATCGATTCCACACTGTCTTTCAATGACCACCTTAATTCCTTAGTAAAAAAATGCTTTTTCAATCTTCACTTGTTAAGGAAAGTGAGATCCTGCTTCCATCATCATCACTTTGCTGTCCTCGTACAATCCATCATTCTTTCCAGACTGGATTACTGTAACTCTATCTACTTAAGCCTGACAAAGAAAAACCTTCACAGACTCCAGAGGATCCAGAACTCTGCGGCTAAAATAATCTTCGCAAAAAGCAAATTTGACCACGCCTCCCCGCTTCTGTCTAAGCTTCACTGGCTTCCAGTAACCCTTAGGGTTCACTACAAATGCGCCTGCCTAGCCTTCAAGTCTCTGCACGGTATCCTGCCTCCCCTTTTTCCACTATCTTGGAACTCCTCTAACCCCAACACCACTAGTTCCACTCAAAAATTCAAACTATCCTTCCCCTCTTTAAAAGGCATATCCCATGCAGGAAAACTAGGGACTTCCCTCTCCTTCAGGATCAGCGAACTCTGGAACAGTTTTACCACCCCGCTTCGGTGCCTGTCCTCCTTCCAACTCTTCCGAAAACATCTGAAAACTTGGCTCTTCTCCAAAATGCAATGACCTCTCCCTCTTCGATTTACTAATTCCCTCTAAGCCTCTCTTTCTAAGCCCTTCTACTTTTCATTGTAGTTTCTTTCTATACCAATTTTGTAAACCGTGTCGAGCTCTACTTCTGTAGAGAAGATGCGGTATACAAACTTAAGGTTTAGTTTAGTTTGAAACCTAAATTATCCTACCGAAACTAACTATCTACCAATGTAAGGAAACAGAATACTTGCTATGTAATGTAACCTGATTATCTTCCAATGTTATTAAGTCTATACCCTCAATCTGTATTCTCCAATGTAATGTACCCTCCTAGAAATGTCCAGTTCTCTTCTTATGTAATCCGCTTTGAACCACAAGGTACAAGCGGAATAAAAATCACTAATGTAATGTCACTAAACAAAGTGGTTCTCACCTTGTGTGGTGGTCTCTCCATCTGTTCCAGCTAGTGGAACAGTACCTTTATCAACCTGTGAAAAGAAGGTTATAGACATTTAAGGACATGTTAAGCATGCAGCTGGGAAACCAAGAAATTGTACAAGAACACTCTTTAATTATCTCTAGGCTGGATTATTGTAAGGGCATAACACAGAAAGACTTGAGAAGATTGCAAATAATACAAAATATGGCAATAAATATTATCACCAATTCAATAAAAATATGATCATGTGACACCACTTCTGAAAAAAGCACATTGGTTACCAGTCTCCTATAGAATCACATACAAAATTGCATTAAATATAGGTCCTTTTTGGATAGAACATTCATGTTTCAAGCAAGTAAACAGCAGTCTTGGTTAGGCAAGTCTTGATGAAGGGAGCCAGGTTAAGACTGCATTGTAATTCCTAAACAGAAGTCATACTAAATTTAATAATTCTATACTGACTATGTTGTACTTTTATTATTGTAAATCGCTGATTGTAAACCACCTAGAAGTCATACGATTGAGGCGGTATAGAAGAATAAAGTTATGTTATATTATGTTACTAACCTTCAAATGCACCAATATTTCTTGACCTTCTTCTTATACCGTATACTCCATTTAGGACATTAAGATCAACAGAGCAGCATCTTCTGACTATTCCCTCCCTAAAAGTTATTGGTACAAAGGAGGTCTACTATTTTTTTCAGTCATAGCCCCTCAGCTTTGGAATACTTTACCAAGTTATTTGCATGGAGAAACATCATTAGAAAAATTCAAAGGCTCTCTATAAAGTTTTCTGTATAAGGCTGCTTTTGAGAAACAGTGGTACCTTGGTTTGCGAACATAATTCATTCCAGAAGCATGCACGCAATCCAAAGTGCTCGGATATCAAAGCAACTTTCCCCATATGCCATAGGGCTGAGGAGGTTCGACCACGTGACACCCTGCTATTGGCAGCTGCACTGGCTGCCGACGGAGGCCTGAGTGAGGTTTAAATTTGCCTGCCTCTGCTTCAGAGTGCTATACGGCCTGACCCCCGGGTACATAACGGACCTTTTCACATTTTCTAATAACAGGCTCAAGAGAAACACACACCCGAAACTCATTTCCCCTCCACTTAGAGGCTGCAAAATGAAAAAACACCATGAACACCTTCTCTCTCACCGAGCAGTCCTGTGGGGCAAAGACCTAGACCAACTGCTTTCGCCCACTACATATGGGGAATTCGGGAAACGCCTAAAAACATACCTGTTTCAGAAATACCTAAACAATTGACCCGCTCTCCCTCTCCCTCCCCCTCCCTATTCCACCTGAACTTACAGCATTGTTATAAATATAATCTGTTATCTTCATCTTATCGTAACTTTACGTTGCTATTTATCCCCAACAGGTCCTGTCGGACATTATCTACTAAAATGTACATATTACATTTTCGCTCAGAAAATTGTATTTCTATACTATTGCCGCCTGAGGTCTCTGATCTCTGTATTTCCTCTGAATATCTACTTATTGTATTTCGCTGAATGTCCAGCACTCTTGATTGTAAACCGCCTAGAAATCGCAAGATTGTGGCGGTATAGAAGAATAAAGTTATTATTATTATTATTATAATGGCAACTCAGATGATTCGTTCCACTGACTTAATACCGGTAGGTACATCTCTCCGACCCGACACCCAACCCAAGCTGACACCCAACCCGACCCATATCTCTTCTTCTGTCTTCTCCCACTGCTGTCCTCCACTTTGACACCCCACCCCAAGAACCGGCTGTTGCTCCCCCGAGGCCACCGGCACTGCTCCCTTCCTTCGCAACCGTGATCGCCTCCTCCCCTCCCCAACTGACCGGCCCTGTCCTTACCCGTGCGCCGGTGCTAAAAGTGCCTGCCGCCGGTTCTCTGCTGGGCTGCTGCGGGGAGATGCTCAAACCCTTCTGGCTCTCACCCTCTCTGAGATTCTCGTGAGATCTCGAATCTCATGAGAATCTCGGAGAGGATGAGAACCAGAAGGCCTTGAGCATGCGTTCTACTCCACTCAGGATTTTGTAAACTTCAATCATATCTCCCCTCACTGTCTCTTTTCTAAGCTGAAGAGCACTAAATGTTTTAGTCTTTCCTTGTACGAGAGGAGTTCCATCCCCTTTACCATCTTGGTCGCTTTTCTTTGAACCTTTTCTAGCACCACTATATCTTTCTTGAGATAAGGAGACCAGAACTGAATGCAATGCTCCAGATGAGGTCGCACCATGGAGCGATACAGGGGCATTATAACATTCTTAGTCTTGTTTACCATCCCTTTTTTAATAATTCCTAGCATCCTATTCTCTTTTTTGGCTGCTGCCGCACATTGGGCAGAACATTTCATCATATTGTCTATAATGACACGCAGATCCTTTTCTTGGGCGCTAATCCCCAAGGTGGACCCTAGCATTCGGTAACTGTGATTCAGGTTATTTTCCCCAATGTGCATCACTTTGCATTTGTCCACATTAAATTTCATCTGCCATTTGGATGCCCAGTCTCCCAATTTTCTAAGGTCCGCCTGCAATTTTTCACAATCCGCATGCATTTTAACAACTTTGAACAGTTTAGTGTCATCTGCAAATTCAATCACCTCACTTGTGTTCCAATTTCCAGATCATTTATAAATAAGTTAAAAAAGCACTGGTCCCAGTACATAAGAACATAAGAATTGCCGCTGCTGGGTCAGATCAGTGGTCCATCGTGCCCAGCATTCCGCTCACGCGGCGGCCCTTAGGTCAAAGACCAGTGCCCTAACTGAAACTAACCTTACCTGTGTACGTTCTGAGCAGGAACTTGTCTAACTTTGTCGTGAATCCCTGGAGGGTGTTTTCCACTATAACAGCCTCCAGAAGAGCGTTCCAGTTTTCTACCACTCTCTGGGTGAAGAAGAACTTCCTTACGTTTGTACAGAATCCATCCCCTTTTAACTTTAGAGAATGCCCTCTCGTTCTCCCTACCTTGGAGAGGGTGAACAATCTGTCTTTATCTACTAAGTTTATTCCCTTCATTACTTTGAATGTTTCGATCATGTCCCCTCTCAGTATCCCCTTTTCAAGGGAGAAGAGGCCCAGTTTCTCTAATCTCTCACTGTACAGACCTCTGCGGCACTTCACTGTTTACTCTCCTCCAGCAATAGGAAAAGTCAGTCACCCATAGTCTTATCCACACCAAGCAAGAATCAGTCTAGGGAAGTGGTTTTCCAATCCTGTTCAACTGACCTCAGAGCCAGTTGGGTTTCAGGATACCCATAATTAATTTACAGGTTGAATCACTGCTGTAGAGAATGGTGCAGGAGTATTCACTGTTATGGGTATTCACATCTCCTGCAGTCCTAATCTCTTCCAGGACACCTTGTACATATCTCATCCATCTAAACACCTACCTTGATTCCAACTACAATGCCCTTCTCCTTGATGAGTTCTGGAAACAACTTTCCAGTTTTGGATTTTTGGTATAAGGTCTCATGAAAGAAGATCACTCCTCCAATATTCTCACATATGGAAGGATACACAGAAAAGAGAATGTCTCGGAAGAAGCGACGGTTTTCCTCTGTATTCTCCACATTAATCTTCTTAAGTCTGTTACCCATAGTGCCTAAAAAGAGAAGACAAGTCTTAGAAGTTAAGGCATTTAATGCTCAGAAATCCAATATCTCCACTCAAGACAAGGAAATTTACCCTCGGATGTGATTTGATTTTAATATTTGATATACCGCTAAAAACCAAAAGTGTTTACAATTCTAAACATACACAATATAAATCATTAATACTAAAAGCAAAATACAATACAGCAAGTCCCATTAAATGATAGAAATATCATTGAGATCAGTCGGTAGGAAACTAACTCAAATGAAAATTGACATTAAAAAGCCAGGTCTAACATTTTCTGAAAAGTTACATAGCCCTTTGTTGCAGTTCATTTGTTAACTTATTTCACAAACTTGGTCATGCATACATAACATAACATCGTGCTTATTAACCACGTAGCTGTAAGTTCAACGTGGTTTACAAAAGACTATAAACAAAGAACAATATTACTAGAAGCAAAATAAATCACTTAACCAAGTATTTTGAAAAAAGTTAAGTTTTCAGCTGAGTTCTTAAGTATTTGTAAGAATGAGCAGTGAGCAATAATGATCGAAAGCTTTGCTGTAGTCAATGAAACAAAGGTATAGGGGTTTTTGGTATTCTTTGTTCTTCTCCAATATCCATCTAACATTGGCAATAATGTCGCTTGTTCCTCAACCTTTTCTGAAACCTGCCTGAACTCTGGGTAGTCCTTGTTCAATATATGATTAGAGCCTTTGTTGCATTATTTTCAGCAATATTTTGCTGGCGTGTGTAATTAATGCAATTGTTCTGTAGTTGTTACAGTCCTTGGTGTCACCTTTCTTATAGGTATGAATAATGATCTTCTCCAATTGATTGGCCATTTTTTTCCTTCCAAATTTGTTGATACAGTCGAGTGAGGGCCACGATAGGACCTTCTGAACCTTTTATTAATTCAGTTGGAATACTGTTGATACCAGGTGACTTGGTTTTTTTTAAATTTAGTTGTTGTTATGACTTAAAATAGTTGATTCTTCTTTGGCTTCAGTTTCTAGTTTATTTTCCCCAATTTTATTGTCATTGCCTTGCTTGTATAAATTATCTGTATATTCTTTCCATCTCTTTTTAATAATTTCTGGATCATTCAATATCATTCCATTGGCGTCTTTTAAACATCCCCAGTTGAGGTTAGAAGTTCTGCCATAATCTCTTAATCTCCTGAAAAGCTAATCTGGTTTTTCCATTTACATGTTCTGATTCAATTTTCTGTCAAATATCCACGAGATATTGTTCTTTGTCTTGCCGAACTTCACATTGAAACACTCGGTTCATTTGTGATACTTTTTCTTTATCACCAGAAAGTTTTGCTTGTCTTTTCTTCTGCTACTATTTTGGTTTCTTCCAAGATCTGAGGTGATTTTTTTTGGCTTTTTTCTTCTGAAATATTTTTTTTTTTTAGCTTTATCACTAATTACACTTTTGATGTCATGCCATAACTCTTTGGGCTTTCTATCTCCTGTATTAAGCAAGGCAAACCTGTTTAGTTTTATCCAATAGTCTGATGGAATGTTTTCAATGTCGTATTTTGGGATATCTTCTTGTGAAGCTTCACCTTGATCTTGCATGTGAAAAGCTTGTGGTTGCTTCCAAATCAGCTCCTGGGTTAGTACTTACAGTAAAAACTGTAGATTTTCATCTCTGTCCTTTGCAGATGTAATCAGTTTGATTTCGACTTGGAGAGGTCTTTTATTACCTGTGGCTAAATGATTTCATATGAGAGAACTGAACTGTTCCCTTAAGAAAATTTAAATTATTTTTGTTTATACCATGATGGACATGTGAATTGGAGCTGTCTGACAATAGACAGACCTCTGCTCTAGGGTGAGTGAACAGCGTTGCACTAGTTTGCAAGATTTCACTGGAGACTATTCCTCCAAATAAAGAACAGGATTTGAACTTACCTACAGACTCATCAGCTGCCAGGATTCCTTTCCCTTTCTCCACAATATGCTGGGCATTGCTCGAGAGCTCCTTCTTCTGCTCCATAGTGAGGGGTGAGAATGGGTGAGTCATGGTTGCAGGTCTTGAGTTTAAGAAACAAAACACAAAGATATTAGCATTGCAGCTTGGATCAGATGGATCCAAGACAAGGGCAGAATGGGACATTTTTACATTTTCAGCTACCTCTTTTTGCCTTCTTCACAATCTGGGTTTCTGTATCTCACTCTACGGGTGTATTGAGTTGGGCTTCCTTATATCCAATATCCTCTCTGGCCTAATGCTTTTCACAGGCTGCAAGTGAGAAGTTATTATAGTTTTCCCATGCTGAGCTTCCGCTTCAAAACATGGACTGAAGCTAAGGGGGGACAAGTTCAGGACAAATATCAGGAAATGCTGCTTCACACAACGAGTGGTGGACACCTGGAATGCTCTCCCAGAAGAGGTAATTGCAAAATCCACCGTTCTAGGATTTAAGGGTAAGCTAGATGTACATCTCCTTATGAGTGGAATAAAGTGATACGGGTAAGGGTAAACTAGATGCACATCTCCTTATGAGAAGCTTAGAGTGATATGGGGACTAAAACTATGCCAGGGTACACCTGGCGGGGCCTCCGTGTGTGCGGATCGCCGGACTTGATGGACCTAGGGTCTGATCCGGAGATGGCAATTCTTATGTTCTTATGTAAGTCTGTTGAAATGCAGATGGTTTGTCCATTCATCACCAAGTCCAACTCTTGTTGAGAAAGAACCAGGAGTAGGTTTACCAGGTAGCTCTGGGTCATGCAGGATAGGTTGGTCCAGCCCTGGTTTTACTTTGTGACTGCAATAAATTAAAATCAGGGGTGGATTAGCTTGTCCTTGATCTGGAGCCACCTGGCAACCCTAAGCCAGGAGGGATCTGAACAAGTTCATATAGAACAGGAGTTCTCAAACCAGTCCTCGGGACCCACCTAGCCAATCGGTTTTAAGGATACCTACAATAGACTTTGCAGTTAGCACACATTAATATTTACTGTTATAATAAACATAGAAAATTTTTTAAAGAAATACTGGGGTTGCCCAATGCGGAAAATTTCCCAATAAATAATTATTATGTTCCTCAAAGAAAAATAGAACCCGCCCAGGAGGTGGACCATCTGGTTACAAATGAAATAAATTTGACAGAGTTTTTGGAAGATAGCCAGGATGTGATCCAGAGTAGGTCCACTCTGGTAATAACATGCATGAGTGAGATAGACAAAATGTTAATAATGAAACTTTACTTTAAAAATAGGTTGACAAAATTTTGTGGAGACTTGGTTAGAATTTTTCCAGATGTCTCTAGAGCTACGCAATTAAGAAGGAAAGAATTTCTGAAATTAAAAGGTAGAGTCTTAGCTCTAGAGCAGGGGTGTCCAACCTTTTGCCTTCACTGGGCCGCATTGGTCGGAAAAAAATGTTTCTGGGGCTGCACAAATGTGCAAACTCTGCAGCAAGACAGAGGAGGGAGCAGGCAAGACGGTAAACACCCGGGGGCAGCAGAAGAAAACACTGCATCGTCCTCAACCGGGGCCGCACAAAATTCTTCACTGGGCCAGGTTGGACACCCCTGCTCTAGAGGCATCTTTTTACCTAAAATTTCCATGCAAATGTCTTGTTAAGTTACAAGACATTGAATATGTTTTTTGGGATCCCATTCAATTGCAACAATTTTTAATAGCTCGAGAACAGAAATGAGTTAGTAATAAAGAGCTTTTAGTTCCACTACTGAGGAATAAGAGGATATAAGAATCCCTAAATAGTAGGGAATGGTTTAGGATTTGCGAGGGTGAATGGAGAACCACTTCCTTAGTTTTTTCTTTATAATTTGTCTATTTGAAATTGTATCATGTCTCCCCATTGTTGTGGGCTTGGAAAGGAATTCTGTATGAATAACTAAATATTGCTGAAATTTGTGTAAGAACCTTTTTTTTCTTCGTATCATCTGATATTGTAATTATTAAACTTATAAATAAAAAAAATAATAATAATAATAAACACAGAAACATGACAGCAGATAAAGGCCAAATGGCCCATCCAGTCTGCCTATCCTCTCCTTTCTATAAGAAATCTCACATGTTCTTGAATTCAGACAGTCTTGTCTCCACCACCTCTACCGAGAGACTATTCCATGCATCTTACCACCCTTCCTATAAAAAAAATATTTCCTTAGATTACTCCTGAACCTATCATGGCAGAGTTTTCCTTCATTGAAAAAAAAAAAATAAAAAATTCACCTCCTGTACATTAATGCCACAGAGAATGGAGGGGGGGGGGGTGCATAGTATCTCCTCCGAGACATTCACAACTAATATGGATAACTCTTCAGAAGTCAGTGGTTCCCAAACCTGTCCAGGGGAACCCCCAGCCAGTCAGGATATCCAATGAGAGATTTGCACAACTTCTCTAGTGCATGCAAATTTCATTGTGGATATCCTGACAAATAAACTACATGCAAATCTCTCTCATGAATGTGCACTGAGTATCCTGAAATCCTGATTGGCTGGGGGGTTCCCCTGGACAGGTTTGGGAACCATTGTGTTAAGTGCACCCATACTGATAGCACATGAGTACCACATATATGTCAAGGCTCCTTCTTCTACAACCCACTCAGCTATCACACCAACTCAGCATGCATTCAACTCACAAATTGCTGTAGGCCAGGGGTGTCCAACCTTTTGGCTTCCCTGGGCTGCATTGGCCAAAAAAAATGTTTCTGGGGCCGCGCAAACGCTGCAGCAAGACAGAGGAGGGAGCCGGCAAGATGGTAAACACCCGGGGGCAGCAGAGGAAAACACTGCATCGCCCTCAACCAGGGCCGTAGGTTGGACATCCCTGCTGTAGGCTGTCACACCAGCTTGGTAACCATTACTGTGCTCATGCAGTAACAGAGCATGCTAAATTGGATATGCTTAACATACTTTAGTTAAGAGACCTCCAAATGTTTTTCCCTTTTTCAATCTTCCTGTCTGTGAGCAGAGATCAAAGATCAAATTTGAATTTGACCCCTCCCTCCACGCCAACCAAAGTAAATAGTGTACAATCAGCAGCACTTTATCTCCTGGTAACAATTTAACTTGAGCTTAGAGCAAAGTTCAATAGTGCCAACAAAGCAGAATTAAAGAAAAACAATGGTGGTGGGGGACAGCGAGAAGAGGGAAAGAGAGAGAGGGAGAGGAATGTCTATAGCTGTTAACAAGAACAGCAGATTTCATTGTAATACACGAGGCCAGTGATGGGAGTTTAGGAAACCCAAGGATAACAGCAGACTCGTTTATACAAGGTGGGAAGATAAGCCCTGAAGCACACATTCCAGGCTAAGTTTATAAGTCAGCCAAGTTGCACTCACTTCTTCCCTCTGCCATAATATCCTTGTACACTCAAGGTAACGTGTAGAAATAAAACAAAACCAAAAGGAAAAAAAATACATTTTTTATTGGACTAACTTAATGAATTTATTAATTCATTCAATCTTCTATACCGTTCTCTCAAGGGACCAACAATCTATCTAATGTACCTGGGGAATGGGGGGATTAAGTGACTTGCCCAGGGTCACAAGGAGCAGCGTGGGTTTGAACCCACAACCCCAGGGTACTGAGGCTGGAGCTTTAACCACTGCGCCACAAGGGAGCCAGTGTTCTTTTTTCAGTGAAGGAATAATATGGTCAAACTTGGATGCATTATGAATCCATTGGGTTAATTGTAGTCTACATATGTGTGTTTGACATAATCCGGCGTAAGGAGAATTGCAATAGTCAATTTCTGTGTTAGTCCATTCTTCAAGGTAATATGTAGAAATAAACAAGCACATAAAGGAAAAAAGTAATACCTTTTTTATTGGACTAACTTAATGTAGTTTACGATTAGCTTTTGAAGGTAACCCCTTCTTCCTCGGATCAGAAACAAGCAAATGTTGGAAAAATCAGTATATATGAATGCATTTCAGTGGTAGTTGGAGACAGACAGAGGTGACAAAACAGTTTGAATTTCCAGTCATAATGGGCGTAGAATCGCTATAGAACAACATTCCCCCATTACAGATTCTTTAAAACATCTACCCTGGACCACCAACACTCACCAGAAGCTATTACAGCATTGATCAAATTCATCCTAACTGGCAACTATTTCTGCTTTGGGCACAAGGATGGAACCACAATATGCAAACCTCTTCATGGCAGAACTAGAGGAGACATTTGTAAATACGTATCAAACAAAACCCCTGAAATACTACCAGTATATTGATGACATTTTTATGATTTGGACTGAGGGAGAAGAGACTCTCAAACAATTTTACAACTTTCTACAGATACCACCCTATCATCAAATTCAAAATTTGACTATTTCTCAGAAAAAGTCAATTTTCGAGACACCACAGTCTCTATTAACAGGAAACCTACCTCCACAACTGCAGCTTCCACCCCTCACATCTAAAAAGATCCATTATACACGACACCACTGTATCTGCTCTGACCCAAGAGACAGAGATAAACATCTAGAAACCCTGACTGAATCCTTCAGACAAAAAGGACACTATCCAATATATCCATCCTGGTGCATTTAGTCCAATAAAAAAGTATCACCTTTATTCTTTTTGTTTTATTGCTATACATTACCGAGAAACAGATCAAGGGCTTCAAGCAGGTCTGAAGCAGTTCATCAAGACAGACTTCTTTCTAAAAAATCTTCTCAACAGCTCGAAATCAGTCCAAGGGTCCCAGATAAACTCTCTCAAACTAACTTGGCTTATGCACAGAGACACCAAGGATGGCTCTTCCAATACCTGGAGATGTTTCTCATGGGTCCCAGCCACATTTAAAACCAGTTCTGGCAGATGTACATGCCAAAACCAGACATATTCTAATCAATAAATAGAAAATAAAATGACTTATTCTACCTGTTCATTTTATTTTTCTAATTGTGTTGGTCCCGGTCTCAGGTTTCTGCTTTCCTCTATATTTTCTTAAGTACTTGAAGAGTATTAATCTACAAACAAATTTCATAAGAATAGCCTTACTGGGTCAGACCAGTAGCCCATTCTCACACTGGCCAATCTAGGTCTCTAGTACCTGGCCAAAACACAGAGTAGCAGCATTCCATGCTACCAATCCAGGGCAAGCAGTGGCTTCCCCCATGTCGTTCTCAAAACAGACTATGGACTTTTCCTCCAGGAAATTGTTCAAACCTTTCTTAAAACTAACTATGCTAGCCACTCTTACCACAACCTCTGGCAACGCGTTCCAAAGCTTAACTATTCTCCGAGATGGAGAAGAGGTAAAACTAGAGGTTATGAAGTTGTCCATTTGGATTTCTTTTCTCTCCAAAATTCGACCCTTCCTCTCCACGCACACTACCAAAACCCTCATCACATCATACTTACTGGAACTTGCTACTCTCCTCAGGTCTTCCGCTCAGCCATCTTTCCCCCTCCCCCCTCCAATCCATCCAGAATTCAGCTGTACAACTCATATTCTGAGAGATCCACTATTCTCACGTTACCCCTCTCCTAAAGGCAACTTCATTGGCTTCCCATCCGTTTACAAATACAATTCAAACTCCTCTTACTGACCTACAAATGCAATCACTTGGCTGCCCCCCCCCCCAACAAGCTCCGATCAACTGGTAAGTCCCTACTATCTGTGCCATTTTCCTCCTCTGCCAACTCCAAACTCCGTCCCTTCTATCTTGTTGCGCCATATGCTTGGAACAAACTGCCTGAAACCCTACCTCGGGTTCTGTCTCTGGCAGTCTTCAAGAACAAGTTAAAAGTCAACTTCTTCAAAGCTGCTTTCAACTAACTCCTCTCACCTTGGTTCTACATCTCCAGCCCTATATGTCATTGTCTGTCCAAGTTAATATTATAAGCTCTTCTGGGCAAGGACCGTCTATCAAATGTAAAGCGCTGCGTACATCTTTCAGCGCTATAGAAGTGATAAATAGTAGTAGTAGCAGCAAGCTGCAATGAGCACTACAACATGCTCTCTTCCTGTCTGTGTGGGGGATGGGGGCACCAAGATGTCCTATAGTAAGTTTCAAATGCGCTACCTACATGGATCGGAGAGTGGCCATTTCTACATTAATCTGTGTGTTAGCATTGCCAGCGCAGGATTACCATAGTAACATAGTAAATGATTGCTGATATAAGACCTGAACGGTCCATCCAGTCTGCCCATTAGTTATACCCATTAAAAATATATGATTAAATTAACTTGTCTCTTCGTTGATATTGTCCTAGGTTCCAAATGCTGAAATCGTCCTAGTTCACTCCAGCTTGTCCAACCATCCTGTTTGCAAGATATCTACCATAGTGCATGAGCCCTTACCAATAACAACTCAAAGCTAATTATCGTTAATGGCTGCATGGCCATTAAGCCAGAAAATGGTACGTCTGCCATTTTCCAGATGTGGTAGAAATGGGAAAGGGTGTGTCAAGTCTACTTTCTTATCACAGCTTTGAAAAAGGACCCCAAAAAGTGTGCATCCCCTTATAAAATTACCTTCTTAAAAGTGTAAGCTTCACAGGGTAGGGACCTGTTCCTTGAGTTGTGTCTTATGCTGCTCTGGGCTGCACATTGGCAGTGCCACAAAGCCAACAAATATTACAGTATTGCTATGAAATTAAACAGCAAAAGCCTACAGGGAAGTTCCAGGAAAGATTTCCGTTAATATTAGTTTGAACACTACTGCCAAAGTCATCATCTTTAATAAAACAAACAAAAGCCAAGGAACCTGAAGAACAGGCTTCCAAAAGTGTCATTTTTCTTAAATTGGCTTCTGCAGACATGAGAATAGATTCATGATTTTAGTATATATGGAATATTTTGATTTCAAATTGTAAAGAAAACATCTCATATTTCAGAATGCCTCACCTCCCAAAAGATGTCACCATTTCTACCTTTCTCGTTGTAATACATGGATACTTCATACCTAATATATTTCTGGAACTGAAGGGCCGATGACCAATAAATGTCAAACCAAGCTCAGATTCAAGGCTGGGAGTCCCTTTGCCAAAATTCAGCCCGGCAGAGGCTGAAAAACTGCTGTGTGGATACCCCTCCCCCTCCTTCAGCCTCACAGAACAGTGGTATCTACACAGCATTTTTCAGCCTGCGCCGTGCTGAATTTTGGCGGTCCCTGAAGAAGGGGCTTGGCTGGACATTTATTGGTCATCGGCCATTCAGCTCTAGAAAACCAACACTTAAAGCAGAGTGATGATTTCACTGAGACTGGATATCTATACAGTTAAATGGTCTCTTTAACTAGCAGAATCTGTTGATGAACTTTAATGAATATATGAAATGTGGCCGCTGTGAGTTTTTTCCGTTTTGCTTACAGGACTGGGGTAAAAACTTTTTTGCTTATTGATTGATTTGATATTCTTTATCACTATTTTGGTATTAGGTTCATTCACTGTAAGAGCACACAATTGGGACACCCAGGCTTGCAGGTGTCTTAATTTAGGTACAGTAGGTATTTTTCTGTTTCTAGGAGGCTCAGAATTACAATAGTGAAAAAAAGTCAAAGTGGGACTTGGACCTGGGTCCCTTGGATTGCAATTTACTATTCTAGCCAGTGCCCTCCTCTCCGTACCTGCACTCTCCCTTCCCCCCCCCCCATACCTCATAATCTTTGCCAATGTGAGTGACTTTTTTCCAGCATGCTCCTTGTGTCAGCTTTGGATTTCCCTCCGACGTCACTTCCTGGCCCCTTGACTCAAAAGCGGTTCAGAGGGGAACCAGACTGTCTCGAGCAACATGCGGGAGAAGTTGCTCAAGCTAGTGAAGATCTACAGAGGTATGGGGTGGGAGAGAGTGGGATGGCGCCATCATGGCAAGGCAGAGATTCCCCACTGGTCGCCGTACATGAAGAAGGACACAGTACTACTCGAAAGGGTCCAGAGAAGAGTGACTAAAAGGAGGCAGGGGACAATGGAGAGTTGTCAGAGCAGGCTGGAGGAGGGAGAGGCGGAGGCAGATTGGTCGAAAACTCGAGATTAATTTTGTGGACCTTATCATTAAGTAATCAGATGTGGTCTGGGAGAAAGCGAAGAAGTCGGAGGTAAGGGCACCTTTGATACAGAGAAGAGTGTGGCAAAGAGATGGCAAGGGTTGGATCTGAAAGAATTAGTCAAATGGGTGTAATAGTCTTCTTTTGCAAGTGACAGGGCAGCTTTGAAGGTTAGCGTGACTTTGAAGCGTTAAGGGGCTGGAGGAGTTGCCGTACAGTGAGAGATTAGAGAAACTGGGCCTCTTCTCCCTTGAAAAGAGGAGACTGAGAGGGGACATGATCGAGACATTCAAAATACTGAAGGGAATAAACTTGGCAGATAAAGACAGATTGTTCACCTTTTCCAAGGTAGGGAGAACAGGAGGGCACCCTCTAAAGTTGAAAGGGGATAGATTCCATACAAACGTAAGGAAGTTCTTCTTCACCTAGAGTGGTGGATAGCTGGAACGCTCTTCCGGAGTCTGTTGTAGGGGAAACACCCTCCAGGGTTTCAAGACAAAGTTGGACAAGTTCCTGCTAAACTGGAACATACGCAGGTGAGGCTGGACTCATTTAGAGCACTGGTCTTTGATCTGAGGGCCGCCGCGTGAGCGGACTACTGGGCACGATGGACCACTGGTCTGACCCAGCAGCGGCATTTCTTATGTTCTTATGACTCTAGCCATTAAGCCTCTTCTCCGACTTGATTTCTTCCCTATTCACGGTAAAATACCTGCATATAGGGCCCTTTTTACAAAGCCATGGTAGCAAGTCCAGGCCTGGCAAATGCAATGCAGCCCATTGGAACTGAATGATCTGTATTGCATTTGTCCTGTGGGAATCATGGCTTTATAAAAGGGACCCATAGAGCCTAGTTTTCCTTTCCAATTTCACTTTCAGGATAGAGGGAAAGGACAGAAACCACTGGTAGATTAGGGAAGGGTCATGCCTTAATCCCTCTAGTGGTTAGCTGCTCAATTAAAACAATGTTTTGTAACAATTCTAGATAAAAACACCCTTTTTTAGGCGTAATTTTTCTTCCCATTTGAAAATCCCTGTTGGATGACCTACTTTTGGGTCCTCGCTCACACAACACCCCCCCCCCTTTGCTATTTGGATGAACAGTATAGTGCAATATGTTAAAAATTCTGGGCTTTCCAAATTTAGGATTTGGTCGTTTCTGCTTTGAAAATGATCAACAATGTTCTACTCACTTCTGGGATTATTTGTTAGACCAGCCTCATCAATATTCAGGCCATTTAACAATTTAAACTACCCAATATTATCCATATAGTTTCAAAAAATGCATAGATAATGAACTGATGTTTGGTCACCTGCTGGCCAGTGCAAAAATACCTTTGACTATCAGCTCGGATATATTTTAGTATGGAAAATGTCTGGTTACAGTGTTTTAAAACATTTGCACAGAAGGAAAGTCCTCCATTGCTCTAAAGTAGAGAGTTGCACAGGAACAGAAATCAAACCCATCCCCGCCCGTCACTGGTAGAATCAAACCCATCCTCGTCTGTCCCCGCTGGAATCAAATCCGTCCCCGCCCATCCCTATAAACTTCAGAAGTAGTTATTTCATTTAATTATGCTACTGAATGACAGAGACCCATTTACAAATAAGCAAAGACACTATTAATTTGGAAATATTAATTGTGAAGAATACATACTTTGTAAACGGGTTTCTACCAAAGCCTCTGATGAGGACCCCCAAGCTGTCAGCTGAGGACTTCCTCTGCAGTTGGCCGGGGGTCCCTTTTGCCAAGTTTGGCAGGCAGCAGTAGCATCCCTGAGTCACAGATGCTGGCACCTCGGTGGCTCATGGATGTTGCCAGCGACTGCTGCGCTTGGTGGAGGGGAGTTCAGGCCGTCTCTAGAGGAGGTCCTCTGCTGGTGGTGCTTGGGGATCCCCACCAGCCACAACAAGGGTCAACACATACTCCAGCACTGGAGAAATAAAGCCAAACATTAATTTCCTTTTCTTTTGAATACAATACGAAGACATCTGCTATATACATTTTCCAAAGCTAACATATTTTAGTCAATAAAGTCCATTTTTTACCTTTGTTGTCTGGATACTTATTTTTCCATCAAGTTGGTCCCAGTTTCTTTTTTCCGCTTTCCCGTCTCCTGCAAATTCTTCTGTTGCTATCCACTGGCTCCTCCTACCATAGTCCAGAATTTATCCCTTTCTCATCTTTCGCCCCGTCCACCAGCCCCATGCCCAACATTGCTCCTATCACCCCTTCCAGTCTGTTTATGGATCTCATGTTCTGAAAAAATCAGATTATATTTTTTTCTTTCATCAAACTTATTCTTTATTTTAAATGGAACACATTCTAAAACTATACTTAAAGTGCACTGAAGCTCCTTCCCTCAAGACTGTACCTCTCCCGAGTGCTGCTGCACTTTTTCGCAGGGCAGCGGGCCCTGCACACTCCATGTGGCCAACGCATCCAACGTCAGCTCTGACGTCGGGGGAAGATTTCTGGGTTGGCTATGTACTGGGAGTGCTGTGTTGCAGGAGGGCAGAAAAAGAAGACGAGTCACTCTGCTCTAGCTGCCTCTCAGCCCCGCGGGATCCCCGTGACCATAAGGGGGAAACCACGGGATCCCCGCGGGATTCCCGTCATCCCGGTTCCCGTGCAGCTCTCTACTCTGAAGTCCTGTTGTGTAGATTTTATCATTTATATTCTGTAACATCTAGGGTAAATCATAGGTTATAGGTGAGATAAAAATTTTGAAATAAATGAGGCTCCGATATCAGCTTTTCTAAACCCTCATTAATTTAACTTAATTTCATTTATAGATATATATTCCAAAATTTATAAGCACAGCAAGGACACAAGGCTTCAGCTGTTGCCCATAAGCTGGGCACAAAAACTGCAGAAGTCAGCTTGATTTAACAGCCTTGAATTTGCACATCCCCCCCCCCCCCCCAAGATTTTGAGCTACTATTAAAAAATGTTATTTATGTGGAGGGGTAAATTTTATGTCTAAATCAGTTTAGACATTTAGCAGAAAACGCTCAAAAATCCAGCACCAAGCATGGCCATTTTCAAAAGTGCAAAACGTCAATTTTGTTTTTTCATAAATGAATGTGTTTGTTCTCTATGCTAGAAAATGACATGGGGACAAATTTCCCCCGCTCCATGAGTTCTTTTCCTGCCCCATTCCTGTAAGCTCCATCCTCATTTGCACAAACCTCAAACACTATAAAATTATAAGTGTTAGAGGCTTATGCGATTAAGGCAGAGCTTACAGGAATGGGGCAGGGACGGGAAAATTGAGTTCCTGCAGGGATTGTCATTCTCTACTCTGTGCATCTATTTTATTGAACAATTCCCCCCCCTCCACCCCACCCAAAAAAAGCACAAATGCATCCAAAACAGAACAAAACCATTGGGATGTAGGAGGGGCTAGTGCAGCGGCAGGGAACTCCGGTCCTCGAGAGCCATATTCCAGTTGGGTTTTCAGGATTTCCCCAATGAATCTGCATGAGATCTATTTGCATGCACTGCTTTCAATGCATATTCATTGGGGAAATCCTGAAAACCCGACTGGAATACGGCTCTCGAGGACCAGCATTCCCTACCCCTGGGGGCTAGTGGGTACAGTGGAATTAGGATGGAGTTTGGAAAGCTCACAAATTCTACCATAAGTGTAGTGGTTAGAGTGGAGTATGGGTCCAAGTTCTCATCTCTATGGTTCACTAAACTGCCCACCAGGCTACTCCAGGAACCTGCTTGCTGATCTAATAGGACTGGTATAAAGGCAGATATGCACAAATTCATTCATATCTTTGGGGGGTGCGAAATAGAGAATGACACGGTGACAAAATTCATCACCGTTCCCGTCCCCGCAAATGAAGTGGGGAGAGATAGATCCAGGGTACATCTCTCCCAACCTCTCTACTGCCACATCCAACATTCCTCCCTCTCTCATCCCCCAGGTCACGTGTAGCATTTTTCACCACTGATCACCAGCCCCATACTCATTTCTCCTTCTATCACCCCTCTCCAGCACAATGCCACATCTCGCCCTCCATCACTATGTCCAACATTCTTCTTCCTTGCATCCCCTTCAATCTGTCCCTCTGTTCCCTCTCCACCACCATATTCAACATTTCTCCCTCTCATCCTACTATTCCCCATGCATCCCTACCTCATTCCTTTCTCTCTCTATGCCCAATGTTCCTTTCTTCCTTTTTCCATGTGGACCATTTCTTTCCCTGTCACTCACACACTCATGCCCAACAATTCTTCTTTTCTATTCCCTCCCTCCTATGTCCCAAGTTAGTGCCCCCTTCTATGTCCAATGTTCATGCTCCCTTCCTTCCTTGTGTCCCAAATTCATGCCCCTCCCATGTCCCAATGCACTCCTTCCCCCCACCCTCCTTTCTCCCAGATCATGTCCCCTCTCTCCCTTACTTGCTCGCTCCAGGGCCGCCCAGCTGGGCTGTTCCTTCTGCCTTCTGCAGCACTTGTTGCAGGGACACGCAGGGCAGCAGCTCACATGCTGAATGTAGCTGACCCACAAGCCTTTCCTCTGATGTCAGTTCTGACGTCGGAAAGGTTTCTAGGTCAGCCACGTGCAGCGTGAAAGAACCACTAACTCGTCTCTGCCACAAGTGTCACTGAAGGCAGGAAGGAACAGCCTACCTGGAAGGAAGTAACTGGGATTCCCCGCTAACCTGGCTTTCCTCTAACGTCAGCTCTGATATCGGAGGGAAGCCTTCTGGGTCGGGATCAGTAGAGGGGGGCTGCAGGAAGGAGGACATGAGATCCCTGCTGGTGGCAGAGGGTTCGGTGGGGGGTGGGAGAGGGGGGGCGGGCAGGCAGGCAATAAGGACAAGGGATCCTCTGCGACAGCGGCCATTAAGGAGGAAGGGGGTGGGGGACCTGCATGGTGCCGCCTACCCCCAACAAGCGGCTCACATACCTCTTAAGGGTGAACATACTGCTTGTTGAAAACCACTGATTTAGACACACTGTACCATAGAAATTTGTCTAGAAAATAGGTTTCAAAAATATTAAATTGGAAGGATTTGGCGAGAAAAATGTCTAGCTGCCTCTTTATGCCACTTTTTGGGCGTTTCTCTTTATTGAAAATGAGCTCCATATTAACACAGAATATGGGCCTATAAACTGTGTCATTTTGGCGCCTAACTTAAGCGACAAAGCCTTTTAAAACCTTCCTTAAAAGATGGCGTTTATGGAAGCGCCTAAGGACACCCCTCCTTCTCTTCCCCCGTACCTCTAGTTAAAGTTGTTGCTCGCAGCATCAACCATGTGCTCCTCGCGATCCCATCGACTCTCCCATTAATGTTACTTCTGGGTGCCACGCATAGGAGGTGACGTCAGTGGGAGAGCCGATGGGGTCACGAGGAGCACGTGGCTGACCTCCATGAGCAACAACTTCAACTAGAGGTACAGGGGAAGGAAAAAGGGGGGCACCCCTCACCCTCTCTATGCCACTGCCAAGTTACTCTCATTATTAATATTATACCATTAACTTGTGCTATTTTTAGCAAAAGTCCCATTTTAACTAAAAACTGGACTTAACTGTAAAATAATATCTTAACTGTAACTCACATTAACTTCCCCCTTTAATAAAAGAAAAGAGAAATGGCTCTAGAAAATCACTGCTATATGTAATAAAAGTGAGCTATGTATACGACGATCAAGCATCAGTTGTGGTTGCCACAGACTCAGGGCCAGATGCTCTAAAATCGCCATTAAAATCCGGTGGGTTGCTGTGGTGCAGCAAAACAGCAAACGCTCCAAAAACCTTGTTGGAGAAGGTGCCCTTCATGTGTAGAGCCTCTTGCTGCTCAGCTGTTCGGGGCAAGAAGAGCCATAACCTATGCTGAGACTAAAAGTGGCAAAACTTTAGGCTTTCATAAGCTAAGAAAGTAGCTTAGAGGCTAGGGTAGCTGTCTGAGAGCCTGATGATCTGTGTTCAAGACTTGGATGAACCAGCTTAAGTAACTTTTCTGCCCCTTGTGTTTGGTTAACTTATACAGCACGGATCCTCCCATTTATTCCCATCAGGTCAAGCATAGTGGACCTCTGCTGAGAATAAGTGCCAAAATTTGAAGCAACAGATAACCTGGGGAGGTTATCTGTTGCCACTGAGGTAGTCAGAATTACTACTATTAATTATTTCGACCAGAGGCACGCAGCACTGCAGAGAATCACAAAGAGTAAGAAAACAGTCCCTGCTCGAAAGAGCTTACAATCTAAACAATCTTTTATGTACCAAGCAAACAAACACTGGTTAGACAACTACATTAATGGAGCAAGACTAACCTACGACGCCTTTAGAAAAGCCATAAAAACTGCCTTATTCGACAGAAATATCATCTAAAAAGTATCTACACAAAACACTAAATCAATTTCTAATATTTCAAACATGTCCACCCCTGCGTATAAGACAAAAATTTATTCTGCATGCTGTATTTCTCTTAACTCTGCATATTGTAACTTTCTGACTGTCCAGCTCTCTTCAATGTAAACTGCCTAGAAGTCTCACGACTATGGCAGTATAAAAGAATAAAGTTATTAATATTATTATTAAGCAAGACAGACAAACAGGATGCCATGGATACAGTTAAGGGGAACGGTTAATCAGCTGGCCGGGTTGAAGGGCAGAGAAGTAGGGTTAAGGATTGAAGGCCAAATCAAAAAAGTGGGTTTTCAGTCTGCTTTTAAACAAGGGAAGGGAAGGGGCTTGACGGACAAACTCGGGTAATTTATTCCAGGCATAGGGGGCAGCTAGATGAAAGGAATGAAGTCTGCAATTGGCAGTGGAAGAGAAGAGTAACGTTAAGAGTGACGTATCCGAGGAACGGAGTTCTCTGGGAGGTGTATAAGGAGAGAGAAGCGAGGAGAGATATTGAGGGGCAGCAGAATGAACCCACTTGTAGGTTAGCAATAAGATCTTGAGCTGTATGCAATAGCAGATAGGGAGCCAGTGAAGTGACTTAAGGAGAGGGGTGACATGAGCGTAGCGAGGTTGGTAGAAGATGAGAGTTAGGAGTAGATTGCAGTAATCTTAAGCGTGAGGTTACGAGAGCTTGGACAAGGGTCTGGGTAGCGTGCTGAGAGAGGAAGGGGTGAATTTTGGTGATATTGAAGAGATAGAAGCGACAGGTCTTAGCAGTTTGTTGGATATACATAGAAAATGAGAGGTCAGAATGGAAGACGACTCCAAGGTTGCTAATAAAGGGTTAAGAGTCAAATAACACATCAGCATTAAGCAAGGATTTTCTTCCTGTGGATTTGTATTCCGGAAGTTTCTCAAAGTTACCACTTTTATTTGCAGTCTGCACCAGTCAATCCAAACTCTCAGCCCTAATATTTCACAAGCCCTCAAGAACTTCACCCCACCTCCTGCTATGATGCGCCGAACATTTTCTTTTCGTTTTGGCATCCCAGACTTATATCCTGCCTACAATATCTAGCCAAATAAACGAATTCTTATAGTCCCTACCCCAGCAGATAAAGGAACTTGCCCAGCTCTCGGCTCATGGTTCTAATCAAGACCCAGAAACGGGGAGAGGTGGTCAGCTCATTAGAGCAGGGACTCTAGGGGCGGCTCCTGGGCCGAGCAGTGGGAGAGATGGACACAGTTCCTGAACTTCTGAGAGAAATCTGGGAAAGAGAAAGATTCGAGACAAAGGAGACTCACAGGCTGGAGCAGTTGCTGGCGGCTGGCAAACAGGACCAGTCCTCCCAGTTCAAAAGTTTTTATTCGCTTCCGGCTGGGGAGGGGGCGGTGTCTTGAGGGGCTTCTCTCATTGGCTGCCGCTTGCACCCACCTCTCTCATGTTTTATGGCTCTATCTTTCGGAATCACAATGGGGAGAAAGGCGGAAGTAGAGAATTTCCCCCCGTCCCCGCGAGTTCCAGAAGCCACAAAGACTTTAAAATCTTAAGTGTTCGAGGCTTGTGTGGTTGCGGCAGAGGACGGGGAACAATTTGGCCCTGTCGTTTTCTAGTCAGGTGCCAGGGTAGAGTCTGAACCCTTTCCTCATCTCTCCAGGTCCAGCTCTAGCTCCCCCTTCACCATCCTCCGTTTCTGGTTCAGCGTGGCACCTCTGTCCCACTCCAACCAGCAAAAGCAGTTCTCCTTCCCCCTTTCATCTCCAACCAGTGGCAACAGCACCTTCCCTAAGCCAGACAAGCAGCATCAAAAGAGCCAAAGATCAGCAGTACAACGATTAAGATTTCGTTTGAGGGCTACGTCAACCCCACTGACACACCGGTCAACTGCATGTAGTTGAAATCGATTCGTGGCAGAGCCTAGAGAATACAGGGAAAAAATTTGTCTCCATCCCCGTCAAACTGCCTCTGAGGAAAGAGGAAGTTGCAACATCAGAGGCCCCAAGGCAGCCTAAGTGAAGCATTGCTCTGCTGCAGGCAAGTTAGAACACTAAGTGCTGCTGGGAGGGGAAGGGGTGGAAAGCAAAACAGGGGTGCTGCACAGGAGGGAGAGAGAAGCCCAACTCCCCATGGCCCGGTGGTAAAAGTGAGAAAAACTTGAAATCTCTTTCTTTTCTCTAGTATAATTTCATGAAAATACTGAAATTCTGGATAACTAGCCAAAATATTGTTTAAATGAAGACTTATTTATATGAAAAATTATTGTAACTACTGCTACGATTGTTCAGTTTTTCTTTTTTAAATGTAAACCTTATAGAACTGTAAGGTGGTGCAGTATACAAATACATTTTATGTTGTTATTGTCAAATAAACTTGCAGAACTTGGATTTTTTTTGTGTAGAAAAAATTTTGTGCAGAATTCCACTAGGAATGGTATATTTTCCCTCTATACAGACACTGACACAGAACTTATGGATTAAATTAAACACTGCCATCAGCATTTTAACTTAAGCCGGTGACCGTTCTGAATGAAAATGTACTTTTACGAGGGGCTGCTGAAAGTTCTCAGCCCAATCAAGTTTGGCCAGTCTCCATCAAGGGCTATACAGTTTGTCCAGTGAATTTCCACTTTTTTCTTTCAATAGTTTCCCAAATGAACAAAAACAGTGGAAAATCACTGGACTAAGGGCCTCTTTTACGAATCCGTTTAGCGCAGGCCGCTATGGTAATATCCCTGAAGCCCATAGAGATTTAAAGGGATTCAGGGCTGTTGCCGTGCGGGCTTTGTAAAAGAGGCCCTAAGTGTATAGCCCTTGATAGAGACTGCTCCATTGTTGGTTGGGCTGAGAACCTTTCAGCAGCCCTCATATCTACACAGCTCATCATACTGCAAGATTGGTTCAATGAAGAAGCAAAGGTTGGCTCAGGACCCCATTGAACTGGGTCTGGTAGAATTTAAATAGCCATAGTCCTCATACATTAGGAGTCTAAGTACCAGATCTACAGATTTCTCTGTAACTGCTCTGAGAACTGCTTTGCCTCTAACTATGGTGGTATCAAGTGGGTCTCTCCTCCTGGTCTTTTCACCAGATCTCTCTTCTGGGGGCTTTGTGTGGATACTTTCTTTCTCTATAAACATTTTATATTTTCTCAAAATTTTCACTAAAATCTCTTTTGAACTTTACTGAAAAATCCAAATCCACTCTCGCCTTTTGTGATAGTATACTTTCCCCAGTGTATTGCTACCTTCCAAAGACAAAATGCAGAGCGTCATGCAAAAGTTTTGCATCAACTCCAAGTAATACATTGTTCCGTCTTTCTGACTGGGTCATAGCAATATTTCTGATGCCTACGTCAGCATATTATATAAAAAATTATATGCTGATGTGTTCGGAATTTTATGCTCTATCACCTTGCACATTTTAAATTGACTTAGGACTTCAGATTTAAGACTTGTAACCCATAAACTTCAGAATGTCAAAAATGTCGATATTTTGCGTCAAAACCAGATCGAAACAGTAATCAGATCACTCCGTTTTCAACCAATGGCGTTTGTTTTGAGGAACCAATCACACCGCAGCATTCATGCGCATATATGGCAAAGCGGGAAAATCGGTTTTCATAACTCTCCGCTACTCCAGTGACACATAATCGCAACATGGGAAAAGTTAGAAATCTTTCAAAAGAAGAACGTGTGACGGTGGTTGTACTTAATGAAGAAGGCTATTCAAATCGGCAAATTGCAGCCAGGTGAAGTGCAATCAAAGAACAGTCATACGCTTGCTCAGTAAGAAAAAAAGAGACAGGAAATGTGTCTGACAGGGCTCAAAGTGGAAGACCACACAAATCCACTGTGTGAGAGGACAGGGTTGTTCACCAGATCTCAGTGGCAGATCACAAACTCACATCACCAGAATTGTCAGCCAAGTGGAAGGAAATGTGTTCAATGAACGTATCTGCCTCAACAGTACATCAGTGGTGCCTGGAGTTTGGCCTACGTGGCTGTGGAGCAAGAAAGAAGCCATTGGTAACGGTGATGCAAAGAAAGCAATGGGTTGAGTGGGCCAGAAAGCACAGTTACTTACCTTAACAGGTGTTATCCAGGGACAGCAGGCAGATATTCTCAACAGGTGGGTGACGTCATCTACAGAGCCCCCTAGCGGACGTTCTCGCAAGCAGACTTGCTTGAAGATCTTCAAGCTTGAGAGTGTACCGCGCATGCACGAGTGCCCCTTCTGCCCGACCTAGGGCATGTGTCTCCTCAGTGTGTCCTCAGTTCAGATAGGTAGCAAAGAAGCCAACCCGGGGAGGAGGGTGGGTTGCTGTCCCTGGATAACACCTGTTACGGTAAGTAACTGTGCTTTATCCCAAGACAAGCAGGCAGCATATTCTCAACTCGTGGGAGACCTCCAAGCAAACCAGAAAGGGATGGTGGGAGAGTTGGCAACTCAGAACAGATTTTGCAAAACTGACTGACCAAAATGGCCATCACGCCTGGAGAAAGCATTCAGACAGCAGTGAGAGGTGAATGTATGAACCGAGGACCAAGTGGCAGCCTTGCAGATTTCCTCAATCGGAGTCGAGCGGAGGAAAGCAACAGATGCCGCCATCGCTCTGACCTTGTGGCCTGTGACTCGACCTAACAAGGAGAGACCAGCCTGAGCGTAACAGAAAGAGATACAAATGGCCAACCAGTTAGAAATGGTCCGCTTAGAAACAGAGCGCCCCAAGTGATTAGGATCGAAAGAGAGGAACAGCTGGGGAGCAGTGCAATGAAGAGCAGTGCGCTTCAAGTAGAAGGCCAGCACACGCTTACAGTCAAGGGAATGCAGAACCACTTCTCCAGGATGAGAATGGGGCTTCGTAAAAAAACACAGGAAGAACAATTGTGAAAATCCGAAACAACCTTAGGCAAGAATTTAGGATGGGTACGGAGAACCACCTTATCATGATGGAAGACAGTGAAAGGTGGGTCTGCCACCAAGGCCTGAAGCTCACTGACCCGACGGGCAGAAGTGAGGGCAATAAGAAACACAACCTTCCAAGTGAGAAACTTCAAGTGAGCCCGTGCCAGCGGCTCAAAAGGAGGCTTCATCAATTGAGCAAGGAACACGTTGAGATCCCAAACCATAGGAGGAGGTTTAAGGGGCGGATGAATGTGAAAAAGGCCCTTCATGAAGCGGGAAACCACAGGATGAACAGAAAGAGGTTTCCCATCAATCGGCTGATGAAAAGCAGCAATGGCACTGAGGTGGACTCGAATCGATGAGGACTTGAGTCCTGCACCAGATAAGTGCAACAGGACAGAAGACAAGGAGGCAGACTGCAGGTCCTGGCGCAGCTGAGCACACCGAGAAGAAAAACGGGTCCACTTCTGATGGTAACACTGGCGAGTGGACTCCTTCCGAGAGGCCTCCAAGACATCCAGCACAGACTAGGAGAACTGGAATGAGGGCATTAAGTCTCGAGGAACCAAGCTGTTAAGTGCAGAGACTGCAGGTTGGGATGAAGTAGAGATCCCCGACTCTGCATAAGCAGAGAAGGAAAAACAGGCAGCAGAAGAGGCTCCCTGGAACTGAGTCGTAACAGAAGGGAGAACCAGGGCTGTCGGGGCCACAGAGGAGCTATCAGAATCATGGTGGCGTGCGTGGTCTTGAGCATGACGAGAGTCTTCAGAATCAGAGGGAATGGAGGAAACGCATACAGAAACAGGTTCGTCCAATCCAGAAGGAAGGCATCCGCCTCGATCCTGTGAGGGGCGTAGACCCTGGAGCAGAAGCGGAGCAACTTGTGATTGAGGGGGAAACGAACAGATCGACATCCGGAATCCCCCAACAAGCAAACACCTGACACAGTGTCGAGGAATGAAGAGACCATTCATGAGACTGCAGCAGACGACTCAACCCGTCCGCCAGGCAATTCTGCTGGCCCTGAATGTAGACTGCTCGAAGAAAAATGTTGCGGTGGATGGCCCAATCCCAGAACCACATCACCTCCTGGCACAGGGTGTGCCCCCTTGTTTGTTGATATAATATATGGCGACCTGGTTGTCCATGCGAAGCAGGTGACAAAAAGTTTTCAGAGCGTTGAAAACCGCCTGAAGCTCTAGCAGATTGATGTGACAAAGGTGGTCAGCAATGGACCAAAGTCCCTGAGTGCGAAGACTGTCCAGATGAGCCCCCCAAGCATAGGCCGACGAGTCCGTCATGAGGACCTTCTGCGGGGGAGGAGCATGAAACAGAAAACCTCTGGAAAGATTGGAAGAGAGCATCCACCAGCGGAGAGACTACTTCAACAAAGGAGTCACGACAATGAGTCGAGAGACAGGATCCCGATCCTGGTTCCATTGGGACGCCAAGGTCCACTGCGGGATGCGGAAGTGAAGTCTGGCAAAAGGAGTCACGTGAACTTGTAGAGGCCATGTGGCCGAGCAGGATCATCATGAGCCAAGCTGAGACCGAGGATAGGAGGGCCACCCGCTGACACAAACGAACAAGGGCCTCCTGGCGAGGCCGAGGCAAGAAAGAGCGGAGGCGAACCGTGTCCAGGACTGCCTCAATAAACTCGAGGGACTGAGATGGGCAGAGGTGGGACTTGGGAAAGTTCACTTCAAATCCTAGACTCGGAAGGAGTGAAATAGTCTGATTCGTTGCCCGCAGAACCTCCAGGCGAGAGGACGCTTTGATCAACCAGTTGTCGAGGTAGGGAAACACCTGCAGCCCTCGGAGACGTAGGGCCGCAGCTACTACTACCAGGCATTTCGTGAAAACCCTTGGTGAGGCCGCCAGGCCAAAGGGAAGAACACGATACTGGAGGTGGAGATCCCCCACCTGGAATCTCAGATACCGGCGAGAAGCTGGATGAATCGGAATGTGTCCAACAAGCACAGCCAATGCCCCTTGTCCATCAAGGGATACAGCGTAGGAAGGGTGAGCATTTTGAACTTTTCCTTGACCAGAAAATTGTTCAGAGCCCTGAGGTCCAGGATCGGACATAGATCTCCCTTCTTCTGTGGAACCAGAAAAAAATGAGAATAAAACCCTGTGTTCCCCTGATCCGGAGGAACCTCCTCGACCGCCCGGAGGCAAAGGAGGGTCTGAGCTTCCTGCAGAAGAAGAGGTAGGTGAGTCCTGGCAGAAGGAAACTCTCTTGGAGGAAGGCCTGGGGGTACGCGACTGAAATGAAGAGAGTACCCCTCCCGGACAATGGAAAGCACCCAACTGTCGGTGGTAAGACTTTCCCACTGGGGATAGAAATGATGGAGATGACCCCCCGATGGGAAGGGGGGAAGACTCCAGAAGGAAGGGAGCCGGCAGGCTTAGACAGGAATTGTCAAAAAGACGGCCCAGGCTTGGCCTTAGCAGGATGCTGCTGCTGTTGCTGCGGTCGCTTGGAAGGCGGCCGAGAAAATGCAGGAATAGATTTCTGCAGGTACTGCCGAGGAGGAATTTTGTACGGCCGAGCCGGAGGAGTCTTCGGCTTAAGCCTCATCAGAGAGGCGAAAGACCGTTCATGCTCTGAGAGGCGCTTGGTGGCTGCCTCAATGGAATCATCAAAGAGCTCATGCCCCACATAAGGGAGATTGGCCAGACAATCCTGGAGGTTGGGGTCCATATCCACAATCCTGAGCCAGGCGAGGCGACCGCAAAAGCCGTGACTCTCAAGCACAACTTAGAGGCGTTATAAGCCGCCTGAAATAAATAGAGGCGGAGCTGGGAGAGCGTCTCTTCGAGAAGACAGAACTCCTGGCGCCGAGAAGCCAGCACGTCCACCTAGAACGAGTGGAGGGTGTCCACACAGTACCTGAGATAGGACGTGAAGGTAAAATTATAGTTAAGGATACAGTTCACCATCATTGAATTTTGGTAAAGACGGCGACCAAACTTGTCTATCGTACACCCCTCCCAGCCCGGAGGGACCGCAGCATACACCTTGGAGGGATTGGACTTTTTCAGAGAAGACTCCACCACCAAGGATTGGTGAGAAAGCTGAGCACTCTCAAACCCCTTGACCGGGACCATCTGATAACGAGACTCCATTTTGGAGGGAATGGCAATAACAGCATAAGGCGTCTCCAGGTTCTGGAGAAATGTCTGCTGGAGAATCTGATGCAGCGGCAAACGCAGCGCCTCGTGGGGCGGATGGGGAACAACTCTCCGCCAGGTATTCCTGGGTATAGTGGGACTCAGACTGGAGATCCAGTTGCAGGGCCTTACCCATATCAGAAATAAAACGAGTAAAGGAGTGTCGAGAAGAAGACTCGTCCTCCGGAGGCGACCCAGAGCGAGATCTGAGAGCAGCAGATAAAGAGGGGGAAACCTCCCTCGAATAATAAGCAGGAGCCTCGGAGTCTCAAGAACGAGGAGGCTCGACTGAACTGCCTCGGGGGAGATGAAGAATGGCCTTGTGGAAGGTGAATTGGGGAGGCACCCAGCGTCCAAAGCACCCGCTTGTGAAGCCTCGGCGAGGACGGGGTAAACGAAAACTCCCCTGCAGGCCTTGAGGAAAGCACCCGGGAGGTAGCCATCCGCCTACCAGGGGAAAGCGGCGAGGACGGGGGTCAAGCGAGGACCAGCCTCCAACTCCGAGGCCACCACAGGCCCCGCGGTCGGAGCTTCTTAGAAGGAGCGAGCGAGCCTCGAAGAGGACAACTCCCAAAAGGCCACACGCCCCAAATCTGGGGAGGAAGAATCACTCGAGGGCAGCCTGCGAGTCTTGTGAGTATGGCCTCGAGGCACGATGGAAGAACGCCCAGGCTGGTCAGACCAAGGCTGGGTCGAGGCTAAGACCAGGTGGCTCGAGGTTGGGACCAGTTGGCTCACAACCGAGGAAATCTGCGTAGTAAGGATAGCCTTAAGCATGTCCTCGAACATAGGCACCGAGACCAGAGGATGTTGATTTGGAGGTGCAGCAGTACGCTCCTTCGGGGGCGACCTACGTGAGGAGGCACACTTAGAATGAGGTCTCGAAGAGGCCGAGGAGGCGGCACTCACATGAGACTCCAAGATAGGCACACCTGAGGAAGAAAGAGGAGACTTACCTGAGGCTGGTGTAGCAGAAGGGGTCGAGGCCGGAGCCTTCGAGGCCGAGGGGGACTTCGAGGCTGAGGCACCCGACGGAGCCAAGGCCGAGCTCGAGGCCTGTCCCGCAGGTTCCATGGGGCCAAACAGTTAGAGAATCTTGGCCACTCTCCGACGAAGAGCCCATGGTTGTAAGATCGCACAACGCGGGCAAGACTCGGCACGGTGATCCGCACCCAGGCACTCCACACACCAATGATGGGGGGTCGGTGATGGAGATCACCCTGTTGGTGCAGTTTTTAAACCCGGTACAAGGTCGGGACATAAGAAAAAATACAGCCACGGCCCCACGAGGCCAGGCGGCCTAACTAAGACCAGTAACCCGGTCAAAAAGACACGAAGGAAGAAAGAAAAGAAAAAAAGGGCGCGAGCACAGTGACTCACTGAAAATAAAAAAAGCAAACCGCGGTGCAGAGGCACAACGAATACGCGTGAAGCAAGGGAGCAAGACTTCTGGCTCCGCGGAAAACTTAGAACTGAGGAGACGCAAGCCCTAGGTCGGATGGGAGGGGCACTGGCGCATGCGCGGTACACTCGCAAGCTTGAATATCTTCAAGCAAATCTGCTTGCGAGAATGTCCACTAGGGGGCTCCATAGATGACATCACCCACATGTTGAGAATATGCTACCTGCTTGTCCTGGGATAAAATACTGCATGTGGACTCCAGAGGTATGGGAAAATGTTCTCTTCAGCAATGAGAGTACTTTCTGTGTGTTAGGAGGCCAGTGCAACACATTTGTAAGACAATTTAAGAATGAAGCTTTCAAACCACAGTGCCTGGACTTGACTGTAAAGCATCTGACAAAAATCATGGTCTGGGGCTGTGTGTCAGCCAATGGCATTGGACGCTTTGCAAAACATAATGGTTCCATCTACAAGGAGTCTCTTCCAGGGTGACTTCCACTTCTACGATGACAATGCACCCTGTATTCAGGCACAAATGGTGACAAAGTGAATGACATTTGAGCCATATTCAGTGACTGGAATGGCCAAGGCAGTCACCAGATCTCAATCCAATAGAGAATTTGTGGAATAATCTTGCTGTCAAGAAAACACCCAAAAACAAAGGTTGAATTGATTAATGCTTGACACCATGTTGTACACCCAGATGAACTTTGAAAATGAGTTCACTCCATGCCTCAACGCTGCAAACTTGTTATCAAGAACAAAGGCTGGCCCATACATTATTAGAATAGCAGAAAGCAACCAGCCCTTTTCTGGGCTACCTCCTCTTGAATGGGGTAACAGTTAAAATACAAATAAACTTAGTACGTATTGAGATAGCTAATGTAATCCATTTACGAAATATCGACATTTTTCAACATTGTGCAGTTTGTGTGTTACAAGTCTTAAATCTGAAGTCCTAAATCAATTTAAAATGCGCAGGGTGATGGAGCATAAAATTCTGAACACGTCAGTATATAATATACAGCAGTAGGCATCAGAAATATTGTTGTGAACCAGCAAGAAAGACGGAACAATGTATTACTCGGAGGTGATGCAAAACTTTTGCACGGCTCTCTACATCAAAATCTCAAAACTTCTCATTGGCAATCCACTGCCAGAATGCTCAAAATCCTCCTTTTTGTTTGACTGGGATGCACTGTGGTTCACTCCTTGGACTTCCCTATAGGTAGGATGTGATGCAACTATTTCATCTCACTCATCTGCTAAAGCAGACAGGAAGATCACTTGACTGAGTCCTCTCTGCTGCCTCAGTAGGTGTCACAGCTGGTTCTCCTCTTCAGAACCATTTTTTGGTCTTTACTCCTGTATGCTCTTCCTTCTAGGGGTGGAAATAAGGTTGCTATGTAGAAGGAAGCTGGCAATGCCCTCCCCCAACTACTTTGTTGTTTCCATGGCCACCTTCTCCCCTGGTTCCACTGCCACTTCAGCATTGATGAAAGGCCTTCCTCTACAGCAGCAGTCCCCAACCGTTTTTTGCTCCATGGACCAGGGGAAGGGAGGAGGGATTGTAAGTGCACGGAGAACATGGAGTTTAACAAACATCCTTAATTTTTTCATTTTTGACATTTTTTGACACATAGTAACATAGTAACATAGTAGATGACGGCAGATAAAGACCCGAATGGTCCATCCAGTCTGCCCAACCTGATTCAATTTAAAAATTTTTTTTTTTTTTTTTTTCTTCTTAGCTATTTCTGGGCGAGAATCCAAAGCTTTACCCGGTACTGTGCTTGGGTTCCAACTGCCGAAATCTCTGTTAAGACTTACTAAACTAAACTAAACTAAACCTTAAGTTTGTATACCGCATCATCTCCACAGAAGTAGAGCTCAACACGGTTTACAGGAGTTGGTATAGAAAGGAACTACAATGAAAAGTAGAAGGACTTAGAGAGAGAAGTTTAGAGTGACTTAGTATATCGAAGAGGGAGGGGTCATTGCATTTTAGAGAAAAGCCAAGTTTTACTCCAGCCCATCTACACCCTCCCAGCCATTGAAGCCCTCCCCTGCCCATCCTCCTCCAAACGGCCATACACAGACACAGACCGTACAAGTCTGCCCAGTAACTGGCCTAGTTCAATCTTTAATATTATTTTCTGATTCTAAATCTTCTGTGTTCATCCCACGCTTCTTTGAACTCAGTCACAGTTTTACTCTCCACCACCTCTCTCGGGAGCGCATTCCAGGCATCCACCACCCTCTCCGTAAAGTAGAATTTCCTAACATTGCCCCTGAATCTACCACCCCTCAACCTCAAATTATGTCCTCTGGTTTTACCATTTTCCTTTCTCTGGAAAAGATTTTGTTCTACGTTAATACCCTTTAAGTATTTGAATGTCTGAATCATATCTCCCCTGTCTCTCCTTTCCTCTAGGGTATACATATTCAGGGCTTCCAGTCTCTCCAGTAGGCCTGGCTGGCTGAAACACCGGTGAGCAGCAGAGAATGGGTTAATCCTAAGGGAGATGAATGGATATATTCACAGAAATTGTGCACAAGAATATTTGCCAGTTAGACAAGGCTTGCAGGTTTCATAAGCACATTTTCAACACAATGTTTACATTCTCTGGCGCAAAACTATGGAATGATCTCCCAACAATCATCAGATCTGAACCTAAATACCTTATGTTTCGCAAAAAACTAAAGACCTACCTCTTTGACTCCGGATAGACTAACAAGAACTAAATCCCACAATTATCGAGGTGTACCAGACTTGGTCATAGCACACTCAAGGAAGTCGACTCATGGAACCACTCTTCACTTCATCATCATATTGGTACAAAGTACACTATCAATGGCCAGCTTGTAACTTAGCAGACACTATCTACCTCCTGACATCTTGCAACAACTGTAATAGCTCTTCTCACTGTGTAATACGTATAATGTACCCTATGTAATGTAATCTTATGCAAAGTACTTCCTGTTACATCTCTGAACCCAATTTCTCTTGTTAACCGCATGATATAACAAACTTCAGTTCATAGAATTGCACCTTTTCCACTTTGTTACTTTGCACTAAACTGTATTACAAAATTTGTTCTGTAACTCACCTTGAACCTCTTCAGGCATAGTGCGACTCTAAATCCCAGATTAGATTCTTCTTGAACAGTTTTATATTTTTCTTATGACTGTTAATCTGACTGTTGTTCTTTTAGGATAGGCCTTTCTCTTTCATCAAGTCATGGAGGGTAGGCCCAAGGTTATTTAATTAAATTATTTTGTCCCCTCAGATTTAATTAAATTATTTTGTCCCCTCAGATAAGATATAGGTGTACTGAGCAGGTGTTTTGGGCATGTGGCCTAGTCTGCCACAAATGATGGATAGTTTTGGTGCTTTTTGCCACATATATCGTCCTAACTCCTTAAGTATGAATGTCTTTTCTGTGTGTATTGTACACATCAAGTTGTGACGATGTTGAGTCTCAAATCATTTATTGAATACAACACATATACAAATGAATAAATAGATATCAGTCCATATGGCATATCCTTGTAGATGCTTAGTTTGTCTAGTCAATCCTTTCAAACTCTCTTATATCTGACACGGTCCGTGCTTCAGCTACAACACTGAAGCCTGCGTCAGGGGTGTGAGTAAACAATCCACTAGACCAGTGGTCTCAAACTCGTGGCCCACCAGGTACTATTTTGAGGCCCTCGGTATGTTTATCATAATCACAAAAGTAAAATAAAACAGTATCTTGATCATATGTCTCTTTAGCTATAAATTACAATATTATTATGAAGACAGCCAAAAGGAAAGATTTATAAATTATAAAGAGTTTTACCTCATGCAAAATTGTCATTTCTTTAATAAAACATAAAACTATTTTTTCTGAGGCCCTCCAAGTATCTACAAATCCAAAATGTGGCCCTGCAAAGGGTTTGAGTTGGAGACCACTGCATTAGATGGTGTTAAATCATTTTGCATCTATGGAAAAAACACTGTACAGTCACAAATTCAACGTATCGCTTAAACTCGCGTAGCTGGGCCTTTCACAAACAAGTGTATGTTTTCTTTTCTATCTTGCTCTGTTTTTATTAGCTAAGAGTTTATTCTTGCCTGTTCTCTTCTGTCTCTTATATGTTCTGGAAATTCTGTTAGTAGGTGCTGCCTGACAGTGAATTAGTTTTTCAGAGATTTAACTGATTAAGATAAGCTCTTTTTTCATACATTTTGCATACATTCTTTTTCTGAGTTTTCTTTCTGTCTTCCTGAGAATAATTTTTTTGCACATAAATAAAGGTATTTTTTCTCAGTAGCATACTTTAGACTCCTCTTATCTCTGACTAGCTTCTCAGAATAAGCAGTGGATTTCCCCAAGCTATCTCAATAATGGGCAATGGACTGCTCTTTTAGAAAATTATCCAAACCTTTTTTAAACTCTGCTAAGCTGATTTCACCACATTTTCCAGCAATGAATTCCAGAGTTTAATTACACGTCTATAGAAATATTTTCTCTAATATTACTAGTAGCTGCATCACATGTCCCTTAGTCCTAGTATTTTTAGAAAGCGTGAACAAGTGATTCACATTTATGCTTTCCACTCCATTCATTATTTTATAGACCTCTATCATATCATCCCTGAGCCGTCTCCTCATAGGGAACTCAACCCATCCCTTTTATCATTTTTGTCGACTTCTCTGTAACATAATAACATACCAAATGATGGCCGATAAAGACCCGCCCAACCGTACACGCTCTATAAATTAATAATTTAATTTAAATTGTCCTTTTTCTTAGATATTTCTGGGTCAGAAACCCAGAGCTCTGCCCGGTAGTGTGCTTAGGTTCTATCTACTAGAGTCTTTATCAAAGCTCACTCCAGCCCATCTAAACCATCTTAGCCATTGAAGACCTCCCCAGCCTGTCCTCAACTGAATGGCCATATACAGGACAAAGGCCGTGCAAGTCTGCCCAATACTGGCCTTAGTTCCTTCATTATATACCCATTATTTTCTGATTAGAGATTCTCTGTGTTCATCCCATGCTTGTTTGAACTCTGTCACCGTTTTTCTCTCCATCACCTCCCTCAGGAGCGCATTTCGTGCATTAACCAACCACTCCGTAAAGAAGAATTTCCTAATATTACTCTTGATTCTACTACCCCCTCAAACTCAAAATTATGTCCTCTGGTTTTACAATTTTTCTTTCTCTGGAAAATATTTTATTCTACGTTAATACCTTTCAAGTATTTGAACGTCTGAATCATACCTCCACTGTTGCTCCATTCCTCTAGGGAATACATATTCAGGGCTGTGAGTCTCTCCTCATACATCTTTTGGTGCAAACCTCCTAGTATTTTCGTTGCCTTTCTCTGGATCGCTTCAAGTCTTCTTATGTCCTTCGCCAGATACGGTCTCCAAAATGGAACACAATACTCCAAGGGGCATCAACACCTTCTTTCTTCTACTGCTTACGCCTCTCTTTATACAGCCCAGCATCCTTCTGGCAGCAGCCACCGCCTTGTCACCATGTTTTTTCGCCTTTAGATCTTCGGATACTATCACCCCAAGGTCCATCTCCCCATCCGTGCACACCAGCCTCTCACCTCCCAGCACGTATGGCTCCTTCTGATTTCTATTCCCCAAATGCATTACTCTGCACTTCTTTGCACTGAATTTTAGTTGCCAGATATTAGACCATTCCTCTACCTTTTGCAGATCCTTTTTCATGTTTTCCATGCCTTCCCTGGTATCTACTCTGTTGCAAATCTTGGTATCACCTGCAAAAAGGCAAACCTTTCCTTCTAACCCTTCGGCAATGTTGTTCACAAACATATTGAACAGCACCAATCCGTGAGGGACTCCAGTACTTAACCCTTCCTTCCTCCAGGTGAACTCCATTAACCACCACCCTCTGGTGTCTGTCCGATAACCAGTATCTAATACTGTTCACCACTTTGGGTCCTAACTTCAGCCCGTCAAGTTTATTCAAGAGCCTCCTATGAGGAACCGTGTCAAAGGCTTTGCTGAAATCTAAGTAAATTGCACCTGGCATATGCCTTTAAACCAATTCTCTGTTCACCCAATCAAAAAATTCAATCATTTGCTTGGCACGATTTATCTTTAGTAAAACCATTTTGCCTCAGATCCTGTAATCCATTAAATTCTATGAATTTCTCTACCCTTTCTTTCAGCAAAGCTTCCATTATTTTTCCAATAATCGAAGTGAGGATTACTGGCCTGTAGTTTCCCACTTCATCTCTATGACCACTTTTGTGAATGTGGACCACATCCGCTCTTCTCCAATCCCCAGGAACCACTCCCATCTCCAAAGATTTGTTGAACAAATCTTTAATAGAACCCGTCAGAACCTCTCCGAGCTCTCTATATACTGGGATGGATCCCGTCTGGTCTCAATGAACATAAGAACATAAGAAATGCCTTCACCGGATTAGACCGAGGTCTATCTAGTCCGGCGATCCGCACACGCGGCGGCCCATTATGGTACTCCTTTTTGGAGACCCGAAATTGCCGTATCTCTCAATATGATTTGCAAGAAGGTGTGCATCCAACTTGCGCTTGAAACCCAGAACCGTAGTCTCCGCCACAACATCCACCGGCAGAGAATTCCAAGCACCCACAACTCGCGGTGTGAAATAAAACTTTCTGACATTTATCCTGAACCTGCTGCCACTCAGTTTCAGGCTGTGACCTCTTGTCCGTGTCACATCAGACAAAGTTAGTAATGCTGCTTCCTGGTCTATTTTATCAAATCCTTTTAATATTTTAAAAGTCTCTATCAAATCCCCTCTTAGTCTTCTCTTCTCAAGAGTAAATAGTCCCAGTTTCCTGAGGCGTTCTTTGTACACATTCAATTTTTCAAGTTGTTCATAAACACTTTCTTCCGTGAATGGCACGTTATCTTCTCCATTCTTGTGTATCTTTTCTAGAGAAAGGAAAATGGTAAAACCAGAGGACATAATTCGAGGTTGAGGGGTGGGAGACTCAAGAGCAATGTAAGGAAATTCTTCTTTACAGAGAGGGTGGTGGATGTCTGGAATGCGCTCCCAAGAGAGATGGTGAAGAGGAAAATGGTGGAGTTCAAAACAACGTGGGATGAACACAGAGGATCTAGAATCAGAAAATAATAGTAAATATTGAAAAACTAAGGCCAGTACTGGGCAGACTTACACGGTCTGTGTCTGTATATGGCTGTTTGAGGGAAGATGAGCTGGGGAGGGCTTCAATGACTGGGAGGGTGTAGATGGATTGGAATGAGCTTTGAGGGAGACTTCAGTAGTTGGAACCTAAGAACAGTAATGGGCAGAGCTTTAGATTCTTGCCCAGAAATAGCTAAGGAGAAGAGGAAAAAAAAACCAACCCAACAAATATATAGATTGAATCAGGTTGGGCAGATTGGATGGACCATTTGGGTCTTTATCTGCTGTCATCTACTATGTTGCTATGTAGAAAACAGTCACAAGGTGGCACAACAATCACAGGTCATGAACCTAGTTTGCTACATTGCACTGCTGCCAAGCCTGACGATTTAAGAGTTTTGTATCCATGAACACTTCATTTAGTAGCGTCTTAGCAGGGATGGAGTCTGGGTGATTTACATCTGGAGATGACATTACTGGGAAGGGTTCAAGATAAAGATTCATAAATTGTGAACCTAAAGCCAGTGCTGTCCACAGCATGCTTTTTGCACTGTCCCCTCGTCCCCCCTTAATTCAACATCCCTTTCTTTCTCCCCTCCACAAAACTCCTTGCCTCACATCCCTTTTTCTTTTCTATCTTCTTTCCCCCTAGCATCCTGACCTTCCCACCATTCCCTTTTATTGCTCTCTTCCCCCATACATTTATCTTATTTATTTAGCCCTATATTCCAGGTATGCAGGCAGATTGATAGGCTTAAGAGTGATAAATCCCCGGGACTGGTTGGTATCCATCCGAGGGTCATCAAGGAACTGAGAGGGACTATAGCTGAACTGCTTCAGCTAATAGCCAATCTGTCGATGAAATCGGGAAAGATTCCGGAGGACTGGAAGGTGGTGAATGTTACACTGATCTTCAAAAAAGATTCGAGGGGAGACCCGGGAAACTACAGACCGGTGAGTCTGACCTCAGTACCGGGAAAGATGGTAGAGGCGCTGATAAAGGATCGCATCATTGATCACCTTGATGGACACGGTCTGATGAGGACCAGCCAGAACTGTTTCAACAAAGGCAGATCTTTTTGTTTGATAAACTTGCTGCACTTCTTCGAGGGAGTAAACAAGCAGATTAGCAAGGGTGACCCGGTCGACATTGTATATCTGTATTTTCAGAATGCATTTGACAATGTTCCACATGAACGACTACTTTGGAAAATTGAGAGCCATGGAATTGAGGATGAAATACTCAAGTGGCTGGAGCATAGGAAACAGAGAGTGGATGTAAATGGACAATACTCGTACTGGAAGAGCATCATCAGTGGGGTGCCGCAGGGCTTGATGCTTGGACCCGTGCTTTTCAACATCTTTATAAATGATCCAGACATTGGCACGACGAGTGAGGTGATTAAATTTGCGGACGATACGAAGTTGTTCAGAGTAGTGAAGACACAGGGGGATTGTGAAGATCTGCAACGTAACATAATCAGGCTCGAGGAATGGACATCGACATGGTAGTTGTGGTTCAACGTGGATAAGAGTAAAGTGATGCATGTTGGTAACAAAAATCTCATGCATGAATACAGGATGTCTGGGGTCTGGGGAGAGACCTCCCAGGAAAGAGACTTGGGAATTCTGATCAACAAGTCGATGAAGCCGACCGCGCAATGTGCAGCGGCGGCGAAATGGGCAAACAGAATGCTAGGCATGATTAAGAAGGGGATCACGAACAGATCGGAGAAGGTTATCATGCTGCTGTACCGGGCCATGGTGCACCCTCACATGGAGTACTGCATCCAGCACTGGTCGCCATACATGAAGAAGGACATGGTACTACTCGAAAGAGTTCAGAGAAGGTCGACTAAGAGGCTAAGGGGCTGGAGGAGTTGCCGTATAGTGAAAGATTTGAGAAACTGGGCCTTTTCTCCCTCGAACAGAGGAGATTGAGAGGGGACATGATCAAAACATTCAAGGTACTGAAGGGAATAGACTTAGTAGATAAGGACAGGTTGTTCACCCTCTCCAAGGTAGGGAGAACGAGAGGGCACTCTCTAAGACTGAAAGGAGATAGATTGTGTACGAACATAAGTAAGTTCTTCTTCACCCAGAGAGTGGTAGAAAACTGGAACGCTCTTCCGGAGTCTGTCATAGGGGAAAACACCCTCCAGGGATTCAAGACAAAGTTAGACAAGTTCCTGCTGAACTGGAACGTACTCAGGTAGCGCTAGTCTCAGTTAGGGTGCTGGTCTTTGACCAGAGGGCTGCTGAGTGAGCGGACTGCTGGGCAAGATGGATCACTAGTCCAGGGCCGCCATCAGGGCAGTACTACCAGTCCTGCATTCAGGGGCCTGGAGCTGACAGGGGGCCCGGGCCAGTAGAGTACCTAGGGGGGGGGCGGTGCGCCCCGGGTGCACGCCCCAAGGGGGTGCACAGGAGAGAGAGATGAACGGGGACGATGGGGGACCCGCGAGGTTAAATATAACTCAAGCCGCGAGGCTCGTCTTCTACTCCGACTGCCCTGCCGCTCACACAGCTGATCGGAAGTCTTCCCCGACGTCAGCGCTGATGTCGGGGAAGACTTCTGGTCGGCTATGTGTGCGCGGCGGGACAGGCAGGAAATAGAAAACAAGCCTACGCGGCTCGAGCTACATTTTGCTGAGAAAGTTGCTAAGATGGGCTGGGAAGCAAACGGGGAACACAAAAGGGGGAGGGAGTGCGTTTTGGACACAAGGCATGAACTTGGGAGAGAGGAAGGGAGGGAAAGAGAAGCTGAGGTGGGGGAGGGAATGCATTTTTGGACACAGAAGGCATGGACTTGGGAGAGAGGAAGGGAGGGAAAAAAATGCTGAGGTGGGGGAGGGAATGCATCTTTGGACACAGAAGGCATGAACTTGGGAGAGAGGAAGGGAGGGAAAGAGATGCTGAGGTGGGGGAGGGAATGGGTTTTTGGACACAGAAGGCATGGACTTAGGAGAGAGGAAGGGAGGGAAAGAGATGCTGAGGTGGGGGAGGGAATGGGTTTTTGGACACAGAAGGCATGGACTTGGGAGAGAGGAAGGGAGGGAAATAGATGCTGAGGTGGGGGAGGGAATGGGTTTTTGGACACAGAAGGCATGGACTTGGGAGAGAGGAAGGGAGGGAAAGAGATGCTGAGGTGGGGGAGGGAATGCATTTTTGGACTCAGAAGGCATGGACTTGGGAGAGAGGAATGGAGGGAAAGAGATGCTAAGGTGGGGGAGGGAATGTGTTTTTGGACACAGAAGGCAAGGACTTGGGAGAGAGGAAGGGAGGGAAAGAGATGGTTGTGTACACGGGGAATAGAAGAAAGGAGAATTTTTGGTCATAGGGAGGGAGTGAGGTACAGACAGTGGTATACCAAGGTGGGGGTGGGGGCGGTCTGCCCAGGGTTTACGCCCCAAGGGGGTGCACAGCTGGCCACCCTCCAGTGTTCTCCCTAGGCTGGCAAACTGCGTCTCTTTAGCCACTTGAGTGCCACCGCCACCATTGGGAACAGGCCGGTGCCAAGTTCTCCCTGCTTTTCCCTGTGGGGCCGACCAACTCTCGCCACCCACGTCAATTCTGACGTCGGAGAGGACGTTCTGGGCCAGCCAATCGCTGCCTGGCTGGCCCAGAACGTCCTCTCCAACGTTAGAATTGACGTCGAGTGGCGAGAGTTGGTTGGCCCCGCGGGGAAGAGAAGCAGGGCGAACTCGGCGCTGGCCTGTTCCCGATAGCGGCAGTGGCAGCCTATTCCCCAGTGGCAGTATTTTCCCAATGGTGGTGGCATAGGGGAGGGCAAGGAGAAAGAAAGAAAGGGGAGGCACAGGGAGCCAGAAAAAAAAAAAAGGGGGGGCTGGGTGAAACAAAGAAAAATGGGGCACGGAGAGAGAGAGAAAGACAGACATACAGAATGAAAGGGGGTATGGAGAGAGAGAAAAAGAAAGAAGGGGGCAGGGTGAAACAAAGAAAAAGTTTGGGGAAGGAATGAGGTCTGGAGGAGAGGAAGCATACAGGAGGCTGAAAAAAGGGAAGAAATATTGGATGCACAGTCAGAAGAATAAAGTGCAACCAGAGACTGATGAAATTACCAAAGGTAGGAAAATGATTTTATTTTCAATTTAGTGATCAAAATTTGTCCGTTTTGAGAATTTATATATGCTGTCTATATTTTGCACTATGGCCCCCTTTTACTAAACCGCAATAGCGTTTTTTAGCGCAGGGAGCCTATGAGCTTCAAGAGCAGCGTGGGGCATTCAACGCAGGTCCCTGCGCTAAAAACCGCTATCGCGGTTTAGTAAAAAGGGAGGGGGAATATTTGTCTATTTTTGTATAGTTGTTACTGAGGTGACATTGCATAAAGTCATCTGCCTTGACCTCTTTGAAAACCCGTGGAATATAAATGATAATTAACGTTTTCTCTGCGTACAGCGTGCTTTGTGTTTTTAAAATTTTATTGTTGGTAGATCATTTTGACTTGGCCACAAAGGTAAGGGGGAGGGAGGGGAGCTGCTGAAAGAGTCTACCTTGACGTGGTTGCAGGCTTACAAATCTTTTGGTCAAAGAGTGCGGCCACAGAGAAAAGTATGTGTGTATTCGGCCCATGGAAGAAGGGGGTCCGGGGGGGGAAAGGGGTGCGTGGGGGGCCCAATAGGATTGCTCAGTAAGGGGCCCAGAAATTTCTGATGGCGGCCCTGCACTAGTCTGACCCAGCAGCAGCAGCAGTTCTTATGTTCCTTAATTCTATAAAACTGCCTGAAACTCCCTGAGACAGCTTTAATCCTCTGTAGAACACTGCTGAATTACATAAAAATGACTTTGCAGTAAATTTTTGGTGACGAAACTAAAATCTCTTTTAAACTGCCTGAAACTCTGACAATCTTAGGCACTGTGGATAACACTCTCCTCCTCCCTGTCTCGTCAGCTCGCAATCTTGGTTGATCTTTGACTCCTCTCTCCTTCTCTGTTCAGATCCAACAAACTGCTAAAACCTGTCGCTTCCTCCTCTTTAATATTACCAAAATCCGACTTCTCCTCTCTGAACACACTACCAAAACCTTTATCCATGCTCTCATCATCTCACAGACTACTGCAATATACTTCTTTGAGGCTTCCCGCGCGTCTGTCTCTCACCCCTTCAATCCGTTCAAAATGCTGCTGCATTAATTGTGAGCCGCTATTCTCACATTACCTCTCCCCTCAAGTCACTTCATTGGCTCCCCAACCCTGTAGAACACTGCTGAATTACATAAAAATGGTTTCCTAATACAGTTCAATCTCCTCTAACTGACTACAATTGCATTCACTCTGTAGCCCCCCCCTATCTCTCCTCACTTATCTCCCCATATGCTCCTCCCTCCCCCTGTGAACGCCATTCGCCGGGTAAGTTCCTCTTATCTGTACTCTTCTCCTCCACTGCTTATTCCAAACTCCATTCATTCTTTCTTGTTACACTGTATGCCTGGAACAGGCTACCTGAATCAATATGTCATGCTTCGTCTCTAGCAGTATTCAAATCCAAGCTAAATGCTTACTTTTTGGAAATTGCTTTCAACTCTTTAACTCCCACTCACTGCTGTCAAATACCTATACAAATTGTATCATTTCCTCTACCACAATCTCCCCACCCTGAGATGTCCTGTCTGTCTGTCCAAATTGGATTGTAAGCTCTTCAGAGCACTCTCTATTGTATGTTAAATGTACAGCGCTGCGTACATTTCAGCGCTATAGAAATTATAAAGAGCAGGCACTGCTAGGCATGATTCTCTAAAGTAGTGTTCTTCAATTGCTGGTCCGTGGACCAGTGCCGGTCTGCAGAAATTTCCTGCCGGTCCACAGGGCCGGCACGTGCATCAGGCCTGAGATTGTTCTTCAGCCACCGGTCCACGGTGCGATCAAAGCAGCGTTATCTTCAGGCCGGCTCCCTCTTCCTCACTGCCATGGTTCCTATGCACTTCCTGCACCTGAACCGGAAGCCTTTTCTCCGATATCACAACATCAGAGGAAAAGGCTTCCAAGATCAGGCACGGGACGTGCGAGGAGTCACTGCCCACAGCTTTGTGCACTGCATCAGTGAGGAAGTGGGAGCTGGCCCGAAGATAACACCAGGGGTGGCATATAACAGCCAAGTGGAAGCAGGCCAGAAGTTAAGGCACAGCATGGAGGGAGGGAGGCAACAAAGGTAGGGGGAATGACTATTTTTGAGTTTAGTGATTGAATAGTGTCAATTTTGAGAACTTACATTTGCTGTCTATCTTTTGCAATGCTCAGGAAGAAATGCATTTGTTTCTTTTTCTCTGGGGTTGTACTGCATGCAGAGTCTTGCATCTTAGGGTTTGTTTGTAAATATTAGTACTTTTAGTTTTTGTTCCCATATTTGCATGGGGTTATCTGTTTTTTGGTAGGAATGAATGTTGAAAGCAAACAGTGTGCTTTGTGTAGTTGAATTTTGTGGTTAACCACTATGTGTTGTTAATAAGATTATATTGTGTGTGTGTGTGTGTATATATATATATATATATATATATATATATATATATATATGAAAAATGAATGGAAAAATGGTATTACAATTAGTACTGGCATGGAGGCGGGGTCTGGGGCAGAGATGGCCCAGTGTTCTTCAATTGCCAGTCTGCGTACCAGTGCCGGTCCACAAAATAATTCTTTGATTTCTGCTGGTCCATATGTGTCAAAACATAAGATCTGCCACTGCTGGGTCAGACCAGTGGTCCATCGTGCCCAGCAGTCCGCTCACACAGCAGCCCTTAGGTCAAAGACCAGTGCCCTGTTTGAGTCTAGCCTTACCTGCATATGTTCTGGTCCAGCAGGAACTTATCCAACCTTTTCTTGAATCCCTGAAGGGTGCTTTCCCCTATAACAGCCTCTGGAAGAGCGTTCCAGATTTCTACCACTCTCTGGGTGAAGAAGAACTTCCTCACGTTTGTAAGGAATCTATCCACTTTTAACTTTAGCGAGTGCCCTCTCATTCTCTTCACCTCGGAGAGGGTGAACAATCTCTCTTTCTCTACTAAGTCAATTCCCTTCAATATCTTGAATGTTGAAGGGAATTGACTTAGAAAGGTTGAAGAACACTGCTCTAAAGGATTTCCACATCTGTAATGGAAGTCTTTAAAACCCTGGCCTACATTACAGGTGTCTAAGTTTTAAGTTTGGCACTGGTAGGCGCGATTATGCAAGAGGGAGCCTAAATATGATTAACACGTGATAGGTGCCTATCTTTTTAGACGCCATTTACAGAATTTCTTCCTCAGTCTCTCCACTGTGGATTTATGCTCCTTGAATGTACCTTTTGCTCCTTGATGATCCAACGGTCCCATGGATTCCCGCAAAGGTTTTCTTCTTCTGACATACCTGAAAAAGTTGTTAGTATGAGTTTTTGTCTCATGCTTACTCTCTGCCCCAACCCCCCACCCATGCTAAAGAATAAAATGTATTTTTTAGCACATGGGTTGCACACGCCAAGCCAGTAATTAGTGCATGGCTACTGAGCATGGCCCCCCAGCACCATTTTTAGACAATACTAAGCATGCATTAGTGCTTACCACTGTTTAGTAAAAGGGCCCCTTAATGAGTAAGAGCTAACAGCTGTGAAACGTGTAGAATTGGTTTTTCTTTACTAGATAAAGCTAGAGCTTGGCTTCCTTGTAATTTTGTAAGCCAGGTTGATAATCTTCTCATAGTCTTCCTAAGCTACTAGGAAATCAATGAATTACTCTGTTGTTTTTTGCCACTAATACTAATACAGTGACTTGGCACTTTTTGTAATGTTAACCCTTTGCTGGGACAGAACACATTTTCTAGTCTTCTATCTCAATAAGCAGGATGAGGTTGCTTTTCTTAACAGTTCTTTGAGTATTTTTGTATTTAATGTGCATGTATTATGTTAAACTGTAAACACATTTAAATATATATTGCCAAAGGTCATTATGTGGAAAGCACTCTTTTTAAATATGTTGAAAATAATTACTGAAAATGGAACTTGCTCAGGATCTGACTTGATACATTTTTCTGATCTGAGGAAGAAAATGCATTGTTTGATTAGCTTTCAAAGGCGACTCAAGTTAGTCCAATAAAAAAGATATTATCTTTGTTTCTTTTGGTTTTTAAAATTTCTTTTAATTCTATATATAATCTCAAACAGTGGACTGCCATTACATTCTGTTTGTAGAATAGTAAAAATAATGTATATCTCTAGGTGACTGACTCCAATTTAAGCTCATGAAGCAAGTTTGATTTCTTTTTTTTAGTTATGCCAAATCCCTGTCGCCTCCAAAACAGCTGCCGTTCCCCTGTCTACAGAGGCAATTTAATCATATAATTACAGAGCAGACTGGATGGACCAGTCAGTCTTTATCTGTCGTCATTTACTATGTTACTTTTCGATGCCTTATGCCAGTGGCATTAGGCATCATAAAGTGCCTACGTAGCTGCGATTCTCTGAAAGGTAGGCCCATAAAACCCTGGCCTACCTTTCACGAAGCCGTGATTCTAGAAACGGCACCACTGGCGGCTGTTTTTTAGGTGACTGCTGACAACAGCACCGTTTATAGAATCTGGCCCAAAGTGCTTAAAAACTGATTGGTATGTTGGAGCAAGAACACTTGATAGCTGCAGCTGCTTCTAACAGCTTATTCATGGCTGACATTTCAGTTGAAGTGTGTAGTATACCGAAGAATTCAATTCAAAGTGGTGTCACTAGTACATCAAATAGTATATCACACTGTACCACTTTGGTTTCAATTTCTTTGGAAGATTTACAAACCTCCGAGGGCATTATGCTCCGAGGGGAAAAAGAAATTGGTAGCAATGACAGCTGATAATATAAGACATATTGCAACTCAACTAAAAATGTTCTCCATTGCTGAAACAAGCTTACTGGGCAACTAAAAAAATAAATAAATTGAAGGTGAACAAAGCAATGGGACTGGATGGGATCCATTAGGGAGATCAGAGAGGTTCTGGCAGATCCTATTAAAGACTTGTTCAACAAATCTCTGCAGACGGGAGTGGTTCCTGGGGATTGGAGAAGAGCAGATGTGGTCCCTATTCACAAAAGTGATCGCAGAGATGAAGCAGGAAACTACAGGCTGGTGAGCCTCACTTTGATTATTGGAAAAATAATGGAAGCGTTGCTGAAAGAAAGGATAGTGAAATTCCTAGAATCAAATGGGTTACAGGATCCGAGGCAACATGGTTTTACTAAAGGTAAATCGTGCCAGTTGAATCTGATTGAATTTTTTGATTGGGTGACTGGAGAATTGGATCAAGGGTTTTGAAAAGCCATCTGGACCCCCAGACATGTCCTCAAAGAAGGACGTCTGGTAACCCTACCTTAGAGGGAACACTGGAAGGACAGTTGGCCCTTTTGTCAGCTGGGAGTAGAGGTATAAAGCAAGAATCTTAAAATCTACAAGTTCTGAGTTACATGCAAATCCAACTTAAGAATAAAAACATAAATTTATTTTAACCCGGGGACTGCAAGTACTGTGAAAGTCCAAGAATATATATTTGTCTCTGGGTTATCCATTTTATCCTATGCTTTGAAAACTGTCCCCATGACATTACAGACTGGCTGGTGGCAGCATATTTTTTTCTTACATCTGCTGTTTCTCCTGTTTCCCAAGAATTATGCAAAGTAATTGTAGCTGTTGCAACACCATTACATTCTCCTGTGTTGGTAGCCAGCCAGATACATGAATGTAAACCCTTCTCAAACTTGTTAATAGTTAATTCAATTTGGGATTAAAGCAGTGAATTTAAATGATTGACTTCTCCAGTTCAACCACCAACATCCAGAGAAGCTCAGCTGTTGGTAAGTTTTATGTTTTTGTGATAACCCTTTTCTGTGTTTTACTAAAAGTTGAAGAAGGATTTTCTGTGACAGTGAATGTTTCTTATCCTTGGATGTAAAGAGCCTCTTATTTATTATATTAGCTGTACAATGATAAGGTCATTTCTGCTCGTAAAATTAGTAACCCTTGGTTTACCGCAGATCTTTTACTCCTTAAAAAGCAATTAAGATCTCTGGAACGAAGATGGAGGAAGGATAAATCCCAGAATAATCTTTTGACATACAGGGAACATATGAAATTCTATAAAACAAAAATTAATCAAACCAAAATGAAATACTATTCTGAAAAAATTTTTAAAGCTAAAAACCCTTCTATTCTTTATAACATTCTTAATAAAATAACATCGCATAAAAAAATACAAAATGATTCAAGTAGCACAGTCCCTACAGCCCAAGAAATCGCTGACTATTTCACTGAGAAAATTATTAACATTAGGAAGTCATTTATAAATCTACCACTTACAAGTGATTCTGAACAGGCTAATTCAGATTTGTTATCCTCTAAGTGTTCGAAATTCAAAATGCCTAGTATAAATGAGATAGAAATTATTCTAAAAACTCTGAATATCAAAAGTTCAAAAGCTGACCTAATACCACCATTAATTCTCAAACAATATTTTAAAATCTTTGGACCTTTGATTCATGTATTAGTTACAGAGAGTTTAAATAAACAGCCGGTTCCCTTAAATTGGAAAAAATCATATATCCGTCCAATTATTAAGGATAAAAATGTAGGTCAAGACGAACTCTCTAATTATAGACCAATATCTAATATTCCATTCTTGGCTAAATTAACAGAAAAAATTGTTTTCAACCAGATTTCAGAGTTTATAGAACAAACTAATGTGTTACATCCGAATCAAACCGGTTTTAGAAAACACCATAACACGGAACACTCCCTTCTCGGTATGACAACCTCAATTCAATATTTCTTAGATCACCATCAATCGGTGCTGTTAATTTCTCTTGATCTTTCAGCAGCGTTTGATACAATTGATCACCAGTTGCTCCTTGCTAGACTTCAATCTATTGGGGTTACAGATGAAGTTCTAGCTTGGTTCACATAGTAACATAGTAACATAGTAGATGACGGCAGATAAAGACCCGAATGGTCCATCCAGTCTGCCCAACCTGATTCAATTTAAATTTTTTTTTTTTCTTCTTAGCTATTTCTGGGCGAGAATCCAAAGCTTTACCCGGTACTGTGCTTGGGTTCCAACTGCCGAAATCTCTGTTAAGACTTACTCCAGCCCATCTACACCCTCCCAGCCATTGAAGCCCTCCCCTGCCCATCCTCCTCCAAACGGCCATGCACAGACACAGACCGTACAAGTCTGCCCAGTAACTGGCCTAGTTCAATCTTTAATATTATTTTCTGATTCTAAATCTTCTGTGTTCATCCCACGCTTCTTTGAACTCAGTCACAGTTTTACTCTCCACCACCTCTCTCGGGAGCGCATTCCAGGCATCCACCACCCTCTCCGTAAAGTAGAATTTCCTAACATTGCCCCCGAATCTACCACCCCTCAACCTCAAATTATGTCCTCTGGTTTTACCATTTTCCTTTCTCTGGAAAAGATTTTGTTCTACGTTAATACCCTTTAAGTATTTGAACGTCTGAATCATATCTCCCCTGTCTCTCCTTTCCTCTAGGGTATACATATTCAGGGCTTCCAGTCTCTCCTCATACGTCTTCTGGCGCAAGCCTCCTATCATTTTCGTCGCCCTCCTCTGGACCGCCTCAAGTCTTCTTACGTCTTTCGCCAGATACGGTCTCCAAAACTGAACACAATACTCCAAGTGGGGCCTCACCAATGACCTGTACAGGGGCATCAACACCTTCTTCCTTCTACTGACTACGCCTCTCTTTATACAGCCCAGAATCCTTCTGGCAGCAGCCACTGCCTTGTCACACTGTTTTTTCGCCTTTAGATCTTCGGACACTATCACCCCAAGGTCCCTCTCCCCGTCCGTGCATATCAGCTTCTCTCCTCCCAGCATATACGGTTCCTTCCTATTATTAATCCCCAAATGCATTACTCTGCATTTCTTTGCATTGAATTTTAGTTGCCAGGCATTAGACCATTCCTCTAACTTTTGCAGATCCTTTTTCATATTTTCCACTCCCTCTACGGTGTCTACTCTGTTACAAATCTTGGTATCATCTGCAAAAAGGCACACTTTTCCTTCTAACCCTTCAGCAATGTCACTTACATACATATTGAACAGGATTGGCCCCAGCACCGAACCCTGAGGGACTCCACTAGTCACCTTTCCTTCCTTCGAGCGACTTCCATTAACCACCACCCTCTGGCGTCTGTCCGACAGCCAGTTTCTGACCCAGTTCACCACTTTGGGTCCTAACTTCAGCCCTTCAAGTTTGTTCAACAGCCTCCTATGAGGAACTGTATCAAAGGCTTTGCTGAAATCCAAGTAAATTACATCTAGCATATGTCCTCGATCCAGCTCTCTGGTCACCCAATCAAGAAATTCAATCAGGTTCGTTTGGCACGATTTACCTTTTGTAAAGCCATGTTGCCTCGGATCCTGTAACCCATTAGATTCAAGAAAATATACTATCCTTTCTTTCAGCAACACTTCCATTATTTTTCCAACAACTGAAGTGAGGCTCACCGGCCTGTAGTTTCCTGCTTCATCCTTGTGACCACTTTTATGAATAGGGACCACATCCGCTCTCCTCCAATCCCCAGGAATCACTCCCGTCTCCAGAGATTTGTTGAACAAGTCTTTAATAGGACTCGCCAGAACCTCTCTGAGTTCCCTTAGTATCCTGGGATGGATCCCGTCTGGTCCCATCGCTTTGTCCACCTTCAGTTTTTCAAGTTGCTCATAAACACCCTCCTCCGTGAACGGTGCAGAATCTACTCCATTTTCTCGTGTAACTTTGCCGGACAATCTCGGTCCTTCTCCAGGATTTTCTTCTGTGAACACAGAACAGAAGTATTTGTTTAGCACATTTGCTTTCTCCTCATCACTCTCCACATATTTGTTCCCAGCATCTTTTAGCCTAGCAATTCCATTTTTTATCTTCCTCCTTTCACTAATATATCTGAAAAAATTTTTATCTCCCTTTTTTACATTTTTAGCCATTTGTTCTTCCGCCTGTGCCTTCGCCAAACGTATTTCTCTCTTGGCTTCTTTCAATTTCACCCTGTAGTCCTTTCTGCTCTCCTCTTCTTGGGTTTTTTTATATTTCATGAACGCCAACTCTTTCGCCTTTATTTTCTCAGCCACTAGGTTGGAGAACCATATCGGCTTCCTTTTTCTCTTGTTTTTATTGATTTTCTTCACATAAAGGTCCGTAGCCATTTTTATCGCTCCTTTCAGCTTAGACCACTGTCTTTCCACTTCTCTTATGTCCTCCCATCCTAACAGCTCTTTCTTCAGGTACTTTCCCATTGCATTAAAGTCCGTACGTTTGAAATCTAGGACTTTAAGTATCGTGCGGCCGCTCTCCACTTTAGCCGTTATATCAAACCAAACCGTTTGATGATCGCTACTACCCAGGTGAGCACCCACTCGAACATTAGAGATACTCTCTCCATTTGTGAGGACCAGATCCAATATCGCTTTTTCCCTTGTGGGTTCCGTCACTATTTGTCTGAGCAGAGCCTCTTGAAAGGCATCCACAATCTCCCTACTTCTTTCCGATTCCGCAGACGGAACATTCCAGTCCGCATCCGGCAGGTTGAAATCTCCCAACAGCAGAACCTCCTCTTTCCTTCCAAACTTTTGGATATCCACAATCAGATCCTTATCAATTTGCTGCGATTGAGTCGGAGGTCTGTAGACTACACCCACGTAGATAGAAGTTCCATCTTCTCTTTTCAGAGCAATCCATATCGCTTCTTCCTCTCCCCAGGTCCCTTGCATTTCGGTCGCTTGGATATTGATCTTTACATAGAGAGCTACTCCTCCACCTTTATGACCATCTCTGTCCTTCCTAAAAAGATTATATCCCGGTATGTTTGCATCCCATCCATGTGATTCACTGAACCATGTCTCTGTGATAGCAACAATATCTAGATCTGCCTCTAATATCAGGGCTTGCAGATCATGAACTTTGTTGCTTAGACTGCGAGCTTAGACTGTGAGCGTACATCTATAGTTAATTTCAATAATTCTTCATCCCTTCCATCTCAGATTTCTTATGGGGTTCCACAAGGATCTATTCTTTCACCCTTGCTTTTTAATATTTTTCTAGCACCACTGATGACATTATGCCAATCTGTAGGATTTCATGTTTTTGCCTATGCCGATGATATACAATTATTACACCCCTTAAATAATAATAATATAATTGAAATTTCGTCTATTAATGAGAAACTAGATCAAGTACATCATTGGCTAGATAAAAACAGATTGGCTCTCAATATCAAAAAAACCAATGTTATGCTATTTCCCTGGAAAGAGAGTTTTCCTCTTGTGTATCCAATTTCAATTCATAATGTTCCCCTACAATTAGTTAAAAATTTAAAAATTTTAGGGGTAATTTTTGATAATAAACTTAATTACCATGATCATATCAGTAACATTGTGAAAATCACCTTTTATAGGTTATGTAAAATTCGTTCCATCTCTAAATTTCTTTGTCCTAAATCACTCACTATATTGATTCACTCTTTGGTGATGTCTAAAATTGATTACTGCAATTCTTTATTCAAAGGAATTGCATTATATGAAATAAAACGATTACAAATTATACAAAATACAGCTATAAAATTAATAACTAATTCTAAAAAATTTGATCATGTAACACCGCTTCTCAAAGAGGCTCATTGGCTTCCTGTTAATTACAGAATCACTTATAAGTTATGCATAATTATCTTTAAAACTTTGATCAATAAGACCCCTGCTTTTTTATATAGGGCACTTATTCCATATTCTGCAAAGAGAATTTTACGATCTAGCGAACAAAATCTGCTATCGATTCCATCATTAAAAATTATTAATACGAGGAGACAATTTATTTTTTCTTGTACGGCACCGCAAACATGGAACGCCCTCCCTATTTCTTTACGGGAGGAGAAAGAACTTGGAAAATTTAAAACTGAGCTAAAAACCTTCCTTTTTAAAGATGCCTTTTCAACATAATTTTACGCTTCATGAATTATATTTTACTTGGTTATACCTGTTCTAACTATATCCCTTTTGTATTTTCCCTCAATGTTTCTTCTTTACTTTAAAAATTGTATTTCATCCCTCCTTTCCTTATGTTTATTAATGTTAAATCAAGAGTATTTAACCATTATTTAAATATTGTAATGTATTATATTGTTGTTGTTTTTTTTTGTTTTTTTTAATTGTAAATTTTAAAATGTACATCGCTTAGAATATTTGATTAAGCGATTGATCAAGTCACCTAATAAACTTGAAACTTGAATAACAAATGGTTCCATTTTTTTTCAGGACAAAAGTGATCCAGTTCTGGTTATACTGCACTGCATGCTTAAGTAAGTTTGATTTAAGGAAGGAGGACTGTTTGTCCATATGTGCAACTGGGTTAAAACTAAGACGCTATTATCCTATCCTAAAAACAGTCAGCTGTCACCCTTAAAATACAGAAAGTGCCTCTTATTCTGTAAAACAACTATATGGGTGATTGTTAAAAGAGGACCACATTTCCTGATTGCCCAACATTTCTGTCTCTCGAAGTAATCTAGGGCAGTGTTTCTCAACATGTGGTATAAGTATCTCTAGAGGGTAAGCGAGCTGCTTGTAGGGGGTAAGTGGCGCCGGTGCTGTAGGTCTCCCAACTTTCTTCTGCCATTACAAATACATGGTACCGGTGCTGTATGCTTCCCTTTCTCCTGCCGTTGTGTATCTCCTGCCTTCCTCATCTTCTCTCCCCAGCCTCCCTCCCCTGAACAGCAGCAGCAGCTCACTGTGGCCTTTGCTAAGCCAGCCCGCCTCCACCAAAAGAGGAAGTTGCATCATCAGAGGGGAGCTAGACTAGCAAAGGCCCCGAGGCTGCCTGATGGAATCACCGGCTCAGCAGTATCTCTCCTCTCCCTAGCGGCAGCTCACTACGTGCTTTTAACTTCATCACGCAGCTGGCACCAGCGTTAGTTTAGCTGCGGTTCCATTAGGAAACCTTGGGGCCTTTGGTAGGCTGGACTGCCTCCGATGATGCTTCCTCTTTCATCAGAGGCATGCCAGCCTAGAAAAGGCCCCGAGGCTACCTGATGGAACCGCAGCTAAACTAACACTAGCGACAACTACATGGGGAAGTTAAAAGCACGCAGTGAGCTGCCACTAGCGAGAGCAGAGGTACTGCTGGACATGGGGAGAGAAGAGGTGCTGCTGGACATTGGAAAGGGAAGGGAGAAGAGGTGCTGCTGGACCTGGCAGAATGGGAGGGAAAGGGAAAGGTGATGCATGCTGGAGGGGAGGGTGCATGGGGAGAGAGCATATTAGTTGTGAGTGGAAATGGGAGGGAGGGAAGGAAGGAAAATTGTTGCAGAGTGATGAGAGAGGGAGAAATGGACATGGTGCGGCGGAGAGAGAGAAATGGGACATGGGAAGAGAATATGTGAATGGGTTTGGGAGAGATGGACTGGGCAGTATGAAGAAGGGATGTCACATTTGATGGAAGGGGCAAGAAGAGAGAAAGTGTGCAGGAGGCAGAAAGTGTTGAAATCTGGAAGAGAAGGAGAGATGGACAGGGAGGGCAGAAAGGAGGGAAGGAGAAATGTCACACTCAGGGGAAGGGAGAGAGAGGGCAAAAGGCAGAGAGTAAAAAGTTGGACTCATGGAGGGGGAAGGAATGAAGACTGGAGGAGAGGAAGCATGCAGGAGGCAGAAAGAAATATTGGATGCACAGTCAGAAGAAAGTGCAACCAGAGACTCATGAAATCACCAAACAAAGGTAAGAAAAAAGATTTTATTTTTATTTAGTGATCGAAATGTGTCAGTTTTGAGAATTTATATCTGCGGTCTATATTTTGCTCTATATTTGTCTATTTTTCTATAGTTATTACTGATTACATATTTTAAAGTCATCTGCCTAGACCTTTTTTTTTTTTCCAAATTCTTTATTCATTTTTCATCGTACAACAAGTACACAATATTACATTATTTAAAACTTTTGCACATCACTTGAATTTCTTTCTATTGTCATCGTAAATACATAAATTTATTCCCTCCCCACCCACCCTTCCTACAAAAATTTAAATCAAAAATATCATATAAATACTTACCTCACCTCTCAATTCATCCTCAACAGCTCTAATAAGAGCTCTCGCAGATTAAATCTCTTTAATTACCCATCCCTGAAATCATGTCATTACAAGAAGTTCCTTGACAGAATGTTATCATTCCAGGCAGCCAAACTGAACACATTGCTCGTAAAACCCATACTCGAGACCACTTCTTACGCTGACTTCAGAAAATCACTGAAGACCTGTCTGTTTAACAAATTCTAATCCCAATTCTTGTCCAATCCCCCTAAGATATCCTCATCCCAATCCCCAACTCTCTTGATTTTAGATTAACTCATGCTCTTTCCATTTGTAATTGTATTTCACCCAAATTGTTTTTCCCTTGTACCTCAATCTTTGACTAGATACATCCTTTAGATTCAAACCAATTTGGTTCTCTTCTATTTGTAATTTGTATCCCAGAAAGTATCTTTGTTTTCTCCTTACATCTCATACTCTCACTCTATGTATCTTGTTGTAAACCGCTTTGAACTTATGGTATAGCGGTATATAAGAAATAAATTATTATTATTATCTATTGATTAAACCTTCAATAGAACTTTATACCATCCCCCCTCCCCCTATGTATAAATATATTGTCAGTGGAAAATGATGTCTGATCATTAAAATAATTTGTCAATGGCGCCTAGACCTTTTTGAAAAAACCCCCAAATATAAATGATAAGATTTTCTCTGCATATAGAGTGCTTTGTAAATTTTGTGGTTACTATTATGTATTAATTATATATGTATATGAAAAATGGATAGATGAAAGTGCATTTTGGGGGAGGGATCAGGGGCAGAGCCTGGGTGGGTCTAGGGCGGAGCTTGGGCAGGTAGGGGGAAAGCTTGGGTGGGGGTACTGAGTTGATATTTGCTAGACTTAGGAGATACTTGGCTTGAAAAAGTTGAGAAACACTGATCTAGGGGAAGGTAAAAAGACTGTGCATCTGAAGCCATAGCTCACAGAATTCATAACAAATCACTAGGTGGGTATTGAAGAATAGATATAGGTATGTAGCATGCAAATAATAGGGAAAGTGAAAAAGGAACTGGTTTCAGTGGATCTCTACAAACCGAAAGTTTGTGAAACACCTTATTAAATAGTAAGGGATTAATACTCAGCCTGTAACTGACTTAAACCGCACATATTCAATGCCAGAGCATATTTGGTTTCCAATATCCAGGCTAGTGCAGCAACCCAGAAGCTAACCATCCACTGACTGATATTCAGAGTGGTACGTGTTTAATTTTTAAGCTGTCCTAACTTTATCAAGAGCCTCCTATGAGGCTTTGCTGAAATCTAAGTAAATTACATCCAGCGCATGTCCTCAATCCGAGTCTCTGGTTGTCCAATCAATTAGATTCCCCCCCTCCCTCCCTGGAAGCAGTTTTTAGCACAGGCCGGCACACTGAATGCTCTGCGCTGCTCCCTATGAGCATTCAGTGCGCCAGCCTGCACTAAAAACCACTTCTGCGGTTTTGTAAAAGGGTGGGGGGATTTGTTTGGCACGATTTACATTTAGTAAAATCATGTTGCCTTGGCTCTTGTAACCCATTCTAAGAAATTTACTATCCTTTCCATTTTTCCAATAACTGAAGTGAGGCTTACAGGCCTCTAGTTTCCCAAGTGATCACTTTTGTGAAGTAATCACAGAGATGAAGCATGAAACTGCAGGCTACTTTATATCCTGTCTGGTTAAACACCATTGAATTGGCCACTTAATATCCAGGAACGACCAACTCAGTGGGGTTTAACCAGGCAGGAGCCTCTTCTGCTACAAAGAGCCCAAATATTCAGAGCCAGTGCCAGGATTTATTGAATGGCCAGGTCCAATTCAGCCCACAATGGTTATTGTTCTAGAAAATGTTGGCTGTCACTGGTTATCTAGTCCAAATAATTTGCAGCATAAAAATGAATTTAAACAAATGAATACATCTAAGACAGTGGTCTCAAATTCACGGCCTAGTACCACCAGGTACTATTTTGAGGTCCTCGGTATGTTTATCATAATCACAAAAGTAAAATAAAACAGTTTCTTGATCATATGTCTCTTTAGCTATAAATTACAATGCACTTCTCCCTCCGTATTCGCGGTTTCAATTATTCGCAGTTTTTAGCTTGCTGGCTTCTCCCCCCAAACTACCTCAGCTTGCATAGAGAAATCATTGATTCCAAGTGTTTACAGAGAAAAATCGCTGATTCCCAGCACTTTCTTCACCGTGTTTGCCTCTCCTTCAGGAACAGGCCAGGTCTCCCACCATGTTATTTGCGGTTTCACCATATTCATGATGGTTTTTATTCTCAAATCTTTTTTATTGTGAATGCAAAATGACAGACAACAAAGAATATATCAAAGTCAAAAGAACCATCATCCAAGAATACAACTTTTTTGTTTTTGCTTTGGTAGAACAAGAGTAGTAAACCCCCTCCCCCGCCCCCTCTGAACCCTACCCAGCCAGCAAGATCCCCTAACACAACCTCCCCCCCCCTAAAGAAGCATACTGAAGATGACCAACAGGTCTCTAATATCCCAAAGGCCCACAGTAATAATTCCCCAAAAGAAGAAGGGAAAAAAAAGTGCCTGCAGTGACGGATCCTGGCAGCGAGCGCACTGCACATCAACAAAGCTAAGCAAGAGGATTCAAAAGGAGACTACGACCTCTAGGAGAAAAGGAAGCCAGATAGACTCCCCCAACAAGCAGAAAACTACACCTTTGACGAGGGCGACCAACCGCCTCTCGGGCCTCCCATGTGGCCAAATTATGCACCAAAGATCTCCAGTTCCAAAAAGAGAGGCTCAGAAACAGTCCAGGACTGCAAAATGCATTTGCGAGCAAGAAGACACACCTTACGACACCATAGGGGATCCCCCTTAGGAAGGCCACGAAAGGCACCAGGCAGCTCAATGACCAATTGCTCTACATTACCCGCAACTGGACTTAGAAATAAGGCCCGTAAGTAACAGACTATAGACTGTCAAAAGACTCGTACAGTCCAACAATCCCAAAAGGAATGAACAAAAGTATTGGGATCCCGGCCACATTTCAGACAGATAGGCGAGTCAATACCCCCAATTTTATGCAATTGTACCTGAGTATAATAGGCCCTATATATATATATATATATATATATATATATATATATATATATATATATATATCACTCTCGAAACAACGCTCCTGTTATCAAGCTAGGAACCCCCTGCAGGGCACTCAGAATATTCCAATGGCTAAGATCTATATGAAGGTCACGACCCCAGCTCCCTTGTATCCATGATACATCTTTGTGGCTAGTAAACTCCGAAAGGGCCCTGTACAACGCCGACACCGAAGTAGAGCGGACCACCACCCCTTCAAAGAAACCTGAAGGTGCTCCCCCAGCAGCTGTGCGATCTGTTCCTGAGGAAGAGAGAGAAGATAGTGTTTAACTTGACAACAGATGAAAATATCATCCCAGCATCCACCCAAGCAATCCCCAAAGGCATTTAGGGGTTTCAAACAGCCCTCCTCAGTCAACAGGTGTTCCATGAGACTAATTCCGCAAGCAGCCCAGCTAAGAAAAGCAGGGCTATCCCGGCCCAGCTGAAACGCCAAGTTCCCACGAAGGGGTAACTGATTCGTCACTCGGGAGTCCCCTCCCAATCTACTTATCAAGCTCCCCCACACAACGTGCACTGATGGCAGGAGGGATCGGGCATCCCTCCTGCCATATTTTTCCGTGCGGTGGGGGGAGCATCGAGTGGCAGTAGGGAGTGAGCATCTCTCCCGCCATTTGTGGGTCGCTGGTGGGGAGCACGTTTGCCGGGGGGAGGGGGCAGAGGGTGACAGGTCTGCCAGGTTTCATTTTTTATGGGGCAGATATTTTGTGTGTGTAATGCACACAAAATATCTGTGCCATGGAAAAAAAAATGAATTTCAAAAAAACAGGCAAACCTGTCAAAAAACCAACAGTTACCATATAGCATAGAATAGGATATAGCATGGATGTTACAAGAAAACTTTAAAGAGATATATAAAGTTCCTAACATAGGCTAACTTAGATATCTATGTTCTCAATGTTATCTATTCCATAAGGATCAGTGTAAAACAACTATTTTTTCTAGACAACCAATTTAGTTTAGGTAAGGGGGTGATCAGATCATAGGACCTCCTATAATCTATATATTTTTTCAAGTCCGCATTCTGATTCCAGATTATAATCACTTACGCCTGTCCCAACCCACCTACCTCACCTATTTTGCGTAAAAACTTCAAAAAGTAAATAGATTCAAACCATCGAAACGTGTGTAGAAAGAAAAAGCAACACTTATCTTAGATGGTATAGCCCATAAATCAGCGCTGGTTAAAGACGCTCTTCTATCAGGAGAAACAGGTGTTTCAATATGTCTAAACCAGATCTTCAGGGATAATGACCAGTGTTGGCCCTCTACAATAAAGACATAATTAAAACATATGACCATACAAAAAACTTTTTTCTCTTGTGTGACAAATATATAAAATTGTAAAATCTACCATCTCTTTGTGTGTAAAGTTTTGATTAAAAACGCATATTATCTGTACTACGTCACCAGGCGTTATAAAGCTTCTCACTAAATCTACAAGCTTGCACCAATTTGACTACTCCTCCAATCTCATAAAACCTTTCTCCGTGAGCTACACCCCATACATATGTCCCTAACCCTAACCATGATAAGCCATAGACTTCAATCTTAAAGGCATTACTCACCACAGCATACACAGCCAAAACATTTTCATTTGGTAAAAAGACCGTACAATATTATTGCTTCAAAAACTCCTGAGATAAAAATATCATCTCTTGTTTCATGAGTGATTTTTGCTTCTGCTCAGGAAGCCGAGCCATGGTTTGTGGACACCAGATATACCTAGGGTTGTGCCCACGTGATATCAGTCATGTGGCCAAATGAAATGGGAACTCTTAGTTAGAAACCATCCTGCCTCCATTTGCAGAGGAGGCATGTGCTAGACAATGACCTCATCGGTTCCCGTTCCATTGCTAAGCAACTGCTGATCAATGATCTAAAATTTGAAAATTTAAAGTTCACCGTCTTGTCGGTGCAATCATGGAGAATGTAACATCCCGTCTAGAGAGGAACAAAACTTACTGTTCCATGTTGCGGATTAACATTTAGTAATGGGACTCAAAATAGAGCAATATAGATGTAATGTCTGATGACTCAAGACACTATTATTGATGAAGTTTCATCAAATCTAATATGACTAGACAAAAGCAATATTAAGAACAAAACCAAAACAAGGAAAAAACATACAAAAAAGTACTGAAAACCCCAAATTCAAATTGTAATTGTGCACTCCTGCATAGGTTCCTATTGGACAATGCGCATCTTAGCAAAAAACAAACCCATAGGCTGCACAGAAATTAGGCATCCCATTCACGATTTAGTCCTCAGTTACCGACAGTCCTATAGCAGTCGGGTTTTAGGGTAGTAAAATCAGATGCTTAGCTGTTTTGCATTGGGTTTTATTCATTTGCATGGGTTGGGTCAAATCGGATAATACACGGTGGGCCGTTTAGTAAATCGGGTGGGTAGCAGCGATCGTCACTAATCCTGTGAAAACATATTTAATGACGATCGCTGACTTTAGTGAATTGGTGCCAGAGTTTTAGCTACGTGAAACTCTTGCAGCTCCGTTTTGACAGAGAAACTCTGATTTCTCTCTTGTTCCTTAATTAAAGGTACTGCACACAGTTCACTACTTAAAGGAACAAACACTCTGCTGGTGAGGTAAAGCTTCACTTGATGGCTTCCAAACATGACTGGTTTAAGGACCTTCTGAAACAGCATGTAGTTCCCCAAAAGGATTAGAGCAGTGGTCTCCAACTCAAACCCTTTGCAGGGCCACACTTGGGATTTGTAGGTACTTGGAGGGCCTCAGAAAAAAATAGTTTTATGTTTTATTAAAGAAATGACAATTTTGCATGAGGTAAAACTCTTTCTTTTTGGCTAAGTTTTAATAATAATATTGTAATTTAAAGCTAAAGAGACATATGATCAAGAAACTGTTTTATTTTACTTTTGTGATTATGATAAACATACCGAGGGCATCAAAATAGTACCTGGTGGGCTTCGAGTTTGAGACCACTGGATTAGAGGTATCCTTCAATTCCTCTATTGAGATCGGAATGTAACATTACATAACAATGTATTTATTAACCACGTAACCATAAGTTCTACGCGGTTTATAAAAGATTATTAACAGTGAACATGATCCATGGAATAGATTGAATTAATTAGTAAGGTATTTAGAAAAAAGATAAGTCTTCAACTGTTTTCTGAAGTGTTTATAGGAATGAGCTGTGAGCAACAGCGATCGGAATTCTTTGTCATGGGAAGCTGCCTGAAATGCAAAATTTCTTGCTTTTGCAACCCTGTACAGAAGGAAAACAGGGTCTGAGTCTAAGCCAGGCGGCCATTTCCACATCCTGGTTACTGCCTGTGTGAGGGGAATGACTCCTCCCTTCCACCTCCTGCTTGGCTTCTGACCTCTTTTGCTCTCAGAGCTCTGAGCTTAAATGGACCCAACCCCTACCCTTCTCCCCTGGGAAAGAGCTTGGCTCCAGCTCATCCGGGTAACATAAGAAATGCCTCCACTGGGTCAGACCAGAGGTCCATCGTGCCCAGCAGTCCGCCCACGCGGTGGCCCACAGGTCTAGGACCTGTGCAGTACCCCTCTATCCCTTTTTCCAGTAGGAAATTGTCCAATCCTTTCTTGAACCCCTGCACCGTACTCTGCCCTATTACGCCCTCTGGAAGCGCATTCCAGATATCCACAACACGCTGGGTAAAGAAAAACTTCCTAGCATTCGTTTTGAATCTGTCTCCTTTCAGCTTTTCCGAATGCCCTCTTGTTCTTTTATGTTCTGAAAGTTTGAAGAATCTGTCCCTCTCTATTCTCTCTATGCCCTTCATGATCTTGTAGGTTTCTATCATGTCCCCTCTAAGTCTCCGCTTTTCCAGGGAGAAGAGCCCCAGTCTCTCCAATCTTTCAGTGTATGAAAGGTTTCCATGCCTTTAATCATTCGTGTTGCTCTCCTCTGAACCCTCTCAAGTATTGCCATATCCTTCTTAAGATACGGTGACCAATACTGGACACAGTACTCCAGGTGCGGGCGCACCATTGCCCGATACAACGGCAGGATGACTTCTTTCGTTCTGGTTGTAATACCCTTCTTGATAATACCCAACATTCTGTTTGCCTTCTTTGAGGCTGCTGCGCATTGTGCCGTTGACTTCATTGTTGTGTCCACCAGTACGCCCAAGTCCCTTTCAAGGCTACTTCCCTCTAATACTAATCCCCCCATTTGGTAGCTGAACATCCGGTTCTTTTTCCCTATATGCATGACCTTGCATTTCCCTACATTGAAGTTCATCTGCCATTTATTCGCCCACTCCTTCAGTTTGTTTAGGTCCCTTTGTAGTTCCTCACACTCTTCAGCAGTTGTAACCCTGCTACAGAGTTTGGTGTCATCCGCAAATTTTATAACTTCACATTTCGTCCCCGTTTCCAGGTCATTAATAAATACATTGAAAAGAAGTAGTCCGAGTACTGACCCCTGCGGAACTCCGCTCGTGACCCTCATCCAGCCCGAGTAGTGACCTTTCACTCCAACCCTCTGCCTTCTGCCTGCCAACCAGTGTTTGACCCATCTGTGTACGTCCCCTTCCACCCCGTGATTCCACAGCTTCCTAAGTAGCCGCTCATGGGGTACCTTGTCAAAGGCCTTTTGGAAGTCAAGGTAAATGATGTCTACGGGTTCGCCTTGATCCAACTGGTTATTTACCCCCTCAAAGAAGTGCAGTAAGTTTGTTTGGCACGATCTTCCCTTGCAGAAGCCATGTTGGCTCGCTTTCATCAGCCCATTTTTTTCGATGTGCTCACCGATGCTATCCTTTATCAGTGCTTCTACTATCTTGCCCGGAACCGATGTCAAACTTACCGGCCTGTAGTTTCCTGGGTCTCCTCTCGATCCCTTTTTAAAGATAGGTGTAATATTTGCTGTCTTCCAGTCCTCCAGGATCTCTCCAGTTTTCAAGGATAGGTTGCAAATTTGTTGGAGTATTCCTGCTATCTCGATTTTTAGTTCTTTTAGTATCCTAGGGTGTATTCCGTCAGGGCCTGGTGATTTGTCGCTTTTTAATCTTTCTATTTGCTGGAGGACATCCTCATGGCTTACCTCTATTGTTGACAGTTTTTCTTCTTGGTCTCCATGGAAGATCCTGTCTGGTTCTGGTACACTGGATGTGTCCTCGCATGTGAAGACTGACGAGAAAAACTTATTTAACCTGTCGGCCACCTCCTTTCCCTCCTTTATCACTCCTTTTCTATCTCCATCATCCAACGGTCCTACTTCCTCCCTCGCTGGTTTCTTCCCCTTAACATATCTGAAGAATGATTTGAAGTTTTTTGCCTCCCTGGCCAGTCTCTCTTCGTATTCTCTTTTCGTTCTCCTAACCACTTGATGACATTCTCTTTGGCGTTTCCTGTGTTCCTTCCAGTTTTCCCCAGTTTGGTCTTTTTTCCATTTCCGGAATGATTTTTTCTTGTCTTCTATCGCTGTCTTCACTTCATTGTTTATCCATGCGGGGTCTTTTGTTCGGTTTTTTTTGCACCCTTTCCTAAATCTGGGGATGTACATATGTTGTGCTTCTTGCACTGTGCCCTTGAATAGAGACCAGGCTTGCTCTACGGTTTCTGTTTTCCTTGAGCTGTTTCTGAGTTTTTTCCTTACCATTGTTCTCATAGCATCATAATTCCCTTTCTTGAAGTTGAACGTTGTCACTGTGGTTCTCTTCCCTTTTGTTGTACCTACTTCTAATTTGTACTGGATAATGTTATGATCGCTGTTCCCTAGTGGTCCTACTACTTCCACTTCTTTTGCAGGTCCTCCTAGTCCGTTGAGGATTAGGTCAAGAGTGGCATTCCCTCTTGTTGGTTCCTTGACAAGCTGATCCATAAAGCAGTCCCTCACAGCCTCTAAGAATTCTGTTTCCCTCTCACAGTTCGAGTTTCCAATACTCCAGTTTATCCTGGGGTAGTTAAAATCTCCCATTACTGTCACGTTCCTGTTATTGCCTTCCCGTCTCAATTCTGCTGCCAGATCTTTGTCGTTTGCTACCGTTTGTCCAGGCGGACGATAGTACTGTCCCAATTTTAAGTCAAGTCCATTTTTTCCGGGTAATTTAACCCATAATGACTCCAATCCTTCCGCCTTTGGTTCTATATCCACTCTGGACGAGGGAATGGTGTCTTTTATGTATAGTGCTATTCCTCCACCCTTCTTGGGTGTCCTGTCTCTTCTATAGAGTTTGTACCCTGGCAGTACTACGTCCCATTTGTTATCCTCATTCCACCATGTTTCCATGATTCCAATGATGTCTAGATCCTCTTTTTTGGCTTTAACTTCTAATTCTCCCATTTTGGCCTTTAGGCTCCTTGCATTTGCGTACAAGCAGTTTTAAGTCCCGGTCTTTTCTTTTCCCTGCTGGCTTTTCATGTGTTTTGTTCCTCTTGCCATCCCCTATTTGGGCTGCCAGTTCCTGATTTTTGCTCCTTTCTTCCTCGTTATTTGGTGCATCTTCTTCGTCTACAACCTGATTTTCCGATTTCTCCCGTTCCTCTAATTTTGTCTGTATGCCCCTCTTGTTAGTCAACAGTTTCTGTTGTTTGTCTCTTGCTTGTTCCCAGCATTTTTCCCACTCAGTATCTTCATTGGATACTTTTGTCCGAACTGTCAACGTCAGATCGACTGTCGGCTTTCCCCTTCTTCTCAGTTTAAAGCCTGCTCAATTCCTCTCTTGACGTTGTTTGCTAGCAGCCTCGTTCCTGCCGTGCTCAGGTGTAGTCCGTCTCTCCTGAAGAGCTTGTTCTTCCCACAAAAAGTTGTCCAGTTCCTCACAAAAAGGAATCCTTCTTCTTCACACCATCTCCTCAACCATGCGTTTATTGCTTGTAGCTCAGTCTGCCTTTTCACGTCTGCCCTCGGTACTGGCAGAATCTCCGAGAATGCTATCTTCTGTGTCCTCAGCTTCAGTTTCCTTCCTAGGATCTTGAACTGCTCCGTTAGCGTAGTCCTGCTGTAATTTCTCCTGTTGACATCATTTGTTCCCAAGTGGATTATCACTGCCATCTCTTCTGTTTCTGCACTGTCCAGGATCCTCTCGATTCTGTCGGTGATGTCCTTCGTTCTTGCTCCTGGGAGACAGGTCACTAGCCGATCTTCTCTCCCTCCTGCTACGTGACTGTCCACTTCTCTCAGGATTGAGTCTCCCACGACGACTGCAGATTTCCCCTTCTTCAGTTTTCTCATTGGTCTCAAGTCTGTGTCCTCAGCGTGGTTCAGTACTTCTCTTTCAGGGTACCGGCCAGTCTTCACCCTCTCTGCTTGCTCGAAACTTCCATGTGGTCCTTCGTACAGAGACTGATTACTCCAACTGGGTAACCAGGGCTGAGATTTCCTTAAAGGAACGTGTCTCCAATTTCTGTCAGGTTTTCTAGTGCTTTTAAACCTGTGAGGCACATAATGCTGTGGAACATTGTACTTCTTGCCTTTCATTTCCCAACTCAGGATTTGACTGCTCACTTGATCAGCTCTTCAGGGACCATGCTTCACCTTTACTTATCCCTGGGACAAAGCTAGAACCAGCTGTGGATTTGTCACACTAGGTACACTCTTATTATGCAATGTATGGATTATTATGTTTTTATATAGATGAGGGGGTGTCAAAAAAATGATGGTGTCACATATGCTAGGCACACCACTGCCAGCAGGCAGAAACATAGAACATTAGCTTGCTTCCCCATGTATAGGCTGGAGCAACAGAGCTCAGATGGTGAGGAGGAGGAGCCAGGCTTGGCAGACAAGTGTAGATTAATTTTCCTGGCAGTGCAGTTGCTCCCTCCCCTAATCCAGGTCATAAGCAAGAAAAACTAGTCAAGCTTTCTTGACGGGGACATTAATAAAGCTTGTTTCAACAAAAAATAAGGAAGAGTTTACTTTCCAAGATCCAGAGCAAAGTAAAGTCCTTACTGTTGCCAGCCCCGGAAAGAAATCCTCCTTTGCACTGTAGCAGTGCTGGAAAGGGAGTCAGTGCCACATGTGAGTAAACTTGAAATCTGAAACTCCTTTTCACTGCACTTCTTTGTATTGCTGAGACTTGGTTTGAGAAGGGAATCCACCAGCACATCAAAGGAAAGGAAACAACAGAATTAGCAAACAAGGCAAAGCAAGTGGCAATAAAAATGAATATCGTGAGAAACATAAGAAATCAATGACTGAGGAGAGGTGAACTGAGATTGATAGTTGCAGCCCAGGACAGGTCACAAAAGTATGGAAAATGGTTTAAAAAAAGGACATACGTATGTCGATTCTGTAAGAAATTGCTGGTAATGGTTGCTTATTTCATAGCTGACTGCAGAGCTCCGATTGGAGAAAATGTCTATATAGGAAGGCAACAGACGTCATCCACCGAAAGCATTACTAAGCAACTGCGTCTGTTGGGTATTTCTCAAGGGCAGTGCTTGGGAATTGGTTGCTTCAGATGCAGTCGCTTCATGGACCCTTTAGGCAAATGAAGATTTTTGATTAGATGCAGTTGTTAACTGGGCTTTTAAGATACCGGTATATGTTTGGCAATGATTGTTAGAAACATTTTGTACGTTATTATACATTTATTCATGCATATGATTATGAAGATATTTTTATGACCTATGATTGGAATTGTAAGCCTGACATTAGCAGCCACATAGCTGACTGAGGGGCATAAGAAGTATTTAGGGTCTTTTCATGGTCATGCTAGTAACAGTGATTTGGCAATATCATCTAGAAAGGAGTTGCGGTTGCAAACCATGAGGGCTGCAACATTTTCATGTAGAGTGGAGAAAACTCCCAGCAAGGAAATCTCACTTCATTTAAACGTTTGTTGAAACATCATCTGGTTGGCAGATGAAATATGGGTGCTAAGAGAGAAGACAATATAGTGTTAAACTTGAATGTAGGGGTGGCGTGTGGACGAGTATTGTGCACTGGGATGCATTGCTTTTGTTGTGTGTTTTTATGTACGTAATCACGGATGTTAGATACACTGGGGAATCCCTCTGGGTAAACCTGGCCAGAGGGAATGAAAAATGCCTGTACCTTGATGTGGTATATAGACCTCCAAGACAACAGGAAGACGAAGATATGGAATTAATCGATGACATAGAGAACATCACTTTGCGTGGGGACACAGTACTGTTAGGGGACTTCAACATGCCCGATGCAGATTGGAACACACTCTCTGCGACTACATGTGGCAGCAGAAGAATATTAACCTCCATAAAGGGTGCACGACTCAAACAATTGGTATTGGAGCCCACTAGAGACCAGGCGTTACTGGACCTGGTACTCACCAACGGGGACAGCGTCTCGGTGGTCGATATGCTGGCCTCCAGCGACCATAACATGGTATGGCTTAACCTCAAGAAAGGATTCTCTAGATCAAACACAGCGATGAGGGTCCTCAACTTTAGAGGCACAGACTTCGACCGCATGGGAGATTTTGTCCATCAGGAGCTGCACAACCAAGCAAAAACAGACAATGTGGAGGCTATGTGGTCAAATCTGAAATCCACCCTGCACGAAGCAACAAATCGCTATATAAAAACAGTAAGCAAACGTCGGAGAAACAAAAGACCCCAGTGGTTCAGTACTGAAATTTCGGATCTCGTCAAAGAGAAGAAAGCATTTATTGCCTACAAACATTTAGAAAAGCGGGAGGCGAAAGAAGACTACCTAGACAGGTCTAAAGTTGTCAAAAAGGCAGTCAGAGAGGCCAAGCTCCGAATAGAGGAGAATCTAGCACGGAACATTAAGAAAATCCTTCTTTAGTTATATTAGTGACAGGAAAAGAAACAAAGATGGGATAGAACGCCTTAGACAATCGGACGGGAAATATGCAGAGTCGGATTTCACTAAGGCAGAACTAGGCTTTTAACAAGAACTAGGCTGTTAAACAAGATGAAATCGATGGGTTTAGGTGGGAAACTAACTACATGGGTCAACGATTGGCTGAGTGGAAGACTTCAGAAAGTGGTGGTCAATGGCACCCTCTCTGAGACATCGGAGGTGACTAGCGGAGTACCGCAGGGCTCAGTCCTGGGACCATCCCTTTTCAACATATTCATAGGGGACTTGACCCAAGGGCTTCAGGGTAAAGTAGCGCTGTTCGCAGACGACGCCAAACTGTGTAATATAGTGGGAGGACGCAATCTCATGGATGGTATGACGCAGGATCTGATCAAGTTGGAAAACTGGCCCTCGACATGGCAGCTTGGCTTCAACGCTAAGAAGTGTAAGGTCATGCATCTCGGCAGCAGAAATCCATGCAGAACATACAACCTGAATGGAGAAACACTAGCTGGGACTACAGAAGAAAGGGACTTGGGAGTGATCATCAGTGCAGACATGAAGGCTGCCAAACAAGTGGAGAAGGCCTCATCCAAGGCAAGGCAATTGATGGGATGTATCAATAGAAGCTTCGTCAGCCGCAAACCTGAAGTCATAATGCCACTGTATAGAACCATGGTGAGACCTCATCTGGAGTACTGTGTGCAATTCTGGAGACCACATTACCGTAAAGACGTGCTTCGAGCTGAGTCGGTTCAGAGAATGGCCACTAGGAAGGTCTCCGGACTCAAGGGTCTCTCATACGAGGAAAGACTGGGCAAATTGCAGCTCTACTCTCTAGAGGAGCGCAGGGAAAGGGGTGACATGATTGAGACTTTTAAGTACGTCACAGGTCGTGTCGAGGTGGAAAACGATATATTCCTTCCCAAGGGACCCTCAGTCACAAGGGGGCACCCGCTCAAACTCAGAGGAGGGAAATTTAGTGGGGACACCAGGAAGTATTTCTTCACAGAAAGAGTGGTAGATTACTGGAACAAACTTCCGGTGCAGGTAATCAAGGCCACAAGTGTGCTCGACTTTAAGAATAAATGGGACATCCACGTGGGATCCCTACGTGGGTCGAGCAGCACTCAGACTTAATGGGGTGGGTCAGTAGAGTGGGCAGACTTGATGGGCTGTAGCCCTTTTCTGCCATCACCTTTCTATGTTTCTATGTTTCTTCTTAATGAATACTTCAGCTCAGTCTTCACCTATGAGGCGCCGGGAGCTGGTCCTCAGCTACGGACAAGGGAAAGCCAGAATGACCAGTTTCAAGATTTCGAGTTTACGCCCAGTAGCGGTTATTGCGAACTTTCAAGACTCAAAGTGAACAAAGCCATGGGACCAGACAACCTACACCCCAGGGTGCTCAGAGAGTTGAGTAAAGTCCTTTATCCAAAACCATTATCCGAGCTCTTCAATCTTTCCCTACGTAAGGGAAGAGTCCCCTTGGACTGGAAAGCAGCTAACGTTATTCCATTCCACAAAAAGGGCTGCAGGACAGAGGCGGCAAATTACAGACCAGTGAGTCTCATATCCATAGTGAGCAAACTCATAGAAACACCGATCAAACAGAAACTTGACACAATCCTGGACGAGGAAAATCTACGTGATCCCCACCAACACGGATTTACTAAGGGCAGGTTCTGCCAATCAAATCTGATTAGCTTCTTTGACTGGGTAACAAGTCAACTGGATGCCGGGGAGTCCCTGGACATAGTGTATTTGGACTTCAGCAAGGCTTTTGATAGCATCCCACACCACAGGTTATTGAACAAGCTGAAATTGCTGGGACTAGGGGAAACACTAACAGCATGGGTCAAGGATTGGCTAAGCGGTAGACTTCAGAGGGTGGTGGTAAACGGTACCCCTCCAAAACATCAGATGTGACCAGTGGAGTACCACAAGGCTCGGTCTGGGGCCATAGTAGGTAAAAGCACTTTGCCTGACAGTATGAAACAGGACTTACTACTACTGGAATAATGGTCATCGACCTGGCAGCTAAAAAATGTAAAGTAATGCACCTGGGTAAAAGAAATCCGTGCAGAACTTACTCACTAAATAGTGAGACCTTAGCTAGGACCACGGCAGAACGCGATTTAGGAGTAATCATTAGTGATGACATGAAAACTGCCAATCAAGTGGAAAAGGCTTCCTCCAAGGCAAGACAAATGATGGGTTGTATATGTAGAGGTTTTGTCAGCAGGAGGCCAGAAGTCATAATGCCGTTGTACAGATCCATGGTGAGACCTCATTTGGAGTATTGAGTTCAATTCTGGAGACCACATTACCGGAAAGATGTGCTGAGAATTGAGTCGGTTCAGCGAATGGCCACCAGGATGGTCTCGGGTCTCAAGGATCTCCCTTATGAAGAAAGGCTAAATAAATTGCAGCTGTACTCACTTGAAGAACGAAGAGAGAGAGGAGACATGATTGAGATGTTTAAATATATCACGGGTCGTATCGAGGTGGAAAATTGTATTTTCCGTCTTATAGGCCTCTCGTCCAAAAAGAGGGCATCTGCTGAAAATCAGGGAGGGGGGGGGGGTAAATTTCATGGTGATTCCAGAAAGTATTTCTTCACCGAAAGAGTGGTCGATCACTGGAACGAACTCCCACTGCAGGTAATCGAGGCAAACAGCGTGTCAGATTTTAAAAGAAAATGGGATATTCACGTGGGATCTATAAGGGTGTAAAGCCAGGGGGTGGGTCAATGGAGTGGGCAGACTTGATGGGCTATGGCCCTTTTCTGCCATCATTTTCTATGTTTCTAAGGCATGTATGCTGTTTGTAATGTGTGTTTTTGGAACCCACTTTATATAAAGCGGGTTATTGGTTGATGTCATTATTTGCTTTTCCCTATTTGGTGTTCTCATTATGCACAAAACTAACCCATTTGGAGATATTGGCCCCTGAAAGAAATTAATTATAAGCTGAGCTAGGGGTGTGCCTGGCAAATTTTGCAGGTTTGGTTCAGTCACCCCTTGGAAGAATGGCCTAGTGGTTAAAGCAGTTGCCTCAACAGCTTCTCAGGTTGTGAGTAGTGCTCCCGATTCAGGAAAAAAATTTCAATTAGATTTGATTCAGCCTATTGAATTGATTTTTCCATTTGATTTTCCTGCCCAATTGGGTGGTTTTTTTTCCAAACATCCTGGTGGGTTTATTTTATAGCCTCTTCACCCCCTTTGCCCTCTCCTACCTCTCTTCAATCTGGATTAACCCATGTGGTGTTCCTCAGGGTTCTCCACTTTCACCTACACTATTCAAAGTTTATCTTTCATCATTGGGCTCATGTTTGAGCAACCTGGATGTAGAACTATTTAGTTACGTTGACAACATTACTATTGTCATACCTTTTACTTTAGCCCTTTCCCAGATTACCATTAAAGTTGAAATCGTGAAACAGATGAATTCTTGGATGCAAAAATTTAAACTCAAACTAAACTCTGGCAAAACAAAGTTTTTTGTGGCGACTGCTAGTAATATTTCTTCTGAACCTTCTATTAGTATAAATTCAACTCGGTATATAATTCATCCAACAATTAAAATTTGGGGAGTTATTTTAGACCAGCATCTTACAATGCATGCTCAGATAGATGCTGTAGTGCGTAAATGCCACGTCACGTTATGGAAATTGCGAACAATTAGATCTTATTTTGAATTTACTGCTTTTAGATTACTGGTTCAATCGTTACTACTGAGTCTTCTCGATTATTGTAATATTATCTATCTGATAGTCACCAAGAAAGAATTAGCAAGACTTACAATAATACAGAATACAGTGGTCAGAATGATTTAAGGCAGGGGTGTCCAATGTCGGTCCTCGAGGGCCGCAGTCCAGTCGGGTTTTCAGGATTTCCTCAATGAATATGCATGAGATCTATTTGCATGCACTGCTTTCAATGCATATTCATTGGGGAAATCCAGAAAACCCGACTGGACTGCGGCCCTCGAGGACCGACATTGGACACCCCTGATTTAAGGCCTGAAGAAATTTGATCATGTTACACCCTTTTATCGCGAATTGCATTGACTGCCATGGAGGCCCTGGTATTGTTTAAACTAGGCTGTTTCTGGTACAGCAACTTCTTACTTAGTCAATAGATTTTCTTTAGCATCATACAGACATAGTAGAAGAACTCATCCTTTGTTTAATTTTCCATCTGTCCAGGGTTGCAGGAGTAAGAAATTTCTAAATCATACTTTGGCATCTCTTCATGACAACGAATTCCGAATATTGTTGCTTACTACCCATTCCTATGGCCATTTTAGAAAACAATTGAAGACCTATATTTTTTCTAAATATTTGACTGTTTAATGAATCATCTTATTTCATGTAACGTTTACTTTTATAACTTTTTGTAAACTGCGTTGAACTTCTGGTTACGCGGTCAATAAGCACAATGTTATATTATGTCCTAACCACACTGGTCCTATGGTGTAAACAAAATAAACAAACAAATTACAAACAAATTTCCTCTCTCTGTTAAATCCTAGCTCACGTTCGCAGTCTAATTCCAGCTCTGGCAGGATACACATTTCAAATCTAAAGTTATTTTTCCTACCTTTTGTTGTCTGATCATTTTTCAAATCATGTTGGTCCCATATTGATCTGTCTTCTGATTAGGCTGTCTCCTTCTTTCTCCGTACTAACCATCCATCTTCCATCTCTGTCCTTCCCTTCTGTTTCCCTTTCCTCTTGTTCATCTCCATCCCCCCGCAGCTGCAGCGATGGACCCCACCATCCACAGATCCACCATCTCTCCTTTTCTCAACTACCCTTTCATCCAGCATCTCTCTTCTGTGTCCCTGTCCCTATTCCTATTTTCCTCTCCAGTAGTGTCTCCCTTGTGTCCCTGTTCCTATGCTCCCTCCCAGCCCAGATACTGCTCCAAAGTAGGTGGACAGGGTGCAGGATGGCAGGAGAGATAGTAAGAGAAAGCCTGTACCTGGGGAAGGGGATACAGGAGGTAAGGAAGAGAGAAAGAAGAAGCTGGATATGGGGAGAGATAAGATGCTGGGCATGGAGGGAGCATAGGAACAGGGACACAAGGGAAACACTACTGGAGAGGAGAATAGGGATAGGGACACAGAAGAGAGATACTGGATGAAAGGGTAGAAAAGGAGAGATGGTGGATCTGTGGATAGTGGGGTCCATCGCTGCAGCTGTGGGGGGATGGAAATGAAACAAAGGAAAGATGCCAGACCTCCGGGGGAAGAAAGGGAAACAGAAGGGGAGGACAGAGATGGAAGATGGATGGTTAGCACGGAGAAAGAAGAAAGAAGGAGAGCCTGGTCAGAAGACAACCAGACCAACAAGATTTGAAAAATGACCAGACAACAAAAGGTAGGAAAAATAATTTTATTTTCTGTTTTGTGATTATAATATGTCAGATTTGAAATGTGTATCCTTTCAGAGCTGGTGTTGGATCACAAACGTGAGCTAGGATTTAATAGAGAGAGGAAAAGTATTTTTTGTTTGTTTATTTTGTTTACACCACAGGACCAGTGTGGGTAGGAAAGGGCAAAGGGGGTGAAGAGGCTATAAAATGAACCCACCAGGATGTTTGGAAAGAAACCACCCAATTGGGCCGGAAAATTGAATCAAATCGAAAAATCGATTCAATAGGCTGAATCGAAATTTTTTTTCTTGAATCAGGCAGCACTATCCATTAGTCCAGCACCTCTCCTCTGCTTTCCTCCCCCTCTTTTTGGTTTAGTCTCTCTCTTCCCTTCACCCCAGGTCTGGCATCTTCCCTCCCCTCTTTTACTTCTTCATCCTCCTCCCTCTGCAGAGGCCTGCCTCCTGCCACGAAGACACTCTTTTTCCTCCTCCCTTTGCACAGGCCTGCCTCCCATCGAAGGCACTCTTCCTCCTCCTCCCTCTGCACAGGCCTGCTTCCCCGCCGCAAAGGCCTTTCTCCCCCCCCACCCCCCCCCCGCCATAAAGGCACTCTTCCTCCTCCTCCCCACTGTGAAGGCCTGCTCCCCCTGCAAAGGCCTGCCCCCCTTCCCATGAAGGCACTCTTCCTCCTCCTCCCCGCCGCAAAGGCCTGCTTCCCCCCACAAGCCTATATGTTCCCCGCTCTTACTTTAAGCAGCTAATTCAGCAGCCTGCAGGATCACTGGTGCTATAGCGATCCCTGCAGCTGCCCGTCATCCTCAGCAGCACGTTCTCTCTGCTGCGATCCTGACCCCGACGTCTTTGGGACCTTAATTTTGACCAAAGCAAAACTGGGTGAAGATGAAACAGGGTGACTTTTGTAGCAAAAAAAGATGCTCTTTTTTTGCTACAAAAAAACCCCAAAACTACCCAATAGAGATATTTGCACCCCAAAAAATGGTTAAAATTTACATAAAAATAAAGATCACTTCTGTATGTCATTATATTATCTTGTCTTCCAGTTGGCTGCAAATTCTCCTAGTGCAAATCCTAGATGGATGTCATAGGCCATGATTACTAGTCCAATTATGGACTGATGTCAAAATAGGCCTTACATTTCTTTATTGTAACATTTTTCACATAGTTTGCTGGTCCATAAAAAGGGAGGCAAGCTCGTGTTAGGTTCTAACATTTGCACAGGATCTTAGTACCAGGGGTCATACTAATCCAAACAAAATTCAGTCCCCTGACAGATTTTGTTGGGTTGCAGTGTCTGGACAAACTGACTGTTTTATGTTATGCAAAGCGTGGCACTGTGAAGGTGACTTCTATTCAGCTGCCTGTAAGTCTCAAACCAATAGAGATCCAGCCAAAAAATGTTGCATGATTTAGTTTGAGATCCTAGTGAATATGCATACAAATTTCATTCAATTTGGAGGAGATTTGAGCATGGATGATTTCAAAATTGGTTCCCTTGACATGGGATTGACCCAATTATACTGTAAGAATTATTTTAAATTTGTCTCTCCTTCTCTGAATACCTTGCCCTCACTCTCCCTCCAGGCTCACTAATCTCAGTATGATGCTTTTACACTGTTCTCAGAAGTTGGCTGCTCTGGAGAAGATTCTGATGAAAAGCTTTCCTGAATCTCTGAAAGTAAGTACTAACACATCAGTCTTCCCCCCCCCCTTTTCTCTTTCATTTCCTCCCTCTCTTCTTCCTTTCTTCAGTCTAACCACTTTATTTCTCATTCCTTTACTATATACCCTCAGTATCCTTCCTTAAAAAAAAAAAAATCTAGAAATTAGCCAGACTGTCCACACAATGTTTTCGGTTGCTCTAGAAAACAACTTCAAAACACAAGGTCTGTCCAAAAAGTATCAGACCTCTATTCATAAAAAATACTCGCATTGTGCCACCAGCCACTGCTCACACTTCTAGACGGACACGTGGTTACTCATTCCCATGAGCCACCAAATAATAGTCAGAACGGTCCAAGGCTTAATTTCAGCAATTTCTTTATTTCTCTTGCCCCCCAAAAAACAGAACTTGACCACAAACAGTGCTGTAGAGAATGCCAGTAATCCTTTACAATTCAAAATAATCAACTTCAGCTTCAAACAGGACATAATAATCACTTTGAAATGCAAACAGTTTGTCAATAAAAAACCCCTGAAACAGCTTAGCAAAGGTCTCTCCCCTCTCTCTCTGCTGAAAGCAGGGTTTCACAAATCTCTCTACCAGTGCTTATCATTCAAAACAAACAAACAAAAGCTTCACTGCCTAACTCTTTAGGCTTTGTGCAGGACACTAGTCCCTAATGGCTTTATCAGATAAGGATTCAGGTTAGAGCAAACGGAGATAGCAGTAATCACACAGCTGGAATATTTTCCCTCCGCTTGTCCTGCAGGGATATCTGTGCTTCTATCCCCTCCCTCACTCTAGGTAACAGCCACAGCAAATCTTCACAGTACACAAACACTTTTAAAGTTGAAAGAAAAACATTTTACAGTTTCTGTAGTTCCCAACCTTTTGCTTGGCTAACAATACCTCCATTCTGGGGATTGCTTGCCCACTCGGGAGTAACTTCCATTGGCTGGAGCTGTTCTAAGGACTCCCCATTACTCTCAACAACATCCAACATTTCTATGTCTGCTTTCTCCTGAAGGGTGGAGTTTTTCTCCAAGTCATCCCTCTGGCAAGCCCTGCTGCTTGGGTTTGGGTTCCTCTCTCTTTCCACTTTCCTCTCACTCCCCTTTGTGTAGTGGGGCACACCTTGATAAGGCTGTTTTTTCCTCACAAGTGCTTCCACTGTGTATTTAGTATGGTCATTAATCTACAGGGACCCTGGTGTTGCTCTGTTTTCCTTCCCCTGGGAAACTGCAACCCAACGTCTGGTTTGACAGCTAACCTCTTTCCTGTTAATGCAGCGAGAGTGTGGCGCAGTGGTTAAAGCTACAGCCTCAGCACCCTGGGGTTGTGAGTTCAAACTCACGCTGCACCTTGTAACCCTGGGCAAGTCAATTAATCCCCCAGTTGGCCCAGGTACATTAGATAGATTGTGAACCTGCCGGGACATACAGTGAAAAATGCTTGAGTACCTGAATGAATGCATGTAAACCGTTCTGAGCTCTCCTGGGAGAACGGTATAGAAAATTAAATAAATAAAATAATCATGTGAGAGTTTTTACTTTTACCCACATCCCTGTCATTCTCATGGGTTTGGGAGGCCCTGGCACCTTCTAGGCAAGGAATATAGGTCCCCTTTCTGAGCCTGCTTAGGGCATACGGGCATTTTAGATGGCACAGCGCTGTCCTGCCTGTGATAGTATTCAGATACAACAATCTTATACTAATCTTTTTCAAAGTAGTCCCCTTGGGCTGCCACTGTCGGAAGCAGCGCTGGAACGCCTCTTTTGAGATTGCTCACAACTGGTCTATCGCATTCTACATGATGTCTTCTCTTGACTGAAATCTGGTCCCTTTCAGGGGCATTTTCAGCGTGGGGAAAAGCCAGAAGTCACACGAAGCCATGTCGGGAGAGTAGGGAGTCTGAGGAAGATAAGAATTGCCGCTGCTGGGTCAGACCAGTGGTCCATCGTGCCCAGCAGTCCGCTCTTGCGGTGGTGGCCCTTAGGTCAGAGACCAGTGCCCTAATTGAGTCTAGTCTTACCTGCATACATTCTGGTTCAGCAGGAACTTGTCTAACTTTGTCTTGAATCCCAGGAGGGTGTTTTCCTCTATAACAGCCTCTGGAAGCCCCTTTTAACTTTAGAGAGTTCCCTCTCGTTCTCTCTACCTTGGAGAGGGTGAACAACCTGTCTTTATCTACTAAGTCTATTCCCTTCATTATCTTGAATGTTTTGATCATGTCCCCTCTCAGTCTCCTCTTTTCAAGGGAGAAGAACATAAGAAATGCCTCCGCTGGGTCAGACCCGAGGTCCATCGCGCCCAGCAGTCCGCTCACGCGGCGGCCCAATAGGTCCAGGACCTGTGAGGTAAATTTCTATCTATACCCCTCTATCCCCTTTTCCAGCAGGAATTTGTCCAAACCTTTCTTAAACCCCAGTACCGTACTCTGCCCTATAACGTCCTCTGGAATTGCATTCCAGGTATCCACCACACGTTGTGTAAAGAAGAACTTCCTAGCATTAGTTTTGAATTTGCCTCCTTTCAACTTTTCCGAATGCCCTCTTGTTTTTTTATTCTCTGAAAGTTTGAAGAATCTGTCCCTCTCTACTCTCTCTATGCCCTTCATGATCTTGTAAGTCTCTATCATATCCCCTCTTAATCTTCTCTTTTCTAGGGAAAAGAGTCCCAGTTTTTCCAATCTCTCAACATATGAAAGGCTTTCCATCCCCTTAATCAGTCGTGTTGCTCTCCTCTGAACTCTCTCGAGCAATGCCATATCCTTCTTACGGTACGGTGACCAATACTGGACGCAGTACTCAAGATGTGGACGCACCATTGCCCGATACAGCGGCAGGATAACTTCTTTCGTTCTGGTTGTAATACCTTTCTTGATTATACCTAGCATTCTATTCGCTCTCTTAGCGGCAGCTGCGCACTGTGCTGTCGGCTTCATTGGCCCAGTTTCTCTAATCTCTCACTGTACAGCAACTCCTCCACCCCTTAACCATTTTAGTCGCTCTTCTCTGGACCCTTTTGAGTAGTACACTGTCCTTCATATACAGCGACCAGTGCTGGATGCAGTATTCCAGGTGGGGGCGTACCATGGCCTGATACAGTGGCATGATAACCTTCTCCGATCTGTTTGTGATCCCCTTCTTAATCATTCCTAGCATTCTGTTCGCCCTTTTTGGCGCCACCGCCACACATTGTGCAGACGGCTTCATTGACTTGTCGACCAATACTCCCAAATCTCTTTCTTGGGGGGTCCCTCCGAGTACTGCACCAGACATCCTGTATTCGTGTATAAGATTTTTGTTACCGACATGCATCACCTTACACTTATCCACGTTAAACCTCATTTGCCATATCGCAGCCCATTCCTCGAGTGCGTTTATGTCACGTTGCAGGTCTTTGCAATCCTTCTATGTCTTCACTACTCTGAATAACTTTGTATCGTCCGCAAATTTAATCACCTTGCTCGTTGTACCAATTTCCAGGTCGTTTATAAATATGTTGAAGAGCACAGGCCCGAGCACTGAACCCTGCGGCACTCCAGGTGTGTTGTGTTTGGCCAGAACTCCGTATTAAATGTGAAGAATGGGCAGGTGCGTTATTGTGATAAGAGCTGCCAATTGTCCATTGCCCACAGCTCCGGCCATTTGCGTCTCACAGCGTTACGAAGGCAACGCAGAACCTCTTGGTAGTACCCCTAGGTGATTCAACAATCATGATTACGAGGGTCCTCATGAGGTCAATGACGATCTCATTTCTGGATGTTGAGGGCCTACTGGAACGTGCTTCACTCTCCACTGATGTACGGCCATCTCTGAAGCGGTTGTACCACTCCTTTATCTGTGTGGTGCCCATTGCTTCGTCCCCGAAGGCCTGTTGAATTTTACAGATCATTTTTCACTTGGGAATCGCTAAGCTTTACACAAAATCTAATGCAGTAGCGTTGTTAAACTTTTACTGTCATTTTTTCAAAAATGAAAAACGGACGGCGCTCACTTACACTTCCTCACTCATCGGCGGTCTGCCGGCAACTGACAGCTTCTGTAGGAAGGAAAAAATTAAAGCATGCGCATTAGGGTCGCCTATATACGTGGACCAAACCACGCCTCCCTAGCTTTATTTGTTTATGCATGAAAAATTAAGGTCTGATACTTTTTAACAGCCCTCGTACATAAATACTACATACTCTATAATTCCATAAGGAAGTGAGCATTGCCATACTGGCAAAAGCACAAAAGAAAATCCAACGAAGTCTGCAGTCAGTAAAGCAACAAGCAAAAACCAAAACACAAACTGCAGGCTGCGTACAAGATGAAGGCAATGTTTATTAAACCAAAGAAATTGCAGTGAATATACAACCTTATTACCAACCTAGGAACCCAACATGGTCCGTGTTTCGGACAACACGCCTTCCTCAGGGGTCCATGGTAAATAAGGATTAGGACAAACTGCAATAAAAATTATCAAACAAATGTCTTCCTGAACCAAAGTCTCAAAAGTCACTGCAATTTCTTTGGTTTAATAAACATTGCCTTCATCTTGTACATTGCCATACTGGTCCATCAAGCCCAGTATCCTGTTTCCAGTCCAGGTCGCAAGTACTTGGCAAGATCCCAAAAGGCCAGCGGGGAGGGGTAGCTCCCTGTACAACGGAACTTTTGTTGTCTGACACGGCAGGCCGTTACTTAGTGGTAAAGTTGCAGTATCAGGGACAGGATTTTCTGTTATTAGTAGTATATGGGCCTAATTTGACCGATGCTTCTTTTTTTCGGAAGCTTTCACTTTTGGCTCTTTATCAAGATACCACCTTAATTGTGGGACGAGATATGAATCTTGTAATGGATGCTCAGCTGGATAGATCATCGGGTGCTCGATTGAGCTGCCTTTCTTCCTCTGTTTTGCCATCTTTTGTTTCTGAATTACAACTGCTAGATGCTTGGCGTGTTTTGCATCTGACTGAGATTACACTCATCTCTCACGGGGGCATAACACATATTCATGCATAGATTATATTTTTGTTAAAGGGCCTTTGATTTAATTTCTGGGACTGCAATAGGACCAGAAGAGGTCTCTGATCATTGTATGACATGGATAGAACTTGATCCCCAGCCTAGATATCAGAGTACTCGTAGTTGGCGTTTTCTGTCCTATTTGTATAAGGATGCAGAGTTCCAGGAATTTTTGCATAAGAAGTGGAGTGATTATGAGGGTTATAATGCTATACATGTGGTCAATCTTCTTTGTATTGGGTGACCGCCAAGGTGGTTTTGCGAGGGGAGGTGATAGCTTTTGTTAGTGCACAGAAGAAATGATTAGCGGCTGGTATTTTGAATCTGGAGAAGCAATTAAAGCTTGGCAAAGCAAGCAGGAGAGAGCAGCACAGATGGAGAAATTAGAAGGCAAAAGGAAATGGAGGCAATTCAGAGCTTGAGAAGGGGAGAGCAGCAGGTAGGAGCGAGCTTTCCACGTTCCTGCCCGCTGCTAACCCGGTCGGTGGCAGCTGATATTTTCTGCCGCTGAGCGGCAATCAGCAGGAGCGTGCTTTGGGATTGCCTGCTTGGCGTTCAGCAGGTTTGATTGGCTCCCATGAATTCTCACAATTTGTGAGAATTTGCGGGAGCCAATCAAAGAAGCCGTTGAGTGCCGAGCAAGCAATATCAAAGCGCGCTCCTCCTGGTTGCCGCTCAACGGCAGAAGAAATCAGCTGCCACCGACCGGGTTAGCTGCAGGCAGGAACGCTGAAAGCTCGCTCCTGCCCGCTGCTCCCCTGGACCACCAGGGATCAAATTTTTTGGGAGGCCACGGGCCCCTGTTCCACACCCCATGCCTATGCCACCACCCCATGGACTAGAATCTCCCCTCCCCGCAGTCTACTTTAAAACCTGCATTTCTGTGCAGACATCACTGACAGTGGCCACTTAAGCTATCTACTGCAGAGCCTGGGGGCTGCTTTGCTGTGTCTCATCCTCTTTTGACGTTCGTAACTTCTTCATTGTTGTAGGGAGGTCTGCTTGCACAAGGACTAGTCTAGACAAGTATATCTCATGAGCTTTTCAAAGGAACCAAAATAGTCATCAAATGCAAAAGCAGAAGAACCAACAGAATGTACATTTCTTCAAATTTTACTGCACTCTTAGACACACACTACAGACATTAATGTTGATATTTGATTTTTTTGTTTGTTTTTTCCTGCAGGTTTATGGCACTATTTATTATATAAATCGTGGAAATCCCTTCAACTTGGAAGTGGTGGTGGATTCCTGGCCCCAGTTCAACACTGTGATCACCAGGCCTCATGAAAGCGTAATCACCTTTGTGCTATATATTATTTTCACTTAAGGTGGTAGGGAAATCAGCTGAAGTAACAAGCAGTCTCCTTGCTAAAAAGTGTTACCTCTTTAACTTCAGTTCTTCACTCACTAAAGGGCATCTGAGCTGCTTAAATACATCTTCAGATAGTCAGCCGGAAGAGGGTCGGTATTTTTTTTAACATTTACTGTCACCAGTTGAATTGGCTCCCAATATTCAGTGTCGAGCATTGAATATTGGGGGCTAGGTTTAAGCAGGCAGGCTAACGGAGCTTATGTGGGCCTAGACCAGGGCTGCCCAAGTCCGGTCCTTGAGATCTACTGGCAGGCCAGGTTTTCAGGATATCCGCAATGAATATGCATGAGAGAGATTTGCCTGCACTGCCTTCTTGGTATGCAAATCTCTCTCATGCATATTCATTGTGGATATCCTGAAAACCTGGCCTGCCAGTAGATCTCGAGGACCGGACTTGGGCAGCCCTGGCCTAGACTGTATTGAGCCAGGTTCGCATAAATGAGTTATATGGGCCCCAGTTCAATATTGGGCTGGGATCCACATAACTATTTTTAAAAAACCTCCCGATCCTCTTTTCTTCCTCTCCATGATGTCCTAAGTCCCACCCCCTCCCCTGAACAAACCCCCCAATCCTCTTAATATCCAGGTAGGCCCCTGGTACCGTGCACATTGGGTGGGATAAGGGAAACATAGAAACATGATGGCAGATAAAGGGCAAATGGCCCATCGAGCTGCCATGAGTTTGTGGCAGTCATTTTGAAAGGGCAGGGCAGTGTTCTCCCCAGAATTTTTTCCAGCCAGGTGGCATGAAAAAGTAGCCGGGTGGGGTGAAACGGGGAAATTTGGTGGTGGGGAAAATTAAGGGCCTGTTTTACTAAGCCAGGCTAGTAGGAACATAAGAACATAACATAAGAACATAAGAACTGCCATCTCCGGATCAGACCCATGGTCCATCGAGTCCGGCGATCCGCACACGCGGAGGCCCAGTCAGGTATACACCTGATGTACCGTATTTTCACGCATATAACGCGCGCGTTATACGCGTTTTTACCTACCGCGCATACCCCTCGCGCGTTATATGCGTGAGCGCGGTATACAAAAGTTTTAAAACATAGTTCCCACCCCCGCCCGACGCCCGATTCACCCCCCCAGCAGGACCGCTCGCACCCCCATCCCGAACGACCGCTCGCACGCGCTCCCACCCGCACCCGCATCCACGATCGGAGCAAGAGGGAGCCCAAGCCCTCTTGCCCGGCCGACTCCCCGACGTACGATACATCCCCCCCCCCCCCCGGCAGGACCACTCGCACCCCCACCCCGAAGGACCGCCGACTTCCCGACAATATCGGGCCAGAAGGGAGCCCAAACCCTCCGGGCCACGGCGACCCCCTAACCCCACCCCGCACTACATTACGGGCAGGAGGGATCCCAGGCCCTCCTGCCCTCGACGCAAACCCCCCTCCCTCCAACGATCGCCCCCCCCCAAGAACCTCCGACCGCCCCCCCCAGCCGACCCGCGACCCCCCTGGCGACCCCCACGACCCCCCACCCCCCTTCCCCGTACCTTTGGTAGTTGGGCCAGAAGGGAGCCCAAACCCTCCTGGCCACGGCGACCCCCTAACCCCACCCCGCACTACATTACGGGCAGGAGGGATCCCAGGCCCTCCTGCCCTCGACGCAAACCCCCCTCCCCCCCAACGACCGCCCCCCCCCAAGAACCTCCGACCGCCCCCCAGCCGACCCGCGATCCCCCTGGCGACCCCCACGACCCCCCCACCCCCCTTCCCCGTACCTTTGGTAGTTGGCCGGACAGACGGGAGCCAAACCCGCCTGTCCGGCAGGCAGCCAACGAAGGAATGAGGCCGGATTGGCCCATCCATCCTAAAGCTCCGCCTACTGGTGGGACCTAAGGCGCGTGGGCCAATCAGAATAGGCCCTGGAGCCTTAGGTCCCACCTGGGGGCGCGGCCTGAGGCACATGGGCCCAACCCGACCATGTGCCTCAGGCCGCGCCCCCAGGTGGGACCTAAGGCTCCAGGGCCTATTCTGATTGGCCCACGCGCCTTAGGTCCCACCAGTAGGCGGAGCTTTAGGATGGATGGGCCAATCCGGCCTCATTCCTTCGTTGGCTGCCTGCCGGACAGGCGGGTTTGGCTCCCGTCTGTCCGGCCAACTACCAAAGGTACGGGGAAGGGGGGTGGGGGGGTCGTGGGGGTCGCCAGGGGGATCGCGGGTCGGCTGGGGGGCGGTCGGAGGTTCTTGGGGGGGGGCGGTCGTTGGGGGGGAGGGGGGTTTGCGTCGAGGGCAGGAGGGCCTGGGATCCCTCCTGCCCGTAATGTAGTGCGGGGTGGGGTTAGGGGGTCGCCGTGGCCAGGAGGGTTTGGGCTCCCTTCTGGCCCAACTACCAAAGGTACGGGGAAGGGGGGTGGGGGGGTCGTGGGGGTCGTCAGGGGGATCGCGGGTCGGCTGGGGGGCGGTCGGAGGTTCTTGGGGGGGGGCGGTCGTTGGGGGGGGGGGGGTTTGCGTCGAGGGCAGGAGGGCCTGGGATCCCTCCTGCCCGTAATGTAGTGCGGGGTGGGGTTAGGGGGTCGCCGTGGCCAGGAGGGTTTGGGCTCCCTTCTGGCCCAACTACCAAAGGTACGGGGAAGGGGGGTGGGGGGGTCGTGGGGGTCGTCAGGGGGATCGCGGGTCGGCTGGGGGGCGGTCGGAGGTTCTTGGGGGGGGCGGTCGTTGGGGGGAGGGGGGTTTGCGTCGAGGGCAGGAGGGCCTGGGATCCCTCCTGCCCGTAATGTAGTGCGGGGTGGGGTTAGGGGGTCGCCGTGGCCAGGAGGATTTGGGCTCCCTCCTGGCCCGATATTGTTGGGGAGTCGGCGGTCCTTCGGGGGGAGGGATGTATCGGACGTCGGGGTGGGGGCATCAGGCTTTCAGGATGGGGACAGACCTTCAAGGGGGGACAGTGCACGGTAGTCAGGGGGGGTGAACGGAGAGTCGGGACAGCGCACGGAAAGTCAGGGCAGTGCACGGAAGTCAGGGGGGGTGAACGGAGAGTCGGGACAGCGCGCGGAAAGTCGGGGCAGTGCACGGAAGTCAGGGGGGGTGAACGGAGAGTCGGGACAGCGCACGGAGAGGCGGGGCAGTGCACGGAAGTCAGGGGGGGTGAACGGAGAGTCGGGCAGCATGCGCGGTATAATCGTGAGCGCGTTATACCAAAGTTTTTGTGCTTATCATCGTGATTTCTGCGCGCTATACACGTGTGCGCGTTTTAAACGGGTGCGTGTTATTTGCGTGAAAATACGGTAGTTTTAGTCACCCATATCCCTCTATGCCTCTCGTAAGGAGATGTGCATCTAATTTGCCTTTGAATCCTAGCACAGTGGATTCCTTAATAACCTCCTTTGGGAGAGCATTCCAGGCGTCTACCACTCGCTGTGTAAAGCAGAACTTCCTGGCATTTGTCCTGGACTTGTCCCCCCTTAGCTTCAAACCATGTCCTCTTGTCCGTGTCGCGTTGGACAATGTAAACAATTTATTTTCCTGCTCTATTTTATCGATGCCTTTCAGTATTTTGAACGTCTCGATCATGTCCCCTCGCAGCCTCCTCTTCTCAAGGGAGAACAGTCCCAGTTTCTTGAGTCGTTCCTCATATTTCAAGTTCTCCATACCTCTTATTAGCTTCGTTGCTCGTCTCTGCACCCTCTCCAGCAGTTTTATATCCTTCTTTAGGTTGGGAGACCAATGTTGGACACAGTATTCCAAGTGTGGTCTGACCATTGCTCTATAAAGCAGCATTATAACTTTCTCCGATCTACTCGTGATTCCTTTCTTTATCATGCCTAACATTCTGTTTGCTTTCTTTGCCGCTGCCGCGCATTGTGCCGATGGCTTCAGGGTCCTATCTATCAGTACACCCAGGTCCTTTTCTTGTTCGCTCTTACCCAGAGTTGCGCCTGACAATCTATACTCGTGTTCCTTATTCTTACTACCTAAATGCATTACTTTGCATTTCTCCACGTTGAACTTCATCTGCCATTGCTCTGCCCATTTCTCTAACTGATACAAGTCGCTCTGGAGTTCCTCGCTATCCTCCAGTCGCTCTGGAGTTCCTCGCTATCCTCTGGAGTTCCTCGCAGCATAGTAACGGCCCCGAAGCCCACAGAGATTTAAAGGGCTTCAGGGCTGTTGCCGCGCGGCAGCTGCTAGCACGGCTTTGTAAAACAGGCCCTAAATGTGCACTATTTTTATTAGTTAATTATTATTAACTATTTTCCAGTGCTCAATTGAAGTAAATATCCCTAAAGCCTGTAACCAACCATCAAAATTGGCAAATTATTTTTGTTTGATTTTAACTTTTTTTACGTATTACGTTAGCGACATATACACTACTCTCTCCTTTATGTGGGTTTTAGAATTCCTATGAGCGTCGGAGCAGTTACTGCTGCTTCCGGCGCTAAAACCTGTACTAAGGATTCGTAAAGGAGGGGGTAACTATCATTCCTGTAAAGTTTCTCTCAAGTCTCACTTTTAACCCTGGCAATGAACCGCTTGTAGATTTAGCTCGCACTTCCTTGTAGCTCTTATCTCTGTTGAGATCTTAATAAGATGCTTCTGGCTAATCAAGCCTGGAACAGGATAATACCATATGCGCATCATGGTATCAAGTTCCCCCCTTCCCCCACTCCAAGGGAGAGGTGGCCAATTATTAAGCCCAACATACCCAACACCCTTTTATGGAGACCAAGACCACCACAAATCTGGCCTTACAGGACACAAGGAAACAATCACAGAGAAAGCCACCAGTAGAGGCATCTATACCACTACCTCCAGAGGAGATTTCATGGACCCTTTTCCCTCACCCAAGAAGCCAAGACACAGTATTACATTACATTATTACATTGGTGTCTTGCGGTTCTAGGTGGATTACAAAAAGAGGCTTTCTGGTCATATCCAAGATGGCTATTTGGTTGGAATGTTTAGGGACTGATAGAAGTTTCATATTTGACAAGTATATGCGAGCATACTGTTCTTCGTTCTGGCAGTTAGACACATCCATGACCAGAAGCCACCTACCCCCACTGACTGTATTTTAGAATAGGATTTTTACGTGACATTTTTTATTGATAACCAAAGCAAAGATACAAAACCATCAAAGTGAGCAGAAAACAGACAACATCACACTACAAAAGTGAATTGCACCGGTCATCAGAAATATTTTGTGTGTGTGTGGGTCTCAAAAAGGAAGGAGCTATCCAGCTGGGATATAATAAAGGTTATCAGGTACAAAACTTCCTATCTGAGTATAGCAAAGAACATCTTTCTACTATTTTCTTTTTTTTAATCCTTATTCATTTTCAAACTTTCATCAAGTATACAAATATCAAATCAGTAACATTGTATACAACACTTGATATTTTTACTATTATATCTTATAATACAAATATTTAACCCTCACCCCACCCATCAAACCCATTAATGTTTTCTAAACTGAACAATAAAAAAAAATAACCTCCCCCTTCAAAAGAACATCTTTCAAATACATTTTCAATAATTCAATAGGAGACAAGTAATGTGACATGGGAAAATTCAAAAATCTGAGATTCCTAGATCCATTTTTTCCATCTGTACATGTAATGAGATATCTTTAATATTAGATGTTACAGAAACAGATGTCTCCAATTTATCCACTCTTTTTTCAGTTATAGCCAATTGAGTTTCTTGTTCTATAACCTTATTAGTAATTTCTGTTGAGAACTGACAGAGCTTTACCACTGTGCCTTGTAGTGAGTTCTCTATTCTATTTACTACTGACCAGACATCTTGAAGTGTGATAATCTTATCACTAGAATCAGGCCTCAAATTAGGCCCCATTGGCATTGAAACAGGAGAAACAGATAAAGGGTTTTTTTCCCCATTAAAGTCTTTTTTGAAACCAGCTCAGATGGTTGAGGAGAAGTTGATTCCAGTCCTTCTATGGAAATGGAATCATCTTCATCTAGTAAATTTAGGATAGGTTGAGGTGGAAGCGAAGGTTCGCCTGAGGAGAGAGGCAGATTGGAATTGAAGGTCAGTCTTACCTCCAGAAAAAATATCAGAAGATGGGCAGAGATGACGATCCATTGGGCCAATTATGGTAGAGGAAGTGACAATCTTTGCCTTTCTTTTCCCCATAGTTATTTCATTTCTGCTCCTCTTAGCTCCGAAGGGGCTCAAAGGGGCGTATCCTGCCCCCTAAACCACGCCCCTATGGCTACATGACTGCAGAATCTCTCGGGAGAGAGGACCTCCCCTCCCAAAGTCGGCAATGCTGAGTGGTGTCCGCAGGGGTGCCTGATTCAGCTGGCAACACTCCCTCCAGGGAAATCAGCCCCCGCCTCTCATGAATTCTGTCATGATCGCACATACAGCTAGAGGCACTGTCTATTACTGCAGTACTTTGCATGGACACCGTTGATGCGTGTTATTTTATTGAGAAAAATGGGATCTAGTTACTATCAGCTTCTTTGTTCATTCTGCAGCTAGTCCTCTTGTTAGAGGATTGTCTGGGTGTCCGGACGACTTTCTGCCCTGTCTGGAGATAAACTGTCTAGAACCCTAATCTTTCTGCCCTGTTCCTCACCTACCTCTGTGCTCAGCTGAAATTCAATCTTCAGGGGGGGGAGAGACAGGGAGGGAGAAGTACCCATGGGGGGAGGGTTGGAGGGAGGAAAAGAGAGAAGAACTAAAAGGGTACAAAGGATAGGAAGGGGCATTAAGGAAATGGCCCAAAGGTAGGGTAGGGGCGAGACTGATAAAAGGTAGGGATGGGGCAGACAAATGGGAGGCAGGCCAGGGTTTGGAATGGGGCAGGGTAAGGTGTCCTCCTTTTTGGCCTTACAAATATGGTAACCCTGTGCAATGCCCGTTTCTCTGGAACTACTCTAATTTGTCTGTCTATAGAGTTTATGGGGTTGTGGGGGGCAGGAATCTAGGTTCAGCAGGTTGATATGCAGAGGCTTATAAGAATTTGGGGCTCTTATGGTTTACTGGAGATCATTCAAATCCTCAGTTGCTCACCTGGCTTGGAAAGGAGGGCTCCCAGTTCATTTTATTTATTTATTTTTTGCTTGTTTGTATCAGATTTTCTATGATGTCCTCATTGAGGGTACATTACAATAATAAAACTGTGAAGAGTAAAGAAGAGACACTACATGTGCTGAATATTCTCTCTGTTCTTTCTATTATGACCTTTTCCTCAGGAAATGAAAGATGACCTGGATAATTATACAAATAGTTACTTCCTGTTCACCAAAGACTCAGAAAATCTGCGAGAAATGCTGACAAACACAGATGCCATTAACTGGAAGCAAGTCCTGCAGATACAAGGTGAGGAAAGAACATCTGTAACCACTGCCTGTTTCTATAGAGACAAGATGTGAGATGGAGAAGGCAACGAGTTAAGGGTTCCCTGTTTCTGTACAGATACTGGGTGTGAGGAGAGGGAGAGAAGTGGGATCTGTCCTTACTTGTTCGGATCTGTGATCTAGGACAGTGGTAGGCAATTCCGGTCCTCAAGAGCCGGAGCCAGGTGATAGAATGTTTAGAAAAGTTCACTTTCCTTGAAATATGTTCTATCTTGGGCAGTTTGGATCTCATGGTACAGTGGCAACATCTTATAAGTAGTGAGGTGACTCCTGTTGTTATTAGGTGCCATTGACTCGTGTTCGAGTCCTAACAACTTGATGAATTACAGATCTAAAAAGAAATTGGTTTTGTGCTAGTCTGGTAACGTCCTCCAGCATTATTCCTATGGTTATTTTCAAGCCCTCTTCGCCTGGCTCCTTCGATTTTCCCAATCATGATGTCCTTCTCCAGTGATCCTTCTCTTCTGATGGTGTTGCCAAAATAAGACAGTTCTAACTTCACCATTTGGGCTTTGAGTTACATAGCCGGTTTGATCTCTTCCAGAATCAATTTGTTCTTCTGGTGGTTCATGGCATGCATAAAATCCTTCTCCAGTACCAAAGTTCAAATGAGTCAATCTTCTTTCTGTCTTGTTTCTGTAGTGTCCAGCTTTCACATCCGTAATTGACCACTGAGAAAATGAGTGCATGGGCAAGTCTGATCCTTGTTTGGAGTATTATTTCCTTGCCTTTGAAAACTTTTTTGAGAGCTTTGATTGAAGAGTGACCAAGTGCTAGTCTGCAGAGCATTTCTTCCCTGCTAGTTATTTCTTTGTTTATGAAGGAGACCAGGAGATTGAAATTCTTTACAACGTCTATACTATTGTCTTCACTTAAAATCTTCATCATTTTCCATGTTCATGATTTTCGTCTTATTTATGTTCAGTTCTGATCTCATGTTATGACTTCTAGCTTTCACTTTTCTCCTAGATGTATTTATTCTATACTCTATGGATGTCATTATCTAATTGTGATAACCACCCAGAATCAAGATGGTGTGGAATATAATTTTTTGTAAATAAATAAAATGTTGGAAGTGTTGGATAGTCAATGAAGTATTTGGTGAAGGAGGAGGGTTGTCTATTTCTTGTTTATATTTCAGTATTTGTTGTGTCTTGCCAGGATTCCAGTCGAGTGTGGACAAAGTGCTGAAGGAGATCTGTGCACGCAAGATGGTCAAGATGGATACAGCCAAGAACATTCTGTTTCTTAAAGAAAGGACTATAAACTCATTCGATATGACTAAAGAACATAATGCTCCAGAGGAAACAGAAGGGACAACTCCTCCCTCTGTTCTGCAAAGCAAGTGCGTACTTCCATCATTAGTAATTAGGGCTACATGTTAATCGCAGTTAACGCTGGACTTTGCAGGTAATAAGGCAGAAATTAAGAGAACTGAAGCTGGGGGGGAAGAAATAGGGAGAGATGTCCCTGAGGGAGCGAAGGACTTAGACCTGGATATGGGGCTTCAGAGGGGGAGGGGGAAGAGAGTTGGACCTTGGACCTGAAGGATGGTGGGAAAGGGGAAGGGAGAGAGAGAGTTGAACCTGAAAGTGGAACCTGGGGAGGTGGAGGGGGAGAGAGGGAGAACCTAGGAAATGTGGGGAGAAGAAAAAGTTGGACCTAGGGGTGGAGGGAGGGAACTAGGCCTGGGAGCAGAGGAGGGAAATGGAGGGAATTGAATCAAGGGGGGGGGCGGGAGGGGGGGGCAGCCCTGGAAGCCTGTCTCCCTCCAAAGCTGCAATACCTGTTCAATGTCTGGTGGGGTAGCCAAAGCCCCAACAGCCAAAGAAATCTGCTGCTTGACTCGCCTCTTTCATCCTCATACTGCTTCAGGAGCGAGGAAGTCAGCAGCATGCCTCCAGCCATCAACACTTCTACTTCCTCAGCATGCTCAGTTCGTGCATGAACTGAGCATGCTTAGGGAGTGCTGGAATTGGTGGCTTGAGGCTCTCCACTGACTTTCTTACTCCTGAGGCAGAAGAAGAAGAAACAAGGCAGCTTTGGCAGTGGATTTCATTGATTGGTGGGGCTTTGGCATTCCCACCAGTAAAGGGAGGAGGGAGAGCAAATGTGTGGCCTCCCAGTCCCCTCCTCATGGACTGCTGGCTATGCAACACCTTTAATTGTGATTAAAAATTTTAATTGAAATATTATTTGTAATACTTCTTTGCATTTGGTAGATATTAAAGACCTGAGAACATCATTGTTGCAATGTCTGTGCTGTATTAAGTATAGGTGTTCTATGTATTGAGGCACAGTAAATATGGATGGTTATTTCAGGTTTTCTGTCTCTCCCAGAGGATACCAGCAGTATGGTAGTCTCAAAAACATAACAATTCACTGAAACATACATACATAATATATCAGCCTTTGTACATCAACTCTCCTAATGATCTCCCTATCCCCACCTTACTCCCCCCCCAATTAGCTCAAATAACCACCACATTTTACTGAGACACCTGAATTCTGATGGTGTCTCAGCCGAGCAGGGATTCAAAAATCATACCCCCGCAGCCATACCCACCCTCCCTCTACTAAAGGTGTACTGCCAAATTTAAAAGGCTAGTCAATGAGACATTAACAGTCAAGTTATAAAAAAAATACAGAGCATATATAACAATACTTGCAAGCCTATATCAACCATGAACTTCCCCTAGCCCTAACCCCAACAGTAACTCACTCTCATCAGTTACCTAGGTCATCATAATGTCACAAGTAAAAGGGAGAATAAGAAACCATGGATTCTTCACCTCCACTTTCCTTCACCCCACCCCAACCTCCCAATCCTCTCACCCAGAATCAGTGGTTACAAAATGGGAGACCCACCCTCCCATTCTACCCAGAAGGGAATTTAGCACTGAACTACAGGCCCCAGGAGATAACACTTGAATATATGGCGCCCATGTTTGCCAAAATAGTGTTTGTTTATAGGTGTGGGATGTAGCTCTGACTTCTAATAGCAGAAGTGCATGAAAAGCTGCCCTCCACTGCCAATTGGATGGGGAGAATCAGTCATCCAAGTTTGAAAAATACATTTCTGACCCGCTAGTACTGCAGTCCCCGAGACCCTCTTTTATAGGTCCTTCCCCATTGCAGAAATAACAACACCTGATAGGAGGACAGCAAAATATTATTTAGGAGGGCAAAATCACCCACCAATAATCTTGAATAAGGGGACACAACCAAAATGCATGTCCTAAGGTATTTCTCCCCTGCTTACATTTAAGACAAATATCCATATTACAAAGCCCACAATGGAAAGCTTGAGTTTGGGAAACATATGCTTGGGAGACCACCCGAAAAGCACTTTCTCGGTAATAGGCACTGGAGGTGGTAGCCACTATGAAATCAAACATCCTCTCAACCTGGGCAGGCTCAACTAAGGAGCCAAGATCCTGCTGCCATCTGGACGCAATCAGAACATAGCTCTGCTTGTGTGAAATAGACCCTAAATATTTATAATAATGTGAGATGGAGAGCACCCAATCCTCCACAGGTGTAAACAACTCCCCTAACTTGCAGCCCACACCAACTACCAAGCCTTCTCTAATTAAGTAGTGCAGGTAATGCTCTTTTTTTTTCTTAAAGTTCAATCATCTTTATTACGTTTTCAAACATACAAAAGTCATTGACCAGATATAAACACAATTACAAAACAGAATGTCATTAAGTGTGGTCAATAATTTACTAAGGAGAACAGAAAAATCAGAATAAATCCTATAAACAAATAACCTGTTTATATCATATCATGTTGTTGATGTGTCAATTCAAGAAGTTTAATTTTATCTTCATATTCTTTCAGTAACTTCATATCTTTTTTCTTTTTATTTGCCTGGTATGCTATAATGAGCCAAAAATGATACAGATGGAAGATGGATTGCAATTCAATAGCAAATTGATGATGCTACACTTTTGGTAATAAATATATATGCACCAAACATAGATGACCCCAAATTTTTCAATGAAATCATATCAACAGCAGTAGGTTCAGATTCACAATCTTACATAATAGCAGGTGATGTCAATCTAGCACTAGAGCCGTCCATAGACAGAAAATCCAATGTTAAATATAAAATAACGAAAGCCTGGCATTCTTTACATAATATGATATCACAATTAAGTTTAGTGAATGCATGGAGGATAACCCATAACACTGAGTCACAATATACATTCTACTCTCCACCTCACAACTCTTATTCAAGACCTGATTACTTCTTGATAAGTAAACATATGACAAAAAACATACTGGCTACTAAAATTAATGAAATCTCAATTTCAGATCATGCTGCTATAGTTACACTTAAAAGATATTACCAGGCCCGTCAAGCTTTCCTCTTGGAGATTTAATAACTCATTGTTGGAAGACCAGCAGTTCACAGATTATATTAAGAATGCTCTCCAGGTCTACTTTGAACTAAATCAGCCAGAGCAAATTAGCTGGGCATCTGTTTGGGATGCATGTAAACCTTACACTCGGGGGCTCATTATAGCATACCAGGCAAATAAAAAGAAAAAAGATATGGTTACTGAAAGAATATGAAGATAAAATTAAACTTCTTGAATTGACACATGAACAACATACAGGAGATATGAAAGAACTTAGGGACACAATACTTGCTTACAATGTTTTGTTAAGTATACAAGCAGGTAACTCAGTTTTTATGCAAGCTGCTAGCTATCAGAAGTGGACATCTGCTGGCCAATTACTTATAAATTCAAGAAGAAAAATCCCACATTCATGCAGTTAAGGATAAGCAAGGGAACATAACAATAGCCTTACTGGGTCAGACCAATGGTCCATCACGCCCAGTAGCCCATTCTTGTGAAGGCCAAACCAGGTCACTAGTGCCTAGCCAAAACCCAAGGTGTAGTAATATTCCATGCTACTGATCCAGGGCAAGCAGTGGTTTCCCCGTGTCTTTCTCAGTAACAGACTATGGACTTTTCCTCCAGGAACTTGTCAAAACCTTTCTTAAAACCAGTTACGCTATCCGCTCTTATCATATCCCCTGGCAACACGTTCCAGAGCTTAACTATTCTTTGAGTGAAAAAAATTTTCCTCTAGTTGGTTTTAAAAGTATTTCCCTGTAACTTCATCAAGTGTCCCCTAGTCTTTATAATTTTTGACGGAGTGAAAAATCGATCCACTTGTACCCGTTCTACTCCACTCAGGATTTTGTAGACTTCAATCATATCTCCCCTCAGCCGTCTCTTTTTCAAGCTGAAGAGCCCTAAATGTTTTAGTCTTTCCTCATACGAGAGGAATTCCATCCCCTTTATCATCTTGGTTGCTCTTCTTTGAACCTTTTCTAGTGCCAATATCTTTCTTGAGATAAGGAGATCAGAATTGAACGCAATCATCCAGATGAGGTCACACCATGGAGCGATACAGGGGCATTATAACATTCTTAGTCTTGTTAACCATCCCTTTTTTAATAATTCCTAGTATCCCATTTGCTTTTTTTGGCCGACGCCGCACATTGGATGGAAGATTTAACCGTATGTTAACAGATCCTAAAGATGTTATACTGGAATTGAAACAGTTTAATGAGGATCTCTACTCTACTGAATTGCTAATACAAACAGATGAGGAATTTCTAACTGACAAGATTGCCCGTCCACAACTGAATTTGGATGATAATGAAATTTTATCTGCTGCCATTACATTGGAAGAGATTATAAATTTGTTATACTCTAAGGCAAAAAAGAAATCTCGTGCCCCAGATGTGTTTACAGTAGAATTCTATTGTACCTTTCAGGATATTTTCATTCCCAAACTACTAGATTTCTACAACTATCTACTTACCACTGGGAAAATATCAGGGACCTTCACAGAGGCAAGCATCATCGTTTTACCAAAACCTGGAAAGGATCTGCTAATGATCCAAAGCTATAGGCCTCTATCGTAGATGCGAAAATATATGCAAAGATAGTGCCTAATAGATTACAACAAGTACTACCTAAAATTATTGGTCCTGAACAAAATGGGTTCATGGCTGACAGACTGGCCAGTGATAATACCAGAATGTATGCGTCCCTATTACAGCATGTTCAACACTCTTCTAATCCATTTCTAGCCCTTGCACTGGATGCTGAAAAAGCCTCCGACAGGGTAGAATAGGACTTTCTGTTCAAAGCGTTAACTTGGTTCGGATTCGGCAAAAGGATTATTGCAATGATAAAAGTACTCTACACGGCCCTGACCAATCACTCAAAATCAATGTCATCACTTCTAAGATATTCCATCCTTCAAGAAGAACCCCCTTCTTATTCAATATTGCCATAGAATCATTGTTGATTTCTATTCGGAATAATCCCATAATTACTGGTATTTCCTGTGGTAAAACTGAAGTGAAATTGTCTGCATACACAGATGATGTGTTAATCTATACCAACTCACAGTCCTTACCTGTTTTATTAGATATCATCTCAGCATACTCAACATTTTCAGACTACAAGTTGAACACCACTAAGACCAAACTCTTGCCACTAAACAAGCAAGTACAAAAAACTGATATTGCTGAATATAAGTTTCAATGGGCTGATCAAATTAAATACAGTGGAACCTTGGTTTACGAGCATAATTTGTTCCAGAAGCATGCTCGTAAACCAAAATACTCGTATATCAAAGCAAGTTTCCCCATAGGAAATAATGGAATCTCGCTTGATACGTTTTCCCCACCCCCACCCCCCCGAGGCCAGTGGTGGTGCTGCTCCCCCCACACACACACACGCAAAAGCCCCCCCTCCACACGAACTTGCACCCCCGCCCGAACAACTTGAAACTTACCCCCTGTCTGGTACCGGCACGCAGCCCACAGGACGTGCCGGTGCAGCTTGAAGAAGTTCCTGCCTCTGCTGGACCTTGAACATGCATCTGCGCATGCTCAAGGCCTTCTAGTTCTCCCTCTTGCTGAGATTCTAGGAGATCTCCGAGAATCTTGGCGAGAGGGAATTAGAAGGCCTTGAGCATGCGCAGATGCTCAAGGCCCTGCAAGAGGCAGGAACTTCTTCAAGTGGCACCGGCATGTCCTGTGGGCTGCGTGCTGGTGTCAGACGGGGGGTAAGTTTCAAGTTGTTTGGGTGGGGGATGCCAGTGCGAGAGAGGGGAGCGATGCCGGTTCTCAGGGGGGTGCTCGCAAATCGAGTCAACACTCGGTTTGCAAGACAAGTTTTGCGAGAATGTTTTGCTCGTCTTGCAAAACATTCGCAAACCGGGTTACTTGCAAACCGAGGTTTGACTGTATTTGGGAATACATTTTGGTACCTCAATAGAGGAAACTGTAGCATACAATACTTCAGCTATACTGAAAGCGATTACAGTCTTAATTAGGAGATGGACACCTTTGAACCTGACATGGTGGGGTAGGTTAGGGTCCATTAAAATGGTAATTGCTCCCAAAATTCTCCATCCGCTAATTATGATTGATACCTATCTTGATCCCCATCTCATTCTACAAAAAACTGGACCAGTTGTTAACCAAATTTTATGGAATAATAAAATACCACAAATAACATTACATAAACCAAAATAAACTCGACAAAATGGAGGGGGGTCAATTTTCCAAATTTTCTGGATCATTAATGCTTTTCTACTCAAGCAAAGTTCCAAATGGATCATACAAGAAGACCAGGATGTCAATGCGCCCATATGGCTACAGTTAGATCAGGAAATATATCATTGGACAAAATTGAAATATCTTCTGTTTGTGTCAGGTTCTGGATTCATGCTGCATATGGATTATTTACTGGGTTCTTACCAACTAGCTGTAAAAGGTCTAGACATCCTATTACAACCCAAATGGTGTAGAACTCTATATGCTCCATTATGATATAACTCAGAGATCAAAATACAAAATCGCGCAGGTAATGCTCTAACTGCATGTATGCATAGCAATCATTTTGTTGCATTGCAAGGTGTTCCAAAAGGCTTTCAAATAAGAGTATTCCTTTGTCCTCCTCTACGAATGAGAACAGATGTGTTAGGTTCAAGGCAGCCCAATTATGAAACACTCGGTTATTTAAACCCAGAGGAAAATCTACATTACCCACAAGAGGCAGCACATTGGTGGATATGTGTTCAAGCCCACCATAGCAGAAATCTTGTGGATCAAAGAATGAACATAAAACATAACATAAGCAGTGCCTCTGCTGGGTCAGACCAGAGGTCCATCACGCCCAGGAGTCCGCTCATGCGGCGGCCCATCAGGTCCAGGACCTGTATAGTAACCTTCTATCTATACCCTTCTATCCCCTTTTCCTTCAGAAAATTGTCCAATCCTTTCTTGAACTCCAATACCGTACCCTGTCCTATCACGCCCTCTGGAAGCGCATTCCAGGCGTCCACCACACGTTGGGTGAAAAAGAACTTCCTTGCATTGGTTCTGATTATGTCCCCTTTTAATTTTTCCGAATGCCCTCTCGTTCCTGTAGTTTTCAAAAGTTTGAAGAATCTGTCCCTCTCCACTTTCTCTATGCCTTTTATTCCTTGGTCATCTCACTGCTTCCTTCACGGGTCGTTTCCTTTTAATATATCGAAAGAACGGCTTGAAGTTTTTCGCTTCCTTGGCTATTTTTTCTTCGTAGTCTCTTTTTACCACTTTTACCATCTTATGGCACCTGCGTTGATGTTGTTTGTGCTTATTCCGGTTTTCATCCATTTTTGATCTTTTCCATTCCTTAAACAAGGTTTTTTTGTCTTTGATCGCTTCCTTAACCTCTACAGTTTGCCACACTGGTTCTTTATTCTTTTTCCTCTTTGATCCCTTGTTGTGGTATATATAGATTTTGCGCCTCGGTGACCATATCCTTAAAAAGAGACCAAGCTTGCTCCAGCATCTTTATAGTGATTATCCTCTTCTTAATTTTTTTCCCCACCATGCGTATCTTTTTACTACATTCCTTAATTTTAGAGAATTGCCCTACAGTTTGGACATTAACTTTGTGGCTCCTTTCATACTATATAGTCACAGCAAGCAAACTGTTTTTCAGTAACCCTTGTATGAATAAATGTCATGTGTGTGTTCATAATACTTTAGGATTGTCCAGAAAAACCTAAAGTTGGAAAAGCAGTGTGAATTGAAGCTTTTCCCATAAATTTGATTGTACCTGATCAGAAAATAATTTTTAAAAAATGTTAAAACCCATCCTAGGATCGCTCTAAACTGGTTTCTCAGCTTCTTCAAGCCTAGTACCCCTGAAGTCTAACAAATATCAACCAAGTACCCCTGCCCAAGCTCCACCCCAGACCCACCAAAGCTCTGCCCCACAGACCCAACCCCATAATAATAGTACTAATTATAATGCAATTTCTTCCATTCATTTTTCATATATACACAATATAATCTTATATCAATATAATGGTAACCACTAAAAGCAGTTACTTACCGTAACAGTTGTTATCCAGGGACAGCAGGCAGATATTCTCAACAAGTGGATGACGTCACCGACGGAGCCCCGCAGCGGAGAGACTTGCTTGAAGATGCTTTCTTTTTAAAGAAGCATTTGACAACTAGAAAATTAGATTAAGTGCATCAACTGAAGCTTAGTTCTTAATATCCTTGAAGCTTGCTGCTTTCCCCTTACTCGTCTTATTTACTACCATTTACTTGTATTTCTTTCCCCATTTTTTCCTTTTGTCAAGTCAGTTGTATTTATTTGGATTGTTTCCCCTCAATACCTGTAATTTACTATTTTACTGCTTTGTACATCGCATAGAATTTTGAATAAGCGATTAATCAAATCCATAATAAACTTGAAACTTGAAGATCTTTGTAAGAGCTTATAAGTACTGCACTGCGCATGCGCAAGTGCCTTCCCGCCCGAGTCAGGGCGCGCGTCTCCTGTGAGGTACCTCAGTTCAGATGGCTAGCTAAGAAGCCAATAATAAATCTATTAAAAATACGTGTTGTGAAATTCAGTTATAGACAGGGATGGCCATTTTGGCCAGTAAGTTTTGCAAAATCTCTTTTCTTAACTTGCCAACTCTCCCTCCGTCCCATTATGCTTAGCTTGGAGGTCACCCACCTGTTGAGAATATGCTGCCTGCTTGTCCTGGGATAAAGCACAGTTACTTACTTTAACAGTTGTTATCCAGGAACAGCAGGCAGATATTCTCACAACCCGCCCTCCTCCCCTGGTTGGCTTCTTAGCTACTAATAATTTATTGAGGCACAAACGTGAAGCTAATAATAAATCTATTAAAAATACGTGTTGTGAAATTCAGTTATTGACAGGGATTCATCCAGACCATATGTACAAAGATATAGCTGACATACTCGAAATCATATGGTCTGGATGAATCCCTGTCTATAACTGAATTTCACAACACGTATTTTTAATAGATTTATTATTAGCTTCACGTTTGTGCCTCAATAAATTATTAGTAGCTAAGAAGCCAACCAGGGGAGGAGGGCGGGTTGTGAGAATATCTGCCTGCTGTTCCTGGATAACAACTGTTAAAGTAAGTAACTGTGCTTTATCCCAGGACAAGCAGGCAGCATATTCTCAACAGGTGGGTGACCTCCAAGCTAAGCATAATGGGATGGAGGGAGAGTTGGCAAGTTAAGAAAAGAGATTTTGCAAAACTTACTGGCCAAAATGGCCTTCCCTTCTGGAGATAGTATCCAGACAGTAATGAGAGGTGAATGTATGAACCGAGGACCAAGTGGCAGCCTTGTAGATTTCCTCAATAGGAGTTGATCTGAGGAAAGCTACAGACACTGCCATTGCTCTAACCCTGTGGCCCGTGACTCGACCCTGCAGAGGGAGACCAGCCTGAGCATAGCAGAAAGAGATGCAAGCAACCATCCAGTTGGATATGGTTTGCTTCAAGACAGGATGCCCCAACTTATTTGGATCGAAGGAGATGAAAAGTTGTGGGGCTGTTCTGTGAGGTTGAGTGCGTTGCAAGTAGAAAGCCAAGGCACTTTTACAGTCCAAAGTATGGAACGCCACTTCGCCAGGGTGAGAATGAGACTTCGGAAAAAATATTGGAAAAACAATAGATTGATTAATGAAATTCTGAGACAACTTTAGGCAAGAATTTTGGATGAGTACGGAGGACCACTTTGTCATGGTGGAAGACTTGTGAAAGGTGGATCTGCAACCAAGGCTTGTAACTCACTGACTCTTCGAGCAGACGGCAATCAACAACACCACTTTCCAAGTAAGATACTTGAGATGAGCCTTGTCAATTGGTTCAAATGGAGACTTCATCAGTTGAGCCAGGACGACATTAAGATCCCAGACCACTGGAGGTGGCTTGAACGGTGGATGAACATTAAAAAGTCCTTTCATGAAGCGGGAAACCACAGGGTGTGCAGACAGAGGTTTCCCATCAAGAGGCTGATGAAAAGCAGCAATCGCACCGAGATGGACTCTGATAGATGTAGATTGGAGTCCAGATTGCGATAAATGAAGTAAATAATCCAAAACCGAAGCCAAGGAGGTAGATATTGGCTCCATTTGGCGAGTAAAACACCAAGTAGAAAATCTAGTCCATTTCTGACCGAACACTGCCTAGTGGACGGCTTTCTGGAAGCTATCAAAATGTCCTGTACAGATTGAGAAAACTGTAGAGAGTCAGTTAAGTTGAAAGGTACCAAGCTATTAAGTGTAGAGACTGCAGACTGGGATGAAGTAAGGATCCTTGACTGAGTAAGCAGAGAGGGAAAAACTGGTAGAAGCAAAGACTCCCTGGTGCTGAGTTGAAGTAGAAGAGAATACCACGGTTGCCTGGGCCACTGAGGAGCTAACAGAATCATGGTGGCATGTTCTGTCTTGAGTTTGACAAGAGTCTTGAGAATCAGAGGGAATGGAGGGAAGGTATAGAGACCCGTCCAGTCCAGGAGGAAAGCATCTGCCTCAAGATGCTGGGGAGAGTAAATCCGGGAGCAGAACTGAGGCAGCTTGTTGAGGGGAGACGCAAAGAGGTCTATCTGAGGGGTCCCCCATTGAGCAAACACATGGCGGAAAGGAATTGAGTGTCCATTCGTGAGGTTGCAGAAGATGACTCAATTTGTCCGCCAGACAGTTGTGCTGACCTTGAATGTAGACAGCTCTGAGAAAGATGTTTTGATGGATTGCCCAATCCCACAGCTTGAGCTTCTTGACAAAGGGAGTGAGATCCCGTACCTCCCTGTTTGTTGACATAGTACATGGCGACTTGGTTGTCCGTCCGGACAAGGACTACGTTGTCGTGAAGAAGGTGTTGAAAAGCTTTGAGAGCATTGAAAATCGCTCTGACTTCCAACAGATTGATGTGACAAAGACGGTCTGCGAGAGACCAATGGTCTTGGGTACAGAGACCGTCGAGATGGGCTCCCCATGCATAGGTTGATGAGTCTGTTGCGAAAACCTTCTGATGAGGGAGAGGGTAGAACAACAAACTTCTGGAAAGATTGGAAGAGAGCATCCACCAGTGGAGAGACTGCCTCAACAAAGGAGTTACTGTAATTTGTTGAGAAAGTGGGTCGGTAGCTTGTTGCCACTGAGAAGCCAGGGTCCACTGAGATATTCAAAGATGAAGTCTGGCAAAAGGAGTCACGTGAACTGTAGAAGCCATGTGACCGAGGAGAATCATCATTTGTCTCGCTGAAATTAATGTGAGGTGAGACACTTGATAGCAAAGGCGAATGAGAGCATCTTGGCGTGGTTGAGGCAGGAACACTTTGAGCTGGACCCTGTCCAGAGTGGTCCCGATGAACTGAAGAGACTGAGATGGGTTCAACTGGGATTTTGAAAAGTTGATTTCAAACCCCAGACATTGGAGGAACATAATAGTCTGTTGGGTTGCTGCAATAACCCTTGTTGAGAGAGGGTTTTGTTGAGCCAGTCGTCCAGGTATGGAAAAACTTGAAGACCCTGGGTACAGAGAGCTGCAGCCACCACCACCAGACACTTTGTGAAGACTCTGAGGGATGAGGCGAGTCCAAAAGGAAGAACTCTGTATTGTAGATAAAGATTCCCCACCCGAAATCTGAAATACTTGCAAGAGGCTGGATGAATCGGGATATGAGTGTAAGCCTCTTTGAGATCCAGAGAGCATAGCCAATCTCCCTGATTCATCAGGGAATAGAGAGTTGGTAAAGAAAGCATCCAAAACTTCTCTTTGACTAGAAACTTGTTGAGGGCTCTGAGGTCCAGAATGGGTCACATGTCCCCCGTCTTCTTTGGCACTAGAAAATAACAGGAGTAAAAGCCCATGTCCCATTGATTCAAGGGAACCTCCTTGATAGCTCGAAGGTGAAGAAGAGCCTGAGCTTCCTGAAGAAGGGGAAGTTGCGACGAATTGGAAGGACACTCTCTTGGAGGGTGATCTGGAGGCACCTGTAGAAAGTGAAGTGAGTTTCCCTCCCGAAGGACGGTGAGAACCCAGAGATCTGAGGTGATCATCTCCCACTGGTGATAAAAATAGTGGAGACGACCTCCAATGGACAGAAGAGAAGTCTGATGGAGGGAGGTTGGTATGCTCAGACTGGGAATGTCAAAAAAACTGAGCTGGTTTAGCCGCAGCAGGGGTCTGAGCTTTCTGCTGTCGTGGTTGCTGTGGCGGTCATCTAGGTGCAGGCTTGAAGAAAGCTGGTGTCATTTTTTGAGGATAACGACGTGGTGGAGGCTTGTAGGTCCGAGCAGGAGTCTTAGGCTTCGGCCGGATTAAGGAAGCAAAAGAGCGCTCGTGTTCAGAAAGGCGCTTTGTAGCAGCTTCAATAGAATCATCAAAAAGTTCATTTCCTTGGCACAGCAAGTTTGCTAGATGGTCCTGCAAATTGGGATCCATATCAACAATGCGGAGCCAAGTGAGGCAACGCATGGCTACTGCAAAAGTAGAAACTCTGGAATAGAGCTCAAAGGCATCGTATGTGGCCTGCAACATGAAGAGTCGAACTTCAGACAGAGTTCGAATAATCTGTTTGAATTCTGGAAGACATTGTTCCTCAAAAGCCAGATAAAACTTAGGCATTATTTTGAGGAAGTGGTTAAAATAAGCAGTGAAAGTGTAATTGTAATTGAGAATTCTGTTAGCCATCATGGAAGTCTGATAGAGCCTATGGCCAAACTTGTCCATGGTACGGCTCTCCCTGCATGGAGGGACCACAGCGTAGAGCTTAGATGGTTGAGCTTTCTTTAATGAAGATTCCACAACCAAAGACTGGTGAGACAATTGAGATTTCTCAAATCCCTTACAAGGCACGGTGCGATATTTGGATTCCAGCTTAGATGGAATGGCTGTAATGGAATAAGGAGTTTCCATATTCCTGAAGAAAGTTTGCTTTAAAACAGGAGTCATAGGAAGCCTCAAGGTCTCCTTGGGTGGATGAGGCAACTCCATGTTGGCCAAGTACTCAGGAGTGTACTTGGAATCAGAGTGGAGATCCAGCTGCAGAGTTTTCCCCATGTTAAAAACAAATCTTGCAAATGAGGCAGACTTCGAGGTAGGATGGACCCTCAGGAGAAGGAGAGCGAGACTTAGGAGCCACCGAATAGGAAGGAGAAGCCTCTCTGGAATATTGAGAAGGAGGCTCAGACTCCAGGCACATAGTCACTGAAGAAGCTCCACTACCTGTGACAGGATGAGTCAAAGAGTGTTTGTGCTTAAGAAGCCATGATGGTGAAGTCCCCGGGGTCCGAGGAACAGAGTGGGTCGAGGCAGGAGGAGAAGACTCCCTCAGAAGCGGTCTCGATGGAGGAGTCTTCGACATGGATGGACTTTGAGGAGAAGCAGCCGATGTGAGACCTATGTTTAGTTTTTGAAGAAGTCTCGACAGCCTTAGATAAGCAAGGCATAGAAGACTCAGTATCCGGAGGAGGAGAGGTCTTCTGCTTGAGAAAAGACTCCTTACTGCGTTTGGAAGCAAGATGCCTCGACCGGTGCCTCGATCAAGGTTCAGGAGACTGTGTACCAAGAGGAGGAGAAGAGTCGCTGGATGATAAGCGACGAGACTTCCAAGGCTTGCCTCGAGGTGCTTCAACAGGATGCTCAGGCTGGCTCGTAGGAAGCAGGGTCAAGGCTGGGAGGAGTTGAGCCATGACCAAGGAAATCTGATTGGTAAGAATGGCTTTCAACATGTCCTCGAACATAGGCACCAAGTCAAAGGGATCAGGTCTCGAAGGTGCAGCAGTGCACTCCAAAGAGGGCGACCTCGAGGATGAGTATTCCCTATGTTTGGAGGCACGCTTAGCTGGATGTCTCGAAGAGACTGGCAGGACCAAGGGCACGGCCTGGGATGCCTGAGACTCTGGAGGCTTCTTAGGAAGGGTATCTGAAGGAGAAACAGGAGACTTACCCACAGATGAAGATTTAGAAGGGATTGCAGGTGAGGCCTTCGAGACCGAAAGTGTCGAGGTAGCCACAGGTGTCGGGGTTGAGGTCTTGGAAGTCGAGGCCGTCCCCGAAGCCAAGGTCGAGACCCTCTCAGCAGATTGCTCCATAGTGCCAAATAGTTGAAGAAGCTTGGCACGTCGTCTGCGAAGGGCTCGAGCTTGAAGGGTAGCACAGCGCGAACAATGGTAGGGGCAATGTTCAGGACCCAGGCAAACAATCAGGACCCAGGATCGGCGATTGAAATAGCCCTGCAGCACTGGCTATACTTTTTGAACCCGGTAAGAGGCCGGGACATAGAAAAAAAGAAGGGTGACGAATGAACGAGGTTCAGCGGCCAGGCCTAGGCCAAAAGGCTGCCAGACGGAAAAGAAAAAATAAAATATTTTTATTTTTTTATTTTTAAATAAAGAGAAGAAATACGCGAGCACAGCGACTAGAAAAAATAACAAAGCCGCGGTGCGAGAAGGCAACGAAGGGCTGTAGAGCTGAAGTGAAGAGAACTTCTCGGCTCCGCGGAAAACGTTGAACTGAGGTACCTCACAGGAGACGCGCGCCCTGACTTGGGCAGGAAGGCACTCGTGCAAGCGCAGTGCAGCACTCGTAAGCTCTTATAAAGATCTTCAAGCAAGTCTGCTTGCGAGGCTGTCCGCTGCGGGGCTCCGTCGGTGACGTCATCCACCTGTTGAGAATATGCTGCCTGCTTGTCCTGGGATAATTAAAAAAACTCAAAGCACACTATACATAGAGAAAATGTTAATTATCATTTATATTCGGGGGGGGGGGGTTCCAAAGAGGTCAAGGCAGCTGATTTTAAAATATGCAATGTCACCTCAGTAACAACTATAGAAAAATAGACAAATATAGTTCAAAATATAGACAGCAGATAAAAAATCTCAAAACTGACATTTTGATCACTAAATTGAAAACAAAATTATTCCTATCATTGTAGTCTGGTGATTTCATGAGTCTCTGGTTACATTTTCTTCTAACTGTGCATCCAATATTGCTTTCTTTCTGTCTCCTGCACTCTTCCTCTCCTCCAGACCTCATTTCCTTCCCCAACATCTCTCTCTCTCTGTCCCTCCATAAGTCCAACTTTTCTTCCTCTCTCCTCCACTCCTATTGGCAACATGTCTTCCTCTCTCCCTTACTATCCATCTGTCTTTCTCTCATTCCCTCCCCTGCTGCAAAGGGAGTGGAGAGAGAGAGCCAGGGTGCTTCTCTCCCACCCCCTCTACTGTCACATCCAACATTTCTCCCTTTCCCCTGGATAATGTGCAGCATTTTCACCACTGTCCACCAGCCCCATACCCATTTCTCCTTCTATCACCCCTCTACAGCAGAATGCTACATCTCTCCTTCCATCACTATGTCCAACATTCCTCCCCCTTGCATCCCCTTCAATCTGTCTCTCTGTTCCCTCTCTACCACCATATCCAACATTTCTCCCTCTCATCCTCCCCGTGCATCTCTACCTCACTCCTCTCTCACTCTATGCCCAATTTTCCTCTTCCTTTCCCCATGTGCCAAATCTCTTTCCCTCTCACACTCAGGTCCAACAATTGTCCCTTTCTATTCCCTCCCTCCTATGTCCCAAGTTAGTGCCCCCTTCCTCCCTTGTGTCCCACGTTCATGCCCCCTCCTTTCCTTCTGTGTTCCAAGTTCGTGCCCTCTCCCGCTCACTGCCTTCCAGCCTTTGTCCCACCCCCTTCCACCCTCTCTCCCACCACCCCAAAGCTGACCTGCACCACAGCCTGCCTGCCTCCCTGCCGCCATCTGACTGCTCCATTCAATCATCTGCCATCATTGCACCTCCGGGCTAGAAAGGGTCTGGCATGTGCAACGATTATATGCTGCTGGCCCACAAGCCATCACTCCCCCCCCCCCCCCACAACATCAATTCTGATGTTGGCAAGAAGGTCCGGGTCAGCTAAGCAGTGATTGGCTGGCCCGGAACCTTCTCTCCAATGTCAGAATTGACGTCGGAGAGAAGTCTTGTGGGCTGACGGCGTGCAATTGCTGAACGCGCCTGGCCATTCCTTGCCCGAAGTTGTGGCGGCAGCGAGGGATGATTGAATGGAGCTGTCAGGGTGTGGTGGTGGTGGGGAGAGATCCTGGCCAGTGGTGTTTTTATGTTGCGCGGTCTCTCTGCGATCGACTCGCGTTGCCTTTGCGATCAACCAGTAGATTGCGATCAACGTTAGGCACTCCTGTTCTATGAATTTCTGTTTGATTTCTGTAAGCCATTGTAACCCAGAAATTCTTTCACATGTGTCTAATGTCAGTTTTACTTATATGTACATATTTAATCTACATCCATAGAATGATAATAGCATTATCACCTGTTTAGCGCAAAATTATCAGCTGATTTTAAGGGAAAAACTGATTTTGGTGGTGCTTATATTCATTGGCTAAAAATTGCACAAAAATTATTTTGTGATCTAGCACATACAAATTCATGGGAAAAGTTTCTCCAACTTTAGGTCTTTCTGGACAACCCTAATAGTACTTCCTAGAGCAGTGGTCTCAAACTCAAACCCTTTGTAGGTACTTGGAGGGCCTCAGAAAAAATAGTTAATGTCTTATTAAAGAAATGACAATTTTGCATGAGGTAAAAACTCTTTATAGTTTATAAATCTTTCTTTTCAGCTAAGTCTTAATAATAATATTGTCATTTATAGCTAAAGACTTATGATCAAGAAACTTCTATTTTACTTTTGTGATTATGATAAACATACCAAGGGCCTCAAACTAGTACCTGGCGGGCCGCATGTGGCCCCTGGGCCGCGAGTTTGAGACCACTGTCTTAGAGTAACCTTGTTCAATGCTGTTCAATAAAGTTCTATGCTGTAGTATTCCTAATTTCTATTTTTCTTTAGAAAGAATCTCACTTGTTGTTTTGTTTGTTTTGCAGAGATGGTCAGATCTTTCAAATTACTCCCTTGAATGAGATCCATGCAGATCAAGTAAACCAGGGCTGGGGATTTGGAGGGAATGAGCGCAGTCTGCGTTATATCCAGCGCTGTATCCGCCATTTCCCTAGTTTTAGTGCTGTGGATTCAGATGGGAGTCCTGTTTGCTGGTGTGTTTCAGAACAGTCTACGGAGTACAGGATGGGATATACTCTACCTGAGCTTCGCAATATTGGGATAATGAGACGCTTAATTGAACTGGCTACAAAGCCTTCTTTCCTTATCCTGAAGGATGCTCCAGTCTACTGTCATGTGGCAGAGATCAATAAAATTTCACAACGGGCTACAATTGGAGGAGGTTTTCATGTAGCTCGAGGCAACTGGTATCAGTGGACCTGCCATCCATTGAAAAGTCCACTCTAATCTTGCATTATTTTTGCATGTCCTCACTACTCTTATATTGGTTCTTTCTTTCATTGTCTCTGCTAGCTTGTTCTCCGTTTTCAGTCTCAGGTTTAGCTATCCGTCACTCTTACGATGCAGACATACAACGTAGGATGCCATATCCAAACTCAGCCCTAATTTGTCCTGTTATCCATTCAACCCTTTGCAATGAATCAAGTTGCCTACTACTGTGTGATTGACCAATTTCTTTCCTTCGCTATACTGTGGGCAGATCTCTTGCTGACAGTGGCGTACCAAGGGGAGGGGCAGGAAGGGGTCCGCCCTGGGTGCAAGCCATGAGGGGGTGCTCCCGGCCTTGGAATCATGGCCCGGGAACTTCCCTTCTCATGGCCCGACCCCAAGGCTTTCACCTCCCTTTATGTGATTCCTCTTCAAAGCAACCTGCAGAAAGGATCGCGAGTACTTCAGCGATCCTTGCAGGTTGCCATATGCCTCCCGAGTTGTCCCTCTGCCACGGTCCCGCCCCTCCTCTGATGTTAGGTCTTGGGGGGGGGACAGACCTCCAGGGGAGGGGGTCCTGGTGTATTAGTACACGGAGGGAGGGAGGGAAGGGGGGTTCAAACATACATGCATATGCCAGACTTTGGAGGAAGAAATAATGGGTCTAAAAACAGAGGAGTGGGAGAAAGATGGTGGATAATGGGATTTAGGGAGGGAAGTAACATAAAGGGAGAGAAGTTGGACACAAGGGATGGTGTGGAGGAGGGATAGAGATACTGGATAGGAGGATAGTTGGGAAGAGAAAGGGAGAGATGGTGAACCCTGGGATGGTGGGGAAGGAGGGAGAGATCTTGAATGAAAGGGTAGTTGAGAAAAGGTGAATCTGTGGATGGAGACAAAAAAAAAGGAAAGATGTCAAACCTCCGGGGGAGGGAAGATAAACAGAAGTGGAGGACAGAGATGGCAGATTGATGGTTAGCACTGAGAAAGAAGAAAGAAGGAGACCATGGCAAGCAAGACAACCAGAGCCTGGGACAACAAGATTTGAATATTGACCAGACAACAAAAGGTAGAAAAAATAATTTTATTTTCTGTTTTGTGATTACAATATGTCAGATTTGAAAAGTGTATCCTGCCAGAGCTGGTATTAGACCGCAAACGTGAGCTAGGATTTAACAGAGAGAGGAAAAGTCCTTTTTGTTTCTTTATTCTGTTTACACCACTGGTTCCCAACCTTATCCTGGAGGACCACCAGGCCAATCGGGTTTTCAGGCTAGCCCTAATGAATATGCATGAGAGAGATTTGCATATAATGGAAGTGAGAGGCATGCAAATCTGTTCCATGCATATTCATTAGGGCTATCCTGAAAACCTGATTGGCCTGGTGGTCCTCCAGGACAGGGTTGGGAATCACTGGTTTACACCACAACGCCAGTGTGGTTAGGAGAAGCCAAAAGGGGTGAAAAATCTATAAAATAAACCCACCAAGATGTTTGAAAAAAACACCCAATTGGGCAGGAAAATCGAATCAAATTGAAAAACCAATTCAATAGGCTGAATCAAATCGAAATTTTTATTCCTGAATCGGGCAGCACTAGTTTGCGCTACTGTCTTAGACTTTAGGATTGGGGAGAGATGGCATCCTCAGTACTTTATAATGCAAGTGAAACGAGGATTTGGTCAGACTTTTGAAGGGTCTGCAGAAGAAAAATATTGTATAGGCCGGGGGAAATGGGAACTTTTCTTTCTTCTATTTTTGTGAATGGCAAGGCTGAGGATGTCAGAGAGTTCAGTTAAAATATGTGCTCTATAAGAAAATATAATAATGTGTTTTATAAAGTTTATAAGCATTGCTGGCCTACCCGGTGAGGTGTTCCTAGTGGTGGTGGTGGTGGCAGCGTGTCAATGTGTTGAGAGGAAGAGGTGGTCTGGGAAATTCTGCTGAGCAAACTCCGGGCCCATTTTCACCCCCCAGTTAGTCCACTCCACTGGTTCACACACTGAGTGGGTCTTTGAGTGTTGTGCCTGGGTAGTTGTTTTGGGATCTCTTCCAGTGGTTTGTCAGTATCTTCTTGTGGTTGAAGGAAGGAAACTTTGTTAACCTTAGCATTGACCTTCAGAATATGTTTGTAACAGCGCTGCTTGTGTGGCATTAGGCTTTGTAGTGATCGAAAGAAAAAAAAACAGACCTTTGCACATTTTTGCACTATATGGTGGGTGTATGAGGAGATTCACATTTCCTGCACAGCTAAGTCCTTGTGAAGTTACCTTGTTCTTTCTGTATTTGACATCTAGCAAGGTCTCTGTTTGGAAGGAAAGATCTAAGCTTAAAAATGAAGTGGCCAGAAGTTATAGTAAAAGTAGACAGCGTTGCTGGTTTTAAGAAAGGTTTGGACAAATTCCTGGAGGAAAAGTCCATAGTCTGTTATTAAGCCATGGGGGAAGTATCTGCTTGCCCTGGATCGGTAGCATGGAATGTTGCTACTCATTGGGTTTTGACCAGGTATTAGTGACCTGGATTGGCTACCATGAGAATGGGCTACTGGGCATGATGGACCATTGGTCTGACCCAGTTAGGCTATTTTTATGTTATGCTCTCATCTGTAGGGGCCTTTGTTTTCACTTCTTATTTTAATGTATTTTTTTTCTGGGAACTTATCAGTGTTTTTTTATAATGGGAACAAAAATGGAAGAGAATTAATGTAATTTCTTCAGCTAAATAATTCAATCCACCTCAACCAGACATAGGAGAACTCACGCCCCATTCACACACCCTCCAACCAAAAACATAAAAAAAAAAAAAACTGTTTGACAACCTCCTAGCCATTCTAGCTGCAACACTCGACCCTCCAACTCTACAACTTATTGACCTCGACCACAGACTACAAAACCTTCAAAAAAGAAATAAATACCCTTCTATTCAAAAACACATAAAACCGAACTAACACAATCAGAACTGTCCCAAGCATCACCTGTAACTACTCCATATGTATTTCTGATGTCATGACAATTCAGACATAATTTATGTTATGTTATGGTATGTTTGGAATAATGGTTACATATATGAGGTTCAATAAAAGAAAATTTTCACTGCCTGTTTCTATTATGACCATTTATTCCGTTTCATGGTTATTACAAAAAATATTTTTTTACATGGGGGGTGGGGGAGTGTCAAAAATGATGGGCCCCGAGTGCCACATACCCTAGGTACGCCACTGCTTGCTGATTTACTTATTACCAAGTTTATACATCTTACCCATAGACTTTGTACAGTTTCTGAAAGGTACACAGGAGGGCAACCAAAATGATAAAAGGGAAGAGAAGCTTCCCTGTGAGGAAAGGCTAAAGAAGCTTTTTAGCTAAGAGGTCTATAACATCATGATGGATCGGAATGGGTAGATATGAATCACTTGTTTACACTTTCCAAAGCTACAAGGACTACACAATGAAGCTACTAAATAGTAAATTTAAAACAAATTGGAGAAAATGTGCATTCACATGACAAGAAATTAAGCTCTGGAATTCGTTGCCAGAAATTGTGGCAAGAGCAGTTAGTGCATTAGGGTTAGAAAAGGTTTGGACAACTTCCTAAAAGAAAAACCCATGAAATATTATTAAGATGGACTTGGGAAATCCACAGTTTATTCCTGGGATAAGCAGCATAAGATCTGTTTTACTCATTTTGGATCCTCCTACTATTTATCAATTCTATAGCACTACTAGATGTAAGCAGTGCTATACATTAAACATGTAGGAGAGAATCCCTGCCCAGTCCAGCTTATATTCTAATTAAAATAGGCATACAGGACAAATAGGGGTAAGGGAATGTCTCAGTTTGAACTTGAATGATAAAACAAACATGGGCATTTCTGACCTGGATTGGCTACTATTGGATATAGGATACTGGCATGATGGACCTTTGGTCTGTCCCAGTAGGGCTTTGCTTATATACTTATAAAAGTGTGTGTGTGTATATATGCAGTGTTCTCCCCACAAATTTTTTCCGGCCGGGTGGCATGAAAAAGTTGCCGGGTGGGGCGGGATGGGGAAATTTGGTGGTGGGGAAAATTAAATTTGCACTATTTTTATTAATTATTATTTTCCAATGCTCAATATGACTCCCTTTTTTAAGGGCTGACACTTAGGCAGTGTTCCAGTAGCATTTAAGCCAACTTGTAAAAAAGTAATGCAGATCCTTTTATTCCGAATAACTACTGGCCAGTATCAAACCTTCCATTTCTTTCAAAGCTACCGTACTTGAGAGTGCTATTCAACCAACTTCAAACTCATGTTGAATCAGTTAATGCTTTGCATCCCCGGCAATATGGTTTTTGTTTAAGACATAGCACAGACACAGTAGTTCCTGCCTTAGGGCTCCTTATACAAAGCTGCGATAGCAATTCTGCCACAGCAAATTCACTGAAGCCCCTAGGAATTGAATGGACTTTGGTGCATTTGCCATGGGAGAATTGCTACTATAGCTTTGTAAAAGGGGCCCTTACTGAGTGAACTCCATAGTCACCTAGACCAGTGTTTCTCAACTTCTTCAAGCCAAGTATCCCCTAAGTCTAACAAATACCAACCAAGTACTCCAGCCCAAGCGCCGCCCCTGACCCCACCCCCATTATAATAGTACTTGTAATGCAATTTATTCCATTCATTTCTCATGTACACAGAATATAATCTTATTAATTCATAATGGTAACTACAAAATTAAAAAAAAAACAAACACAAAGCACACTGTATGCAGAGAAAATGTTAATTATCTAATATAATAAAATGCTAGGCCGTGCATGCGCACTAAAAAAAACGTGTTCCCTGATCCGTCCCGAAAACACGAGTGCGCATGCGCGGCCCCCGCTGTGACAGCTTTAAAAAAAAAAAAAAAAATTACACATCTGCAGCGACCTTCCTCAGGCTTTCAATTTAAAACGACCCCCACCCCCACAACTACAGATCGCCGCTATCACCCGTCTCACCCCTCCAACTGTAGATAGCCGCTCTCACCTGGCTCCCAACAACCCCCCTCCCCCCCTAACCCCCAACTGCAGATCTCCGCTCTCACCCGACTCCCAACAACCCCCCTCCCCCCCCCTAACCCCCAACTGCAGATCGCCACTCTCACCCGGCTCCCAACAACCCCCCTCCCCCCTCCAACTGGAGATCGCCGCTCTCACACGGCTCCCAACAACCCCCCTCCCCCCTCCAACTGGAGATCGCCGCTCTCACACGGCTCCCAACAACCCCCCCCCCCCCTCCAACTGGAGATCGCCGCTCTCACACGGCTCCCAACAACCCCCCTCCCCCCTCCAATTGGAGATCGCCGCTCTCACACGGCTCCCAACAAACCCCCCCTCCCCCCCTCGCCCCCAACTGCAGATCGCCGCTCTCACCCGGCTCTCACTATGGTCTAAAACAATGTTGCAAAACTTAAATAAAACTGGCACATGTGTAGTGAAGGAATTTAAGTAACTGTAGCATTGATTTTTTTTAAATAGCAGGCGCGTTACACGGTCGTCATAACAATGTTGCATCCGGTTAATAATAGACGCATTCCACGTGTGAACTTTCGCATTTACATGAGTGTCAAGTGGCGGTTTGACCTACACTAATCACTCTGTGCCTATTTCATACTTTCTACCATTTCTACTCTGCCGATTTACTAAAAACAACTTACTCTGTGCCACTTCCGTTATTACAACACAAAAATAAAAGGTAGGTGATACACATCTGCACACACTGAAAATACACACACAGGAGGACAATAGAAACAGACACCAAAGCACACACAGAGAGAGCTACAGTAACAAATACAGACAGCAGCCAAATACATACATAGAAGGTGACACACAAAAATCACACAGGGGTCTAAAGAGACAGATTTAAAGAAAAACTTAAAACTTTGGACAAGGAGAGAGAGACAAATATTTAAAAAAAAACACAAAATGACATACACACACTGAGAGAAAAACACACAGCAAAAAAAAAAAAAAAAAAACCAACTTATAAATCTACACATTTCTTCTAGCACCTGCCACTATTTGTGTGTGGCTGTTTCTTCAAGCTCACTAAGGAGTCTGCAGCAGTGTACGTGTGGCGCTTTCCCTATCGCTACAAGGAGCCTGCGTAGGACCCTGACACAGCTGCTCAAGAAAACTGAACACTTCTCAGATAAGAAAAAACCTGTGTACTTGGGGCAGGGAACAATTTTTATTTAACTAAAGCAGTTGTACTAGGGGATAAGTTTGTTTCATTGATTTGGGTGAAGAGGGAGTGCTTTGAAAGGAAACACAGAGTGATCTTGCTTTGTTTTTGGGGGAGGGGTGTGTTTGGTAGGAGACAATAACCAATTTTAGGGGAGGGGGGTTGTTTGGAAAGGAAAATAAACATTCTTCCATTGCTTTGCAGGGAGAACAAGCACAATCTACTATAATAAAAAACATGTTCCGTGAAACGTAAATCGGAAGCAGACATAAATGTACATGCACGCATAAAATGTTAGGTACCGTCTTGCAGCCTCCCTTACTCTTCATGCTCCCCCCTCCACCCCCCCAACACCACACAAGCCTCCTCCACACATCTGAACCCCCATTGAACCTCCCATCTGACATTCCCACTGCGGTGTGACAATCCCATCCAAGCCTCACTTTCCCCTCGCTTAATTCCTTGCCTACACCATCCCTTCTCGCATTCTAAAAAAAAAAAAAAAAACTGCTGCAAAGGAAAATGAACAGGGGAAGAAGTGCTGCAGCAGCTGCTGTACAGAGAAGTGGGGAGGGAGGAAAATGCTGCACAGGGAAGTAAGGAGGGGGGAAATGCTGATGTAAAAGGAAATGGAGGGGGATGGAATGCTGATATGGTTACTGTACAAGAAAGTAAACAAGGGGAAATAAATGCTGCATAGGGGGCAGAAAGAGAGACAAATAGAAAAAAAAAACAAATAATAGGAGAGAGGGAGACAGAAATAAAAGAAGAAAGACACAAGGACAGGGAGTGAGACAGAAAGAAAGAAAGACAGACATACATATATTCTAGCACCCATTAATGTAACGGGCTTAAACACTAGTGTATATATATATATATATATATATATATATATATATATATATATATATATATATATATATATATATATATATATATATATATATATATGTAAATGATAAATAAATAAAAAAATAATAAAAAAAAGAAATGTCCTTATTCCTCAGGTAAATTTTACTCCAGAAAGAAATGAAAAATATATTTTAAGCAATTTGTTTTTCCATTTCCAATATATGAGGGTGGTTTGAAAAGTTTGTTTAAAAAGCAAGTCTTGCAAGATCCAAGATGGCCGCAGCAGCCTGTTAGCTGGTTAGATGCCACAGAAAGTTCCTGCCTAATACTGAAAAGATGGGGGAAAAGCGCCAGTGGAGCCTCTCGATACCCAGAAACCCCCTCTCTCGATACTATCGATGAGATCCTGAGGCACCTTCAGAGAGAGTCCAATCTGCTGGGGTTTCGCCCACTGGAGACCCTGACACGAAGCGACACCATGGAGGAAATCCTAGGGCTAGATGCCACTCTGAGCCCCTACACTAGAGTCCCACCTCCGCCGCCTCAGAGAGCAAGCTCACCGCTTGAACTGAGCATGTCCAAAGAGGCAGTGCTCACAACGCAGGAGGCCGGTAGATCAGAGGGCTTGCTATCTTCCCGAGAACCTGTTAGTCCTGGAAAGCTGCCTGAAGCGGGAATGCAAGCTATGGAGACAGGCCAAGGTTCAGGTGAGGCAAAGCAAGAGACTGAGACTTCAAATGTTGCATTTGGAACTTTTTTCCTAATAGACAAACCTCCTGAGGTTACATTGGATGCCTTAAGCGACCTTGTTGCTAATTTAGGGACTTGATTCACCTGATTCACAAAGAGGAGGAGGGTGTTTATGAGCAACTTGAAAAACTGAAGGTGGACAAAGCGATGGGACCAGACGGGATCCATCCCAGGATACTAAGGGAACTCAGAGAGGTTCTGGCGAGTCCTATTAAAGACTTGTTCAACAAATCTCTGGAGACGGGAGTGATTCCTGGGGATTGGAGGAGAGCGGATGTGGTCCCTATTCATAAAAGTGGTCACAAGAATGAAGCAGGAAACTACAGGCCGGTGAGCCTCACTTCAGTTGTTGGAAAAATAATGGAAGTGTTGCTGAAAGAAAGGATAGTATATTTTCTTGAATCTAATGGGTTACAGGATCCGAGGCAACATGGCTTTACAAAAGGTAAATCGTGCCAAACGAACCTGATTGAATTTTTTGATTGGGTGACCAGAGAGCTGGATCGAGGACATATGCTAGATGTAATTTACTTGGATTTCAGCAAAGCCTTTGATACAGTTCCTCATAGGAGGCTGTTGAACAAACTTGAAGGGCTGAAGTTAGGACCCAAAGTGGTGAACTGGGTCAGAAACTGGCTGTCGGACAGACGCTAGAGGGTGGTGGTTAATGGAAGTCGCTCGAAGGAAGGAAAGGTGACTAGTGGAGTCCCTCAGGGTTCGGTGCTGGGGCCAATCCTGTTCAATATGTATGTGAGTGACATTGCTGAAGGGTTAGAAGGAAAAGTGTGCCTTTTTGCAGATGATACCAAGATTTGTAACAGAGTAGACACCGAAGAGGGAGTGGAAAATATGAAAAAGGATCTGCAAAAGTTAGAGGAATGGTCTAATGCCTGGCAACTAAAATTCAATGCAAAGAAATGCAGAGTAATGCATTTGGGGATTAATAATAGGAAGGAACCGTATATGCTGGGAGGAGAGAAGCTGATATGCACGGACGGGGAGAGGGACCTTGGGGTGATAGTGTCCGAAGATCTAAAGGCGAAAAAACAGTGTGACAAGGCAGTGGCTGCTGCCAGAAGGATTCTGGGCTGTATAAAGAGAGGCGTAGTCAGTAGAAGGAAGAAGGTGTTGATGCCCCTGTACAGGTCATTGGTGAGGCCCCACTTGGAGTATTGTGTTCAGTTTTGGAGACCGTATCTGGCGAAAGACGTAAGAAGATTTGAGGCGGTCCAGAGGAGGGCGACGAAAATGATAGGAGGCTTGCGCCAGAAGACGTATGAGGAGAGACTGGAAGCCCTGAATATGTATACCCTAGAGGAAAGGAGAGACAGGGGAGATATGATTCAGACGTTCAAATACTTAAAGGGTATTAACGTAGAACAAAATCTTTTCCAGAGAAAGGAAAATGGTAAAACCAGAGGACATAATTTGAGGTTGAGGGGTGGTAGATTCAGGGGCAATGTTAGGAAATTCTACTTTACGGAGAGGGTGGTGGATGCCTGGAATGCGCTCCCGAGAGAGGTGGTGGAGAGTAAAACTGTGACTGAGTTCAAAGAAGCGTGGGATGAACACAGAAGATTTAGAATCAGAAAATAATATTAAAGATTGAACTAGGCCAGTTACTGGGCAGACTTGTACGGTCTGTGTCTGTGCATGGCCATTTGGAGGAGGATGGGCAGGGGAGGGCTTCAATGGCTGGGAGGGTGTAGATGGGCTGGAGTAAGTCTTAACAGAGATTTCGGCAGTTGGAACCCAAGCACAGTACCGGGAAAAGCTTTGGATTATCGCCCAGAAATAGCTAAGAAGAAAAAAAAAAAAAAAAAAAAAAATTTAAATTGAATCAGGTTGGGCAGACTGGATGGACCATTTGGGTCTTTATCTGCCGTCATCTACTATGTTACTATGTTAGGTGCCTAACTCAAGAATATACCCAGGATTCACCCCTAACCATTCACCCCTAACCATACCCACTTTTAGTGTAGATGCTTTGGGCTAGGTGCCTACTTTTTATAAAATCGAGGTTTTTGAGTTTTGTGCCTAACTTTCAATAAAGTCCAATTAAAACTGATTGTGAGGTGTTGAGTTAGCACTGATTAAGCCTATTACTCGATTAAATTAGGTGCCAATTGGCAGGCTTTATAGAATCTGTGCCTTACTGTTTCTCCAAAAAGGTGACTACATTTACATGAGAGAAGAAATAAAGGCAGCCCCTAAGGCAACCATCCTATTTTTTAAAACCAAAAAGACCTTCCTTTGCATTTGAGTATTCTGTAACACATCTGGAAAAACTTAAATGGATGTTTTACTTAGAATAGGCTCTTAATATCACAGATTTATCTGCTTCATTCGAAGAGAGCGAAATCCTCAAAAAAGGCTATCAAATTGATACTCTCTGAAGGTCCATCTTTAGTCAGGTCTTCCAGCCAGCCATCATGTATAAGTTTTTTCCTAGACAACATTTCACCAGGGAATTTTCCCCAACGTTAGATAACCCGTGAGCTTCTGTAAAATAAATTTTCCATAGCCTTCAATTTATGATGTAAATAGAGGTTATTTTTTATTCCTAATGAACTAGTACTTTGAATAATAGAAATCTTATTTTCAGCTCTATGCATAGAAGAGGATAATTGTACACGTTAGAATCAATTTCTTTAATTTTACGGATAGTGCCAGAGGTAAATGTACAAAGCTGAGGCACTACATCTTTCAGTAGTGTCTCTGTTCTAGTAACAGCTGTCTAAATATCTTTAAGAGTAACCTAAGACTCCAGCATAGAAGCCTTGGCAACCAGTTCAGACAGAAAAATTACTTCCATAGGTAAAAGTATAGACTCTAAAGAGGAACTCAACTGCTCCTGAGTTGGGCCCCCTTTGAGCCATTGAATACACCAGCGAAGTCGGTTGGGGAGATGAAGCCCTGGCTAGAGTGATCAAAGGCATACCCTCTAAAGGAAGAGACAATAAACACTTCTCAGTCTTGGTGCCTGGAACTAAATCAGAAGCTCCTTAGAACCGTCTACAGTATGGTATATTTCCACATGCTCCTTGTTGCACCTTAAGGGCCACCCACCCACCACAGTTGCAGCTCCATTTTAAAGAGGAGAAAGAGTGCCATCTTATGATGTCAAATGCCCAGCTTCCAACAAACCCTCACAGTTGTCTTGCCAGTAAGGACACACACATTTTTCTCCTCCCACTGATCATCTGTCTATTCTGATTTACCATGATCAACATTAAAAACATAGAAACATAGAGTATGATGGCAGAAAAGGGCCAGCGGCCCAACAAGTCTGCCCACTCAAGAACCCTCCCTCCTTTGAGAATCCATCTGCAACCAGCTCAAATTTAGGTCTAATCACTGTACTACAATATAAGTCAACTAGCAATCAGGTCTCCCAGAAAATTGAAATTCAAAAGTAAGAAGAGAGACAAGATGATAAAATATTGACTCTGGTTGTGGTCCTCAGAACTTGTTAATGTTTACATTTATTTATGTAAGAAGAAAATGATCTGGCCATCCAACAATATAAGCCAAGGGCACTGAAAGTAATGCCTTAAATCATTTTTGTGAATATGACCTGCTTGTTGAGTAGGTATATTATTCAGCTTGTTTAAAGGAAAATATATGTCCTCAAAACATCAAGCCACACCTGAAACATGAAACCAGCTATCAAATGGAACATTAAAATCCCCCCAAACGCAGACCATATCAAGATTTATAGGCAAGGAAGCGATCATTCTATAACATTGCGCCTAATTTCTGGGACTACCCCTTAAGCTTCAAACATTTGGCTGAAAATAGGGCTTGATTTAAGTGCTCAGCCTTTATTAAATATTGGGCCCTAGATCAGAGAATGACACAGGGACAAATTATTCCCCATCCCATTTTCCTGTCCCTGCTCTATTCCTGCAAGCTCTGTCCTTTAAAATCATAAGTGTCCGAGGCTTGTGCAGTTAAGCTTACAGGAATGGGGTAGGGATAGCGATAAAAACTTGTCCCCATGTCATTCTCTACCCCAGAAATTTTACCACTGCAGCCAGAATTTTAAAAACAACCTACTGACCGAGGCAGTGTGGTGGTATTTGTGTCCCTGGATGCACTCATTGAAATCAGTGCTGCAAGTCTTTTGACGCACCAGAATAGGTTTGGCAGAAACCCAGGGCTAACCTGAAATCTCCTTCCTGGAACTGGGTAACTCGACAACTCTGAATTTGCCCCTCCCCTCAGTATCTAACTCCTCCAGCTGCTGAGCTCACAAGTTAGCTGTGAGAAAACAGGCTGCCTCAAATGACCGGGGAAAATCTGGGCTCACCCTACATAAAATGCATGTGTAGGTACCAAGGTCTTTGCAGTTCTAGTTTTCAAAGGAGAACTACATGTGCAATTTCCCTTTAAAAGCTAATGACAAATTCCACAGGTATAATTGGACCTGTGGACTCTCAAACTAGCATGCACTTTACAAAATTATTCTCATTATATTCTGCCTGGTGGCAAGATATACTACCGCAATCCACATGCTGAAAAACCTAGGCATCTGCAACCACGTTACCCCTGCATTAGCTTCCATGCACTGGCTGCCCATTCAAAAGCGCTGCGCCTTCAAGGCCCTGGTCCTTGCTTTCAAAACCTTCCATGAAACAATTCCGCACTACATAAAAACTAAACTACAAATCTACTTCCCAAAGCGACCACTGAGGTCCCAAGGAGAAAAACGACTAACCATACCTCCTGGCCGCTCCCTGAAAACTGAAACAGTCCGCAAATGCTCCTACTCACATTTCAGATCCAGGCTATAGCACATCATCTCCCCATCTGATGCTCGAGGGCCCGACCTACCTCGACTTCAGAAAACTTCTCAAAACATACCTATTCCGCGAACAGGACCCTTAACCCTCATTCCCCTGCAATAATCCACCTCCCGCCCTCCCCCCTCCTTTTCTCCCCCTCCCCTCCCTTGGCTCTCCCTCCCTCTTTCCTTCCCATCCAACCTTGTCGCTGCTTGTAACTCTGATAAATTTCTGCTAAAATGTTCCAACATTTCCTTCCTCGTTGCTTATAACTCCGATAAAATGTTGTAAATCCGTGTTCAGATCGGATCTTAATTAATTGATGTGAACCGCCTAGAACTCATTGGATATGGCGGTATACAAGAACATAATAATAATAATAATCTGTTAGAACACTAGGCCGTGAAAACCTTCCTCTTCACAAACCCAGCACTTTAAGGACAGGTTCCCAGAAATGCCATCAGAGTCAACGCACCTACTCTCACCAGATGCTGCTATGTTTTACTGTCATGTCTATATTGTAAATTATGTCATCTCTGACCTGTCTCGATTATATTGTGGATGTACTGTACTTTGTAACCCGTTCTGGGCTCCTTAGGGAGGACGGACTAAATAATTGAATAAATAAAGAAATATTGTAGCTTCTACTGTTCTACCTGTTTCTCAAAAGAATTTTGCAATCCCGACACCATTTTAGCTGAACTCTCCTTCACTGGATGCCGTCCAGGTGTGCAAACGCAAACCCTTTTCCTGTTTGTTAATAGTTAATTCAACAGGGATTAAAGTGCTGGATTTAAATAATCAAGGTCTCCACTTTAGCCACCAACTCACAGAGAAGCTCAACTGCTTGGTAAGCTGTACATTCTGTGATAACTCTTTTATGTGTTTGAATTTGGTGAAGTTCACACAGTGTGAATCAGAGGTTTCCGTGACACTGGATGTTTCTTATCCAGTAAAAACATTTGTTGGAAGCACAGGGCCTCTGATTATATAAGTTGTACAAATAAGGATACTGAATAGATTTGGTTTTTTTAAGACAGAGAAATCCTGTTTGATTTAGGGAACGAGGACTGTTTGTCCATCTGTGCAACTGGGTTAAAACCAAGACTGCATCATCCTGTACTAAAAACAGTGCCAGCTGTCAGCCTCTTATTCCATAAAACAACTATATGAGTGATTATGTTAAATGAAATCAAGGTCAATTAAGTCCAACCTTCTCTTGATGGCCCAACATTTCTGTCTCTGGCAGTAATCCAAGGGAAGGTAGAATGATGGGATATTTCGTAAACATTTTGTCTTGCTAAAGGAGAGAAGCTGATCTTTGAGTCAGTGACGATTTTCATATGGAATGTAGCCTGGATTGGGCTTAGCCTTACATAAATCTCATTACTGGATTCATAAATAGGGAGGTTGTATTTTTTTTTTTTTTAACTTATAGACCGTTTAAATCTAAAAAAAAGAACAATATCATAACAAAAAATACACATATAAAATGAATAGTGAACAAAACATTTTTTTTGTTGTTGTTACAGGGGCAATTTAAAAACCTTTAATGTCAGGAAAAACTAATTTTACTTGTGGGGAAAACCTCACTGAATATATTCCCCTTCACTGTGAATATAAGGAGATTCACCTCATGTTCTGAGGAGAATGGTATGAACCACTAGTGTGGGTTATAACAAAGGAAAGTTTTCTAAGACAGGGAAAAATGCTTGAGTACCTGAATAAATAATGTAAACCGTCCTGAGCTCCCCTGGGAGAATGGTATAGAAAACTGAATAAATAAATAAATGTGTAATAATTGTCCGCTTCAGAGAGCAATGTGTTAGAGTCCCCTGTGTGATATATAGGGTCTATGTGGAGTTAGAGAGAGTAGGATCAGGGGTTTCCAAATCTGTACCAGGAGGACCCCAGCCAGTCAAGTAGTCAGGATATCCACAATGAATATGCATGAGAGAGATTTACATACCAAGGAGGCAGTGTATGCAAATTGATTTTGTGAATATTTATTGTGGGATATCCTAAAAAGCTGACTGGCTGACAGGACAAGTTTGGGAATCACTGGAGAAGATAAAAGGAAGGTGAGGAGGATGGAAAGTATTAGAGGAGGAGCTGGTCACCCTGATCTGAGTTCTATGCTAGGAGTAAAGTTTTAACTATGGTTTAGAGACCAAGGGTGGGCAACTCCGGTCCTCGAGTGCCGGAATCCAGTCGGGTTTTCCCCAATGAATATGCATGAGATCTGTTTGCATGCACTGCTTTCAATGCATATTCATTGGGGAAATCTTGAAAACCCAACTGGATTCCGGACCTCGAGGGCCGGAGTTGCCCACCCATGGTCTAGACTGAGTTTGCCATCAGAGGGAAACTCTGGATGTCAGAGTTAAATGAAGTGGCGCTAGAAAAGGTTCAAAGAAGAGCAACCAAGATGGTAAAGGGGATGGAACTCCTGTATCGGTAGCATAGACTATTGCTACTCCTTGGGTTTTGGCCAGGTAATAGGGACCTGGATTAGCCATTGTAAGAATGGGATACAGGGCTTGATGGACCATTGGTCTGACCCAGTAAGGCTATTCTTATGTTCTTAATTAGGATCTAGAATCAGAAAATAATAGCAAATATTGAAGAACTAAGGCCAGTACTGGGCAGACTTGCACGGTCTGTGTCTGTATATGGCCGTTTGGTTGAGGATGGGCTGGGGAGGACTTCAATGGCTGGGTTGGTATAGATGGGCTGGAGTGAACTTTGACAGAGATTTCAGTAGTTGGAACCTAAGTACTGTATCAGGCAAAGTTTAGGATTCTTGCCCAGAAATAGCTAAGAGGAGGAAAAAAATCTAAATTGAATCAGGTTGGGTCTTTATCTGCCATCATCTACTATGTTACTATTTAATTGGCATAAATTACTCACATTGCTTACGAGTCAACAATATCAAAGGGCCATGGATTTGATTTACTGCCTTTTTGTGGGTGCGACCAATGTGGGTACTTTTTGTGTCCTTAGTGGGCTCTGTCTCTAAGTCTTGTACCTGGGGCAATGGAGGGTTGAATGATGTTCCCCAATTCTCAGTCCACTGCACTAAACATTTAGCTACTCCTCAGTTTCTCTCTTTTCCTTTTCTAGCACCTGACTCCATTGGGTTTTATTCCTTCTCCCTCTCTCTAGGAATACTTGAGATGCACTATACAAAGACTATGGAATTCGTTTTGCTTTTTAAATCCTTATTACAGTATATTTTATTGTAAACACCTAGTGATGACTTGGTGGTATATCAAGAATTTAATAAACTATAAACTGTTCCCTCCTCCAGGCTCATTGATCCCTGTTGATTCTCAGAATGATGCTCTTACATTGTTCTCAGAAACTGGCTTCTCTTGAGAGGATTCTGATGAAAAGCTTTCCCGATTCTCTGAAAGTAAGTTTTCTCACTTATTTTGCCTCTTTAGTTTACTCACCTTGTTTCTCACTCCTTCATTGCTTGCCCCTCAACATCATTTCTTAACAAAGCTGGGCATTTACTAGGCTGTGTTCACAATAACTTTTCTATAACTATCTCAACACATATAATACCATCATGTATTAACATTACCAAAAGATTGTTCCATATGCCAAGTGCTTCCTATACTAATACCAGCCCCTGGATAATAATTAGGATCATACTATGTTTTCTGTATCCAATCAGAAGAAAGCAAAACAATCAGAATTTCTTCACATAATACCTAAAACACAAATGGGTCAATATTCAAAAGGTTGGTGTACAGTGGTTTACCTAGATAAATTTAAAAAATCCCAATACTAATAGGTAGCAGAGATACTAGAGGTAGCAGGGCATATGTTGTAGCAATATCTAACTAATGGTACTAATTATCTGGATATTTAAACCATCTTTTGATTGTCCTTTGAGGGGAGGGATCAGCCTCCTTTGCCATTATCTAGTAGACTATCCAGAGGAAGATGCTGAGGTAAGTACCATTTTTTGTGAGACATTTCTACGCACTTTCTTCAGGTTATCTGTAGGATGAGTACAATAGATATGGTCCATGTGGAGTTGAGTATAAGAAACAATACGATGTGAAGCTTTGGTTTCCCTAATGTCAATGACACCAACGATGTTATTTATCATAGATTCACTTTGAAATGCTGACGACAGAGTAATAGAAAAATAATGTAAAGTGCAAATGAATTTTTAGTAAAATCTTTTCAGTCACGTTGCACTTGCAAGTGATTCAAAATTAGTAATAATAAATGGTTAAAAATTATAATTTAAAATTCTAGTTGAAATCAACATCTATGTGTAAGAAATGAGTTTGCATAAAGTGCAAAAATAAACATTTAACTTGATGTCTCAAGTTTATCAAGTTTATTATAACATTTGATTAATCGCTTATTCCGAATTCTAAGTGATGTACAAAGTGATAAAGTTACAAAATATAGGAAGACAAACATAAAAGAGATGTACTATAACTACTAATACATTGTAGTAAATAAAATTACAAACATAAACGACAAGTTTCATAACTACTAATACATAATAATAAATTAAAGAATACCTCTCTTCTAGTTTAATTAGAACTATGGGCTAGATTCACTAAGCTCACCAATCATGTTCCGACCACTTTGCGAGCGTTCCCCGACCCGATTCACTAACCTTCTGGCTGATCAACCTCTGATCCAATCCGTACAAGCAAATGAGGGAAATGCCATGCATAAGTAGGAAGCCCTCAATTCACTAAACAGAAGAATGAACACCAATTGGGCTGGCCGATCCAAAATGAAGCGACTGCTGAGAACCAGTCACTCACATCCTTTCCGACTGTCCTGCTCTCTGCCGCCCTGAAATCCCAGCCCTGCAGCCCAGTATCAAAATAAAAAATAAAACACATCTCCCTTGTGCAAAAAGCGCAGTGTGAGCCCGTGGTTTTAACCTGTGGGCTTAAGCGGGACTGCATAGTGTGTTCTGTTCCGTGTTATCTCTAGCATTAGCAACTGAAGGGAATCAAATTTTGGGTGGCTTCTTCTCTCATCTGTATCCCTCTATTATCCTAGAGAGAGTCTGGCTGCAAAGCATGTTCTGTTCCATTCAGGCTACTGGAAATGATTCCTGAAATTCACTCGTGGGGCCAGCGAATGCAGCCAGCCCCCCCCCCCTTTTGTTTTGACCTCAAGCTTGTGCATAGAGCAAGCGCATGCGGGGATCACATCTCCAGGCAGAGGATGGTCTGCACATGCGTCTGGATCGCTCTGCAGCGATCCGTGGGGTCGCTGTGGGGCATGCGTCCGATCACATTAATTTGCATGAGGACTCGTAGTGAATCGGTCGCCCGGCAAGACTTGGCCACGGATCGTTTAGTGAATCTAGGCCTGAGACTCCTTTAACTGCAGCATGAGGATTCTACTACAACATTTTTTTTAACAAAGGTGCCCCTCCCGTGTGCTTGGTTGAGGGAAACGTATTATAGGGTGACTTTACGTGCCTATTACACTTGTACACAGTTGTATTACAGTGGAGGCTCCCTACACCACTGTGTCATAAATGTGGGACGGGGACACACACTTTGGGACATGCCTTTTGGTCCTGCCCCATTATCCAGCGCTTCTGGAGGCGTATAATCTCTTACATGTCAGGGTTAATTGGGAAAGCCTTGCGCAGTACCCCAGCCCACTTTGTTTTGGATTTGCCAGGAGCTTTTGGCCATTTGCCTAGGGGGCGTCGGCTCTGTGTAGGAAGATGAGTTTACTGGCCAGGAAATGTATTCTTCAGTGCTGGATGGTCTCTGACTCTCCGGCGTTTTGGCATTGGCGGAACCAGTTGCATCAGTTGGCCATCTGGAAGGCGCGAGATACCGGAGGGGCTAGGAAGCAAAAGATGTTGTTCTTGAATATCTGGGAGCCATATCTGCAAGCTTTACATCCAAAGGGCCGCAATGCGGTCTTAAGATGGGTGTCCTAATCTGGGCGCTCAGTTAGTTGGGTTGGGAGAGTAATGGTGTGTACTGGGTGGAGAGTACCGTTTTCATCTCCACCATCTCTCGGGAGCGCATTCCAGGCATCCACCACCCTCTCCGTAAAGAAGAATTTCCTTACATTGCTCTTGAGCAGTGGGTTCCCAAACCCTGTCCTGGGGGACCCCCAACCAGTCGGGTTTTCAAGATATCCCTAATGAATATGCATGAGAGAGATTTGCATATAATGGAAGCGACAGGTATGCAAATCTCTCTCATGCATATTCATTAGGGATATCTTGAAAACCCGACTAGCTGGGGGTCCCCCAGGACAGGGTTTGGGAACCACTGCTCTTGAGTCTACCACCCCTCACTCTCAAATTATATCCTCTGGATTTACCATTTTCCTTTTTCTGGAAAAGATTGTGTTCTACATTAATACCTTTCAAGTATTTGAACGTCTGAATCATATCTCCCCTGTTCCTCCTTTCCTCTAAGATATACATATTCAGGGCTTCCAGTTTCTCCTTGTACGTCTTTTGGCGCAAACCTTCTATCATTTTCGTCGCTCTCCTCTAGACCGCTTCAAGCCTTTTTGTGTCCTTCGCCAGATACGGTCTCCAAAACTGAACACAATACTCCAAATGGGGCCTCACCAACAACCTGTACAGGGGCATCAACACCTTCATTCTTCTACTGGTTACGCCTCTCTTTATACAGCCCAGCATCCTTCTGGCAGCAGCCACCGCCTTGTCGCACAGTTTTTTTTGCCTTTAGATCTTCGGACACTATCACCCCAAGGTCCCTCTCCCCATCCATGCATATCAGCCTCTCACTTCCCAGCATATTCGGCTCCTTCCGATTATTAATCCAACAACCGAAGTGAGGCTTACCAGCCTGTAGTTTCCCATTTCATCCCTGTGACCAATTCCGCTCTCTTCCAATCCCCAGGAGCCACTCCCATCTCCAGAGATTTGTTGAACAAGTCTTTAATAGGACCCGCCAGAACCTCTCTGAGCTCCTTCAGTATCCTGGGATGGATCCCATCCAGTGCCATCGCCACTTTGTCCACCTTCAGTTTTTCAAGTTGTTCATAAACACTTTCCTCTGTGAACGGCGCAGAATCTACTCCATTTTCTAGTGTAACTTTGCCAGACAATGTCGGTCCTTCTCCAGTTTTTTCTTCCGTGAACACAGAACAGAAGTATTTAACACATTTGCTTTTTCTTCATCACTCTCCACATATCGGTTCCTAGTATCTTTTAGTTTAGAAATTCCATTTTTCATCTTCCTCCTTTCACTGATATATCTGAAAAAAATTTTGTCTCCCTTTTTTTTACATTTTTAGCCATTTGCTCTTCCACCTGTGCTTTCGCCAGACGTATCTCCCTCTTGACTTTCTTCAGTTTCACCTGGTAGTCCTTTCTGTACTCTTCTTCTTGGGGTTTTTTTATATTTCAGGAACCCCCAACTCTTTTGCCTTTATTTTCTCCGCCACTAGTTTGGAGAACCATGTCGATTTTCTTTTTGTTTTAATCCAGTGCCTAAGTTTTGATATTTGGGTGTGTAAATTGACCCCAGGCTTACATTTTCTCATCATATATCTCAGTATCACATAAGCTGTGCACATTACGAAATGTTTTGGAGTTTGCTTCATTACATACAGCAACACACACTCTTCTGATTTCTAAACTGAACTTTTGTGATGTTATGCAAGGCAACATACATCCCAAATCAAACGTCTTCAAACCTTACATATCTAGGTAGGGGAAATGATTTTATTTCCAATTTAGTGATTAAAATGTGTCAGTTTTGAGAATTTATATTTGCTGTCTATATTTTGCACTGTTCAGGAAGAAATACATCTGCTTCTATTTCTCTGGGGTTGTAGTGTATGCAGAGTCTTGCATCTTAGGGTTTCATTTGTATATACAGTGGAACCTCGGTTTGTGAGTAACCCGGTTTGCGAGTGTTTTGCAAGACGAACAAAACACTTAGCAAACTTTTGTCTCGCAAACCGAGCATGTTTCGCTACACGAGTACCTCCCCCCTGCTCTAACCGGCATCGCACCCCCACCTCACATGAACGCCCCCCCCCCCGCGAGAACCGCATCGCACCCCCGTGCTGAAAGCTGCATCCGCCCGCCCTTCCTCCCAAACATGTTCCTTACCCCATCTGCCGTTTGTGCCACTGAAAGAAATCTCCCGCCTCTTGCCTGGGCTGGGCCTTGAGCATCTACGCATGCTCAAGGCCTTCTGGCTCTCGTTCTCTCCGAGATCTCACCTTACCTAGCCTCATCTCCTGGCTCAACTCTCTCTCTCTGGCTTGCACTGCTTAAGCTGCCTTGCCCAAGCCTACTTGGGAGAGGCAGAGGCTTCAGCTCTCTCTGGGCTTTCTCCTGCTCTGCAATCAACCTAAGCAGGTGTGCATTTAAAGGGGCAGTGCCTGTTTCCTAAGCTGTGTACTAACAGTGTTTGGCTTAGGTTTAAAAGTGTTTTTATTCCCATAGAGTTCTAAATCCTCCCAGGGCTCCTGCTTTTGGGAAACCTCCCCAGAATCAGAGTCTTGGTCAATGTAAGGATCAGAGTTGCTGCACTGGTCAGCTGTCCTCAGTTTCAGGGTTATGTTTCTCTGCTTTCTATCTGGAACAAGGCTAGCCATAGTGCTGGGCTTATTATAGTGTTTATATATGAAAAATAAATGGAAAAATGGTATTACAATTAGAACTATTATGGAAGCAAGGTCTGGAGTGGAGCTTTTGGGCACCCCCAAATAAAAAGAGCTCCACTATCTATGCTTTTAAGTATTAAATATTTGTATCATATCTCCCCTGTCCTTCCTTTCCTCTACAGTATACATCCACTAATCAACATCTTCTTACAATTCCCTTCTTGAAAGTTATAAATACGAGGCGAAACAAAATCTTTTTGGTAACAGCCACCCAACAATGGAATCACTTACCTATCCATCTAAGAGAGGAGATTTAAAGGTGCTCTGAAAGGCTTCCTTTGGAAATTAATTTAAATCTTGAACAATAGATTTACATTGCTCTCTAACATGACATTGTTAGCTACCCCTAAGAATAAACCTTTTTGGTTACCTGCAACCCCATCCCTAATGTTTTTTCCATTGCTCATTCTTTTCTTTTACCCTACCTTCCAGTTTGTGATGTTTAAAGTCTATTATATGTTTCTATTAGTGTATTTTTATTGATGTACATCGCTTTGAAAATTTTATATTAGCATTTTATCAAATTTTAAATAAAACTTAAAAACTTGGATATTCAGGTCTTCCAGTCTCATCTTGTACATCTTTTGGCGCTGTATTTTGAAACCAGTCAAAAGAATAAAAATGTTTCCATTGAAAAACTCCTATGTAAAGGAGCAATATTGGATGTAGAGGCCATGCCATATGTCTGCAAATAGAATACCTCCATCAAAGGAAAACTGATTTCTGTCAGCACTACGTTTCTTTATGAAATTAGAAATTTACATTTAAACAATATAAGTTGATACTAATGAATCATAAAGAAATAGAAACAGAACTCTTAGACCACCATGCGTAAGGGAACCAATAAGGGAAATTAAAAAAAAGAACCAGCAAGTACTCTCATATACAAAGACAGAACAAGAGTCCCCATGAAGAAAACATTGCTTCAAAGGTTACTTTGCCCCCAAAGACATACAACACACAGACACGAGGAGGCGAATCTTAAGATATCAGGCTGTGAGGTTGATGTTTGGTTTTGTTTCTTGCAGGTTTATGGCACACTCTACCACATTAACCGTGGAAATCCCTTCAATCTAGAAGTGGTGGTGGATTCCTGGCCACAGTTCCACACCGTAATCACCAGGCCTCACGAAAGTGTAATCATCTTTGCACTGTTTTTCATGATGCATGCAGATTGTTTCTCCTCGCTTCACTTGCTCTTTCCTAGTACAGCCAGAGTTGTGGGGGTACATAAGATATAGGAGCCAAATTCTGAAAATGTTTGGGGTGCTGAACTCATTACAAATTTCCCCTCACCCAGTTAAAAAAAAAAAAAGAGAGGAAAAACAAAATACATCCGATAGTAAATGACCAGCCTGTATCTAAATGTGAAAAACAAGGCAGGCAATGTGGACAAAGTGAATGCTAGGGTTCTGTCACTCTCTCCTCCCCCTGGCAGCTTGTCAACTTCATTCTCTCTCTTTTTCTCTTCCCCCATTCAGGCCATCCATAGCACTTTTCTCCAACCAGTCTCCCTTTTCCCTCGGCCCATCTACACCAGTCTTTTCCCCCAATTTCTTCTTCATTGCTTCTCCTTCTCCTCTTTCCCCCCTCCCTACTCCCTTTGCACTTTTTAATTTTTTTCCCCCTGATCTACTCTTTAAATCTCTTAAGCCTGTTCTGCTACTCATTTCCTCTTGACTCAGCTTTCTATGTCCCTACACTCCCCAGCAAGCTCCAATACACTTTCCCTAGCCAGGTGCTATTCAGTGTAGGTTTTTCTCATCCATCCCTTTACTGTTTCCCACTTCTCACTCTCCTCTACAGGTGAGAATTCCATATTGGTAGGTTTAACTCATCTTCAGTTTGTGACTCCATATTAATCACAGGTTTGGATCATTATCTTGCTCTACTCTCCCTGCCTCCAGGCACCTTCCTGTTTTCTGGGACTGCTTCCGCATCTCCTTTTGCACTGCAGTCAAGGTTGGGAGCAGATGAGATAGGGAGGATGAGTGTTATCTACAGGGAAAACACGCTCCAGGGATTCAAGACAAGGTTGGACAAGTTCCTGCTGAACCAGAACGAACGCAGGTAGGGCTGGTCTCGGTTAGGGCACAGGTCTCCGACCTGGGGGCCGCCGCGTGAGCGGACTGCTGGGCGCGATGGACCACTGGTCTGACCCAGCAGCGGCAATTCTTATGTTCTTAAATAGGGAATGGGAAAAATGAAAGATAGGTTTAGGAGGAAAGATACAGTAAGAAGCACAGTCTTGGCCATGTTCAGTTGTAAATGGTGGAGAGACATTCAGGCAGCAATGTTGGACAGGCAAGATGAGACTTGGGCCTGGATTCCTGTTGAAATTTCTGATGTAGAGAGATAGATCTGGGAGTCGTCAGCACAGAGGTGATACTGAAAACCATGGGAAAAGAGCAGAGCACCAACATAACATAACTTTATTCTTCTATACTACCAATAATCAACGACTTCGAGGCGGTTTACACACAAGAGAAACTGGACAATCAGCGAAGTACAAAGTATTGAGAATAAAAGTACATGTTATCTAAAATATCGACAGTATAAAATTATTGTTAAAAATAAATGGGAATAGGGAATAGATGGAAAAAAGAAGAGGTTCCAAAACAGAACCTTGATGTACATTGGGACAGCAGTGGAGGAGGATCTATCACTTTATACTAAAAGTGAGATGAGAGAGATAAGAAAAGCAGGAACAGGTCATTGAAAGTCAAAATGGAGGTGAACAGCACGATCAAGTAGCTTGGATAAGAAAGGGAGGAAGGAGATGGGGCGATAGTTGGAAGAACAGGAAGATTCCAGTGAGAGTTTTTGATTCAAGGAAGCAATAAATAATGGGTTTTCTTTGGAGCCCATAAAATATAAGTAGTGGGGAGTATGTTGGGTAAACTTTTTAGCTGAACATTGACTTCCATGTAGTAGCTCGTTTCAGAATATGTGTACTTGCAGTAGAGGGGAAAAGGAGCATGGCATGAGAAAGCAGTAAGCAGAAAGGTGTGCTCAGATTCCTTCCCACTGGTTGGACCCTCTTGGTTTCTTCTTTCTAAGGTTTCCCTCTCATGAAAGCAGTGAGCAAGATCAGTGCACTGGTATTGAAGATCTAATGAGTAAGAAATAGGGCTCTGTGAGAGTGAGAAAGCACCCAGTAAGTGTGACTTGACATCTCTGATATGCATTGTGGGTATCCTGAAAACCAGAATGGCTAGTGTGTCCTGAGGACTGGATTGAACACCACTATTCTAAAGAAATCAGCTGAGGAAAAAGAAGATTCCTTGCATTAATGATTGCCACATACTCATCTTCAATTCTTTAGTTTAGTCACTAGAGAGCAGCAAAGCAGCTTAAACACATCGGGGCCGAGATTCAAAATAATTTAACCATCCTGAAACTGCTCCTGGCCAGTTAAATTGCCCCCTCAGGGCTAACAGCTAATTTTCAGCAGTACTTAACTGGCTACCACTCAACTGAAAACACACTATTCGGGGGTCATTTTGGGGATGGAATCAGTGACGTTGTGAGGGAAGCAGTCACCTGGGCGGAGGCACCCTCCTCCCCGTTGTGTGTGCATGTCTTCCCTTCTCCCGTATCTCGTTAACTCTTTGACAGAGCAAGCAGTATCTCCAACCTGCTACCCGTGCCAGTCTTGGCTCTCCTTCTGATGTCACTTCTTGGTCCTGCTACCCAGAAGTAACTTCAGAGGTTGGAGATGCAGCTCTCACTGGCCTCTGCTCCCTTCTGACGTCACTTCTTGATCAAGGGACCAAGTCGTGATGTCAGAAGGGAGACAAGGTCGGAGCGAGCAGCACGTTGGCAAATATTTCAAGAGGTACGCAGGGGGGTGGGGACAGGTGCTCAAGGTGCAGGGGACGCTCAAGTGATGGGGAAGAGCAGGGGGGTCAAGGTGCAGTGATGCCAGGAACCACCATCCCAGATGCCAACCTCCCTAGCCATGACACTGGCAGTAGATATTCAGTCAGAAGTGATGAGTAATTTTTTTTGCTACCACCAGTGTTATTTCCAGATATTTAATGCTGGGCCATGACCAGGCACAAGTATTGAATATGCAGGTTTATGAAGCCGACATAGGACTGACTTTTATGTGGTCTTAAACGTAAGTGGTTAAGTGCTAAAGCACAGTTACTTACCGTAACAGGTGTTATCCAGGGACAGCAGGCAGATATTCTTAACACATGGGTGACGTCACCGACGGAGCCCTCGGTACGGACCTTTTTAACTAGAAGTTTCTAGTTGGCCGCACCGCGCGTGCGCGAGTGCCTTCCCGCCCGACGGAGGAGTGCGTGGTCCCCAGTTAGTATAAGCCAGCTAAGAAGCCAACCCGGGGAGGTGGGTGGGACGTAAGAATATCTGCCTGCTGTCCCTGGATAACACCTGTTACGGTAAGTAACTGTGCTTTATCCCAGGACAAGCAGGCAGCATATTCTTAACACATGGGTGACCTCCAAGCTAACAAAGAGGGAGGTGGGATGGTTGGCCATTAGGAAAATAAATTCTGTAACACAGCTTGGCCGAAGAGCCCATCCCGTCTGGAGAACGCATCCAGACAGTAGTGAGTAGTGAACGTGTGAACTGAGGACCAAGTGGCCGCCTTGCAGATTTCCTCGATGGGCGTGGAACGGAGGAAAGCAACAGAAGCAGCCATAGCTCGGACTCTGTGGGCCGTGACAGTTCCTTCCAGTGAGAGACCGGCCCGAGCATAACAGAAGGCAATACAGGCAGCAAGCCAATTTGAAAGGGTCCGTTTGGAGACAGGACGACCCAAACGGTTGGGATCGAAAGATACAAAGAGCTGAGGAGATGATCGGTGAGCTCTGGTACGGTCAAGATAGTAAGCAAGGGCACGCTTACAATCCAGTGTGTGCAACGCCTGTTCCCCAGGATGCGAGTGAGGCTTAGGGAAAAAGACGGGAAGCACAATGGACTGGTTAAGGTGAAAAGCAGAGACCACCTTGGGAAGGAATTTAGGGTGGGTACGCAGAACAACCTTGTCATGGTGAAAAACCGTGAAAGGTGGGTCGGCAACCAGTGCATGCAGTTCGCTAACCCTCCTGGCAGAGGTGATGGCAATTAGGAAAAGCACTTTCCAGGTAAGAAGTCTGAGCGAAGTTGTGGCAAGAGGCTCAAACGGAGGTTTCATGAGTGCTGAGAGGACCACATTCAGGTCCCAGACGACAGGAGGAGGCTTGAGAGGCGGCTTGATGTTGAAGAGCCCTCTCATAAATCTGGAAACCAGAGGATGAGCCGTGAGGGGTTTTCCGAGAATAGGCTCATGAAACGCAGTGATGGCACTGAGGTGGACTCTGATTGAGGTGGTTTTGAGGCCAGCATTGGACAGTGAGAGCAAATATTCCAAGACAGTTTCCACCGCTAAGGAGGTAGGTTCCTGATGATGCCGGAGACACCACGAGGAGAATCTGGTCCACTTCTGATGGTAACATTGGAGAGTGGCCGGTTTCCTGGATGCGTCCAAAATGAGGCGGACCGGGTGAGATAGATTCTCCGGAGAGGTCAGCCCGAGAGAAACCAAGCTGTCAGGTGGAGGGAAGACAGATTGGGATGCAGTAGAGACTGATGCTGCTGTGTAAGCAGAGTAGGAAACACAGGAAGAGGAATGGGCTCCCTGGAGCTGAGTTGAAGCAGGAGGGAGAACCAGTGCTGACGAGGCCACCGAGGGGCGATGAGAATCATGGTGGCGTTGTCCTTGCGGAGTTTGGACAAGGTCCGCAACATCAGAGGAAGTGGAGGGAAGGCATAGAGGAACCGATCCCTCCAGTCGAGCAGGAATGCATCCGGAGCCAGACGGTGAGGAGAGAAGAGTCTGGAACAGAATTGGGGCAGCTGATGGTTGTGAGGAGCTGCAAAGAGGTCCACCTGCGGAGTGCCCCATCGAGCAAAGATGGAGAGCAGAGTCGGAGGGTCCAACGTCCACTCGTGAGGTTGAAGGATGCGGCTGAGATTGTCGGCCAGAGAGTTCTGTTCGCCCTGGATATAGACCGCCCTGAGAAAGAGATTGCGGTCCGTGGCCCAGGTCCAGATGCGCAGAGCCTCCAAACAAAGGGGGCGAGATCCGGTGCCGCCTTGCTTGTTTATGTAGTACATGGCGACTTGATTGTCTGTGCACAGGAGGAGGACCTGAGGGCAGAGAAGATGTTGGAAAGCCTTGAGGGCGTAGAACATGGCTCTGAGTTCCAGGAAGTTTATGTGATGACGACGCTCCTGTGGGGTCCAAAGTCCCTGGGTGCGTAGATCCCCTAGGTGAGCTCCCCATGCGTAGGGGGACGCATCGGTGGTGATGATCATAGAGTGGGGGGGCAGATGAAAAAGAAGACCCCTGGAAAGATTTGAGGAGTTCAACCACCATTGGAGAGATTGCTGAAGAGATGATGTCACAGAGATGGGATGAGAAAGAAGATCTGTAGTCTGTGACCATTGGTTGGCGAGAGTCCACTGAGGTGTACGAAGGTGGAGGCGTGCCAGGGGAAGGACATGCACTGTCGAGGCCATGTGACCCAGGAGGACCATCATCTGTCGAGCAGGAATGGAGGGATGCCTGAGTACCTGACGGCAGAGGTGGAGCAGGGTCTGCTGACGATCGGAGGGGAGAAAGGCCCTCATCAGCGTGGTGTCCAGAACTGCTCCAATGAATTGAAGTCGCTGGGTGGGAAGCAGATGCGACTTGGGGTAGTTGATCTCGAACCCCAGGAGGTGGAGGAGAGAGATGGTGTGATGAGTAGCTTGTAGCACGAGTTGAGATGAGGGTGCTTTCACCAACCAATCGTCCAAGTAGGGGAACACCTGGAGGTTGTGAGACCTGAGGAAGGCCGCCACCACTATCAGGCATTTGGTGAAGACTCTGGGGGAGGAAGCGAGGCCAAACGGTAGCACTTTGTACTGATAGTGGTGGTGTAGCACCTGGAACCGCAGGTAGCGGCGAGAGTTCTGATGGATGGAGAGTGTAGGCCTCTTTGAGGTCCAGGGAACATAGCCAGTCGTGTTGAGAAAGTAGAGGGTAAAGTGTGGTAAGGGAGAGCATTCTGAACTTTTCCTTGACCAGACACTTGTTGAGGTCCCTGAGATCGAGAATGGGACGGAGGTCTCCCGTCTTTTTGGGTACTAGGAAGTAGCGGGAGTAGAATCCCTGACCCCTTTGATCTGGAGGTACTTCTTCGATGGCATTGAGAAGGAGGAGGGATTGAACCTCCCTCAGGAGGAGGGGGGTTTGAGATGAGTGGGAAGCAGACTCTACGGGAAGGTTGTCCGGTGGAAGAGTCTGAAAGTTGAGAGAGTAGCCGTGGCGGATGATGTTGAGGACCCACTGGTCCGACGTGATGACTTCCCAACGGCTTGAGAAAATGGTGAGACGACCCCCGATAGGCTGTGGAAGAGGCAGCGAGGGTGGATGACTGGCTATGCCCTGGAGAGAAGAGTCAAAAGGGCTGAGATTGTTTAGCAGGCTGAGAAGGCTTGGAGGGTTGAGTGGCCTGAGACCGAGCCTGGGCATGGTGCTGCTGTTGACGAGGTCGCCGAGATTGTTGGGGAGGCGGATTGAGTGGCCTGGCTGAGAACCTCCGCTGGTAAGATGATTGAGGACGATAGGGTCGAGCAGGCGGAGCCTTCTTTTTCGGCTTGATCAGGGTGTCCCACCTGGTCTCGTGGGCCGAGAGTTTCTGGGTGGTGGAATCCAGGGACTCTCCAAAGAGTTCATCCCCGAGACAGGGGGCGTTGGCCAAACGATCCTGGTGGTTAATGTCCAGGTCGGAGACTCTGAGCCAGGCTAAGCGACGCATGGCTACGGCCATGGCAGAGGCCCGAGAGGTGAGCTCAAAGGAGTCGTATATTGAGCGGCCCATATATTTTCGCATCTGGAGAAGACCAGAGATGTGTTGTTGGAATAGCGGGACCTTGCGCTCAGGAAGGTACTTCTGGAGGGCAGACAGTTGTTGGACCAAATGTTTCAGATAGAAAGAAAAATGGAAGGAATAGTTGTTTGCCCTGTTGGCAAGCATGGCATTCTGGTAAAGCCTCTTGCCAAACTTGTCCATAGTCTTACCTTCTCTGCCAGGAGGGGTAGAGGCATAGACACTGGAGCCCTGAGTCTTTTTTAAGGTGGATTCCACCAGAAGGGACTCATGGGGCAATTGAGATTTGTCGAATCCAGGAATGGGAATGACACGGTAAAGGTTGTCCAGTTTACGGGGGGCTCCCGGTACCGTGAGGGGATTTTCCAAGTTTTTGTAGAACGTTTCCCGTAGGATGTCATGCACGGGAAGCTTGAGGAACTCCTTAGGAGGTTGCTCAAAGTCTAAAGCCTCTAGAAAGGCTTGAGACTTTTTTGAGTCAGATTCCAGAGGAAGGGACAGGGCAGCAGACATTTCTCTCAGAAATTTAGAAAATGAGGACTGCTCTGGTTTAGAGGTGGCATCGGGTGCCGATGGTTCCTCATCAGATGAGGAGGGATCCTCCTCGGTACCGAGAGGAGTTTCCTCCCATAAGTCAGGGTCCCTGACTTCTGGTGCATGTCGAGACACCGGGGTGGAGGGCGCGGTATGGCGAGTTTTGGACAAAGACTTTCCAGAGCGCACCGAAACGGTACCAGGGGAGGACGACCGGCGTCTATCTCGGTCCCGAGAAGAATGCCGTACCGCCTGGTGCCGAGGGGGATCCAATGTGGTCTGAGAATGAACCACCGGATCGCCCTGAAGTTGTTGGGCCGAAAGGATCGGCATGGATGTGTTCACCGGTACCGAAGGGGTGGACACCGGGGGCTCGGTGCGGGGCTCGGGCCGGTCTGGTACCGGAAGGAGCGGTGCCAGGATAGTGGGCAACAGTTGTTCAAGTTGTTTCTTCAACTGTTCTTGGAGTTGAGCCTTTAAGATGGCCGAGATACGGTCATCTAGGGGTGGCATCGGAACCGCTTTCTTTTTCTTCGGTTCCTTAGATGCCGCTCCACGCCCCGGCGATGAGGAGGCCGATGACGAGGCACTCACCGAGATCGGGGCGGAGCGTTTGCGGGACCGGTGCGATGCCGGTAGGGACGGTGTCGCCACCGTAGCTGGAGGGCGCTCGAGGGAAGAGGAAGGCTTCTTAGCCGGCTTACCTGGCGCCAGCGACGCCGATGCGGGGTCGGTCGGTGTCGAGGTCGACGGTGCCGATTTTTGAGGTACCGCCGTGGAAGGTGAGGAGTCCATCGCCGACTCGGTGCCGAAGAGAAGAGTTTGTTGAATTCTTCGGTTTTTAAGAGTTCTCTTTTGAAGAGTGGCACAGCGGGTGCAGGAGTCCGCCCGATGCTCCGGACCCAGACACTGCAAGCACCAATTGTGTGGGTCAGTTATGGAGATCGGGCGTGCACACCGCTGGCACTTCTTAAAACCGACCTGCGGGGGCATGAAGGGGAAGATAGCCTCCGCAAAATCGAAGCCCGAGGCCTGTATACTGGCAACAGGCCCCGCCGGGGCAAAAACGAAAGAAAAAAGGGAAAAAGCAAAGTTTTTTGTTTTTTTTTTTTGCAAATCAAAGAAAAAATAAACCCGAAGGTAAAGAAGGAAAAAATAAGGAAAAAAGCGCGAGCGGGAAGGCAAAAAAGTGGTTTCAACGGCCGTTGAAAAAACACACGCGTCTTCTTCGCTCCGCGGAAACGAAGAAACTGGGGACCACGCACTCCTCCGTCGGGCGGGAAGGCACTCGCGCACGCGCGGTGCGGCCAACTAGAAACTTCTAGTTAAAAAGGTCCGTACCGAGGGCTCCGTCGGTGACGTCACCCATGTGTTAAGAATATGCTGCCTGCTTGTCCTGGGATAAATATTGGCACTTAACCACATACTGTAAGTGCTGACTCCTATCCTGGACTGTCCACAACAGTCGGCTTTGAGTTTAGTGGTCTGTGATGGTGTTCACCAGCAACTACAGCTTGAATGCTGCTGAATAAATGCACAAACTATTTAACCATCTAGGACACAGTTCTTCAACCGCTGGTCCGCGGACCGGTACCGCGCAGGACCGGCAAGATCAGCATCGGAAGCGTGCGCTGGGCCGGAGAGATCTTGGGGAGCCTCCGACAGTGGCTTTCTCCCCTCTCTGCAGCTCTCCTTTACTTCCCAGCACAGCGATTCACGAAGGCAGCCTCGGGGCTTTTGCTGAGTCGCGGCTGCCTCTGATGATGCAACTTCCTCTTTCCTCAGAGGCGGCGCGACCCAACAAAGGACCCGAGGCTGCCTTCATGAATCGCTGCGCTGGGAAGTAAGAAGAGCTGCTGGGAGGGGAGAAAACCACTATCAGTCTGGGAAGCTGTTACTGGAAAGGGAGAAGGAGAGATGCTTCTGGGAGGGGAGGAGGGAAAGGAATCTGGGAAGCTGCTGGGCCAGGAAAAAAAAGGGACAGCTGCTACTGGAGAGGGAGAAAAAGGAGAGATGCTTCTGGGAGGGGAGGAGGGAAAAGAATCTGGGAAGCTGCTGGGCAAGATAAAAAAAGGGACAGCTGCTACTGGAGAGGGAGAAGAAGAAGGAGAGATGCTTCTGGGAGGGGAGGAGGGAAAGGAATCTGGGAAGCTGCTGGGCAAGGAAAAAAGGGACAGCTGCTACTGGAGAGGGAGAAGGAGAAGGAGAGATGCTTCTGGGAGGGGAGGAGGGAAAGGAATCTGGGAAGCTGCTGGGCTAGGAAAAAAAGGGACAGCTGCTACTGGAGAGGGAGAAGGAGACGGAGAGATGCTTCTGGGAGGGGAGGAGGGAAAGGAATCTGGGAAGCTGCTGGGCAAGATAAAAAAGGGACAGCTGCTACTGTACAGGGAGAAGAAGAAGGAGAGATGCTTCTGGGAGGGGAGGAGGGAAAGGAATCTGGGAAGCTGCTGGGCAAGGAAAAAAAAGGGACAGCTGCTACTGGATAGGGAGAAGGAGAGATGCTTCTGGGAGGGGAGGAGGGAAAGGAATCTGGGAAGCTGCTGGGCTAGGAAAAAAGGGACAGCTGCTACTGGAGAGGGAGAAGGAGATGGAGAGATGCTTCTGGGAGGGGAGGAGGGAAAGGAATCTGGGAAGCTGCTGGGCAAGATAAAAAAGGGACAGCTGCTACTGTACAGGGAGAAGAAGAAGGAGAGATGCTTCTGGGAGGGGAGGAGGGAAAGGAATCTGGGAAGCTGCTGGGCAAGGAAAAAAAGGGACAGCTGCTACTGGAGAGGGAGAAGGGAAAGGAATCTGGGAAGCTGCTGGGCAAGGAAAAAAAAGGGACAGCTGCTATTGGAGAGGGAGACGGAGAGATGCTGCTGGGCGGGGAGGAAGGGAAGAGAGTTACTGCTGGACAGGAGGAGGAGGGAAGGGAGAATGAAAAAAGGAAGGAAACAGCTGGCAGAGAGATTAGAGGAGGGGAAGGGGAGACACAGGCATGAGAAAGTAGAGAGATTGATGATAGGAAGGGGTCAGCAGAAAAATAAGCAGAGGGACAACGATGATAGATCTGGTGTAGGAGAGATAAAAATGAAGAGAGCAGTGAAGCTGGAATGAATCATGTAAATAGGAGAGAGGGGCACAAGCTGGATGGAAAGGGGAGAGGGACATAGAAAGAAGACAGATACCATATGGAAGGGGGAGAGGACAGACAGTGGATGGAAGGGGCAGATGCTGGATTGAAGAGACAGAGAGGGCATACGCTGGAAGGAAGAGAGTGAAAAAAAGATTGAAAGCAGAAACCAGAAACGACAAAAGGTAGAAAAAAATAATTTTATTTCTATTTTGTGATTAGAATATATCAGATTTGAAATATATATCCTGCTAGAGCTGGTGTTAGACATAACTGGGGACTGCAAAACCCAGGCAGTGCTTCTTTAGCTTTCAGCTGGCTTAGGGCGCTCTCTGACCAGGGGGCAGTTGCCCTAGTTGCACTCCCCTAAAACTATTCCTGTCATGTGTTACTTCAGTATTTTGTTAGCATGATATTTCTGTGTAGCATTCTGTAATAATTTGGCTTGTTCAGTTTTCTTGATAGTAGAGGGGATATATGTGAAGGGGAGGGGAGACAGGGGTTTTGTTGATCCTTGCTCTGAATTATTTGTATTTATAAAATGACAATTCTACAGAATATTGTTTCTTTTTATACTTTAATAAAATACATTCAATATAAAATCATAACTGAGGCTTGTGTGGATGGGATCAGATGATTTGTGGGGACCGAGCTCACGGAGATGGGGCGGAAACGGGATTTTTAAATTTTAGTCCTAGTAGTTTGCCGGTCCACAAAATAATTCTTTTTTTTCTGCCGGTCCACGGGTGTAAAAAGGTTGAAGAACACTGATCTAGGAGGTACTTCTGGCTTGTTAAATAACTTTTGAATATCAGCCCCTTTGCCTTTTATAAGATGCTCCCACCTACGCATTTTCAATAATAAAAGTAGAAATCTGTGAAAAGTAAAGAAGGGACAAAGCACATGTAAATCTCTGTTGCTTCTATTACAACCTTTACCTCAGGAAATGAAAGATGACCTGGATAATTACACAAATAGTTACTTCCTGTTCACCAAAGAACCAGAAAATCTGCGAGAAATGCTGGCAAACACAGATGCCATTAACTGGAAGCAAGTCCTGCAGATACAAGGTGAGGAAGGAACATCTGTAACCACTGTCTGTTTCTATAGAGGCAAGACGTGAGATGGAGAAGGCAACGAGTTAAGGGATCCCTGTTTCTGTACAGATACTGGGTGTGAGGAGAGGGAGAGAAGTGGGATCTGTGCTTACTTGATATCTCTGTGATCTAAGACATCAACACGGTTTTAAGCATCTCAAATTTCATTTAAAAATGACAAAAGATGGTTGGTGGTATATAAAACCTTTTAACTAAATAAATGGATAGTACTGGGGAGCAGAGCTGAAAGTGAGTCAAAATGTCATGGGTCAACAATATTGGATGTAAATTTATCTGTAACAGTTTGAAATTTTAATATAACGCTGAAAATAATGGTTTTTTTTCTTCCAATTTCATTGTACTGAAATGTAATAAAACAAAACAGCTGCAGAAAATATATAGGCCTACTTGCTTATCTCTAGGATGATGGACTCATCAATTATGTTTAATTCTACGTTTATATGTTATGACATGCATGTGACTGTCGTAATGTCACATTGTTATAGGTATTCTAACATTAGCTGTGTAAGAATAATGGAATATCAATCAAGATGTCTAAAAACAACTGTAGACTTATCAACTGAAACTGCGTCTGAAGCTGGGAGAAAGCACTGCAGGTCTTGGGTCAAAGGCATGATGGGTCACAAAAGATGATCCACTGTCATCTCTGCTGGGGAGAGTTGCCAGGAGGGGAGGAATTAAGGGAGGGAGTGCGCCCAGGAAGAAATCTGACTATAGAATATATTTATGAGAAGAGAGAGGAGCCACAACAGAATATAAACCATAGATACCGAGCTAACATCTGGGAAGGAAAGATTGTGTTTTAGAAGATCCCCAACTTCACCAGATCCTAAAAAACCCACAAACTTAACATTGTGCCTAATATCTAGGATTGTCCCTGCCCTGTCCATTCTCCCATGGCCATATACCCTCCTGAGTTACATGCTATAAAATGTAGGTGCACGTTTTATAGAATAGGGTGCAGGGCAGATCTGTGCACAAATCCCGATGACTGCCAATTCATACCAATTATTCATTATTAATCTGGGATCCACATCCAACTTTGTTCAAACTATGAAGAATCCGGAGGTAACTGGGCAATTCCATAACCTAGATACCTACATCTGCATGCATGCTAGACACATAAATGTTTAGCATACTGGCATTTAGAAATATAGAAAAATGAAGGTAGATAAAGATCATATAGCCCATCTAGTCTGCCTAGCCATGCCTCTCCTTTAGAGATCCAGCTTTCTTGAATTCTGCTGCATGACTCATCTTCTACCAACCTCGTTGCTCTTATATCACTTCTCTGGCTCCTTATCTACCATCGCATACAGTCTGTTTAGATTGTAAGCTCTTTCAAGCAGGGACTGTTTTCTTATTATTTATGACTCTGTGCAGTGCTGCAGAAGTAATTTTTCTTCTCTACTGGTAAAGCATACCACAAATTCACCACTACTACTATTTATTATTTCTATACATAGCACTGTACATTAACATACAAGAGACAGTCCTGCTTAAGAGAGCTTACAATCTAATTATGACAGACAAACAGGCCAAAAAGGGTGAATCTATACATATTGCTCAGGTAGGGAATTACAAAGGTAGATAGGATAGGGGACTAAAGAGAGAATGACAAACAAATACGGGTACTTTACAAGTGAGTTGGTCCTCTGATAATACTTGGCCTGGGAGGTTTCCTTTGCGTTGGGATCAATATTTGTAGGAGGTTTGTAGGTGGAGTTGGCACGCATGTGATTAAGTGACAATATTCAGCACTTAACTGCCTAAGTTTAGCAGTTAAATTGGACCATATAAAACTCAGCCCTATATCTAAGGGATAGCTGATCCAAAAATCTGAATATTCAGTGCTGGTGCCCTGACGTGGTCTGGCATTGAATATCCTGGAATAACGCTTGAGGTGGCTAAAAGACTGCTCACTGCTGCCAGGTTTTGAGTCTGATTTCAAGAAAATGTGTGACAGGCATGTGGAGATGGTAGCTGGTAAAGGTAGGTAGACTGAATGGCTATTTGGCCTTTATATGCCATCATGTTGGTCTGGGAGGGCAGTTGGGAAGAGAAAAGGAAGCTGTGTATACTATGAGGTTGGAATATCAGGGTCTAGTTTGCAATTCACATAATTTCATTTATGATATTATAAAAGCTTAAAATGACCTGAGAAGATTGAACAGCTTGGCTTTCTCGTGTATATTAAGACTTTTTTATTTTTATTAAGACTTTTTTTTTTTTATTAAGACTTTTTTTCTTAGATATTATACCTTATAAATTTAGGTATTATTTCCTAACTAGTCAGATATTTTTTAAGGGTTCAAGAAATCTGTGTTTATCAGTGTTTTTACTATTGCTGGGTAACTTTACAATTAGAATCAAATATGTGCTTTAGTGTCATTAAGGAGGGAATTTATCAAAGGGTGTCACCATATCAGTACATGCTAAATGCTAAAGATGCCCTATTCCTATTCCCCTCTAAATAGCAATTCTACAAGAGAGCATCTATGTTTATGTGGTTAAATGGAAGGAGACAGAGGGTAGTAGTAGATCAGTGGTCTCAAACTCACAGCCAAATACTATTTTGAGGCCCTCGGTATGTTTATCATAATCACAAAAGTAAAATAAAACAGTTTCTTGATCATGTGTCTCTTTAGCTATAAATTACAATACAGTGAAACCTTGGTTTGCGAGCATAATTCGTTCCAGAAGCATACTTGTAATCCAAAGCACTCGTATATCAAAGCGAATTTCCCCATAAGAAATAATGGAAACTCAGACGATTTTTTCCAAAACCCAAAACTTTAATACAAAATACTATACGTATTTGTTTTGCAACACCTTAATCATTTAGAACAGTCACCACACTCCTGCAGCGTCAGAGAGAGAAGAACCATCGGCTCAGTTGTGATGTGTGTATACTGTATGTACTCGTATTGCAAGACATTGCTTGTATATCAAGTTAAAATTTAATAAAATGTTTTGCTTGTCTTGCAAAGCAAGTTACTTGCAATCCAAGGTTTTACTGTATTATTAAAACTTAGCCAAAAGGAAAGATTTATAAACTATAAAGGAGTTTTACCTCATGTAAAATAGTCATTTCTTTAATAAGACATTAACTATTCTTTCTGAGGCCCTCCAAGAACCTACAAATCCAAAATGTGGCCCTGCGAAGGCTTTGAGTTTAAGACCACTGTTGTCGATGGAGTTCAATCCAAGGAAAAGGATGTTATTAGAGGGATTGGTCCTTGGGCTGGCACTTTTTAAGATTTGCCTCATTTTGCACACTACCATAAGAACATACCGTGTCAGACCAATGGTCCATCGAGCCCAGTATCCTGTCCTCATGGTTATAAGTACTTAGCAAATTCTAATAGTCCAGATAGCAGAGGGTATGGCTGGCATGAAGAGGGATCTAACAAAGCTTGAAGAATGGTGCAGAAATTGACAACTAAGATTCAGTGCCAAAAAAATGCAGGGTTATGTACTTTATTTATTTTATTTGGTTAGTTTTACTCCCCAACGAGCCTAGAAAAGGTATCAAGGTTGATAAACATAAAGCATAGCCACCAAATTATGAATTTACATTTGTACAGTAATGTTAGATATACAGAGTCAAATTTATCATACAATTTGGTCTTTAAGTTAACATGCAGTTATTTCCATCTTCAGTTAACAACCAGAGTGGATCTAGTTGAAAGATTCCATGGGAGAAGTACAGTATATGCGGTAGGACTTGGGGATGATCATATCTGACAAACTTAAGGTAGTCAAACAGGTAGAAAAGGCAGCGGCCAAAGCCAGAAGGATGCTCGGAGGAACAGTCAGCAGAAAAAAAAAAGAGGTGAAAGCACCCTTGTCTCTGGTAAGGCCTCATTTGGAATACTGTGTGCAATTCTGGAGACCACAGCTTGAAAAAGATATAAATAAGTATATAGGGACTTATAGACATCAATATTTATATATATCCCATCATTTAAGTTTATTACTTGATTTATTGTTTTATCTCCCCCTTCAGAGTTGTTTTCAGCTTTGGATCCTGACAGTATGGTGCTGCCCATCCTAAAGTATAAGATTATGCTGACATCTAGAGGCTGAGAGAGGAAAGCACTGAATGAAAACGTTCTGAGAAGAGGTAGAAAAAGCACAGAGGTTCCTCGGTTGAGGGGAGTAAGAGATATTGTGGCCCCTGAGACAGGCCTTGTGATGAAACACGGATCCTGTGTTGGGTCCTATTATCTTATCTCATTGGTCTTTAGTGGACAATACGTCTTCAAATAAAAACTTATTAGATCCTTGAGTTACCTCTTTATTACATGGAAGGCCCTGGTTCATATGTACTCTGATGTCTACTCAGGAAGAGAGACAGGAGAGAGGGAATATGATAGAGACATTTAAGTATATCTATGGTATTAAAATACAAGAGGTGAGCCTATTGTAAATGAAGGAAAACAATGGAAGGAGAGGGTATAGGATCAATTAAAAGATTATAGGCTCAGGAGTAAACTAGAAACATGATGGCAGATAGAAGCCAAATGGCCCATCCAGTCTGCCCATCCGCAGTAACCATTATCTCTTACTCTCTCTAAGAGATCCCATGTTACTATCCCAGGCTTTCTTGAAATCAGACACAGTCTGTCGCCACCACCTCTACCAGGAGACTGTTCCACGCATCTACCACCCTTTCTGTAAAAACATATTTCCTTAGATTACTCCCAAGCCAATCACCTCTTAACTTCATCCTATGCCCTCTCATTCCACAGCTTCCTTTCAAATGAAAGAGACTTGACTCATGTGCATTTACATTATGTTGTTATTTAAACGTCTCTATCATATCTCCCCTCTCCCGCCTTTCCTCCAAAGTGTAAAGATTGAGATCTTTAAGTCTGTCCCCATACGCCTTATTACAAAGACCACATTTTAGTAGCCTTCCTCTGGACTGACTCCATCCTTTTTATATCTTTTGGAAGGTGCGGCCTCCAGAATTGTATACAATATTCCAAATGAGGTATCACCAGTCTTATACAGAGGCATTAATACCTTCTTTTTCCTACTAGCTACTTCTTTAAGCTATCCATATTGTATGGGCTCTTGTGTAATTAATAATTGCCTTGAACCTTTTTAGGCATAAAGCAATCCACAAATCTCAGATTAGATTAGATATCAAGTAGGAAAATTCTATTACCTATGAACCAGAAACCATTTGTAAAACGTTTTATCTACATAGTTAATTTGCTTTTATTTTTTTTCCTTTTATGAGTCATTCACGAATACCATCTTAGCAGTTTACAAAAAGCACAGATACTTACCGTAACAGTTGTTATCCAGGGACAGCAGGTACCTATTCTCACATATGGGTGACGTCATCCATGGATGTGGACAGCCTCGCAAGCAGACTTACTTGTAGAAACTCAGAAGTTTCAAGTCAGCCGCACCGCGCATGCGTGAGTGCCTGTGTCTTCCCGTCCAGCGCTGGGTGAGTTTCCTCAGTTCAGATAGCTAGCAGAGAAGCCAACCAGGGGAGGTGGGTGGGTTATGAGAATACTTGCCTGCTGTTCCCGGATAACAACTGTTACGGTAAGTAACTGTGCTTTATCCCAGGACAAGCAGGCAGCCTATTCTCACATATGGGTGACTTCCAAGCTAACCAGAATGGGATGGTGGGAGTGTTGGCAATTTAGGAGAATAAATTTTGTAATACTGTTTGGCCAAACTGCCCATCCCGTCTGGAGAAAGTATCCAGACAATAGTGAGAAGTGAAGGTATGAACCAAAGACCAAGTAGCAGCCTTGCAAATTTCCTCAATAGGTGTGGATCTGAGGAAAGCCACTGAAGCTGACATTGCTCTGACTTTGTGGGCTGTGACTCAACTCTGTAGTTGTAATCCAGCCTGGGCATAGCAGAAAGAGATACAAGCAGCCATCCAGTTGGATATGGTACGCTTAGAGATTGGATGTCCCAACTTGTTAGGATTGAAGGAGACAAACAATTGAGGAGCAGTTCTGTGTGGTTTGGTGCGTTCCAAGTAGAAGACCAAAGCATGCTTTCAGTCCAGAGTATGAAGAGCTGATTCTCCAGGATGAGAATGAGGCTTTGGAAAGAACAATGGATTGGTTGAGATGAAATTCTGAAACCACTTTAGGTAAGAATTTAGGATGAGTACGGAGGACCACCTTGTCATGATGTAAAACTGTGAAAGGTGGATCAGCAACTAATGCTTGCAGCTCACTGACTCTTCGAGCAGATGTGAAGCATAGAAATATAGAGTATGACGGCAGAAACAGGCCGACGGCCCATCAAGTCTGCCCACTCAAGAACCCTCCCTCCTCAAAAAAACCATCTTTTAAGCATTCCTCTGGAGCGATCCCACCTGACGGTCCCATCGTCCCTTGAAGTCGAGCGTTGTACTGGCCTCAACTATCTGGCGTGGAAGACCATTCCATTTATCAATTACCCTTTTGGTGAAGAAGTATTTCCTGGTGTCCCCATTAAATCTTCCCCCCCCCCCCCTGAGTTTTAACGGGTGCCCTCTTGTCGTGTGGGACCCGTAAGATAAAAGATTTCTTCTTCCACTTCAATGCGGCCCATGATGTATTTCTATCATGTCTCCCCTTTCTCTGCGCTCTTTGAGAGAATATAAGCGTAGCCTGTTCAGACGTTCTTCGTATGGGAGATTTTTGAGTCCCGAGACCATCCTAGTGGCCATTCACTGAATCGACCCATTCTCTTCACATCCTTTTGACAATGTGGCCTCCAAAACTGAACACAGTACTCCAGGTGAGGTCTCACCATGGATCTGTATAATGGTAGTATAACTTCAGGCTTTCGGCTGATAAAGCTTCTTCTAATGCATCCCAGCATTTGTTTAGCCTTTGCTGAAGCTTTCTCCACCCGATTGGCAACTTTCATATCTTCCCGGATGATTACTCCTAAGTCCCGTTCTGCTGCAATTCTTGTTAGGTTTTCACCATTCAGGGTGTACGTTCTGCATTTCCGCTACCAAGGTGCATTACCTTACATTTCTTGGCATTAAAATTAAGCTGCTAAATACTGGACCACTGTTCTAGTAAAAGCAGGTCCTGTTCCATCGTGTCGGGCATGGTGGCGCCGTCAGGTTCTGCTGCGCCGCCCACAACGCTGCATAGTTTAGCGTCATCAGCGAATAATGTAATTTTGCCTCGAGGCAGATCCCTTACAAAGATATTGAATAATATCGGGCCCAAGACCGAGCCCTGCGGTACACCACTGGTCACTTCCGCCGTTTTTGAGGAAGTACCGTTTACCATCACCCTTTGAAGTCTGCCGCTAAGCCAGTCTTCTACCCATGTCGTTAGTATTTCTCCAAGGCCCATCGTATTTATCTTGTTCAATAACCTCCGGTCTGTGACACTATCAAAAGCCTTACTGAAGTCCAAATGCACGATGTCCGGGGACTCTCCCTTATCCAGTTTTTTTGTTACCCAATCAAAGAAATTTATCAGATTGGATTGACAAGACTTTCCCTTTGTAAAGCCATGCTGTTGGGGTTCCCTTAGTCTTTCGTCATCCAGAAACGTGTTCAGTCTGTTTTTGATCAACGTTTGGCAGTTTTCCAGTCCAAGGCAATGAGAAAACCTACTTTCCAAGTGAGATACTTAAGATTAGCCTGAGACATTGGTTCAAATGGAGGCTTCATCAATTGAGCAAGAACAACATTGAGATCCCAAACCACTGGAGGCGGTTTGAGAGGAGGTTTGACATTGAAAAATCCTTTCATGAATCTGGAAACCACCGGATGAGCAGAGAGGGGTTTCCGTTCAATAGGCTGATGAAAAGCAGCAATTGCATTGAGATGGACTTGGATCGATGTAAACTTGAAACCAGAGGTGGATAAGTGCAAAAGGTAATCTAAAACAGAAGATAAGGAGGAATCTTGAGGCTCCTTATCGTGAGAGATGCATCATGTAGCAAATCTAGTCCATTTTTGGTGGTAGCATTGTCTAGTGGCAGGCTTTCTAGAAGCCTCTAAAATGTCTCTTACAGGTTGAGAAAACTGAAGAGGAGTTATGTTGAGAGGTACCAAACTGTCAGGTGTAGAGACTGCAGGTTGGGATGAAGTAGAGATCCTTAACTCTGTGTAAGCAAAGACAGAAAAACTGGTAGAAGGTATGGTTCCCTGCTGCTGAGTTGAAGTAGAAGGGAGTACCAAGGTTGTCTCAGCCACCGAGGAGCTGTCAGAATCATGGTGGCATGATCGTTCTTCAACTTGACAAGAGTCTTGAGAATGAGAGGGAACGGAGGGAATGCATATAGAAAAAGGTTCGTCCATTCCAGTAGGAAAGCATCTGCCTTGAGGTGATGAGGAGAATATATCCTGGAGCAGAACTGAGGCAGTTTGTGGTTGTGGGGAGATCAGACTCCCTGCGCTGAGGATTGAAGGCAGTGAGCCCCCCATCCCAACAGACTGGCATCTGTGGTAACTATAATCCATTCCAGAGTCGCTAGGGCATGCCTTTGAACAGATTGAGATCGCTGAGCCACCAATTCATGCTGAGCAATGCTTGAGGAGTCCATTGTAGACGAGTGTAATCCTGAGATACTTGGGACCACCGGGAGAGAAATGATTGCTGCGGTGGTCTCATGTGAAAGCGCGCCCAAGGCACCACTTCCAGCGTTGCCACCATTGATCCTAGAACTTGTACTCGGTCTGGGCGACTGTAGAAGTAGGCGAATTTGAGACTGTAACTTCTCTCCCCAGTCTTTGAGTAGAAACATGTTTCCCACCTTTGTGTCGAACAGCACCCTCAGATGGCATGGCTCGAAACTGATAGTGCTAGCAAAGGATGGCAAAGCGAAGATACCTCTGATGCGGTAGCCATATGGGAATGTGTAGGTAAACTTTCTTGAGGTCGAGTGCCGTAAGGAATTCCCCTGGTTGAACAGCCGCTATAACCATCTGGAAATGCCTGACCTGTAGAAATTGATTGACCCTTTTGAGATCCAAAACTGGTCTGATCGAACCCCCCTTTTTTGGCACTACGAAGTAAATGGAATATTTTCCTTGTCCCCTTTCTTCCTGAGAAACTGGAATTACGGCCTCAATCTCCAAAAGAACTTGAAGGGTGGACTGTACTGATGCTCTCTTGGCTGCCCCTGTACAAGGGGATACCAAGAAAGAATCTGTGATGGGAGAGGAAAATTCTAATTTGTAACCTTCTCAAATAATGTCCAATGCCCACTCCGCCAGAAATGAAGACAGCTGACCCCCTATGGTCACGACGGAGGGAGCCGACATCCCATCAGTGGGAATTAGGTAAAGCTGGGGTTTGGGATGGTTGAGCAGTTTGGGGTTTTGTAGGATGAAAGGGATTCTTCTGAGGAAACCTAGGCCTAGAATTATAGGAAGAACTGTAAGATGACGTAAAGGACAACTTTCCAAGCCTATATCTCTTAACATCCCTGAAGCGATTTCTGGCAGACAAAGCCTTCAAAGGCGCTTTAGGTTTATCTTCCGGTAACCTCAGTGTTTTGGTATCACCAAAATCTTTTACCAATTTTTCTAAATCGTCTCCAAACGACCTATAAAAGGAAGCCACACAAGTCTAAGTTTGGAAGCAGCATCTGCCGCCCAGTGATGTAGCCACAATGATCTTCGAGAGACAACAGAAAGAGACATTTTTTTGTGGAAAGAAGAAAAATAGAGGACCAGGAATAAACCTTAATCCACTGGGGAGAAGGGTGGAGTAGGGACCTGGGGGGGGGGGCCAGGTGTAACTCCCAAAGTTGGCACCGCTCAGCCAAACACCCCTATCTACCTGAAAAGAAAATTCTCAACAGAAGAAATAATATTCCAGCCAGAATTCAGGAGCTAGTTGAAAAATGACCATCACCTGCTGGGAGATAGAGAATACTGAAGATACAGGGAGCGTGCCAACCAATAGGAACACCTGTTAATCAGTTCTCTATCTCCACCTGCTGGTAGATGTGTGCTATTCCATTAGTCTCTGGATTCATCTTCTGCTGTTGCTGAGGAAATAGCTATTGTACTGTAGGACAGAAGAGGTAGAATTGATCTTAAGCAGAATGAAAACATTATTTAGTGGCGAATTCAATCTAGGAAAGTATATCTTAAGGATCTCATGTTATAATGCTATCTTCTGATTAGTGAGGTAACTCTATAAATCTCATTATTTTATATATTTATCCAAATAATTTACTAGACCACTTTCAGGGCACAGAAACAAGCAGAGCAGTTTGCGATATAGATACTGTTGTCTAACTGCAATGTCTAGGATGCCCAATAGATACTGTAACCACTGGGTTCTCACAGAACGGCAAGCAGCACCCCAAGTGGCCACAGGCAAAACTACTGGTCTAGGCACGCTACTCAAAATGGGGTTAGCCCTGCAGGGTCAAAAAAAGATTTAAACAAAATAAAGAGTGCAAAACACCAAGTTCTGTTGTAAGGAAAGTTTCCAACACATGCTTTTTTTGTCAAGATGTGCCAAATCCCTCCAGTTAACTTCTAAAGAGGTTTTTTTTTTAAATTCTCAAAGTTCTTTCCACTAGCCTGCCTAATGCAGGTTCCAGATAAGTTCAACTTCCCAAAGTCATGACAGTCAAAACATTTAAGCATTCATTAAAAACAAAACAAAACACAGAAGCTTCTAGCTACTAACAAGCAGGGCTGGGGCTGGGGTTCTTGTCACAAGTTTGCCTTTCAAAAGCTTCTCAAAATGCTTTCAAAATTCCCACCCAAGATAGTGGCAAACCTCTCCCTACTATAGTGGCAAAGATTAGCTTCCTACTAGCTAAGCCAAGAAGAAAACATAGAAACATAGAAAGATGACGGCAGATAAGGGCTACAGCCCATCAAATCTGCCCACACTATTGACCCTCCCTTTTAAGTCTAATGACCCCTTAAGTATAATTGTAATTATACTGCCACTCTACTGACCCGTTCTTTCAAGTCTATACCCTAGTGACCCTATCCCTTGGCATGACCCTCGTAGGGATCCCACATAGGTATCCCATCTATTCTTGAAGTCTGGGATGCTGCGTGCCTCAATCACCTGCACTGGAAGCTTGTTCCAATGCTCAATCACTCTCTCCGTGAATAAGTACTTCCTGGCGTCTCCACGAAACTTCCCTCCCCTGAGTTTGAGCGGATGACCTCTTGTGGTCAAGGGTCCCTTCAGAAGAAAGATATCATCTTCCACCTCGACCCGTCCCGTGATGTACTTAAATGTCTCAATCATGTCTCCCCTCTCCCTACGCTCTTCGAGAGTGTAGAGCTGCAATTTGCCAGCTAGTGCCCAACCTCCACAAAGAGTCCAAAAACAAACAGCTGGAGTTTTTAAACACAGAGTACTTAACTTGAATACCAAAACAGTACAGTTTAGTCAGTAAGTGAGCAGATAAAATATCACCACAAAAAAAACAGCAAATGCAGCAAAACACAGTCATTTCAAAAACAATGTCCCAAACTCAGCACTGCATTCAATAGTGCTTGGCAGCTAGACTCAAGTGCATTAACTCGGGTTCCTGGAACAGCTCTCCTGGAATCAACTCCTCCTACAACTCCATTGGTTCCTCCTGGGTTAGTGCTGCAAATTCTGTAGAGGAACCAGCTTCCTCAAGTTCAAGTTTCAAGTTTATTAGGATTTTATATTTCCATAGGGTCTAACGTATTGCCCTGACGAGCTGGGAAACTGTTCCTTGGTGAGAGGCTTGTTCCTCCTCCCTATCCTCTCCAACAGCCTAGTCAAATCTGTAAGCTTTTCGTGAGCAGAGTTATGCCCTAACCTGCCTGAGCTTGCACTAGCTTGAGGCTCTCTTGGGCTTCCCCGGTGGCTGTTAGGGAATCAGCATGGCTTCCTATAAACAAGACCAGATTTAAAACCTATGTTTCTATGTGTGTTTAAAGGAGTGCAGTGACTGGGGAAGGTTTCCATATCCTCCCATTCTGGGTCTGACCCATCTTCAGGCTCAAGCTGTTCTATCTGGAACTGTGGTTTAGCCTGAGAGGACCGCTTTCTGGGTTTACTTCCAACTTTCCTATACAATTTCACCGGGCCTATGGCAGTCACAATACCAAATTCTCTTTCCTCACCATGTATGTCCTTGATAACCTCTTGTTTATAATCAGTATTTGCTGTGTCTTTCTAGGATTCCAATCAAGTGTGGATAAAGTGCTGAAGGAGATCTCTACATACAAGATGGTCAAGATAAATACAGCTAAAAATATTCTGCTTCTCAAAGAAAAGACTATAGACCCACTAGAAACAGCGAAAGAACACACTGCCCCTCATCTACATGGGAAGTATGTGATTTTAACATCGGTAGTGCTATTTTGCAATAGGTAGATGCTGAAGATCTGAGACAATACCTGCAATAATTATATTACATAAATGTAATATTAAATATCCCCCACCCTCCATTCCTTCCCCGCCTTCCCTGCCATGCGCATGCCCTTTCTCTTCTCCCATAGCCTCTTTAACTTTCCTGGCACAAGCATCATCACCAACTTGCTACCCATATCGCCTCTCTCTCTGACATCACTTCCTAGGTGCGGGACCCAGAAGTGATGTCAGAGGGAGAGTCAACGCTGGGACGAGAAAGAAAATAAAAAAGAATGCCACCCCTTGCCTGATATTCAGCTTTTGAGCTGTTCTAAATTCACCTGTTAATTGCCAGAGCCCACATAAGTCCCAGCTCCTTCCCAGGACTGTCCCTGACCAACCCACTTTTTTTGATCCAGCCAGAGCCAATATTCAGAGGCACTTACCCGGCTTCTGCTGCTTTATAACGGTGTTTAGATGCTGATTGATGATTTAAATCCCTCTATCAGACCCAGAGTACTAAGATTTATCTTTTCTGAAATTCTTTGGTAAGTCCAGTCAGAATAAGTGTCCTGCATTTGTCCATAGCACTTTCTTGAATAAACTTGTCCACTCACTTATCAGTAATAAAACTGTCTTCTATAATCATCTTGTTCAGCACAGGGAAGTCTCACTTGTTGTTTTCTGTGTTTTGCAGAGATGGTCAGATCTTTCAAATTACTCCCTTGAAGGAGATCCATGCAGATCAAGTAAACCAGGGCTGGGGATTTGGAGGGAATGAGCGCAGTCTGCGTTACATCCAGCGCTGCATCCGCCACTTCCCTAGCTTCAGTGCTGTGAATTCAAATGGGAAGCCTGTCTGCTGGACTGTCACAACACAGTCTGCAGAGTATAGGATGGGATATACTCTACCTGAGTTCCGCAATATTGGGATTTTCAGCCGCTTGCTTTCAGTGGTCACCAAGCCTCCTTTCCTTATCCTTCCAGAAGCAATAGTCTTCTCTCATGTGGCAGAGGGCAACGAGGCTTCAAAACGTGCTTCAATTGTAGGCGGCTATCAAATTGCTCCTTGCCACTGGTGGTATCAGTGGACCTGCCATCCAATCAGAAGTCCACTCTAATCTTGCATTACTACTACTCCTACTTATCACTTATATAGTGCTGAAAGGCATATACAACACTGTACATTTTGACATTTATAGACAGTCCCTGCTCGGAAGAGCTTACAATCTAACTTGAAATCTAATCAGTAGCCTTATATTCCACTATTTTCAATTTAGATTCAGAGCGGATTACAACAAGAACCATCCTACATTAAGGGGAGCACATAAACTTAAAAATTATTGCACAAAAAGATAAAATATGGAGAATAACATGTAATAAAAAATAGGTCTTTAAAACTTTATGAAAAATAATATACAAATCCAGGCTTATTTCTAAAGGAAGACTGTTCCACGTCTGAATTGCCTGATAAGAAAACAATCATACCAATTTCAATTACGCTAAAAAAAACAGTTGGAATCTCTTCCACATTGCCGTTTAAATCTACAGTTGCTCTGTGTAGTAATAAAACATAAAAGAGATGTTAATTGTTTTGGAGCGTTACTATATAAAGTCTTATGTACTAGGCATCCCATGTCTTCAATGCTTCCATATTTCTCCTTTCATTCATTGTCTCTGCTAGCATAGTTTCCATTTTCAGTCTCCATTATTTAGCTTTTAGGATGGCAATATAATTAGGATATTATTGTCTGCAAACTCAGCACTAAATCTTCACTCAAACCCCCTAAAATAAATAGCAATTACTATCCAAATGATTCTACATAACTGGAAATCTGCAGACCTATTGAACATCACATTCTGGTGGAACACAGTCCTCCTGATACATTTATATGAAGCCAAAGCAGCGAAATTCTCCAATAGACAAAATATAGTTAATAAAATCTGGGCTCCCATAGAGAATTTCTCTTAAATGCCAATGACATTTCCACTATGATTTCTGGAAACTTATATTATATGCTTTGATTTATTACGATTAGAAGATTCTCTACTATTCACATTAATTTGGGAATATCCCTCTTAAACACTACATTATCCTCACTTAGTGGAGATGGCGCGGTATACAAACCTAAGGTTTAGTTTAGTTTAGTTTAGTTTAGTGGTTGAACTTTGTACATTCTTTTCCTCCCTCTCCAGATTTCCTCTTGACTCCTTTGGAGTTGCCTTGTATGACTACACATTTCATATTATATGTATGTTTTTTGAAAACATTATTTGTTCAATTATGTTCTCATATATTGGCATCTGCCATATTGTTTTATCTTTTATGTTCTATTTGACTAAAAAATTTCAATACAAATATTTGAAATTTAAAAAACACAAAAAAACAACAATTATTGTTATACATTTTGAAAATCAAATCAGGTAGAAGAGAATCGGTGTACTATGCTATGTGGCTACCTCTCAATTATCTCACTTACAATTTATCAAATAGTAGAAGGATCATTTATTCATTTATTTTAAACTTTTTATATACCATTTACAAAAAAATAAACAGTTTACATCAGGGGTGCCCACACTTTTTGGGCTTGCGAGCTACTTTTAAAAAGACCAAGTCAAAATGATCTACCAACAATAAAATTTAAAAAAAAACCCAAAAAACACAAAGCACACTGAAAGGCAGAGAAAATGTTAATTATCATTCATATTCCGGGGGGGGGGGGTTTCCAAAGAGGTCAAGGCAAAGAGGTGACTCTATGTAATGTCACCTCAGTAACAACCATACAAAAATAAACAAATATACCCCCTCCCTTTTTACGAAACCGCTGAATGCCCTGTGCTGCTCTTGACTCTCATAGACTCCCTACACTAAAAAACGCTATTACGGTTTAGTAAAAGGGAGCCATAGTGCAAAATATAGACAGCAGATATAAATTCTCAAAACAGACACATTTTGATCACTAAATTGAAATTAAATCATTTTTCCTACCTTTGTTGTCTGGTGATTTCATGAGTCTCTGGTTGCACTTTCTTCTTCTGACTATGCTTCCAATATTTCTTCCCTTCTTTCAGCCTCCTGTATGCTTCCTCTCCTCCAGACCTCATTCTCTCCCCCAACTTTTTCTTTCTTTCTTCCTGCCCCCTTCTTTCTTTCTGTCTCTCCATGCTCTCTTTCTTTCTGTCTCCCTGCCTTCCCCCTTTCTTTCTTTCTTTCTCCCTGCCCTCCCTCAAGCCACTGGGTTTGCCGCCACCGCCACTATCAGAGAACAGGCCTCCAAGCCACTAGGTTTGCCGCCACCGCCATCGGGGAACAGGCCCCCAAGCCATTGCCACCCCAAGCTCTCCCTGCAGAAGCGTCGTACTGACCAGCATTCCGCTCCCCAACATCAATTCTGACGTCGGAGAGGAAGTTCCGGGCCAGCCAGGCAACAATTGGCTGGCCCAGAACTTCCTCTCCGACGTCAGAATTGACGTTGGAGAGAGGAATGCTGGTTGGTCTGACGCTTCTGCGGGGAAAGCTTGGGGCGGCAGTGGGAATCCTAGAAAGACACAGCAAATACTGATTATAAACAAGAGGTTATCAAGAACATATATGGTGAGGAAAGAGAATTTGGTATTGTGTCAGGGGGAGGAAGGCTGATCGGTCCAATAAATTGGAACGGCAACACGAGTCTATCATGGAGCCCGGGATGGGTTCCGCGATCAACTCATATTGTTTTCCCGATCGACGTATTGGGCACCCCTGGTTTACATCAATTAAAACATACATAAGATAAAAATTAACCATATCATAAGATCTACATAATTAAACAATTTTTTCTCAAATTGTCAGCTAATAAATTGCAAGAATACAATAGCAAACATGGTTAAACAGATTCTTTTCTTCACATGCCAACTAATAATATCACAAAAATGCAGTAACAAACTGCTGAGTTTCTAACTGTTTCTTAAATTGAAACCGGTTTACACACCATTGCAATTTTAACACCAGCAATACAGAAAGTCATTGCTTTAGTGTCTAAATAATTTGCCTGCGCTACTGGAATTAATAGGTTTGGATTTTCAAATTGTAAAGATCTATTAGACTTATAGAGTGCCACAACTTGTCAAAAGTTCTATGGTGTTTGATGGTAAATAGTCTGATGGCACTGAATTGGAAGCCAAGAAAAGGCCTCAACAACAAGAGAAGAACACACAACCAAAGAGTCATAAGGATAAGATGTCAAGTATTCAGCCAAGGGTGTATAGTCAAAAAAAATCACTTTATTTGTAGATATCACGAAGGCTCAGACTCCAAAGTAATAATTACAATATATTTTTTAAAAACAAAGTACCGTAACTTGTTATAAAATGAAAAGTAAAAATCAATAAGAAGCAATAAAACACACTATGGAGAACAATTAAAAACAAATAAAACCAATTAAAAGCCATTCGATAAAGCTAAAAATCAAATAGATGATCCGATAAGAAATTAAACTAAACAATAATATATCAAGCAATTCTGTTAAAATATATCATATAGAAAGATGTAACTACATAAATAGGACCAAAGGACATATTAGTATCCAGCTAAAAATTAATTACCGTAAATGTTCTGAAAACTAGTACATTACAATTGGAAACATGTATAGAAACGTAAGAAATTGTGGTAAGTATGAGAAGTAATAAATGCAACATGACTTAAAGCAATTAAAAACAATTAAAAGTCATGGACATAAACATGTGAACAAGTATTAAATAAAACTTAAAATCCAAATAAATTATCTGACAAAATGTTAAACAAAGCAGTAATAACTTGAACAGTTAGATTAAAAATGTGTCTTGTAAAAAGATATTGTAACATGAATGAGACCAATCTAGCTGGACGTTTAATCCATTCAACCTTAGATTAGATTAACACATTACAAAGTCATAGTGTGTTCAAGAGGCATAATTCAAAAAAGGAAACTTGTGTACTTAGGTGAACAACTTAATACAAACAAAGGAAACAAAATGCATGAGCAAATGCAATCAAATAAGTAAATAAAGGTAAAAAGAAAGGCTATCTGTACATTAATAATCAGAAGAAATATGGAATAAAATTATATCAATCAATTAGATGTATCAACATAGTTAATTAAAGCCAGAAAAAGTAGCAACATCCAGCTAGAGATTGATTAATTATTCACGAGATTTGTAAAATAACGAATTGGATTTGAGAGGCAGTTTGGAAAGCCTACGAAAACGGGAATTATCAGATTTTTGTTGTTGTTTTTTTACTTTATAACATTTTTATTGAAGGAATCAAATACATATACAATAATGTTACAAAAAGATATTCATTACAATTAAATTCATAATAAAACATTTGCATACGTATTTTATCATTCCTCCAAAATATATTTTAATATATCTAAACTATTTTTCCCTATATCCCCCCTTATTACTTTATATATAAAATCATCATTCCTATTTCCCTCCCTATCCTAGAATGAAAGATGACATAAAATACCAAATACATTTAAAAAAAAACAAACAACAAAAACATTTACTTAAATTTAATATAAAGTATTAAGAATCATACTTCTTGCTTTTGAGGATAATTTTTGTATATAAGGATCCCAGGTTTTTAAAAATAAACGTGTTCTTTTAGGAAATTGACCTCAAAAACCTCAAACAAAATTAAACGATGGAATTGATTCCTCCAATACCAATAATTTGGAGGATCTTTTTGTAACCAATATTGTAATATGCATTTATGACCGATCATACATGCTTTTTGAAAAAGAATACATCTTTCCTGTCCAAAAACCCCACAAGCTCTCCTTTTGGAGATTCAACCAAGTATCCTGATGATGCAATTGCACAGCAAGGGGAAATTGATTTTCTAAACATGAGACAACTGCAGAAAATCACTTCTTAATCATAATAACAACGTTTGAGGAAAAGAAACTGTAAAAAAGTACTTCTTAAGCAGAGATGGACCAAGATTCAGCGCGACTAGGAAGAGCAAAGGCCACGGAGAAGGCTCTGAAAAAGCAAGCGCAAAGTATTAGCGTAGGGAGCACTTGCGCTCATTTACTGCTCTTTCTCGCTCTCCCCCCACACACCGCGGGGCTCGAACAGTGCGCGAGACGCGCCTCTTCCTCCATCCACGAAATGGGAAGTTGCGTCACGAGGGGGGAGGAAGGAAACCGTTAGCGGCGCGCGCGCGCTGTTCGAGCCCCGCGGCACGTGAGGGCACGAAGGAGGCGGGAAGCCGGCGGCGGCGCGTGCGCACCGTTCGAGCCCCGCGGCACGTGAGGGCAGGAAGGAGGCGGGAAACTGTCAGCGGCGCGCGCGCACCGTTCAAGCATGTGGTAAATCTGGTTACAGGCTTAGGCAGCTGCGGGTGAGAGCGAGCAGTAAATAAGTGGAAGCCGGCAGGCCTGGGGATGAAAGGGCAGTCTGGAAGAACAAGAAAGATGTTGGAGCAGGGGATGAGAGGGAGGGAGAGAAGGGGAAAGGTTGGGCAGGGGGAGAGTGAAAGAAAAAGGACAGGGAGATGCTGGGCTACAAGAAAGGAGGGAGGGAAAGACCAAGGAGACAAATGAGAGGAAGATAGCAGTACCGAAGTAGAAATGTGGTAGTGAGGAGTAGATGAAAGACAGAAGGAAGTCAAAAGAAGGAAAGGGTGGAATTTGAGTGGATGAAAAAAACAAATGAGACAGGTAGAGTGAGGGAATGAAACAAGGCAGGAGAGAATAGGGGGACCCAGACATGTTCTCTCTTAAGAGGACTATCTGGGTGCATGGACGGACTTTCCAAAACCCAGTGGTTGGTCTGGCTTTTGGAAAGCCCCAAGCTCCTGACCACATCTGGAGGGCCTCTGAGCATCCATGCAAGCTCAGCGACCATCCAGATGTGGCCCAGAGGTCAGAAAACGGGCTAGAGGCAGAATGGGGCAGGGGCCATCCACGTCCAGGTTTCTCCAGACAAAAATCTGGTAGCCCTAGGAGAAAAAGACTTATGGACAGCAACTACTGGACAGGGACTTATCAGAAGACAGGAATGAAGAAGAGACAAAATGGGACCAGGATGTTGGAAAAATAAAATATCCAGACAACAAAGGTAGAAGAAAGTGGTTTTTTTAAAATTTATTACCTGAAATATGTTAGATTTGTGCATCACAGAACTTTATATTATAGCCAGTGACATATCAGACAGCTGATGGAGGAGTGAGGGATGAGGGTAAGCAGTAGCCCTGAGCCCAAAGTGGGGTGGGAACTACATTTTCTTCCTGTCCTCTCTCATGGCCCCTGCCCAAATGCAAATAAATACCTAAGCTGGTGGGGATCCCAAAGCCCTGCCACCTGAAGACCTCTTCCTCCAGTTCAACGGCCAGAGCTCTTCAAGCTCTGCAGCTGATGGCAGCTCAGGGACTATTCTTATGTTCTTATATTCACTATAGAGCATGGAGATTTCTGGCTGCTAGACTGGAGGTGGTCTTTAACTGGCACAACATGGGGATGGCTCTGCACCCAGGACCCCTGTCTGTTCAGTACTAAAAGATGTGCATATTTGGTTTTATTTCTCCATTGTTGTGATACTGGCAGGAGTATAATTTCTTGCAGTTCCAAGTTCTGTTTCTATTTGTGATCTCTTGTTCTCGGTTTTGTAAAGGTCTGGTTGGGTTGTGTTTTGAAGAAGTCATTTAAAGTTGTATTATTGGTGGTAATAGCAGCAGGTGGGGAGGGGGGAGGAGTTGCAGGGAGGAGAAGGAATCAAGGACCCCTCCTTAATTTCTGTCCTGGGCCCCAGCATGTCTGAAACTGACCCTGGTAAAACCACACACTTACTTGTAAGAAAAAAACAGTATGGTAACTAGTGTCCAAAGCTGGCCTGCAGATCACTGGTAGAGAAAGTGCATTGAAAACGAGGCGTTTAAAAAAGTCAATGAGATGACATCATTCTATAAAAAATGAACTTTATGTAGAGAACACTGAGTGCAAGGACAGTAAGACGGATTAAGGGTGGTGAAGCTGGAAATAAAGAATCTCGAGGAGGCCACGAGGTGCATGCTACATCAAGCAGTGAAATCTGAAATATGGAAAGATGTGATATATTAGAATCAACTAAATAGGATAAACCTGAGAGTATGGAATGAACAAATGAAAACTAAAATTTTGGCTCATTTAAATAGACGCTACATTGATTATGATGTTAAAGGAACAGAAAATGAGGGAAAGGAATGAGATTCAGTCAAAATAGGTACTGGAAGGACACTGTGATTAATGAGAGGCAATAACTGCTAAGTGTAAATAGAAAAACTGAATAAAGGAAAAAATTTAGTAATATTTATTATGATAAGAAAATAATCAAAAAAAGACAGTGTAATCTATATCTGAATTGAGGCCATTAGGGTGTTCACTTTGAAATTCAAAAATAGTTTTTTGCTCTTCTTGTAATAAAATAAGGTCTGCATCTCCTCCTCTTGGTCTAGGATGTATAATCCTATATATGAAAAACTTAACATTAGAGGAGGCATGATTGCTGTTGTTCCAGTGTTCAACTAAGGGGGCAGATAGAATATTTCTATTAATACAGCTGTGGTTTTCTATGATTCTGGTGTGGATCATGCGTTTTGTTTTTCCAACGTAAAGGAGATTGCAAGGACAGATTACATATATAACATTTATTGAATTGGAATGGTATTGTAAACGGTATTCCTTCTTTATATGTGATGCACAAATCTAGTAGTTTCTATACTGTGTTTACACACACTGCAGTGTCTTTAAGCCTTTATGGCATATCTACAAATAAAGTGATTTTTTAAACTCTACACCCTTGACTGAATACTTGACATCTTATCCTCATGACTCCTTTGTTTTGTGAAATAGTCTGATGGACCACAGAAACTTTATGTTGCACCTGAAATACAACTGGTAACCAATGCTTCAGAATTGGCATAATATGTGCCATCCTGTCAACTCCCATTACTAACCTAGCTACAGCATTTTGTACCAATTGTAATGCTCTCCCTCTTGTTTTCAAAATTCCAAGACAGGGAGCGTTACAATAGTCTAACCTAGACAGAACCATCCCTTGCACAACTGTCCAAAAATCAAAAGGCAAAATCAATGATTTCAAATGATAGAGCATATGAAGTTGGTTAAAACATGCCTTAACTATTTGCAGCTTCATGGTTAGCAGTGGCGTAGAAGGGGGGGGGCACTGGGGGGGCACTGACACCACTCCTCCTCTCTGCCCTTCCTCATCCCATTCTTCCCCTCCACATATCTCTAGTTGAAGTTGTTGTTCGTGTCACTTCCAGGAGCTGCGCATAGGAATTGACATCAGAGGAAGAGCCGATGGGGTCATGAGGAGCATGTTGCTGACTGCCGCAAGCAACAACTTCAACTAGAGGTAAGGGAGGAGGGTGCACACGGCAAGCAGGAGGGGGGAGGGTCGCACATGGCAGGCGGGATCGGGGAAGAAGCTTGGTGCGGAGCTGAGGGCAAAGGAGGGGTGCCTCTCACCTTCGTTATGCCACTGATGGTAAGAACAGTAATTTCTTTCCTCACCCCCAAAACACTTAAGGAATCAGGCCACAGCTCTTCCCCACTCCTTCCAACAAGCATTACCCTTGGTTTTCTCACATTTATGTATAAAAACCATGCTTTCTTATCCAATCTTCTATCTTTAATATGTAATGACTTATGGACTGTTGCAAATCCAACCCCTACTTATGTACTGAGAAGAAGAATAACATGTCATCGGCAAATTGTCTGTATGAAACCTGCAACTGTTCAAATACTTTTCTCAATGATGCTACATAAATATTAAACAGAAGCACTGATAAAGGAGATCCTAGAGGGACACCACTCACCACTGAAGCCTCCTTTGATGCCTTACTACCATCGTACACTCTAAATGTACGGTTAAACAAATATGATCTTCTAATCCATTGAAGTATAGTACCTCCTATACCTAAATTTTCTCAGCAAGTTTAAATCAACAGAATCAAATCAGCTTTAGCGTTGAGCATGACTGGTACATAGATGCTTTGTAATGTTTTGCAACACTGTACTATACACGCTGTACCTTGCTTACCAATAAAAAAGATATACAAAATAATATAATTGAATGTGAAGATACCATAGCACTGTATAATGACCACAGAACTGGGACTTCATAGATCAGTCAAAACCCAAACTTACTAATACAGTGAAGTAATTTGAAGGAATTGAAATGTTGGAAGAAATGGGGACAAAAAGAGAAGCAAAGGAAAGAGAAGAAAAAAGGAACAGAGAAGAGGAGAGACTGAGAGGTCAAAATTTTGTTAGAAGAGAAGGGGTAAGAGCCATTCCCAGTGTATCCCAAGATGAACCGGGAAGAGGAAGACCTGCCATTGTGAAGACAGGGGCTTGCCGGGCAGAGGGTGTAGGTATCCCTTTGACTGGCCTTACTGCAAAAGGTAAAGAAGGGTACGGGGGGTCATGGGGCTTGGGGGTGTCAGGGTGGGGTTTCAGGAGTATTGGCAGTTGGGGGATTATGGGTTTGAGAGGTATTGGGATGGGGGGTTCAGGGGTATTAGAGGCTGGGGCAAGTCATGGGTTTGGGGAGCCTGCAGGCAGGAGGTAGTGGGCATCTCTCCTGCCTATCATAGTTGTGGGGGGGGAGGTGCTTCGGGGGTTCTGGCAGGAGGGAAAAGACATTGCAGTTGGGGGGTGCTTTCGTGAGTTCTGGCATGAGGGCATCCCTCCTGGTGAAGTGGGGGGGGTCCCCTTCCATAGCTGTTCAGCTGATTGCAGCAGAGGTATTTCCCCCTAATCAGCTGAGCCACTCCTGGCTCAGCTAATCGGGGATAACTTACCCTGCTGCGGGATACAAGCTATACCACAGAGACAGACTAGGATACAAAGGTGGGGGTATTGTCCTATACATAAAAGAGAGAATTGAGTCTACCAGAAAGAACACGCCGGAAATGAACAATAAGGTAGAGTCTCTATGGGCCAAAATACCGGGAACAAATGGAACAGATGCGAAGATTGTCATCTACTACCGACCTTCAGGGCAGTCCGAAGAGACTGATGGAGAAATGACGGACGAGATTAAACACGAATGCAAGGGAGGCAACACAGTTATCATGGGCGTCTTCAATTATTAGGGGATAGACTGTAACCTAGGCAACTCCAGCTGCAGTAGGGAGACCAAGTTCCTGGATATCGTAGGAAATTGATTCTTGGAACAACTTGTCAAGGAAAATACAAAAGGAAATGCAATTCTGGACTTAATTCTAAATGGACTACGTGATATAGAAGTAGAAGGGACGCTGGGAAACAGTGATCATAATATGAGCCACTTCAACCTGGACACAGGAACAAAAAATCAATCCAGAAAGTCTGCCACGGCACTGAACTTCCAAAAAGGGAACTACAAAGGGATGAGAGTCATGTTGAGGAAGAAGATTAGGAAGAGGATAAGCACTGTAAATACATTAGAGCAAGCATGGTCCCTTTTTAAGGACACAGTCACCGAGACGCAAAATCTATATATACTGCGTATCAAGAAGGGTTCCAAGAGGAAAAAGAACAAGGAACCAGCGTGGCTCACTGTAGCAGTGAAGGAAGAGATCAGAGCAAGAAGACTTCGTCGAAGGAATGGAAAAAGACAAAAACAGATGAAAACTGGAAAAAGCACAAACAACATCAAAGCAAGTGCCATAAGGCAGTAAGAGAGGCCAAAAGAAACTATGAGGAAAAAATAGCCAAGGAGGCAAAAAATTTTAAGCTGTTATTTCAATATATTAAGGGGAAACGACCCACGAAGGAAGCCGGGGGTCGTTAGATGACCATGGAATAAAGGGAGTACTAAAGGAGGACAAAGCCATCGTCGACAACTGAACACATTTTTTGCATCTCTATTTACTGAAGGGGATATATCCAATATACCAGAAGCCAACAGGCTATAAACAAGAGATGAAGACGGGATACTGACGGTCGATGGTCAGTCTAGAAGAGGTATGCAGGCAGATTGATAGACTTTAAAGTGATAAATCCCCAGGACCGGACAGTATCCACCCGAGGGTAATCAAGGAACTGAAAGGGATTATAGCTGAACTGCTTTAACTAATTGCCAATCTGTCGATCAAATCAGGAAGGATTCCGGAAGACTGTAAAGTGGCGAATATTACGCCGATCTTCAAGAAAGGTTCAAGGGGAAATCCGGGAAACTACAAACCAGTGAGTCTTTCCTTTTCTATATGAATGGAGTTCTTTTCAAAATTGTATTTGTATATTGTAAACCGCTTTTATCCCTTAATTTGGCTGTATACACGTACATAAAGTTTTTAATAAACATAAAAATTGATCCCATATAAAACAAAATTCAGCACTGTCCAAAATCCCCCCTTCCAGTCCATATTGGTTATCACAAAATTTAATATAATCTGTTTCTGTTGATCTTTTGTAGTAAGACCGGCCATTCTGAGTGGAGAATGAGGAGAGTTTGCAAGTACGTGTATTGATTATAAAATACTTTAATCAGCTTTAGAATCATGTACATTGAGTGGTAACAGTTCTAAATATGATAAAAGTATTTTATAGTTAACATATGTACGGTTGGCAACTCTGGTATTTTCAATGGGGTGCTTTAACATGGCTGAGCTGCCCAAGGAACCTCACTGGTTAATAGTTGAGGGGGCTTTCACAAAGAGGAAATGTAGAAAGACCAACCACAAGATCAAAGGGCAAGTCGCAGGGGTGAATTTGTCAACTTATAAACTGTCTGAGGCAGAAATGTCATTGCCATCTAAGGAACTTTCTTTTGTCCCTTCTTGTACTGTGGATTCTTTCCAGACACGGGTGGACTCTGAAAAATGTTTTCATAAATTGTGGTTGAGGCTTTACTTTTCCCTGTGAGGGTGATTGTTCTGTAGTGAGAGACATCCTCTTGGACTCCTCTGGGTATGCCAGTTCCAGTGTTGTCCACTTTTTGATCTCTGGTTTATCACGATTTGGAACAACTGGAAGCTCACCGCCCATGGATCAAGTTTAACATCTCTAAAGAAGAGAGGTTGACCATGCAGTCCTTGAGTAGGAATGACTAAATTGTGATCTGGAGAGCAGACAAGGGGAGATGCTATTGTGATACAAAATTTGGGGGATTACATGAAAGAAGCTTATAGTTGTTTGGAATTAACAGAGGATCCCTCTGAATCAATTTGTGGACTTATTGAGAACACTACTTCCTTACAAAATCTGAATTTCAATTTTTGAATTACAAGGGTTTTAAGATTCTGATTTTCTATACTTTACCCAAGATTCATAAAAATTTGATAGCCCCTCCTGGATGCCCTATCATGTCTTCTAGGGGCTCTCTTTTTGGAGCCTGTGAGGAAATATGTTGATACTTTTTTGCAACCTTGGACAGACTGTGTTGATTCATACATCAAGGACACGACCCATGTCCTTAAACTACTGAAGAAGTTACCAGTTCCAAAGGATCTATTCTTGTTAGTGACATTGGATGTGACATCTTTTTACACAAAGCTTTGAGTACAGCAGCGCATTTTCTAAATTTGGCACCTAAACTCCAACTTACAGTGAACAACAGGTTAATTATGTGTTTATAGCTTTTTTTTAGTATTGAGAAAACTGAGACAAATAAATTAACATTGGTAGTACAAGAACTGATTTTATCCAAGTTGGATTACTGTAACACAGTATATGCTGCCTGTAATAAGGTCCTGATTAGAAAATTGAAAATTATTCAAAATACTGCAACAAAGATTATTTTTTTCTGCTAGCAATTATGATCAGGAAACCATTTTTAAGATCTTTCTATTGGCTGCCAAAAGAAGCCAGAATTAGATTTAAAGTGAGTATTTTAATGTTTAACATATATAATCATGGTTGAGTACCTTCCTATTTAATTCAATTACTAGTCTTGTCTTTTAAGACATCATCTTTTAATTGCAGGAATTGTCTAAAGTTAAATTATCCCTCGGTTAAAGGAGAGAAATTGTGAAGGAGTCAGAGATTCTCCCTCATGAATTATACTAATATAATCAATGGGCAGCAGAGGGCACTGGTTCATTGAGATGACAGTTAGGCAATCCTCTAGGACAGTGATTCTCAACCTTGTCCTGGGGACCCCCCAGCCAGTCGGGGTTTCAAGATATCCCTAATGAATATGCATGAGAGAGATTTGCATATAATGGACATGACAGGTATGCAAATCTCTCCTGCATATTCATTAGAGATATCTTGAAAACCAGACTGGCTGGGAGGTCCCCAAGACAGGGTTGAGAATTACTGCTCTAGGAGGTAGCGCTAACTGGCCAGAGCAGGCCCTGCCTGACTCAGAGAGGTGGGACTCGGGCAAAGAACAGTATATCTGCTTCAGTTCGGAATAGAGGTCTGCAAGGGAACGGGGATTGCGGGAATCCCGGGGGTCCTGCGGGAATCCCCCCCTAACTCACGGGACTCCCACGGGGACCCCCCTCTGGCTCATGGGACTCCCACGGGGATGGAAGGCTTTGGAAGCAGGGTTCATCCATATAATATAATGGACACATCAGCCTTAGCAAAAGAGGGGGTTTATAAGTTAATTACCTGAACAGAAAACAAAAAAAGGGTTCCACAAAGAGATTCCACAAGGAAAACAGCAGCGGAAACACAAAAGAAACTGTGGAATTGATGATCCTGTCAGAAGTAATTGCTGCTTTTTATGGGGACGGGCGGGGATAGAGGTAATTCCTTGTGGGGACGGGTGGGGATGGAGAGGATCCTGGCGGTGACAGGCAGGGATGGGTGGGATTTCTGTCCCCCGCAACTTTCTAGTTCGGAAGTCATTCAGAGAGGTCCCAGAAGGAAGAAACTTCCATCAGCTTAGGGAGCTCAGTAAGAGAGAAGTTTTCCTTAGCTAAGGGCTGAGAGGATCCCTGGGAAAGAATGAAGGGAGAGAGACTGTGCAGAAGAGAAGGTTCATGGCAGCATGGCTAAGGTAGGCCCCTAAAATATTGGAGTGAAGACTTGTAGTTATGTAGAGTTAAAACTGTTAGCCGGGAAAGTTAGCTAGCTTTAAGAGACTTTTGGCTTAATCCTGTGTTTGGGGTGGGGAGTTGGCGTTTCTGTTCAGAATCTTTAATTCTTGTTGCTTGAAAAGTTTAATTGTTCCTTAACCCTGCGAAAATAACAGGCCTAGTTTACAGTGCAAATAAATTTCTTTGGTTATTAGCAAAGTGTGCTCTGACTCTGTGTGCGGAATTTTTCCTGGAATTCCTGTTCAACCTGGTCACAGAAATATAAGAAAATGTTTACTTCCACTTTCCAACATCAATCAGTTGTTATATGGAATAGAATTCCATTGGAAGTGAGACAGATTACAAACTATCTCAAATTTAGAAAGATAGTCAACGCAATATTTTTTAAAGAATATCTAAACTGATTTGGGAAGTTTAAGGTAGAAATATATGAATATTTTATGATTTTTATGAATTTCCTGGATGTCTCTTGTTATTCAGTATATTAAATTTGTAATCCACATAGAGTTGAGAGGTTTAATGGTGGAATATACTGTAAGTACTGTATTGTAATTTGAGGCTACTAACAGGTCGTGTTTTTTTTCCCATAACTGGAGAAATTACAGCATGCTTCTAGGAGGGAAGAACTTCGCTAATCAAAGGACTAAAGTTAAACAAGAGCCATAGAGAGAGGAATGTGATCATGTAACTGTATACAGAACCAAGAGAAGGAAATAGAGTTGAAAGAACAGGTGGTGGCTCTACTGGAAGTAACCAACTTAGTAAAAGTACAAAGGGTAGGTAAGCAAAAGGAGGTTCAGGAATGAGACCCAATGAAAGAGTGGGCCAGAGAAGAGGAAGGTTCAAGTAATGTAGAAACAGTCTGCCCAATATTCAGCGCTATTTAACTAGCCAGAAATGGCTCCCGACATTTAAATATAACTTAATTGGCTAAGTGCTAATATTTAGTGCAAGATTGCTGAACATTAGGACTTAGTGGCTGGCCTGGTCAAAATACCCTTTTTTTCTCCAAGAGTTTTCTTAGTGCTTGTTTCACCTCTTTGTTCCTGAAGCTGTAAATCATGGGATTTACCATAGGGATTACCATTGTGTAAATTACAGAAACCAAACGATTGACAGACAGAGAGAAATGGGAACTTGGAGTTACATACATGAAGACTAGAGTCCCAAAAAATAAAATCACTGAGATAAAGTGAGATGAACAAGTGGAGAAAGCTTTGTGTCTGCCCTCTGATGAGCGGATTCTCAGGATTGTAGAAATAATAAAAGTATAAGAGAGAACTATTGTTGTAATGGTTACAATACCAACAATGCCAGCAAGAATAGACAGCACCATCTCATTAAACAAGGTATCGGAGCAGGAGAGCTTGATCAGTGGAGGAATATCACAGTAGAAATGACTGATTTCATTTGATCCACAGAAAGTCATAGAGAATGTGTTGATAGTCTGTATCAATGAATATACTATACTGATCATGTATGCACCAATTACCAGCCGTATACAGACTCTCCTAGTCATTATTATTGTATAAAGCAATGGGTTACATATTGCCACATAACGATCGTATGCCATTACTACCAGCAAGAAACACTCTGTAGTTCCAACAGTTACAAAAATACACAGCTGTGTAGCACATTCAAACAGGGAGATGGTACTTTTCTCAACTGTGAAGTCAACTAAAGCTTTTGGGGTGACTGTTGATGAATAGCAGATATCTACAAATGATAAGTTAGTGAGGAAGTAGTACATGGGTGTGTGAAGGTGAGGATCCATTCTAATTATCGTGATGATGCTGAAATTTCCCAATAGATTGAGAATATACATGACCAAAAACACAATGAACAGTAAACTCTGCAGCTTGAAAAGGTCAGAAAATCCCAAGAGGACAAATTCAGTCACAGAAGTTTGGTTTTTGCCCTTCATTTTCCACAGGATAGAGAGCTGGATATGTGCTGCCAGGATAAGAGAGAAAGAAAATCAGACAGCAATCCCACATCTTTTAAGGGTATTGTAAACTACTATAGACATTTAATTGATCCCCAGTGAGATTAGCATAAATACTATTCTCACTTTCACCAATGGTGACAATAGTATGGAGACTCAGTGAAAAGTAATACAAGAGTATATTAAGTAGAGGGTTGTGAGCTAATGATGAGTGGATGCTACTTATTCCTAGTTAAATTTTCAACCAGACTATTTTTTAATAAGTAATCAGCACCATTTTAGATAAGTCATGGATATTTTAGCAAACTAGTGCTAAGCCTGTGCCATATTTTAGATTACCAGGGCTGTATGTAAGAGCATATAGTAAATGTGGCATATCTCCACGCTATCCACCAATGTCTAAAAAATGTGAAAAACATATAGGAGATAAATGTCAACCTCAAAGAATGCCTACGATGCAGTAAATAACATTTGCGAGGTCCCCTCACCATGGAAGCTGACATCTAAACAACTACCAGGCTAGCAGGGTTCTAGTCGTGGCAGTAGAGGTCAGGAGTGGCCTCAGCACCCTGAGGTTGTGGGATTGAATCCCAGCACTGCTTCTTGTGACACTGCAAGTCACCCAATCCTCCATTGCTCCAGGTACAAAATAAGTACCTGTATATATGTAAACTGCTTTTAATGTGTAACCACAAAAAGGCAGTATAAAAGTCCCATTCCCCTATTCCCCCCCCAAATGTGTAATGATATGCATAAAGCAGCATTAGATGTTCAACACTATCTTTATAAACACTTATCATAAAGGCTCTAGTTCCAGTGGTAAACATCTTAAACAAGCATGGCATGTAGACATCCCCCTACCTACTATGACCTGGGCAGCCATGTGCTCATGGGGCACTTTGCACAATCAGTCCCATTTTAGAAAGAATGTAAAAGTCAGGACGCCTTCAGTGTCAACAGTACTTTACAACAGAATCTGCTGACATATAGCCTGTACTAAAATACAGAGAAATCAAAATTTATCTAGTGAACGTGGGAAGTATAAATATCAATTTTAGAAAAATAAACAAAGGCCACCTTCCCATGGCAGGAACAAGAATCCTGGCTGAGAAATTCAGGCAATATGTTTCTAGGCATTTAAACTAGAAGGTGGGGGTGGCGTATGTATTGAGGTTACTTCCGGTGGCCACCCCCAGCAAAAGACAAGATTTGATGATAATAAAGAAAGCAATGAAAACAATATTAGCAATTCACTTCCTAGCGATGCAACAGGAAATGAGCTGAAATTAAAAACTATATAAAAAATGAGATTGTTCAGGAATAGTAGCTGGGAAGCAATGCCCATAAATGCCCACAGTCTAAGCAACAAAAATCAGGATCTGTAAGCCCTGATGTTAGAGGCAGTCTTGGATATTGTTGCTATCACTGAGACATGGTTTAGTGAGTCTCACGGATGGGACGCCAACATACCGGGCTATAATCTCTTTATGAAGGACAGAGATGGTAGAAAAGGAGGAGCAGAAGCTCTCTATGTAAAGACAGATATCCAAGCGACTGAAATGCAGGGGACCTGGGGAAAGGAAGAAGCATTATGGATTGTTTTGAAAAGAGAAGATGGAACTTCTGTCCATTTGGGTGTCATCTACAGCCCTCCAACTCAATCGCAGCAAATTGACAAAGATCTGATTACAGATATACAAAAATTGGGAAAGAAAGAAAAGGTACTGTTGCTTGGTGATTTCAACCTGCCGGATGCAGACTGGAAAGTTCTGTCTGTGGAATCAGAAGAAGTAGGGAGACCATGTATGCCTTTCAAGGGGCTCTGCTCAAACTAATGGTGACAGAACCCCCGAGGGATAAAGCGATACTGAATCTGGTGCTCACAAATGGAGAAAGTGTCTCTAATGTCCGAGTGGGGGCCCACCTGGGAAGTAACGATCATCATAAAGTTTGATTTGTTATAGCAGCCAAAGTGCAGAATGGCCACACAAAATTCAAAGTCCTGGATTTCAAACGTATGGACTTTAGTAGCATGGGAGAGTACCTGAAGAAAGAACTGATTGGATAGGAAGACATAAGAAAAGTGGTAAAACAGTAGTCCAAGTTGAAAGGTGCAATAAATAAAGCTACTAACCTTTATGTGAATAAAAATAAGAGAAAAAGGAAACCTATATGGGTCTCCAAACTAGTAGCGGATAAAATTGAGGCAAAAGAATTGGCGTTCGTGAAATATTTTTTAAAAATCAAGAAGCGTACAGAAAGGAATATCAGATGAAACTAAAAGAAGTGAAGAGAGAGATACACCTGGAAAAAATGTGCAAGCAGAAGAGCAAATAGCTATAAATATAAAAAAGGGAGACAACATTTTTTTCAGATATATTAGTGAAAGGAAAAAGACAAAAAATTGAATTACAAGACTGAAAGAAGGTATGAACCACTATGTGGAGAGTTATAAGGACAAAGCAAACATGCTAAACAAATACTTGGTATTCACAAAAGAAAAACATGTAGAAGGACCACAATTGGTTAGCAAAGTTACACCTGAGAATGGAGTGGATACTGCACCGCTCACAGAACTTGAAAAACTGAAGGTGGCAAACTATGGCACCGGATGGGATCCATTCCCGGATATTGAGGGAGCTCCGAGAGGTTCTGGTGGGTTAAGTTTATTTAAATTTTATTATCCCGCCTTTTAGAGATGGGAGAGGTTCCGCAGGACTGGAGAAGAGTAGATGGGGTACCTCTTCACAAAAGTGGTTGCAGAGATAAAGCAGGAAACTACAGGCCAATAAACTTATGGTTTCTAGTTGGTTTCTCACCTGGAGCAAGGAGCTTTTTTATTGCACAGACATCCATCTCTGTTTTTCTAGCAGTGAAAACTGACCTGGACCCCTGAGGAAGGCTTGTTTAAGCTGAAAAATGGACCGTGGGTCAGCAACTTTACACAGTGGATGTATTTATTCTGATATTCATTGCTCTCAATAAACAAGACTTCAATAATATTGCATTCCACAGTCTTCTTTTTGTTTTGTTATTCCTTCTATTGTTTTGGAACACATTTGGGCTTTTGTTGTTGCTTGACTTAAGTGCACATCACAACCACAAATAGGGTTTGTAAAATGAGGACAATGTGAAGTAATAATATAGTGAATATAGCTCACTACTTCATAGTTCATACATGACAGGATTAAGCAGGATATACAAAGGAAGTTTAAATGATGATACATTAAAATGACAACTAAAAGGTTTAGTATGTATATTTCTAGAGGTTAATGATATAAATAAGTACAGTGGAACTTTGGTTTACGAGCATAATTCGTTCCAGAATCATGCTCATAAACCAAATTACACGTCTATCAAAGCTAATTTCCCCATAGGAAGTAAGGGAAACTCGCTTGATATGTTCCCACCCACCCCCACCCCCTGAGGCCAGCAGTACTGCTCCACTCACCCGAGAACTGGTATCGCCCACCCAAACAGCATTTAGCCTTACCCCATCTGGCACCAGCACGCAGCCCACAGGACGTGCCGGTAATGATGAAAGAAGTTCCTGCCTCTTGCCTGGGCTTTGAGCATCTGCTCATGCTCAAGGCCTTTTGGTTCTCGCTCTCTCCGAGATTCTTGGAGAGAGCGAGAACCAGAAGGCCTTGAGCATGCGCAGATGCTCAAGGCCCAGGCAAGAGGCAGGAACTTATTGCACTGGCACGTCCTGGAGGCTGTGTGCCTGTGCTAGATGGGGTAAGGCTGAATGCTGTTCATGTGGGGGGAGGGAGCAATGCCGGTTCTTGGGGGGGGGGGGCGGTGCTCGCAAATCAAGTCAATGCTCAGTTTGCGAGACAAGATTTACAAGAATGTTTTGCTCGTCTTGCAAAACACTCGCAAACCACATTACTTGCAAACCGAGGTTTGACTGTATAATGACTGGATATAGGGTATTCTTAATTATTGAGTCAGTCAAAGGATAGACTACGGTAAATGATTTGTATGTGTGTGTATATATATATATATATATATATATATATATATATATATATATATATAATAGACATCTTAGAAACAATCTAATTCTGTATGTAACACCATTACTAAGCTATTTTATCCTAACTCCAGCAGTGTTGTATTACTATCTGAATATAGTTCATATATTGTAACTCATGTACTGTACCATCATTACTGAAGTTAATGCTCATAAGTCCATCAAAGCTGCTCATGTAAAACCGCTCTGAATTGACTCCATAGTCATTAGTTAATGGTATAAAAGCTTTAAATAAACAATACACATTCCTAATTTATGGTTTATTATAAAATCTGAGAGGCTGTGCTGAGTGATCTGATGCACAGACCAACAAAAAATAATTTTTTTCTTGGTGCCTTGGTTTTTGTTTTTTTTTTAACTGTTCCTGGGGTTATTAGGGCACTGATTCAGAAAATTGCATTGGATAGACTGCATCAGCTCTAGTTTCATAGATATAGCTATACAAAATATCCTTGCTTTTTATGCCTTTGGGATAGTAGAGCCAAAGATGAACACTAGACAAAAAAAAGATTGGCCTCCGAGGGACTATATGTTGGTTGGAGGACAAATGTAATCAATGAACCTTTGGTAGCATGAGATAGAATCAAAGACCCGATGAAACAATTTGTAAAGACTTTGTGCATAGAATACAGTCTTTTCCTCTGTAAACCGCTCTGAACTGTTTGTGGTATTGCGGTATATAAAAATAAAGTTATTATTATTATATTACCTGAATTTACCATGAAAAAACTGAAGGCAGGAATTGTCAATGGTCCACAGATCAGACAACTTATAAATGATCCACATTTATTTAATTGACTCATGTGCCTGGTCTTCATATGTTCTTGTGAAAAACTTTTTTGGCAACAAGAAGGCAGACAACTACACACAATTAGTAGAGGATCAATCCTTGGTAAAAAAATGCTTTTTCAGCCTTCACATGCTGAGGAAAATTAGATCCTGCTTCCATCAAAAACATTTTACCCTCTTTGTTCAATCCATCATCCTCTCCAGATTGGACTATTGCAACTCTATCTACTTAAGCCTAACTAAGAAAAACCTCCACAGACTCCAACGGATTCAGAATGCCGCGGCCAAGCTCATCTTCGCTAAAAGTAAATTTGACCATGTCTCCCCGCTCCTGGCCAAGCTCCACTGGCTTCCGATAATCGCCAGGGTCCACTATAAATGCACCTGTTTAACTTTCAAAATCCTATATGGTATCCTCCCTCCCTTTATCCCTCTTTCTTGGAATTCCTCAAACCCTAATACCACCAGATCCTCCCACAAATTAAAACTATCCTTCCCCTCGCTAAAAGGCATTTCCCACACAGGAAAGCTAGGGACCTCCCTCCACTTCAAAATCACTGAGCTCTGGAACAACCTTACCTCCCCTCTTCGGAACTTGAGCTCTCTCCAAGTTTTCCGCAAACATCTGAAAACCTGGCTTTTCTCAAAAAATGTAAGTCTCCCTCCAACTTAGGAATCAAGGAAACTCTTATATCTTGGCATCCCAAGTCCTCTAAATTTTCTTCACACTTCTACCTCTAACCCTCTGTTGTAGTTCCTTCCTATTTCTCCTACTGTAAACCATGTCGAGCTCTACGAACGTGGAGATGATGCGGTATACAAACCTAAGGATTAGATTAGATTAGATTAGGATCTGCTCTTTCATTTCAAATTTTATTTAAAATTTGATGAATCACTTAGGGGTCCTTTTATCAAGCTGCGCTAGCGGGGTTAACACATTGGACATTTCATCACGCGCTAACCCCCACGGCCAGCAAAAAATCTAACGCCTGGTCAATGGAGGCGTTAGCGACTAGCGCGGCAGGCGGTTTAACACGCGGTATTCCGTGTTTTAAACCCCTACCGCGCCTTGATAAAAGGACCCCTTAATCTTAATACAAAGCGAAGAACAAATCTAAAAAATAATACATCACCAAAGTCGGAGAGTCAGTACAAATAACATACACAAATCACATAACATAAACAGGACCAAAAGGGATGTGGGGGTAGAAATACAATGTATGATAGTAAATGAGACGAGTAAGGGTTTAACAATAGGGAGGGATTAGAAAAAGCAAAAGCTGGAATTTGAACAGGTTTAGCTGTAACATAAGTGTTAAAGTCTATTACAGTAAAACCTTGGTTTGCAAGTGTTTTGCAAGACAAGCAAAACATTTTATTAAATTTTAACTTTATATACAAGCAATGTCTTGCAGTACATACAGTATACACCCATCACAACGAGCCGATGGTTCTTCTCTCTCTGACATTCCAGGAGTGTAGTGACTGTTCTAAATGAGTGAGGTCATATAATATTTTTTGTATTAAAGTTTTTTGGTTGTGGAACAAATCATCATTACATTACATTACTGATTTCTATTCCGCCTCAACCTTGCAATTCTGGGCAGATTACAAAAGAGACATCTGGACATTTCCAAGATGATTACAAAGAGACTTCAATCTGGACTTTTCCAGAAGAGTTACAAGAAGAACATTTCCAGAGGAGTTACAAGAAGAATGATGTAGTATAGTTTAGGGAATGGGATACGGCAAGGAGGATTGGTCTATTCCAGTGGATATACAATTCGGGATACTGAGTTCCCATTATTTCCTATGGGGAAATTTGCTTAGATATACATAAGAACATAAGAATTGCTGCTGCTGGGTCAGACCAGTGGTCCATCGTGCCCAGCAGTCCGCTCAAGCGGCGGCCCCCAGGTCAAAGACCAGTGCTCTAAATGAGTCCAGCCTCACCTGTGTACATTCCAGTTTAGCAGGAACTTGTCCAACTTTGTCTTGAATCCCTGGAGGGTGTTTTCCCCTATAACAGACTCCAGCGAGACCTGATGCTACCAGATCCATCCAAAAACTTAAACTATCTTTTCCCTCATTACAAGGCGTTATCTATGCTGGAAAATTAGGGAAATCTCTTTTCTTCAAAATCACTGAGCTTTGGAATAATCTTCCTACCCAGCTGCAGAATCTGGGCTCCTTCCAATTATTCCGAAAACATCTGAAAACTTGGCTATTCTTAAAAATGTAAAATTTGCTGCTCTCTTCATAATCACTAATTCTTATTATCTTTATAGAGAGGGTGTGATATATAAGCTTAAGGTTTAGCTTAGACACATAGTTGGCGGCCACCAACAACAGCCTATAATGTCTTACTTTGTATCGCTAACATAATGAAAAATCAGAGCTATCTTATTCTTTGCCAACCTAGTGCTAATCAATAAAAGATGCATATTTCAAAAAAAAGCACAGTTACTTACCGTAACAAGTGCCACCTGGGGACACCAGGCAGATATTGGATTACAAGCATGCTTCTGGAACAAATTATACTCGCAAACCAAGGTTTTACTGTATCTGCACAGTCACTTAGAATAGATCATTTTCCACAGAACCTTGGTGACTTAAGCGAAGAAAAAGGTAAAAGATTTCACCAAGACATAAAAACAATGGAAGCCAGATACCAAGGAAGATGGGATGCACACATGATGGCAGATTATTGTTGGAATCTTATGCTGGATTGTCCTGGCTGTCTTACAAAAGGAGCTTCTTGTGTGTCAAATGACTGGTACAAGTTTGTATTATAAACTTGTGCTTTTGGTATGAAATAAGTAGATTTTCATGTTGTATACTTGTCTTTTAAAAGATATTAATTTAAACACTACATTCAAGTATCCTGATTTTTTTAATGGGCAAGCAGAATGAACAGTGGTATATAGCATATTTTCTATATCTCAAAAACTAGAGCTGATAGGAAAAAAACTGGTGCCATTTTTGGAATCAGCAGGTCAGATATACCTAGAAACAGTTCTAACATTTGAGGCACCAAAATGAGTGTTGGCCAGTATAATCAGTGGCACTTAACAAGTTACTGGTACTGGATTTCACCGCTAAACCAGTTAGGTTAGGGGTGGGCAAGGGGCAAAGCATGTAGCCAGTTAATGGTGATTTTCAGCTAAATAAATGCATAAAGTTAAGACAGTCAAATGATGGTCCTAAATTTATGCACTTAAGTTAACCAATCACCAGTCTATATCAGTCGGTGCCAGGTTAACTTGCTGGTGAGCACACTGATCCACATATTTAGTTTTAGGAGCCGCACATGCCCTTCTACTAAATATCTTGGATCAGTTCAGCCTGCAGCTCAAATGCCGCTTAGATCGTGGGCTGAATATCAAGGGAGGGAGGTTCTTTGTCATAGTAGATGACGACAGATAAAGACCCGAATGGTCCATCCAGTCTGCCCAACCTGATTCAATTAAAATTTTTTCTTCTTAGCTATTTCTGGGCAAGAATCCAAAGCTTTACCCTGTACTGTGCTTGGGTTCCAACTGCCGAAATCTCTGTTAAGACTTACTCCAGCCCATCTACACCCTCCCAGCCATTGAAGCCCTCCCCTGCCCATCCTCCTCCAAACGGCCATACACAGACACAGACCGTACAAGTCTGCCCAGTAACTGGCCTAGTTCAATATTTAGTATTATTTTCTGATTCTAGATCCTCTGTGTTCATCCCACGCTTCTTTGAACTCAGTCACAGTTTTACTCTCCACCACCTCTCTCAGGAGCGCATTCCAGGCATCCACCACCCTCTCCGTAAAGTAGAATTTCCTAACATTGCCCCTGAATCTACCACTCCTCAACCTCAAATTATGTCCTCTGGTTTTACCATTTTCCTTTCTCTGGAAAAGATTTTGTTTCTACGTTAATACCCTTCAAGTATTTGAACGTCTGAATCATATCTCCCCTATCTCTCCTTTCCTCTAGGGTAGTGTTTTTCAACCGCTGTTCCGCGGCACACTAGTGTGCCGCGAGATGTTGCCTGGTGTGCCGCAGGGCCGCCATCAGGACAGTACTACCAGTCCTGCATTCAGGGGCCCGGAGCTGACAGGGGGCCCGAGGCAGGGGCGCCAGTAGCTCGCCAAGGCAAAGTGAGTCGATCACCCAGGACTCACTTTGTCTTGGCGATCTAATCTATCGAGCCGATAAGTCTTCTTCTCCCCGACGTCAATTCTGCAGTCGGAGAGGAAGTTCGGGCCAGTCAATCGCTGCCTGGCTGGGCGGAACTTCCTCTCCGATTGCAGAATTGACGTCAGGGAGAGCATGCGTCGGCGTCGGCTTTGGGGCCTGTTATCCATTGGTGGGTCCTGTTCCCCGATGGCAGCGGCAGTGGCAGTGGCTTGGGGAACGGCAGGGAGAAAGAAAGAAAGGGGGCAGGCAGGGAAACAGAAGGAAAGAAGAGAAACAGAAAAAAAGAAAGAAAAGTCAGGGAGAGAGGAAGAAAAAGTTGGGGGAGGGAATGAGGTGTGGAGGAGAGAAAGCATACAGGCTGATAGAAGGGAAGAAAGATTGGATGCACAGTCAGAAGAAGAAAGTGCAACCAGAAATCACCAGACAAGGTAGGAAAAATGATTTTATTTTAAATTTAGCAAAGTGGAGGCAGTATTACCACAGTTTTCAAAGGAATTTGCCCAAATAACTTAATAGTTAACTGGGTAAATTCCCAGAGATGAAAACTTCCCTTCACTTACTATGCACAGTTCTGAATTTATATCTGCTGTCTATATTTTACAATATGGTTACCTTTTACTAAACCGCAATAGTGGTTTTTAGCGCAGGGAGCCTATGAGCGTCAAGAGCAGTGCTGGGCATTCAGCGCAGCTCCCTGCGCTAAAAACTGCTATTGTGGTTTAATAAAAAGGATGGAGGGTATATTTGTCTATTTTTGTATGCTATAAAAACCAAATAGAGAGAGAGACTGAGAGCTGTTGACGAAGAGCTACGTGTGTGTCTTTCTTCGATTCCAGCCAGAATATCAGCTTTGTGTTCAGCCAAACAGGCCCAGGTTTCGCACTGAATAAAGTATTTTATAATTTTTCACTATTCTGTTTACTTAATATTTCATAATAAAGTAATTATAAAATACTTTCTTTGTGTTTATTTGATTCCTATTCAAGAGAATTACTTTATATATAGTCAATATAGGCACAGAGTTAAATTTTTTAACATTTTCTAATGGTGGTGTGCCTCGTGATTTTTTTCATGAAACAAGTGTGCCTTTGCCCAAAAAAGGTTGAAAAACACTGCTCTAGGGTATATATATTCAGGGCTTCCAGTCTCTCCTCATACGTCTTCTGGCGCAAGCCTCCTATCATTTTCATCGCCCTCCTCTGGACCACCTCAAGTCTTCTTATGTCCTTCGCCAGATACGGTCTCCAACACTGAACACAATACTCCAAGTGGGGCCTTACCAATGACCTGTACAGGGGCATCAACACCTTCTTCCTTCTACTGACTACGCCTCTCTTTATATAGCCCAGCATCCTTCTGGCAGCAGCCACTGCCTTGTCACACTGTTTTTTCACCTTTAGATCTTCGGACACTATCACCCCAAGGTCCCTCTCCCCGTCCGTGCATATCAGCTTCTCTCCTCCCAGCATATACGGTTCCTTCCTATTATTAATCCCCAAATGCATTACTCTGCATTTATTTGCATTGAATTTTAGTTGCCAGGCATTAGACCATTCCTCTAACTTTTGCAGATCCTTTTTCATCTTTTCTACTCCCTCTTCGGTGTCTACTCTGTTACAAATCTTGGTATCATCTGCAAAAAGGCAAACTTTTCCTTCTATCCCTTCAGCAATGTCACTCACAAACATATTGAACAGACAGTTTAATCACAGACAGAGGAACTGCTGTCTATGTTTGCATCTACTAATCATTGTAATTGCTTCTTCTTACCTGTACTAGCAGTTAGTGGAAATTTCTTGCCTCTGCTTAATATATGAATAAAACCAATGGTACAAATAAATATACATTATTTTGTGACAACGGGGACTGGATCCCTGAAGTATTCCACAGTAAACAATTTTCAGGTGAACAAATTAAAAAACAGAATGTTTAATTAATGTCTGAGGAATTTTGTAATGTTAAGCTCTGGTATTTGTTAAAGAACAATGGTAGAGAGACCCAAACTGATATATTTGTATGGCTATCTATTCTTGTTTGTTTTTGCAAATGGGACATCGAATGAACAGTGCTGAAATATTGAGTTTTTGCATGTTTCTGTGTGAAGCCCTATTCACAAAACAAATCTGCGTGTTATCTGCTCTTAACATAAGAACATAAGAATAGCCTTACTGGGTCAAGCCAATGGTCCATCAAGTCCAGTGGCCCGTTCACACGGTGGCCAATCCAGGTCACATAGTACCTGGACAAAACCCAAGGAGTGGCAATATTCCATGCTACCGATCCAGGGCAAGCAGTGGCTTCCCCCATGTCTTTCTCAATAACAGACTATGGACTTTTCCTCCAGGAAATTGTCCAAACCTCTTTTAAAACCAACTATTACTTCAACCTCTGGCAATGCGTTCCAGAGTAGAGAATGACACGGTGCATCTGTGGGCAGAAGCTTCTCCTCTGATGCAACCAGAAGTTGCGTCAGAGGAGAAGCTTCCACCCTCAGATGCACGCAACTTTAGGCAGGCTCCGACGGCTTGTACAAATTATATTGTAACACGCACGAAGGTAAGAGGGAGGGAGGTGGTCGGACCGCGCGAGGGGTGCTGAAGGGCAGTGGAAAGGAACAGACGCTGAAGGGGGTGGCAAGAGGGAAGGATGGTGGTGGAAAGGAATGGAACTTGGTCTATTTAAGTCTGACCAAGAAAAGGCTTCAGCAGATCCAGAATACTGTAGCCAGGTTGATCTTTGCAAAGAACAAATTTGACCATGTTTCTTCGCTCTTGCTACAACTCTACTGGCTGCAGTAATTTCCAGGGTCTACTTTAAATGTGCCTGCCTAACTTTCAAGATCCTGCATAGCATTCTTCCCCTTTTAATTCCTCTATCTTGGAATGCTGCAAGTCCAGACATCACCAGATCTATCCAAAAGCTCAAATTATCTTTCCCCTCACTAAAAGGCATCATCTACATTGGAAAATTGGGGAAATCCCTTCACTTCAAAACTACAGAGCTTTGGAATAATTTTCCTGCCCAGCTGCACAATCTGGGCACTTTCCAATTATTCCGAAGGACATGCTGCATGGGCTACGGGGAGAGGGAGGTTGGGAAAGCAAGAACAGATGCTGCATGGGCTGGGAGGGGATTGGGAAGGACAGAGGTTGCACAGGCTGAGGGTTAGGAAGGGAGGGAAAGAGATGCTGTCATGCTGCCAGTGGGTGAGGGAAGAGAAATAGAAAATTCTTGGACATAGGTGTGTGGAGTGGGAGGGAAAGAGAGATGGTATACATGCGAACAGCTTGAGAGGCAGCCGAAGAGAGTCGGGAGGCAGCTGGGCAGATTCAGGAGCAAGCGGTGAGCGAAGAGAGTGGAAACCAGGACATAGAGAGGGGCAGAGGCGAGATAACTCCGCCCAACCCTCCAGTGTCAGCGGCATACTGCAGCCGAAATCCCCCATAAAAGGGGAGGAGCCAACGGTGCAGAAACCGCTGCGAACAGCTTGAGAGGCAGCCAAAGAGAGTCAGGAGCCGGCTGGGTAGTTTCAGGAGCAAGCGGTGAGCAGAGGAAAAAGCGGAGAGAGTGGAAGGCAGGACATAGAGAGGGGCAGAGGCGAGAGATAACTCTGCCCACCCCTCCAACGTCAGCAGCACACCACAGCCAAACTCCCCCATAAAAGGGGAGGAGTCAACAGCATGCAGCCGTTTGGCGCACGGCAAAGTCGCTCGCCTTAGTGAGAGCGCCTTTGCGAAGGGCCTCAAGAAGGGCAGAGTCAGTTCACCAAGGAAGGACAACAAGGTAAGGAAGCCAACAATTAACACAGCTTAATAACCAATAAGAACATAAAAGCAAAAACAAAGCAGACACAGAAAGCACTTACATATGTAACAACAGCAGGACACAAGTAAACTACTAACCTAAAGTAGGAACACCAGCCAACACAGAACACCACAATACTACTCAACACTAGATAAACACGACACAGGGGTGGATACAGGGCGAAACATATAACAAGGAAATAAGGAAGTAGCAAGCAGCAGGCACAGAAGAATACACACACTCACACAAGTACAAAGGAACCAGTGAAATAAAAGAGAGTACTCCAAAAAAGCAGACAGCAATGGAAGCAGAGGAAATTCAGAAGATGAGCTTTCCAGTGTTCTGCACGGTCTGTCATATGTATGATTACCTCCCTTCGGGGATACCTCCCTTCGGGGTATGAGGTCGGTGTCAGGAGCTGGAAAGCTTGAAGAAAGAAGTCAAGCGACTGAAGGACAAGATACAGGCACTGGAAGGACTTTACATCACAGAGGACCCAGTCAGGACAACTGAGGACTTCATGAGAGAGAGACACATTGAGGAAGAAGTCAGGGAACTCGAGGAATTCATTGAGGAAGCCTAAAGGAGGAGGGTGGAAGAGAACGAACTTCAGAGGACAGATGAAGTTACACCAACATGGAATGACTATTTGAATAAAGTTGGAATTGAGGCCAGGATTCTCAAAAACCCACGTTAAAAAGCGTCTGTCTGCTAACACAGCCACTTTGATAACGAATTTTAAAAAACAAGACATTCTCAAAAAATTGCGCATTCAATTGAGGTTGGCGGACAGCAGCGAAGATTTGCTAAATTTGCATGTGCCTATTACTAGTGATAGCGATGGGCACATGTGCAGTAAAAATGCATAAAGAAAAAACCAAACAAAAGCACAACAACATCTCTCCCACTGCCAACCAACAAATCTCCCCCCCAACCCCAGCAGTGTGAGAGATGCTGATTCTCTTCTGCTGCCAAGAAACCCATGCTGCCGCCCAGTCTTGCAGCGGGAGAGATGCACACACACTCCCATTGCCAAGAAATCCCTGCCGCCACCTGGCCACGCCCACCCCTTGCAGCGGGAGAGATGCCCACTCTCTTCCACTGCCAAGTGACCCCCCACCATACAACACCCCCTCCGACGCCCCCTCTCCCCTTATCTCCAAGTGGATGACCTGAGGAACATGGACTCCCTCCTCCCAGCTGGCTTGTGTCATCCAAAATGGGCTTTCCCCATAGGAGGGGCCTTAAACAACTTGGGCCAATCAGAGGCTCAGGCCCCTCCCCGATGCATCCCAAGATGTACCGGGGAGGGGCAGGCCCATTTTGGATGATACAGGCCAGCTGGGAGGAGGGAGTCTGTGTCCCTCAGGTCAACTACTTGGAGATAAGGAGGAGGGAGCATTGAAGGCAGGGGGTGTTGTATGGCAGGGGGAGGCGGAGGTGGAGGGGTGTTGTATGATGGGGGAGTCACTTGGCAACGGGGATAGTGGGCATTTCTCCCACTGCAGGGGGTGGGCATGGCCGTGCAGCGTCATGGGTTTTTTGGCAGCAGGAGAGAATTGGCATCTCTCTGGCTGCAGGGGGCATGTCACTGATGCTGCAGGGGAGGGGTGTTGTGATGCAAGGGGAAAGAATGAGCATTTTCTCCCCTTGCATTACAACACGGCTTTCTGCCACTCTCTGACACTGTCATGCCTGTACTGTCACCCCTAAATCAGTCGCTTATTTTTGTCACCAAAAGCCGAAGCTGCTTTTAGAAAATGGCTCGGCATTATTTAAGAATCTATCGGAGGGCTCATTTCAATATTGAAGAGCCAAAATGCATGTCATTTGTCATTTGTCATTCGTCATTTGTCGAAGACTGCTAGAAAGCTCGCTATTGACAGAGATAATCCGTTTTGATAATCCGCTGCTAAAATGTTGGTAAACCGTTGGTAAACAGTTTAATGATGGCGTTAAAGTTTTGAGAATCTGGAGCTAAGTATGGTAACATCTATGAGGTGAAAATAACCAAGTGAATCAATGGAATGGTATCTCAGGGTGAGGAAGGATCTATACTTCTACTAAGACTAAGTATTTTAATAAAAAATTTGGCCCGCAACTTAGCCTGTGTTTTAGATGTCGGTCCCTTATGTGATCGAGTTTGACACCCTGGCTATAGAGTAAGAATGAATGAAGAGAGGGAGAAAAATGAACTGAAGAACACTGAGAGAAACCCCCCTCAAATGTTAAGAGATGATGTAGTAGTAGAGATGAAGAAGACAGGAGGAGAGAGAAAAATGACAAATGAACACAAAACCCCAGGTATGAGAGTTAAGAGAAGACAGAGGAAAGCAGAGACTGAGACCAACATGATTAGAAAAGTAGAAAAAATGATTATATTTTTAATTTTGAATAAAGTACAAAATTCACAACTGAAAGTCTGATATATCATAGGGAAGAGGATGGGGGCACTGCAAAAAAGGGTGGGGCACCATGCAGGTCAAGTTGCATGGGGTGCAATTATAGCTTGCTATGGCTCTGACAGCAGGAAACCACCTAGGGGAGGGGTGAAGCTAGGGGTGGGCTGGAGCGGAACTGGAGGCAGATGTGGCCAGGGCAGGGCCATGTGTCCTCTTTTTTGTCTTCACAAATATGTGGAATCATGTGGGAGAGACTGAGGGGGTAGCAATGAGAGGAAGATGATAAGTACAGAGAGGTGTAGGTGAAAAATATAAGGGAATAGAAGGCTGAGGAAGACATGAAATGGGAGAGCTAGAGCTTTTAAACAAGTTAAGAGATGGAAAGCTGTTATTGAGTGAGAGTTACCAAGAAAGGGACTTGGGGGTAATAGTGGACATGACAATGAAGCCATTGGCACAATGCACAGCAGCTGCTAAGAAAGCAAATAGAATGCTAGGAATAATCAAGAAGGGTATTACAAGCAGAACAAAAGAAGTTATCCTGCCATTGTATGGGGCGATGGTGCGCCCGCATCTGGAGTACTGCGTCCAGTATTGGTCACCATACCTTAAGAAGTATATGGTGATACTCGAGAGGGTCCAGAAAAGAGCAACACGATTGATAAAAGGTATGGAAAACCTTTCATATGCTGAAAGATTGGAGAAACGGGGGCTTTTTTCAGTGGAGAAGCGGAGACTTAGAGGGGATATGATAGAGACTTATAAGATCACGAAGGGCATAGAGAAAGTGGAGAGAGACAGATTCTTCAAACTTTCGACAACTACAAGAACGAGAGGCCATGTTGAAAAATTAAAAGGAGTCAGATTCAGAACCAATGCTAGAAAGTTCTTCTTTACCCAACGGGTGGTGGACACCTGGAATGCACTTCCAGAGGGAGTGATAGGACAGGGTACGGTATTGGAGTTCAAGAAGGGATTGGACAATTTTCTGAAGGAAAAGGGGATTGAAGGGTATAGATAGAGGGCTAGTATACAGGTCCTGGACCTGATGGGCCACCGCGTGAGCGGACTGCTGGGCATGATGGATCTCAGGTCTGACCCAGCAGAGGCATGGCTTATGTTCTCATGTTCTTAAGTAGCTTAAAAGTAAAAAGAACAAGGGTGAAATTTGAGTTGGCAGAGAGGCAGAAAAGAAAAAAAAAAAGGGCAGAAAGAACTGAAAAAAAAAGATCGTATATCAAAGACCGAAGTAGTGAGGAAATGAAACAAGACAGGAGAGAGGAGGAAAAACTTATGGACAGCAATTACTGGAAAGAGAATTATCAGAAGACACAGCAAAGCAGAAGAGACAAATGGGACCAGACAACAAAGTTAGAAAACAGTGTTTTATTTTAAGTGTATTACCTGGATATGTTAGCTTTGGGATATGTGCATCACAGATATTTGTGTTCAGTAACTTACCAGACAGCTGATGGGTGGGGGTGAAGATGGACAGTGGACCTGAACCTGTTCCATGCCTCCTGCCCAAATGCAAAGTTTCAAGTTTCTTTATTTTTGACATACCGTCTATCATAAGGCACACTTTGTTCCCCCAAAAAAGTGGGTGGAAATGTATGTGCGTCTTATGGAGCAAATATAACAATTTTTTATCTCCCCCCCCTCCGGTACCTTTAAATTCTGGTGGTCCAGCGGTGTATCAGTAGGAGCGAGCTTTCCACACTCCTGCCCCTCCCTTGCTGGACAGCTGCCTTTTTATCTCAGGGCCAGTGGCGCACAAGGCAGGAGCGAGCTTTTCGCAGTTCTTGTGAGTCCCGCGAGAACTGATGACAGCCATTCAGGAAGCGGCACGGGGCCAGACTGGAGTGCGAAAAGCTCGCTCCTGCCTTGTGTGCCACTGGCCCCAAGATAAAGAGGCAACCGAACCATCCCTAAACATTTTGGCCCAAGGTGTTTTCGTAGCTTGCTTATGCCTTAATCCTGCTTTGGTCAGGGCCCCTTGCTGTGATTTGCGCTGGCCCTCTCTCCTCTGTCAATAATTAGGATTTGGAAGAAACAGGAAGTAATGGCTAGAGAAGGTAACAGTGCAATGGTTTGTTCTCTGTTGTGTCAATTTCAGTTTTTCTCTCTGAAGATGCAGCATGTGAGGAGCAAGAGAAGAAGGAGCTGATGTAGCAGACCCAGCTGGACTCTGGACTCAGCTGAAGCTAGATCAGGGAAGCACAAGTAAAGGAGGAGTACTTGGCAGGCAGGAAACAGAATGCTGAAGTTATCGCAGGAAAGAGGTAAGATGAAATGGGGAGGGGTCAAAGGAAGAGCGAGAAAAGAAGAGATAGGTTAACAATGCATACAGGCAGAAGAAAGGTTCAAGTTTATTTCAATTTTGTTACCCCGCCTTTTCAAAGCGGCTAATATTCATGAAACAATTGAGTGGGGTAAAGACAATTAAGACAGAATAATAAAAAGATATCAAATATTAAAATGACAGTTTTAAAAAATAAACCGATATGGATGCCTCTCCCAATAAACAACAGTCTCCAAGTGACACACTTCAAATACTTTATGGCACGTTAACTCAACTGCTATTATGTCAAATATACCTCGAGGCACAACTTTTTCTGTTCATTAGTAGGGTCCCTATATGGATCCAGCAAAAGGAGGACGAATTGAGACATCCAGGTTTTAATTCCAATGAATGCAATGGAAGTAAAACTTGGCTCCAAAACAAGGAGGATGGATTGAGACATCCATGTGGTAACTACTTTAACCCTTTATTTGGCATTAGCATTCGCAATTCTTTCTTATATAATTATTAGGGATGGGCAGTTGGGAAACATTTTATTTCATTTCCTGTGCTGTTTATGGGAATTTTCATTTTATTCAGGGGTTTTGGCCATTTTCTAACAGTAATGTAGTTAAGAGTTTGTGATCTTTCAAAAGAAGTGCACACTTTTTACACACTGAACACTCTTTGAATTCATATTACTGTATTATTGGCACACACAAAAAAAACAAACATTTAAATATGTTAAAGATATGTAATGACATAAGATAAATCATTGACTTGTCCCATGCGGTAGCACACAAGAGTCCATCCCTCACAATCATAAGAAAAATTTCTTTGCATAAGAAAACCATTTTTTCTCCAAGATCCTTTGCAGTGCTCGTTTAACATCTTTGTTTCGGAGGCTGTAGATCATGGGATTTACCATAGGGATTACCATTGTATATATTACAGAAAGCAAACGGTTTATGTATAAAGAAAACTGGGATTTGGGGATTACGTATATAAAGATTAGAGTCCCAAAAAATAAAATCACAGTGAAAAAGTGAGATGCACAGGTAGAGAAAGCTTTGTGTCTGCCTTCTGAAGAACGGATTCTCAGGATTGCTGAAATAATTAAAATGTAAGACATGATTATCGGTATAACTGCTAGAAAACAATAAAATCCAGCAAAAATAGATAATACAATCTCATTAAAGGAGGTGTCAGAGCAGGAGAGCTTTAACAGTGGATGGGCATCGCAATAGAAATGATCGATTTCATTGGATCCACAGAAATTCACTGAGAATATATTAACAGTTTGTATTAATGAATATATTATGATAACCATGTACACACCAAGCACTAGCTGGGTACAGACTCTTCTAGTCATCACAACAGGATAATGTAAAGGGTTGCATATTGCCACATAACGATCATACGCCATCACTGTCAACAAGAGACACTCTGCAGCTGCCATGTTTACGAACACAAAGAGTTGTGTCGCACATTCAAACAGGGAGATGGTGTTTTCCTCCACTTTGAAGTCAACTAATGCCTTTGGGGTGATTGTTGAGGAGTAACAGAGGTCTACAAATGCTAAGTTAGTGAGAAAATAGTACATGGGAGTGTGAAGGTGAGGATCCATTCTAATTATCATGATGATGCTGATGTTTCCCAGCAGAGTGAGAATATACATTACCAAAAACATAACAAACAGTAGACTCTGCAGCTTGGGAAGATCAGAAAATCCTAACAGGATGAATTCGGTCACAGAAGTTTGGTTTTTGCCCTTCATTTTCCACAGGGCAGAGAGCTGGATATGCGCTGCTGGGATAAGAGAGAAAGAAAATCAGAAAGCAATCCCGCATATATCCCTTTAGGAAGACTTCTTAATCCATTCCCCAGTGTAACTAGCAATATGTGTGGAGGGTTTTAGCCATTTTGCCATCATGGCAGCACACTTTTGAAAGATTGTACACAACTGTATTTGCAAAGATTGAACATACATGTATTCACATTATTGAATTAATTACAAAATATATGAACACTCCCCATCCCTTTCATCAGTGATGACAAAAGCAAAGGAAGCAATATTAATGGGAGAGTCTAGAACACAAAGCTGAGTGGATCCTTATCTAATTAGGATAGCCGAGGAGTGGCGTACTGGTTAGAGCAGCTGCCTCAGTACCCTGAAGTTGTGAGTTTGATTCCCACTGCAGCTTCTTGTGCTCTCAGCAATGAATCTCCATGAGTCTGATAATTCTGGCCAGCTCCCAGTGCCCCAAAGATGGGTTATCTGATGAAGCACAGCCCTGCAAATTATCCTGGTGCTAACAACATCTTCTCATCTCAGTTAACAACTATCTCTAAAAGATTGCAAAAGGCTGGGATTCAATTTATTCTTTGAGATTTGGAACTAACTAGAGATCTGTGAATGGTGTATTTATACTTTGACATTTTGTTGTTTTTCTAATATACATATTTTGTAGCTAAGTTAGATTTCACCCTAAATATATCTTATGGGATTACATAGGAAGACTTCAGGTACAATACAATTTTTATTAATATAACGCCAATACCTCCATAAAGTTCACAATGGTTTACATAAATAATTATGAAGATACAAAAATTATTAAATAGAATTATAATATTTAGGAATTATTAATAACACATTCTTGAAATAGATGGTCTTTAGGTCTTTTTTGAAAATCTTAAAATTAGATTGCTGGTTAATATTAGTCGATAAAGTTCTGGTCAGTCTGACCTCTGTTCCAGGGAAAATGGCGGAAGCACTAATAAAAGAAAACATCGATGAACATCTTGAAAGAAACGAACTTCTGATAACCAGCCAACATGGTTTCTGCAAGGGGAGAACGTGCCTAACAAACTTATTTCACTTCTTCGAAGAAATTAACAAACGGATGGACAGAGGAGACCCCATAGACATCATATATCTAGATTTCCAAAAAGCCTTTGACAAGGTACCCCATGAACGCCTACTTCGGAAACTGAAAAACCATGGGGTGGAAGGAGACGTACACAGATGGATCAGAAACTGGTTGGCGGGCAAGAAACAGAGGGTAGGAGTAAAAGGCCACTACTCGGACTGGAGGAGGGTCACGAGTGGTGTCCCACAGGGCTCGGTGCTCGGGCCACTGCTATTTAATATATTCATAAATGATCTAGAAACAGGGACGAAGTGTGAGATAATAAAATTTGCGGACGACACCAAACTATTTAGTGGAGCTTAGACTAAAGAGGACTGTGAAGAATTGCAAAGGGACTTGAACAAACTAAGGGAATGGGCGACAAGATGGCAGATGAAGTTCAACGTTGAGAAATGTAAAGTATTACATGTGGGAAGCAGAAACCCGAGGTACAACTATACGATGGGAGGGATGTTATTGAATGAGAGTACCCAAGAAAGGGACTTGGGGGTAATGGTGGACATGACAATGAAGCTGACGGCACAGTTCACAGCGGCCGCTAAGAGAGCGAATGCTAGGTATAATCAAGAAGGGTATTACCAGAATGAAAGAAGTTATCCTGCCGTTGTATCGGGCGATGGTGCGTCCGCATCTGGAGTACTGCGTCCAATATTGGTCGCCTACCTTAAGAAGGATATGGCATTACTCAAGAGGGTTAAGAGGAGAGAGACATGTCTGATAAAAAGTATGAAAAACCTTTCATACACTAAGAGATTAGAGAAACTGGGACTCTTTTCCCTGGAGAAGAGGAGACAGAGGGGATATGATAGAGATTTACAAGATCATGAAGGGCATAGAGAGAGTGGAGAGGGACAGATTCTTCAAACTTTTGAAAAATAAAAGAACAAGAGGACATTCGGAAAAGTTGAAAGAGGACAGATTCAAAATGAATGCTAGGAAGTTCTTCTTTACCCAACGTGTGGTGGACACCTGGAATGCGCTTCCAGAGGGCGTTATAGGGCAGAGTACGGTACTGGGGTTCAAGAAAGGATTGGACAATTTCCTGCTGGAAAAGGGAATAGAGGGGTATAGATAGAGGATTACTGCACAGGTCCTGGACCTGTTGGGCCGCCGCGTGAGTGGACTGCAGGGCACGATGGACCTCAGGTCTGACCCAGTGGAGGCATTGCTTATGTTCTTATGGCAATTTACAAGCAAGAGATAAGGAGAGTTTAATGCAATTTACAAGATTAGTTAAGGAGATGTGATGTCAGTGGACTTGGTTTGCGGAGATATTATATTGCAAGGGAGAGTTATTGGGAATAAGGGCTGCCATAATTATATAAAGGCTTTTGATACTGCCATCATGCTGGGAGGGCAAGAAAGTTGTTAAATGTGACAACATGAAAAACTCGAGATACTGGCACTCTAGCTAAAAATCTAATTGACGTAATTCTCCTGAAGAAGCTCCGTGCAGAATGAAACGGGGACGCTCCGTTGAGCACTTGAATACCATCATTAAGTAAAGCAAAAAGTTTGTATTACTAATTGTACACAAAGCCGGACAAGGAAAACAAAGCCAAGTACAATTCTTAAACGAAAGGCTTGTTCCTCTAGCAATAGATATCAAGGTTACTGTTCTGGAAGACAAAATTAACTTAATTTATTGAAAACAAACAAAATCTAATTTATTGAAAACAAACAAAATCTATTTTATGGAAATTAATCACTAATTAGAAAAATTTGTTGCTTATAAAAGAATACAAAAAAAGAAAAAATAAAAGAAAGAGGAATTGAAAGGACCAATGATAACTTGCATCAAAGTTATATTGATAAGACTAGCTCTAAAGTCAAAATAGCTGCAAGCATTTGAGGTCACCTTTTCCCAAAATATGTTATATATCAGTATGGTTACCAAGATATTCAATTGAGACATTAAATGTAAGGAGGAGTAATCCATTCATGTATAGTCCTTCAATTATTCAGAAGGGTGATTAGTTAGAAACAATATTTTGTGAAGGGAGTGATATAATTATATAAAGCACATATTGCCACAAGGAAGCTGGCACCATGAGGTGCCTACAAAATAATAATAATAATAATAACTTTATTTTTGTATACCATAGTACAACAGCAGTTCAGAGCGGTTTACAGATGAAGAGACTGTACAGAGCGATGTTACAGAAAAGACTTTCAAATTACATTAGCCAGTCAAGAGTAGTCAGGTATATCCGGAGGCATATCAGAGATACAAGGCAGGAAGGGAGTCAGAGAAATTTATCAAAGAGATAGGTTTTAATTGATTTCCTGAAGGTTTGGTAGGAGGTTGCATTTGAAATGAGGGTGGTTAGACATTTATTCCATTTGCCTGCTTGGAATGACAGATCTTATCAAGGAATCTCTTGTAGATACAGCCCTTCAAGGATGGGAAGACAAATATGTAGGTACTACGTGGGCAGGTGGTGCCAGGAAATTCAAAATGGTACGACAGGTAGATTGGGGATGAACCTGTTAAGGTGTTTGAAGCAGAGGCAGGCAAAAAAACACTACGCCAGGTGTGGTTATGGGTAGGGTTGACAATTCAGTACCGCTAAACATGATTCTACTGTAAGGATGGACGCGCCCCCACAATGTAAGGTTGGAGGGGTTATGTGAGGTGGCCTTACAATCCACCAGGTCCCAAGTTCAATACTCTCACAGAAGATTCACCAGGAAGTAGACTCAAATAAGAAGCACAGCCAGAAATGATTGCATGAAGAATATAATATAGAAATATAGAAAGGCAATCTTTAAAAAGACACATAAACTTTACATATACAGAGTGAATACAGAGACTTCTTATGTGTTTCTGTGTGAATGAGAGAGGACAGACAAAGAAAGAGAGAGAGAAAGGGGGGTGGGGAAGGTGATGTTCCATGCTTCGGGTTCCAGAGATAGAGAGCAAGAGAGAGAGGTTGCAATGCTAGGCTGACATCTACCTCAAAGGTAGGTGCCGGGGGGGAGGGAGGCGCTGCTAAGCCTGCAAGGAATGGAGAAAGAACTGGAGGACAGTAACAACCGCTCGCGTCGCTGTAATTTCAGGATTCTAGGGATCCCGGAAGGGTCTCCTGATCGTGATCTCATTAAATTCTTGGAAACATGGATCCCGAAAGTACTCGACCTCACCTTTCAGAAGGATTTCGAAATTGAGAGGGCTCACCGAGTACCATCTTTTTGAAATCCAAACGATAGATATCCCAGGCCGGTAGTAGTAAAACTACTCAGGTACCAACAGGTACTTGACATAATGCAACGAGCCAAAATGCGTGCCCCAGTGAAGTACGAAGGAGCCACCATAATGTTCGTGCCAGACCTCAGCAAAACAACCGCTCAACGCCGTAAGCAATTACTGACCTACAGGCCTCAACTAAAGCAACTCAACGCCAAGTATGGGCTCCTTTACCCAGCCAGAATGAGAGTAACCCTAAATAATCAAACGAAAGACTTTACCAACCCTGAAGATCTTGCTACTTACATCGAACAGCAATCTCCGACTCCCATCAATCAGGTTTGACTTAATGGTGAAGCACTTGTTTGTTTGTTCTCATGAATAACGATGGATCTGCATGTCACGGTGCACCACCATTTCTTTGTCTCCTCACGGCATGTTCTCTCTCGCATGGACTGTTTTATGGTTTAACTGCATGTATACTTCGCCCTTAACTCTAGTAGTTTAGCACTGTTTTATAATGTTGCATGTTCAGGGTGCTCTGCCCACTCACTCCTTGCCTGCTGTACTAGCTGCACTCACTTTATGATTCTAGAGATGTTTTCATCGTTGTTTAGTAGTGTTATATTAAGCATGCTGATAGCTATCACATCCACCATCTTGCATTCTCCTTGCTTTTTAGCTATCGTTGTGCATATACATGGATTAACTGATCACTGTTTTTTTGTATTGCTGAATAATATTCTGAAATCTGGTATTGGTATATGTAATGGCACTTAAGATCATCTCTTTAAATGCCAAAGGGCTAAATAATAACATCAAGCAGAAAAAAATACTAATGTACCTAGAGCAGTTTACACCTGACATTCTCTTAATCCAAGAGTCACACTTAGATATGACAGCATCTAAGAACTTAACAGTATCCTGGGCGCTACCAACTTATTTCTCTCCTGCGACAGATAAGAAAGGAGGTGTGATAACCATTGTCAGGAACCGACCTGATCTAGCTGTAATCTCCTCTTCCACGGACTTGTATGGGAGATGGGTCAAGATCACATTATCCTGTGCTCAGCAGAAATACACCATATTCAATATATATGCCCCAAATATTGACAATCCTGTTTTTTTTCATGACATTTCAGCTTCCATTCTCACGGCTTCTGATACCCGCATTATTATTGGAGGAGATCTTAACTCAATCCTTGATCCTGTAAAAGACCGCAAATCCATGGTCAGATATAAAAAAACAAAAACTTGGTTTGCATTGAACCAAATGATTGAGTCACTGCATTTAAATATTTGGAGAACTATGCATCCGTCCCAGACTGAGTTCACCTTCTTTTCGCATCCCCACCTGTCCTATTCAAGGATTGACTACTTTCTCATCAGCAACTCATTAGTCCATGATATTGCTGAAACCATAATTCAACCCATCACCATATCTGATCATGCTGCTATCATCCTAGTGGTTAAAATAAACAAACCACCCAAACAATGGAGATTCAATTCAGCTCTTCTCCAAGACTCAAAATTTACAGAACATATTAAATCCGCTATTACTGAATATTTCACATTCAATAAGCCAGAGCATACTACATGGAGCTGCTGGTGGGATGCCTTTAAGGCGTACATTAGGGGTTTAATTATCACATATGTAGCAAACAAACATAAATCTCAGAAACTAGAACTGATGCATTTAGAACCAGACATCAAACATCTGGAAACCCTTCACCAACAAAACACCTTTAGATTTTGATATATTGAATAACTTAAGCAAACTAAAATTCCAATATAATGTCAAACTGAGTACAACTGCAGCTAACGCCGTTTTTCAACAATCAGCTTCGTATTTTGCAGAAAATAACAAATGTGGACATTTGTTAGCTGCTTTTTTTTAAAAAAAGGAAGACAAATCAACCATAACTAACATCACCCTGGATGATGGAACAGTTCTTACTGATTCAAAGGATATAGCATAGGCCTTTATGTCATATTATCAAACCTTATATACTACTGAATTAAAATTAAAATATCTGCTTATGCAGATGACATCCTATTATATATCACTTCCTCCTCCTTACTACCCTTGCTGACCACAATTGAGACTTATTCTTCTATCTCTGGGTATAAGCTTAACACTAGCATGTGGAGAAGGCTTCATCTAAGGCAAGACAGTTGTTAGGTTGCATCCGCAGGAGTTTCGTCAGCCGGAAGCCTGAAGTCATAATGCCATTATACAGAACCATGGTGAGACCTCATTAGGAATACTGTGTGCAATTCTGGAGGCCACACTACCGAAAAGATGTGCTGAGAGTAGAGTCGGTGCAATGGATGGCCACCAGGATGGTCTCGGGGCTCAAGGATCTATCGTACGAGGAAAGGCTGAAAAATTTGCGGCTATACTCACTCGAAGAACGTAGGGAGAGAGGAGACATGATTGAGACGTTTAAGTATATTACCGGCCGTATCGAGATGGAAGAAGAGATTCTCTTTCTCAAAGGACCCTCAGCCACAAGAGGGCATCCGCTCAAACTCAGGGGCGGGAAATTTCATGGCGACACCAGGAAATATTTCTTCACCGAGAGAGTGGTTGATCCTTGGAACGAGCTCCCGGTGCAGGTGATCGAGGCAAACAGCGTGCAAGAATTTAAGAGCAAATGGGATGTCCATGTGGGATCCTTTAGAGGGTTAAGCCAAGGGAACCTGTCACCAGGAGTAGGATCCCTAGGATGGTAGACTTGGGGGTGGGTCAGTAGAATGGGCAGACCTGATGGGCTATGGCCCTTATCTGCCGTCATCTTCTATGTTTCTATGTTTAGAAAATCTATAATAATGCTGTTAAACTGTCCAGAACTCAAATGCAAGGTTGATAAATATCATTTTCAATGGTCAGCCACAAAAATGAAATATTTAGGTGTATACTTAGGCCCCACGATTGAGGAATCAATTCAAATGAATGTGGAATACTTAATGGAAATTGCTAAGTCCCTAAGTAATAAATGGTCCCCCTTGAACCTCTCTTGGTAGGGTAGACTGGAAGCTATCCGTATGATGATAACCCCTAAATTGACTTACATTTTAAGTATGCTACCATTTCTTCTTCCGAAACATGTTTATAAAACTATAGACTCCACACTATCCCAATTTTTATGGAATAAGAAACAACCCCGCATAGCACTGTCCAAATTGAAAGCTTCTACAATGCGTGGCGGAGTCAATTTTCCATGTTTTCTTAATTATCATTACTCATTCATTCTTCACAACTGAGCCCAGGCTCAGCATGGAAATAGCACTCAGTATCTACCTGCTTGGGTCCAAATGGAGCACAGGAAAGTGAATGGGAAAGTGAATTTACAATGTATCGCATGTCTCTCCTTGTCCAAACATGAGAAGCTTGATCACATACTTACTTCTATAAAGAAAACTGTGACAACTATGGATTCTACTTTACAAGTTGCATGGGCTGATACCAGTATGATTCCCATTTGGGATAATTCCGAAATCAAAATACAAAATGCGACAATATCATGGACCAAATGGCAACATGATGGTATATGGCTAGTTCAGGATCTCATCCATGATTATCTTTTGCTGAGCTCTCTAGTCGGTTTCATTTACCGGGAACTCAATATTTTCAATGGATGCAACTCCAACACTGTTTAGCAAAAATTTATCCAAATATAACTACAAAGGTTACTCGCCCTAGTCTTCTAACACATATTGCTCAAATCTCCGCGATGGGTGGTAGGGCTTCCTTATGGTATAAAATGTTTTAAAGTGCCTCCTATAATACCCCATCCTCTATAGAAAACAAATGGTTTCAAGAATTGAATCTACCATCAGATGCTATAGACTGGTCAGATGTATGGTTGTATTTCTTCAAATCCATAAAGTCAGCATCACTCTTGCAATCAATATATTTCCTGTTACATAGAGCTACTTGGATACCCCTGCTCTCTCATAAGATTGACTCAACAATCTCCCCTCTCTGTTGGTCCTGTAATCAAGTACCTGGTACCTTGAAACATTTACTCTTTGATTGTAGTCACCTTACTGATTACTGGTCAAGGGTATGGAGCTCTATTTGTGCCAGCCTCAATCTCACAGATACCTTTGTCATTTACCATGTTAATTTTAATGTCACTGGATCTCCACATCACATTAGATATTAATAAGACTAGGTTGTTTACTGTTTTAATGTCTTTAGCTATTCAAAATATTCTTTACAATTGGAAAGACCTGTCTAAGGTCGAATATCTTACATGGTGGAATAATGTATGTTTAACTGGAAAATATGAGAGTACTTGCTGAAAGAAATAATAGCTTCTCTTCATATGCGCTTATATGGGAACCATTGCTACGTTACTGCGAACATTAGTTAGCTCTTGGCTTGAGTCATGTCTTTACCTTATTTTTCCTGCATTACAACCCTAAATTTTTATTATGTGAATTGATATATCCATGTATATGTATTGTTATTATGTATTTCGACAGTACACACTGCTTATGTTTATTCCTCATACACTTGTTACTTCCTGTTCTTATTCATTGAAACTCAATAAAGATTTTTGAACTTTAAAAAAAAAAAGGTAGGTGCCGAAAGGTGCCGAAAGGTAGGTGCCGAAAATGCTGTGCCTACCTTTAGACGCATTTCTGAAAATGGGACCATAATCTGAGTGACACACGATCTGCGCTGTTTTTTTTCAGGTGTTTGATGATTACGGTGCCGCCGCTTTTAGAATCTTGGCCCAAGATTCTTGAAAAATCAGACAAGCTATTTTAAATAATATACAAGATCTTACTGAATGGCAATAAAGGAGTGATTGAATCAAAGCAAGATTTTCAAAATATCAATCTGGCAGCTGTGTTTTGAAGCTGCTGAATCTTGTCTATTAATTTAAAAAGCTATTCCTAGATGCAGAATGTTTCCATAGTCTAACATTGATAAAAATGGAAAGCTGAACTATAACCCTCAAAATGATCAGAAAGAAAATAAGAGCGCAATAAGCACAATTGTTTCATCTTAAAAAATGTTCTGTAAAACAGATCATTTACCTGAGGCTCCATTGACAAAAATGAGTCAAGGAGCATTCCCAGTACTTTAAATGAACTAGGAATATTGCTGGAAATCACACTCAGCCATAAGATCTTAGTTTTAGAAGTATTAAGTTTTCAATCAAAGTAGACCAATTTTTGGATTCCATTATTAAATCATCCCTCTAGTATTTTCAAAATCAGAAGAGACAGGTACTATCATCAGCATAAGAGAAAAGCTTTTTGCCAATATTTAGTGTAAGTTGACCTAATGAGCTTATAGAAAGATGAAAAAGGAGAGGAGAAATGGGGGACCCTTGTGGAAGAGTGTGGAGAGTAAGATCCAGCTCCAGCAACGCCTCCACTAAGGTCAGACAAACATTCTCACATAGAAAGATTAAAACTTCCCTGTGGCTTATGTGGTAACATGACGGGGCATACCGTTTCCACATGTGAGTTAAATTATGTGGATCCCTTTACCTACGGAATTGATAAAATATGTAAATGAAATGAGGCGGTTTGATGATGATTCTAAATAGCAGATACAAATGCAAGAGTACACATTCTATGGGATATTATTCCTATGCATCCATATGCTCTTTTTTATTATAGAACTAAAATAATTGATGTGCATGGTGCTGTACTGTGTAGACAGAAATCTGCATTTACAAAACTGCCCGGGAGCATAAAGATGGATGATTACACAGACCAAATATGGACTTATGGGGAGGGAAGAGTGGAGTGGATGCAGCTATTTTATTAAGTATGCAATTTCTGTAATCTGCTAAGTATCTGTGAACCAGCTAGATGTACAAGGGTGGTTAAAAAAACATAAGTGTCCCCTATATGGCCATTCAGTTGAGGATGGGCTGGATTGAGCATTGATGGAGACTCCAGGAGATGGAACCTATGCACAATCCTGGGCAGATCTCTGGGTTTCTGGCCCAGAAACATCTAAGAAAAAGCACAATTTAAATTAAATCCTAGAGTGTATGTTTGGGCAGTCTGGATGGACCATTCGAGTCTTTATTTGCCATCATTTACTATGTTACTATGTAAGTTAAACCACATAGTCTCCACACTTAGTCCAGCGAGTGTCCAGTTTTTTCATATCGTAGGAACAATAGCTTATGAAAAAAACTGGTCATTTGCTGGACCAGGTTGAGGTTATGTTGTTTCAATTGCTTTTTTAACCAAACTTGTCAAACCACCTTCGTATTTTACAAGAAAAATTAGACATGTACTTTCTGATACAGAATATGCCTAATTTATCAGGATCCCTGTTATAAAATTATTCAACTTGAGAAGATAAAGTAGTATGGTTACTGTGTTAGTCCAGTTTAAAAGTAAGAGGGCAAGATGAGATACAAGCGACAGTACGATACAAAGCGGGTGCTGAAAAGTTCTCAGCCCAACCAAGAAGAGAATGACATGGATATAGTTGAAAGAATAATCTGAAACTAGGTCAAAACAGAGAATTTTGTTTCTGCAAGTTGGCACGCTTTTCATCTATAGTGGCAAAATAACGCTGAGAATTTAGGAAGTGGGTTGGTTGTGCTGAGAACATTTCAGCACCTCCTCGTACATGTGTCTTGTTTCAAGAATGACACAATCGCTAGATCACTAAATGTAACTCACCTTGAAAAAGACATGAACAAAATCCAAATAAAAAGAATAAGAATGTCACCCCATAGAAAGGAGGGAGAGAAGGAAGCATAGTAGACTCATTGAATCCTGGAAACTGCTTAAGGTGACTTTGATCAATGTGGAAACAAGAGAGACGGCGGCAGAAAAGGTAGAAATCATTTGTTTTCAATCATTTAGGAAAATGAGGATCAATGAATGGATCAGAGTCCAAAATCCAACATAAGAATTGCTGCTGCTGGGTCAGACCAATGGTCCATCAAGCGGCGGCCCTTAGGTCCAGTCGCAGGAAGCCTTATTTCTTTTTCTTCCTGGGCCTGAGCAGCGCAGTATCCGTCTGATGCCAACGATTAACCTGGTTATTCAGGGCTGGGCTGTTTCGGGCAACCAGGGCCAGCTCTAAGTTAATCAGCTAAGCAAATATTTTGTGCTGGCCATTTTAAGTTAATAGCAGGCTCTTTATACAGTCTGACTTTCCAACATTTGAATTTTTATAGCTGGTTGGCTAAATAACACTAGCCATTATCCATGAATATTCCTAGCCAGTTAAATATTGGAGGAGGGGGGTCTCTATTTATACAGTGGTAAATAGATAACTTTAATTAAAAAAAGACCCCTAAGTCTGCACCTGAGGTAGTGGAAGAATAAGTGACATGCTCAAGATCACAGGGATCTCTTTCTAGAGAGATGTATTCCGGCAAATTCATGAACTTCTCTGTAAAGTCACAATCAAGCAACATTACAGACAGTAAATTTGTAGGACATGTTCGCAAATACAGATCATTTTAATTGCTTCTTCTTACCTAGGACAGAATGAATGGGATCTTCTCTTGCCTCTGAATAATATGTGAATAAAACTAATCTAGGAGTAAATATATATTCTTTGTTCTGTGACGAGGGAATGGATCCCTGAAGAATTGCAAAGTAGAAAAGTTTCAGGTATACAAAGAAACAATTAAAACATTTAGCATCTGGGGAATATTATGTTAAGCTGTGATATTTGTTTGTCAACAGTGCCTGAGAGAGCCAGAGCAAAATGTATAGTATAGATCAGTGGTCTCAAACTCACGGCCCGCCAGGTATGTTTATCATAATCACAAAAGTAAAATAAAACTGTCTTTAGCTATTAATTACAATATCATTATTAAGACTTAGTCAAAAGGAAAGATTTATAAACTATAAAGAGTTTTACCTCATGCAAAATTGTCATTTCTTTAATAAGACATTAACTATTTTTTTCTGAGGCCCTTCAAGTACCTACAAATCCAAAATGTGGTCCTGCAAAGGGTTTGAGTTTGAGACCACTGGTATAGATGAACCTTTTTTTGGTGGGTGGGTGTTGGGGTGGGGGCACACAAAAATATTAACTGGGCAACATTTAGGCAACAGCAGACAATTTTAAAGTGCTGACCCTCACCGGCTGCTTGGCCCAGATATTTAGGGGTTGCGCCTGTCTGACTGAGGGATCCCTTGCCATCAGCTGATGGCATCAAAGGAATCCCCAATCAGCTGAGCCAGAAGGCCTCCCTGAAATTGCGACTTCTGGGAGTCTTGCCGGCTCAGCTGATTGGGGGGAAAATATCCCTGCCACAATTAGCTGAATTGTCTGTGGCAGGAGACCTCCCCAACAAGTACCTTCAAAATAGGCAGGAGGAATGCTCATTCCCTCCTGCTGCTGATCCTCCTAGAACCAACCTCCCCCCCCCCTGCAGTAGCCCAGTACAAGGGACGCCCATTCTATCCTAGGATGCGCCGGGAAGGATGCTTATGGCCCTGACTGGCACAGGTGCCTAAAGCCCCTCCTGTGGGCATCTGAGCTAATCAGGGCCTTAGGCTCCTCCCTGATGCATCCCAGGATGCACCGGGAAGGGGAAGGCCCACCATTTTGAAGAGGTGGCCAGCTGCAGGGAGTAAGCATCTCTCTGGCCAGCCATTTTTCTATAAATGTGTGGTAATGGGGGGTCTGGAGGTCTGGTGGGGTGTCTGAGGGGTTAAGGTTTGCGGGGTGTCAGGAGTAATGGTAGAAGGGAGTGGGCATCCCTCCTGATGGGCTACTTCGGGGGGGGGGGGTGTTTGGGGATTCTAGGGGGGTTGGTGGCAGGTGGAAGTAGGCATCTCTCCTGCCAATTTCAGGGGTACTTGTCAGGGGGGTCCCTGCCTCAGCTGGCTCAGCTAATCATGGCAGAGGTATTTTTCTCTCAGGGAGGCATGCCAGCTCAGCTGATCGGAGATTCCCTTGCTGTGATCAGCCCAGCCGGCCGCATCTACTTTTAACATTTGCAATGTAGGCCTAGGGCCACTTAAGCTTCCAGGTGAAACCATGCCCACATCCAGCCTTGGGTGAGCTTAAGTGTCCCTATCCTTTTCCCTAGACCCACGACAAATGCCTACAGTGTAGACGTCCTGCCTCGGGGTTTGGTTTTGTTTTTTAAACATGCATCCTGATTAGCTGCCTGAATGGTGTAGATCAGGTACAAATGGACTGATTTTTTTTTTTTTTTTACTCCATCAAAATTTACACATCAAAATATACAAAGACTAGGGGACACTCGAGAACAATTCACGGAATAATAATTTGAGACTTATTAACTTTCCTAGACTAACTATGATAACTCCTAGGGTGATACCCGGTGGAAATTTTGTAAGTCCTGGAAGAAACTTTACCACCATTTACCCAAACAAAAATGGGACTCAATCACAGGCTAAAATACCTGATCAAGCACCATTGAATGTATCGGAAATTCTATAAATGTCAGACAGAAACATAGCAATACCATCTACAATGATATTAACTGTAGCTCTTCCAATTGATAAAATGTGGTTATTGAGGCTTTTCTTTAAAAACAAATAGAAAGAGTTTCTTGGATGTAAAATTCAAATGTTTCCTGATCTTTCAAGAGAAACTCAAAAGCGTCGTCGAGAATTTCTTCTTTTGAGACCAGGGGCCATTTCATTGGGGGTAACATTTTATTTAAGACATCTGTGCAAGTGTATTATTTGCCACCGTTCAGTTAAATATGTTTTCTTTGAACCTCAACAGTTAACTGCTTTTTTGGCTTTGTCTCGACTGGATGAAGGGAAATCAATTGCTCTATACTTTTTATAAGGCACTCCTACCTCAGCTATATCTGCAGTCTCTCTTGCTATATAGATTATATTTATTTTTGTTTGCCTGTATGTAATCTTGAAATCGCAGGTTGTGGATTTGAGCTGAGTTAATTAAAAAGATTTTCTTTTGTTATAAAATTATGTTAAGGTATAATGTGATTTATTCTTTTAAGAAAGTTATATCCTCACTAACTCATTTTCTGTACAAATGAATACTTGGTATGTAATTTGAAAAATTTATAAATAAAATAATTTATTAAAAAAAAAAAAAAGACTAGGGGGACACTCGATGAAGTTACCGGGAAATACTTTTAAAACCAATAGGAGGAAATATTTTTTCACTCAGAGAACACATTGCCAGAGGATGTGATAAGATTGGTTAACATAGATGGGATTAAAACAGGTTTGGTTAGGTTCCTGGAGGAAAAGTCCATAGTCTTCGTGTCCTGGATCAGTAGCATGAAATGGTGCTAATATTTGGGTTTCTGCCAGGTACTTGTGACTTGGATTGGTGGATTGGTCACTGTGGAAACAAGATACTGGGCTAGATGGACAATTGGTCTGACCCAGTAAGGTTTCACAATTTTTATTGATGGAACGCCAAAACCACCAGATCCCTTCTTTCCTCCTCTCTCTCCATCTGCTGCAGGAAGCGATGAGATTTTATCTCCGTTATTGGCCCCTTCAAGTAATGTCAGCAAGAGGCTTTCTGGAGCAGGTAGTAAGAGAACACCAAAACTGCCGGATACCTCCTCTCGCTCTCCTACATCTAGCACACATCTTCAATCAAATTCTCTGGTCTCCCAGTCAAAGAATTCAATCCGATTTGTTTGGCACAATTTACCTTTAGTAAACCCATCAGATTCTAAGAAATTCACTATCCTTTCCTTCATCAACGCTTCCATTATTTTTCCAATAAATGAAGTAAGGCTTACTGGCCTGTAGTTTCCCACTTCATCTCTGCAACCACTTTTGTGAAGAGAGAACACATCTGCTCTTCTCCAGTCCGTGGAACCTCTCCTGTCTCTAAGGCTTTATTGAACAAATATTTAATAGGACCTGCCAGATCCTCTCTGAGCTCTCTCTATCCTGTTCGGTCCTATGGCTTTGGCCACCCCTTCAATTTTTCAAGTTGTTCATAAACACTTTCTTCCATGAATGACGCAGTATCCACTCTACTCTTCGCTAGCCAATCGCGGTCTTTCTCCAGGGATTTCTTCCATGAACACAGAACATAAGTATTTGTTTAGCATGTTTGCTTTTTCCTCATCACTTCTTTCAGTCTCGCAATTCCATTTTTTGTCTTTCTCCTTTCACTAATATAATTGAAAAAAATTGGGTCTCCCTTTTTTATATTTCTAGCTATTTTCTCTTCCGGTATTCCTTTTTGTACTCCCTTTCTTCATGAACGCCAACTCTTTTGCCTTTATTTTCTCCTCCACTACTTTGGAGAACCATATCGGTGTCATTTTTATCATGTTTTATTTTTCTTACATAAAGGTCAGCAGCTATTTTTATTGCTCCTTTCAGCTTGGACCACTGCTTTTCCACTTCTCTTTTGTTCTTTCATCCTAAGCTCTTTCTTCAGATACTCCTCCATGGTATTAAAGACTGCACGTTTGAAATCCAGGACTTTGAGTTTTATGTGCCACCCTCCCCTTTAGCTGTTATATCAAACCAAACTATTTGATGATCACTACTTCTCAAATGAGCACCCACTTGGACATTAGAGATACTTTCCCCATTTGTGAGCACCAGATCCAGTATTTTTCTCTCATGGCTCCATCACCATTTGTCTGAGCTTAGCCCCTTTAAAGGCATCCACAATTGCACTTCTTTCTGATTCTGCATCCGGCAGGTTTAAGTCACCCAACAATAGCACCTCCCCTTTCTAGCATGCTGACTCCGTCTCATTAAATCATCCTGCATGTTCCACAATTTTAGTTTTTATAATCATTTCTACCATTTTGCCTGGAACTGAAGTTAGGCTTACCGGTCTGTAATTTCCCGGATCTCCCCTGGAGCCCTTTTTAAAAATCATTTTATATTACTATCTAATTTTCAATCTGGTTTCAGGTTACTCCACAGTACAGAACACTTATTTAATATTTTATCTTTGGGACAAAATGCCTTGATTTTACAATTAGATTTGAGTTGTGCCTTTGATTTAATTGATAATGATATTTTATTGCACTGTCTGGATTCATTGGGTCTATCAGATAATGTCCTCTGCTGGTTTAATATTTTTCTGCGATCTCAGATATATCAGGTTAGAAGAGATGAATGGAGTAAACCATGTGGAGTTCCTTAGGGATCTCCCCTTTCCACTTCCCTCTATAACAGTGGTCTCAAACTCAAACCTTTTGCAGGACCACATTTTGGATTTGTAGGTACTTGAAAGGCCTCAGAAAAAAATAGTTAATGTCTTATTAAAGAAATGATAATCTAGCATGCTTGGTTTAACTCTTTATAGTTGATATAAATCTTTCCTTTTGGCTAAGTCTTAAAAATAATATTGTAATTTATAGCTAAACAGTCATATGATAAAGATACTGTTGTATTTTACTTTTGTGATAATGATAAACATACTGAGGGCCTCAAAATAGTACCTGGCGGGCCACATGTGGTCCCCGGGCCATGAGTTTGAGACCACTGCTCTATATCTATCTTTCTTCATTGAATAAGGAATTAACTGAATTACAAGTCTTACACTATATATATATGGAGACAATATTATTTTGATATTCTCTGTAACGTCAAATTTCCCATTAGAAGTATGAGGGTTGTACTGAAAGCAATGCAGAAGTGTGCATAATATGGCATCAGATCCAGACTGTATGGTGGATGGGGGCCACTGACCAACCCAATTTGCTTATCATCTGATTTGTTGCCAAAGATATGCATGGTTGTTCACTGAAATGGTGAATGTGGATTATTTCCAGATTCTTTTGGGATCTTTTCCTCCTAATGACTTCTCTAAGCTTCTTGAGTTTCTCAGTATACCACTTGCTGGTCATGGTACAGCCACATTTCATAAAATCAAGGAGAACAATTCCATTGTCATCCTTCCCCCCACTCCAAAAAAAGTCACTATGACTTTCTGTGCTGATCACTGGCTCTTGAACTTCTTAAGCCTTGGAGAAGTGGTGTTCTGCCATTCCATGGACTGATTCTTCATTTCTGGATCAAAAAGATATGCTATGTTTCATCCCCTATCACCAAATTGGGAAGGGGGGGGAGTGTCTTCATTGACTTCAAGCACTTCCAGCAGATAAGAGCAGACTTCCTTCTCTCTTTCAAATCTTCAAATCGGATGTTAACTGCTAAGTTACCCACTTTGCACACACTTTCCAATACCCCAAGTCTTCCACCATCTTCTGTATGGCATTGTGACCACAGTCCAGTTGTGTAGCAAGCTAATAGATTGTGACTTAAATGTCCACACAAATCCATTCATCTAGTCGCTGACATGTTAATAAATGACTCATCTGTCCATGTGAATCAATTCATCCACTCGCTGACAATTCATGTCAGTGGTCACAGTTGGTGGTCTCCCACTGCATGGTTTATCTCCTTCTTTATCCATCTGTATACATTGCTCTTGTCAATAGTGCCATTTCTGTAAATATTCTGTAGCCTTTGGTGGATGTCATACAACCTGTATCCCTCCTTTATCAAGAACTCAGTGATGGCATGTTGCTTCTGCTTGGAATCTATTATTCACCTGCAATGAAGAAAAGGATTCTGAAATACCTACAATAGAGGAAGAGTTACTCTACCATTGTACAGTTTTTTCCGTTTGATGTCTCCGATTGGAGGGTATGTGAATGGTGTCTGGGTTCACCAGACACAGGAGAACACAGACACCATTCACATACCCTCCAATCTGAGACATCAAACGGAAAAACTGTACAATGGCCTACTAGCCACACAGGCAGCAAAACTAGACCACCAACTCTCCAATCTACTAATTTCGACCCCAGACTACAAAACTTTCAGAAAAGAAATAAAAAACTTGCTATTCAAGAAATCCATGAAGACTAACTAACACTGTATGAAACATTTCAATCCTCTGAAGCAACCCGCTCTACTCTGTAACACCTCTGGACATGTCCAGAAATCATCTTCTGTAATCCGCCTTGAACCGCAAGGTCATGGCGGAATAAAAATCACTAATGTAATGTAATATATGCAGTTTGAATGACTTATGTCAGTTAATAAAAAAGTTATGCCCACTTTTACATTACTTGTGGTACATCCCTCATATCTTAAATAGAAAAGGTATTACTGTTGATACACGATTGGATGGCCAGTTTTTAGTTGGAGTATTTTTGGCTTCTAATAAGACAGATGAAAAAAAAGTTACATTTAAATAGGATTAATTACATTATTCTGACAATAAAATTTGGGGGGGCCCAATTAGATTGGAATTTATCAATCACAAATAGATTTGGTTGTACAAAAAGGATTTGAAACACTATGGAAGTAAAGGTCCATTCGTTCTTTTATTTTGAACTGTATCCATTTCAACTATTGGCGCAGTCTCTTTTATTAAGCATCCTAGATTATTGCAATATAATATACATAGCGGCTTCCTATAAAATTTTCCAAAAGTTACAAATTATCCCAAATTTCATCTTTCCTTTTTTTTTTTTTTAACCAGAAATTACATTGGCAGCCAATACCTGTCAGGATATTATTCAAATTGGGATATGTTTGTTAAAAAATCATGTTTGGTTTAGTTCCTTCATACTTACAGCTCATCTTTCATTTTCTTTACCAAAACAATCTTTTCTAAATATTACTTATTTCACTTTCCATCAGTAAAGGAATGCAAGTATAAAAGATATGTAATCAATCTACTTTTCTATCAAGTGACTAAATGGGAATTTATAATCTGGCCATTAATTTCACTATCACTCTCTTACATGCATTTTTGTAGACTAATGAAAACTATTTAATAAATTTGGAAAATGATTATTGTATTGTTTTAATTGATTGCAAATTCAACAATTAATGTGCTGGTTTTATCTTTTGTAAATCAGCATTGATATACCTCCCTAAGCAAAAACATTTTCAATAAAATCTTGAAACAGTCAACATCACCAAGCCCTCGCAGTTGCTGAGGTAATTGGTTCCATAACTGTGGTCCATGCACATAGAATACAGATTTCCTATATTCCTCAGGGTGAATTACACGAACAGATGGGACCACCTGGGCATTACTGTTCAAGGAACGTAAATTCCATGTTGGTTGATAAATTCAAAGAGAGTTTAACAAAACTGGAGATTTCCCTGTCAATCGATGTTTTTAAAACAAGTAGCAACAATTTATATAATGAATATAATACTCAATTGGCAACCAGTGCAATATTTTTAAGAACAGGAGTGATGTGTTGAAATCTAGAAGTTCCAGTAATTAACCTTGCCACAGAGTTTTGAGCAATCTGTAAATATCTCAAATATTTCTTAGGGTCACCCATTAGTGAGGAATGACAACAGTCAAAATGTGGAAAAATTAGACTTTGAATAACCATTTGAAAATAGAACCGGTTAACACTTACTTCAAAGAGTGCAAAAGTCTAAGCTTATAAAATATTTTTTTTTACAATATAAGAAACATGCTCTTTCATCTTCAAAGAAGTATATAAAAATACTCCTAAAGTTTTAAATGTTTTTACATTTCTTTAAATGTAACCAGTGTTGGAAAATCATGGATTGCATCACCCAAAAACAAAATAATTTTCATCTTCTCCACATTCAGTTTGAGACGATTATCATACAGCCAGTTACCAATCTTATCTATAGAGAAATTCAAGAAATCTAACATTTCAGTGCAACTTGACAAAATCTTAAATACAAACTGAATATAGTCAGCATAACGATGATATTCAACTCCCAGAGGTTTCAACACTGTGCAAAGTGGCATAAGAAAAATATTAAATAATGTTGCAGAAAGAAATGAACCCTGAGGAATATGTTTCATCGAAAGAACAGCTTGAAGTTTTTTGCCTCCTTTGCTATTTTTTCCTCGTAATCTCTTTTGGCCCCTCTTACCGCCTTACGGCACCTGCTTTGATGTTGTTTGTGCTTTTTCCAGTTTTCGTCTATTTTTTGACCTTTTCAATTCCTTAAACGAAGTCTTCTTGTCTCTGATCGCTTCCTTCACTGCTACAGTGAACCACACCAGTTCCTTGTTCTTTTTCCTCTTGGATCCCTTGTTGATACGCGGTATATATAGATTTTGCACCTTGGTGACTGTGTCCTTAAAAAGAGACCATGCTTGCTCTAGTGTTTTTACAGTGAACATAAAAATATAAGAATTGCCGCTGCTGGGTCAGACCGGTGGTCCATCCTGCCCAGCAGTTCGCTCATGCGGCGGTGCTCAGGTCAAAGACAAGTGCTCTAAATGAATCCAGCCTCACCTTCATACGTTCCAGTTTAGCAGGAACTTGTTCAACTTTGTCTTGAATCCCTGGAGGGTGTTTTCCCCTATAACAGACTCTGGAAGAGCGTTCCAGTTGCCTACCACTCTCTGGGTGAAGAAGAACTTCCTTACATTTGTATGGAATCTATCCCCTTTCAGCTTTAGAGAGTACCCTCTTGTTTTTCCTACATTGGAAAGGGCGAACAATCTGTCTTTATCTACTAAGTCTATTCCCTTCAGTATCTTGAACGTTTCGATCATGTCCACTCTCAAGTCTCCTCTCTTCAAGGGGGAAGAGGCCCAGTTTCTCCACTGTACAGCAACTCATTCAGCCCCTTAACCATTTTAATCGCTCTTTTCTGGACTCTTTCGAGTAGTACCGTGTCATTCTTCAAGTATGGCGACCAGTGCTGAACGCAGTATTCCAGGTGAGGGCGCACCATGGCTCAATACAGTGGCATGATAACCTTCTCTGATCTGTTCGTGATCCCCTTCTTTATCATTCCTAGCATTCAGTTTGCCCTTTTCGCCACCACCGCGCATTGCTCGGATGGCTTCATCGACTTGTCGATCAGAACTCCCAAGTCTCTTTCCTGGGAGGTCTCTCCAAGTACCACCCCGGATATCCTGTATTCATGCACGAGATTTTTGTTACCGACATGCATCACTTTACACTTATCCACGTAGAACCTCATTTGCCATGTCGATGCCCATTTCTCGAGCTTGGTTATGTCACGTTGCAGATCTTAGCAAACCCCTCGCGTCCTCACTACTCTAAATAACTTCGTATCGTCCGCAAATTTAATCACCTCACTCGATGTACCAATATCCTCTTAATCTTCTTCCCCATCATGAGTCTCATCCCTTCATAATTCCCTTTTTGGAAGTTCAGTGCCGTGGCCGTCGGTCAAGATCGATGTTTTGCCCCTGTGTCCAGGTTGAAGTGGATCATATTGTGATCACTGCTTCCCAGCGTCCCTTCTACTTCTACACCTTACGCCGGTCCTTGTAGTCCATTTAGAATTAAGTCCAGAATTGCATTTCCTCTCGTATTTTCCTTGACAAGTTTTTCCAGGAAGCAATCACCTACAGCATACAGGAACCTGGTCTCCCTATTGCAGCCAGAGATGCCTAGGTTTCAGTCTATCCCCGGATAATTGAAGTCGCCCATGATAACTGCGTTGCCTCCCTTGCAGTTTTGTTTAATCTCATCCGTCATTTCTCTATCAATTTCTTTGGACTGCCCTGGGAGTCGGTAGTAGATGCCGATCTTTGTTTCCGTTCCATTTGTTCCCGGAATTTTGGCCCATAGAGATTCTACCTTATTTTTCATTTCTGACGTGTTCTCTCCGGTAGACTCAATTCTCTCTTTGATGTATAGGGCAATACCCCCACCTTTTTTACCTACTCTGTCTCTGCGGTATAGCTTGTATCTCGGTAGCACAGTGTCCCATGTTTTCCTCGTTCCACCATGTTTCCGTGATTCTGATGATGTCAAGGTTATCTTTTTGTGCCATAGCTTCCAATTCCCCCATCTTATTCCTTAGGGTCCTTGCGTTCGTGTACATACACTTGAGTTTGTGGCCTGTTACTTTCTTGCATTTCCTTCCCTCTTGTGTCCCTTTCAATCCGTCAGGATTTCTGTCTTGCCTATGATCCGATGAGTCTTCCTCGCTATCTTCCTGCATGGTATACCGGTTCCTGAACCATCAACTCTTGGTCAACTTGTCAGCTTTCCCCTTCTTCCTAGTTTAAAAACTTCTCAATTTCTTTCTTGATGTTGCTTGCATGCAAAACCTATTTTTGTGGGCAAACAGCAATGTTATTTGCTAACTATAGGAAAATACCCATTAACTGAAGCACAGCACATGAAAAACATAGCTTTAGTTTTCTTGCTAAAAAGCTACCATTTTTTTCTGACTAAAATCAGCTCATTCTTGAAAGCAAAGAAAGCACATGACACAAATATATAGATTGCATGCATAACTTAATTTGCAAAAGCTTAAAACCTGAAAAAATAACCCCAGATACAGACCTTAGCATGGCTTCTACTTCATTGCAAATGGAGGTTTGCAGCTGCACAATGGTGACCTCATTGTGAGATCATCAAGGTGCACCTGCAAGGTAAATGCCACAATTAAAATATGTGCTGGGGAGCTGGTTGGGATTTGAACTTATGACCTCTGGAAGAGGAGCACAGGGCTTTTACTTATTGAGCTATAATAGCAGTTTCCAGGCAGGTATATCTGACTGCCCTGTGTTATCGCTTAAGATCCTTAATTGGCCCATTAACTACTTAGATTGGATGCCTAAAGCACGTCTAACTTTAGGCATGACTTAGGCGCCCTTTATAGATTTTCTTGCAGAGGTTGGAGATTAGTGGTTCAAGGGACAATGTGGAGTCCAATATGCCACCCAGTACTTTGGAAGATTTTCTACCCCTATGGTGGTTCCTGATAGAAGGATGCTGCTTGTTGGAACTGTCTGTAGTGGAGTATGAAACCAGAGAATTTTGGTTTTAGATGCATTTAATTTGAGCTTGATTGTGGCTCATGTTTGTATCTAGTCGATGCTGTTGGAGAATTTTTGGATTGTATCAAGTTGGTTGCTTGTTATTGGGATGAGGAGAAGGATGTCATCTGCATATGACAACATGCAATCAATGTTGCTGAAAGAGCTCATGAGTAGATTTAATAGAATTGAGGAGGGGAAGAGCTTTGAGATACTCCGCAGAAGGCCTTCCAGCTGTTGGAGAAGATTTTGTCTTTTCTGATGAGGTATTTTCTCTTTCCATGGAAATCTTTAAACCAATTTAGTGTGGTACCTGTGATTCCTATTTCAGAGAGTTTTGTTAGGAGAAGGTGGTAATCTACCGAGTCAAAGGCTATGGAGATGTCAAATTGAAGAAGAACTTCTTGTTAGCCTGTGCTTAGTATCTGTTTGATTTTTTTTTTTTCAGAGTTAGGAGTAGTTCGGTGCTGTGGTCAGAATCTGAACTGAGAGGGATGTAGATTGGAGTATTGTTCAATATAGATTGTGAGTTGTTTGCTTACATGGGTTTCCAGGAGCTTGGTGAATATGGGAATGCCAGCAATGAGTCTGTAATTTGACAGAGTGGAGATATCTGTATTCTGTGATTTTGGTATTGGAATGAGTGCTATTTTTCCCACTTCTGCCAGAAGTTGACCCTGATCTTGAATGTTATTTAGGAATTTGGTGATTCACGTGATGATTGCTTCTGGTGTGGTAGCGAGAAAGTAAGAAGGGCAGTTGTCTAGGGAGCTGCTATGGGCAGATAGATTTTTTTGTAGTTTTGCTGTCTCAGAGATTGATAAAGATGTGAAGGAGTTCCGTATTTGGTCAGCATTGCAGGATTCTTCTGAGTTTTCATGTGTGAGTGTGTTGGTCTCAGAGCTTAAATCTGTAAATGGGATGAAATTAAGTTGGATGGGACGAATATCGATTATGCATGTTAGGATTGGAGCATCAATGATGTCTGTGGCTGGTGTAGAACTATGGAATGCCCTGCCTGGTATCCTACGATTCTATATTGGAAGGATAAATTTTAAGAAAATGCTAAACATGCAATTATTTGCTAATGCTTATTCCATCTGAAAATATATTTTTCAGAATATGCTGACAGTAATGTATGATTTAAAGTTTGTTTGCATTCCTGAATTGTTGGAATTTGATTTGTTTTGCCTCTATATGTGGATCGGTTTTATCATCTACCTTGTAATGGATCGTTTGATCTAATACCTTTTTGCTTTCTTAATTGTTGAAATCTGATTTTATTTAGTATATTGACATTTTATATTTGGGGGATATTAATGATGTTGTCTAGTTATGTCTATGTTATATGTGGAAATTGCAGGGAAATAAGATTTTATGTATGTGATATGTAAGCCGCATAATTGTATGCGGTATATAAATTTTTTAACAAATAAATCATTTTTTTCTATTTTTGTTTGGACTGTTCTGATCTTGTTGAGGAGGAAGTTGGTAAGATCTTGGGCTGTTGGTTGGGTTGTGGTGATCTGAGGTGCCCTGTTTGGGGAGTGCTGTTAAGCTACGTCCAAGGTGAAACAATTTTTGTTGTCTGAGGATTTGCTTTTAATTTCTTTGGCAAAGTAGTTTTTCTTGGTTTGTGAGATATTGAATTTGTATTTGTTTATCGCCGTCCTCCATAGTGTTTTGTGGCCAGGCGATTTACTTTTCTGCCATTGTCTTTCTAGCCTTCAACATGCTTGGTTTTCCGTTTTCAGTGTTTCTGTAAACCAGGGAGAGGTTTTGGTGCATTTTATTTTATGATAAGAGTCATGAGGCAAGGGTGTCTAGAGTGTTTGTGATGGAGGTGTTCCAGTTTGATAGCATCATATTTGTGCAATCAGATATATTGGACAGTGATTTAGCAACTGTGTCCCAGAATTGTGTAGGATTTGTTTAACCTCTTACTTTTGCTGTTTGTGCTTCCTGTGTGGAGGTTCAGGTTGAAGGTAAGGAGGTAGTGGTCTGACCAGAGAACTGGGGCCCATTTGGTCTTAGAGGCAGGAGGGTGTGGATGCTGAGGGTGTGACTTTTTTTGTGTGTTGGACCCAATGGCTTGATGTTGATTTGGCTGTTTTCTAGCAGTTTTTTGACATTTGTTTCTGGCAGTCTCAAGAGGTAAGATAACATCTCCGAGTATGAGCAATCTGGTGTATTGGCAGGCAAGGCATGAAATAATTTCTTGCAGCTTCATAGTAATAATAATAATAACTTTATTCTTTTATACCACCATAACCAAAAGTTCTAGGCAGTTTATAGTAGTGCTTGATTGGTATGCCAGTTGTATTCCAAGGCTGTTTGTGATGGAATTGAATTTGTCTTCAAGTTTTCATGTTATGTATTCGAGATCAGGGTGGATGGTGGAGTCAATCAGGGTAATATTGAAGGTATTCTTGTAGACAATGGCTATACCACCTCCTCGCCAGTCATTCCTGGGAATTTGGATGATGGGCAGAGGTGGGGTAATTCTAGACAGTTTGGTTCTTTTAGCCAGGTTTCAGCCTCAGGTCATGGGTTGAGATCAGTTTAAGTAGAAATCATTTGTTTACTGTAGATCTTGCATTAATGTTTTAACAGTTTTTTGTTGCTAGTACGTTTGAACCTAAGAATGGGGATGGGGTTTGGGTGAGGTGCATAGTTGCCTTCCTGGGTTTTGGGGCCTGGGACTTTGCAGGGCGGTGTGCCATGAGAAAATGGGTCTGCTAGTAGGAGATGTGGACTAAACTTCTATGAGACTTATGAGGCACAGAAGTGGTAAGATTTGAGTGAGTGATGGTTTCATCGTGGAATTTTTGGTTTAGGTGGTTGTTCAGATTTTGAGGGAGGTGATTGGAAATCTGTCCATCTATTAAATAACACCTTTTGGTGATGACAGTACTAATGATTCACAAAAATTAATGTAAAGCGTACCAATAATAAAATCTGGGCACCAATCTACAGTTGAACCGACACTCTGGGTAATTAAATCTATATATTTGAAACACGTTTTAAATTTTCATTGTTACTCATCTATTTTTCTGATGATTGTTATTTTCATGTCTCTTGAATTCAATGACAAGGTTATGGAGCCCATATTGTTACACATATCTTGTTGTAACTCCCCCTATGCTGCTATTCTTTTTTTTTGTTTGTTTTATGTTCCATGAATTTTATTATAAAGTTTCAACAAAAGTCTTGAAATGAAAGGAAATGCTTTTCCTTTACCGTTTTTGGTTTTCCTGTGTTTAACTTCTTGGGCTTCCCAGTTCAATTTTTCTCTATGCATTTTTATTTCTAATTTGGGATCCCTTGTTCAATATTTGGTGAGAGTATGTCACTGTGATTGTAATAAGTAATGTGTGCAGCAATCCTTTGTACTGTTATGCTATCACTCGTGTTCTCCAAAAACAATACTTCACAGCATGTTTACTTATAGCTTTTTACTTATTCATTGGTCTTCAGAAGTGCCAGTATTAGCCAATTGATTTGAGTGGTATTTGGCCACTTCTGAAGACCAATGAATAAGTAAAAAGTTATAAGTAAACATGCTGTGAAGAACTGTGATTGTAATGGCAGGTGGAGAAATTGGGGGGTGGGAAGAGAGTAAGTAGAGGGGATCATGTCTAGCACTGGCCCTGACCCTTGATAAGCTCATAAGGATCCCAAGCATCACCAGCTTAGAATCTCCTCCAAAAGATGGCTAGAACTCTCTTAGGCTCTGCAGTCAGTGGCAGCATCCCTGAGCCACTGACAACTAAGCATGCACAGGGTGTTGGCATCGGTGGCTCATGGATGTTTCTGCAGTCTGTGAAGCTTGGTAAAAGGGAGTTCTGGCTGCCTTTGGAGGAAGTCTTCAGGAGAGTGGGGGTAGAGTGGAGACTGAGAGAAAATGTTGTGCTCACCCAAAATTGGCTGCCTGGCTACACCACTTATTATCCATCTATCGTTTAAATATGACCAATTTCTTCATTAATTGAGGATAACTGAATTGAAAAATCCACTATAAGGGTAGTAGAAGCAGCCTCTGGTTCCGGAAACATCAGTTTCTGACAAGTAGCTTTCATATTCTTCAGTGCTTCAGCAGCTGGCTATTGACTCTTCTGTTGCATGAGGAAGGAACTTTAATCTTAAATCTAGATCACATTTTCTCAGATTCTCTTAACATTTTCTATTTGTTTATTAGTTTAAATATTTTTATTAATATTCAGGACATCAGCAACAAGACCCAGAAAGAGATAAATCCCAGTTCCACAATACAGAATCCATGGTACCATAGAGGTAAGGAGTGGCCTGGTGGTAGAGCTGCTGTCTCAGCATACTGAGGTTGTGGGATCAAATCCCAACACTGATCCTTGTGATTCTGGGCAAGTCATCCAATCCACCATTGCCCCCAGGCACAAAATAAGTATCTGTGTATATGTAAACCACCTTGAATGTGTCACCATAAAAAGGCAGTATGAGTCCTATTCCCCTTTCACATTAAACACAAAATTTGCTTTAAAGAGGTTTAAATAATAAGAATTAAAATTACAAGCAAATTGAATACGAGTACAGCCAAACACCAAGGAACAAAAATAGAAATTAAACTATAATATTTCCAAAACAGCCACAATGATAAAGCCTAAAAAATAGCAAATAACTTAATATTACTAAATCTAAATGGCAATAAATTCCATAAAAAATGGTAATAAATTCTATAAAAAAGCACTAGCAAAAAATAAGACCCTATGATGGTATTAATCAAAAAAAAATTAAATCAGAACTCTTCTCGAACACCTAGGTTTTCAAGGCTTTTTTAAAAGACAAATAACTTGAAATGTTACTCAATTTAGATGGTAATGACTTCTATAAAAATGCAGGCAGGCAGGCATTAGCTGTGGCATCAACTGTTTGTTGAACAAAATAAAGGCATGTCTATGAATGAAGATGGCTTAAGAAAAAGAGCAAAAAGCATTTTAAGAATGAAGACTGCTTGAGATAAGTTCTACTTTGGCAATTTTTTTTCAATATCATGAATAAGTACACGTTAGAAAACTGATGAATAGATATAGTCACCGAAAAAATACCGCTAAGTAATGAAAAGAAAACCTTGGAAAAAATATATAATAAACTGATAAAAAAATTGTTAAAAAAAGTAAATAGATGAATATTAGTAATCTCTGTGGCCGATGAATGGAGCAAGGAGCAGGAACACTACGCTGATTATTCTAGTTTGTGACTTTGCAACTGTGCATAGGCTCCAATTCTGAGAAGAATAACGGCTGTAAGACACTAATTGCACTTTTCAGAATAAGTGGTATACTATACATTGTGTGATTTGTTCTATAAAAATGCATCAGTATAAAAAAACATTGACCATCCTATATTCAGATAGCAGGTTATCTCCTGAAGTCTGCAGCAAACCCAGAAATTCTGTACTGGCGTATCTGGTGACTGGCATTGAATTTCTGGGATTTTGGGTTGCTGGCTAAGCCAATATGGATTGGTTGGCCAACTAAGTCAAAGCGTCCAAAGCTGGATCCACATAAAAGTCAGGTCTATCTCTCTGCCACGTCCCATTCCTCCGCAGCCTCACCCCCAGCCCTGCCCCCTCAACCTGTTCTCATGTTCAGAGCCGCATTGGGAGGGCATCTGCTCATGCGCAGGAGTGACGCGATGATGTCACATTCATGTGCGCATGCACCTGACATCACCACATTGCATCCACATATGCACAGATGCTTTTCCGACACGATCCCGAGCTGGAAGCTTTTGAAAACCCAAAGAAAGTGCCAGGTTTTGAAAAGCGGTCCGGACACCCGGGTAAATCCGGATGTCTGGTAACCCTGTCTCAAACATCTCTCCCTTCTGCTGCCATTGGCATAGCTCCAGGCTTGCAAAGGCTTCCTAGTGCTTATTACTGTGGGCCCAGAGGTATAACAGTGCCAATGGTGGTAACAGCAGAATGGAGAGAGGGGTTTGCCTTGTTCCTATGCCCCACCACTAAGACAGTCTAAAACAGGGCTGCCCAAGTCCGGTCCTCGAGATCTACTGGCAGGCCAGGTTTTCAAGATATCCACAATGAATATGGATGAGAGAGAGATTTGCATACCAAGAAAGCAGGGCAGGCAAATCTCTCTCATGCATATTCATTGTAGATATCCTGAAAACCTGGCCTGCCAGTAGATCTTGAGGACCGAACTTGGACAGCCCTGGTCTAAAAGGTTAACAACTGCCACTGTGCCAATGTCAGGGCCCCTTGCTGTGAGTACTGTGCTTAATGGTTTGTGCTGGCCCTCTCTCCTCTCCTCTGTCAATAATTAGGATTTGGAAGAAACAGGAAGTAATGGCTAGAAAAGGTAACAGTGCAATGATTTGGTCTCTGTTGTGTCCACTTCAGTTTTCCTCTGAAGATGCAGCTTGTGAGGAGCAACAGGAAACTGAGCTGTTGTAGCAGACCCTGCTGGACTCTGGACTCAGCTGAAGCTAGATCAGGGAAGCACAAGTAAAGGAGGAGTACTTGGCAGGCAGGAAACAGAATGCTGAAGTTATCGCAGGAAAGAGGTAAGATGAAATGGGGAGGGGTCAAGGGAAGAGCGAGAAAAGAAGAGATAGGTTAACAATATATACAGGCAGAAGAAAGAAACTGATATGGATGCCTCTCCCAATAAACAACAAACAGTCTCTAAGTGACACACTTCAAATACTTTATGGCACGTTAACTCAACTGCTATTATGTCAAATATACCACGAGGCACAACTTTTTCTGTTCATTAGTAGGGTCCCTATATGGATCCAGAAAAAGGAGGATGAATTGAGACATCCAGGTTTTAATTCCTCTGAAAGCAATGGAAATAAGGAAGACAGAGATTTCTTACAGACATATTGCAGACTTCTTACAGACATACCATACATACAGACATATTACATAAGTATCTATCAGAGACTGTATTTTTTCTGTTAATGGTTCACAACTCTGGAATGCTCTTCCAAATCATATTCAAATGGTATCCAGTCTTGAATGATTTAAAAGTCTTTTAAAAACATTTTTGTTTATGAACGCATTCAGCTGACAGACTAATAATCGCAATCAGGCGTAAGGATTAATCTGAAACCTGGAGCACATAATTGGTTTTAAACCTTTTTTCTTTTGTTACTTACTTTACTGTTAACTATGTAGTTCTATTTTCTGATTTTATTTCATTTTAATTTATTTTAAAATATTTTTACTTTTATGTAAACCACATAGATGTTTTTCCAATGCGGTATATCAAATGTTGAATAAACTTGGAAACATCTGGGCATTATTTTCATTGAAAGCAATGAAAGTAAAACCCAGATATCTCAATCTGTCCTCCTTTTTTTGGAGCCATATGGTAACTCTAGTTAGCATTTACACTTCTTTCCTTTATGATTATTAGGGATAGGAAGCTAGAAGGCATTTATTTTATTTCCTGTGTTGTTTATGGAAATTTTCATTTTAATTCAGGGGGTTTGGGCCATTTTCTTATTCTAACAGCAGAGTGTGTGATGTTTCAAAAAAACGCACACTTTTTACAAACTTAACACTCTTTGAATGTATATTTACTGTATTACTGGTATGTGAAAAACATAAAATGTTTTTTTCTGCTCATTTAAATGTTAATGACAGATAAATATTCTAGATCTTATAGCAAAGTTTTTTACGTATTGAATATGTATGAACTGTCTAATATTTTTGACTGTTATAAAACTATATAGGATTAATATGGTATATAGATTTTTAAATAAATAAGTCATTGACATGCCTGTAACAAATGACAGTCCATCCCTCACAATCATAAGAAGAATTTCTTTGCATAAGAAAACCATTTTTTCTCCAAGATTTTTCTCAGTGCTCGCTTAACATCTTTGTTTCGGAGGCTGTAGATCATGGGATTTACCATAGGGATTACCATTGTGTATATTACAGAAAGCAAACGGTTTATGTACAAAGAAAACTGGGAACTTGGAATTACGTATATAAAGATTAGAGTCCCAAAATATATTAATGGTTAGTATTAATGAATAGACTGTGCTAACCATGTACACACCAATCATGAGCTGGGTACAAACTCTAATAGTCATTACAACAGGATAATGTAAAGGGTTGCATATTGCCACATAACGATCATACGCCATCACTGCCAACAAGAGACACTCTGCAGCTGCCATGTTTGCAGACATGAAGAGTTGTGTCGCACATTCAATCAGGGATATGGTGTTTTCCTCAACTTTGAAGTCAACTAATGCCTTTGGGGTGACTGCTGAGGAGCAACAGAGATCTATAAATGCTAAGTTTGTGAGAAAATAGTACATGGGTGTGTGAAGGTGAGGATCCATTCTAATTATCATGATGATACTGATGTTTCCCAGTATAGTGAAAATATACATGGCCAAAAATATAATAAACAGTAAACTCTGCATCTTGGGAAAGTCAGAAAATCCTAACAGGATAAACCCGGTCACAGATGTTTGGTTTTTGCCCTTCATTTTCCACAGGGCAGAGAGCTGGATATGCGCTGCTGGGATAAGAGAGAAATAAAATCAGAAAGTAATCGCGCATATATCCCTTTAGGAAGACTTCTTAATCCATTCGCAGTGTAACTAGCATAGTAATATGATTCAAGGGTTTCAGCCATTTTGTTAACATGGCATTTTTTGCACTTTCGAAATAGTATATACTCTACAAAGATTGCATATATAAGCTACAGTGAGCGTGCACTCTTTTGAATGGTAAGAACACAAGAATTGCCATACTGGGACAGACCAAAGGTCCATCAAGCCCAGTATTCTGTCTCCAACAGTGGCCAAACCTGGTTCCAAGTACCTAGGTAGATACCAAGTAGTAAAACAGTTTACACAGGAAATCTAATACAGCAACTTTATAAAAGAAGACTATGATAACATGAGAAGAATGGCAAAAAAGACATAGAGGTGCGGCTGCAAAGGTCAACAATATACATCAGATGTGGATGTTATTTTAAAAATACCATTCTGGAAGCCCAGACTAGATATATTCCATGTATTAAAAAAGGAGGAAGGAAGACCAACGGTAGCCAGTGTGGTTAACGAGTGAGATGAAGGAAGCTATTAGAGCTAAAAGAGAATCCTTCAGAAAGTGGAAGAAGAATCCAATTTAAAATAATTGTGAACAGCATAAGGAATGTCAAGTCAAATGCAAGACGCTAATAAGTAAGGTGACCTTAAAAAGAAGATTGTGCTGGAAGCAAAAACACATGGTAAATTTTTTTAGGTATATTAAAAGCCGGGAAGAGAATTGGTTGGACCGCTAGGCAACCAAGGAATAAAAGGATGACCATAGCAGAGAGATTAAATTAATTCTTTGCTTCGGTCTTCACTGAGGAAGATATAGGGGAGTTACTGGTGCCAGAAATGGTATTTAATTCTGATGAACCAGAGAAACTCATACAAATCTCTGTAACACTGGATGATATAATATGTTGATTTGACAAAATGAACATTAGAAAATCACATGGACCGGATGGTGTATGTCCCAGAGTACTGATAGAATTGAAAAATTAACTTGCAGAGCTATTGTTAGTAATTTGTCATTTTTCTTTAAAATCCATCATAGTATCAGAAGACTGGAGGGTGGCTAACATGACGCCAATTTTTTAAAAAGGGTTCCAGAGGTGATCTGGTAAATTATAGACCGGTGAGTCTGATGTCGGTGCCGGGCAAAATGGTAGAGGCTATTATAAAGAACAAAATGACAGAACATATATGTAAGCATGGATTAATGAGAGAAAGCCAACATGGATTTAGTCAAGGGAAATACCATATGGTCCAGGCAGTTTGTTACTGTCCAGTTTGTCAAATTGACTCATTACATTTTCCAGCGTTACAGAGATTTGCTTGAATATTTCTGATTCAGAGTTGCATACCATTTCTGGCACTTATAATTCTTCCATATCTTTGGTGAAGACCAAACAAAGAATTCATTTAAACTATCTGCTATGGCCTTGTCTTACCTAAGAGACCCTTTTATTCTTCAGTCATCTAGCGGTCCCATGCCTCTTTAATTTTCTTAGGAGCTTCTCATGAGGAACTTTGTCAAATGCTTTCGGAAAATCTAGGTACACTACATTAACCATCCCACCTTTATCCTCGTTTATTCACACCTTCAAAAAAGTCAAGCAAATTTGTGAGGCTAGATCTCCTTTGGCTGAACCCATGCTATATCTGTCCCATTAAATCATGTTTATCTATGTGATCCATAATTTTATTTTTAATAATTGTTTCTACTATTTTGTCTAGCACTGAAGTCAGGCTTATTGGTCTGTAATATTCCGAATCTTCCCTGGAACTCTTTTTAAAAATTGATATAACATTGGCAACCCTCCAATCTTCAGGTACTACAAACAAATTTAGCAACAGGTTACAGATCACTAACTGCAGGTCAGCAATTTAATGTTTGAGTTCCTTTAGTACTTCTGAATGTATACCATCTGGTCCAGGTGATTCATAACTTTTTAACTTGTCAGTTTGGCTTAGCACATCTTCCAGATTCACTGAGATTTCTTTCACTTCCTCCAGATCATCACCCTTTAAAACCATTAACTGTTAGATCTCTTACATCTTCTTCTGTAAAGGCCAAAGCAAATAATTCAGTCTTTCTGCTATGGCCTTATCCTCTGTGAGTGTCCCCTTTGCTCCTTGATCATCCAATGGTCCCACGGATTCCCTCACAGGTTGTTTGCTTCTGATCTTCTATTGTACTTTAAAAAATTGTTATGAGTTTTTGCCTCTTTTACAAGTTTATTTTCATATTCTCTCTTACCTTTTTTTTATCAATGCTTTGCATCTAAATGGAGTACAAGGACCGGCGCAAGATGTAGAAATAGAGGGGACGCTGGGAACCAATGATCACAATATGATCTGTTTCAACCTGGACACAGGGGTGAAACATGGATCCAGAACGACGGTCACGGCACTGAACTTCCGAAAAGGGGATTACGAAGGGATGAGACTCATGGTGGGGAAGAAGATTAAGAAGAGGATAAGCACTCTAAAAACACTAGAGCAAGCATGGTCCCTTTTTAAGAACACGGTCACCGAGGCACAAAATCTATATATACCACGTATCAACAAGGGATCCAAGAAGAAAAAGAACAAGGAACCAGCATGGCTCACTGTAGAGGTGAAGGAAGCGATCAGAGACAAGAAGACTTCATTTAAGGAATGGAAAAGGTCAAAAACGGATGAAAATTGGAAAAAGCACAAACAGCATCAAAGAAGGTGCCATAAAGAGGTAAGAGGGGCCAAAAGAGATTATGAGGAAAAAATAGCCAAAGAGGCAAAAAACATCAAGCCATTCTTTCGATATATTAAGGGGAAACGACCCATGAAGGAAGTGGAGGGGCTGTTGGATGACCATGGAATAAAGGGAATGCTAAAGGAGGACAAAGCCATCGCCGACAAACTGAACACATTTTTTGTGTCTGTATTTACCGAAGAGGATATACACAACATGCCGGAAGCTGACAGGCTATACGCAGGAAACGAAGACGGGAAACTGACAGGATTGACAGTCAGTCTAGTAGAAGTATGCAGGCAGATTGATAGGCTAAAAAATGATAAATCCCCGGGACCGGATGGCATCCATCCGAGGGTAATCAAGGAACTGAAAGGGACTATAGCTGAACTGCTTCAACTGATAGCCAATCTGTCGATCAAATCGGGAAAGATTCCGGAGGACTGGAAAGTGGGAAATGTTATGCCGATCTTCAAGAAAGGTTTGGGAGGAGATCCGAGAAACTACAGACCAGTGAGTCCGACCTCGGAACCTGGAATGATGGTAGAGTGGCTGATAAAGGACCGCATCATTGATCACCTTGATGGACACAATCTGACGAGGACCAGCCAGCATGGCTTCAACAAGGGGAGATCTTGCACTTCTTCAAGGGAGTAAACAGGCAGATAGACAAGGGCGAGCCAGTCGACATTGTATATTTGGATTTACAGAAGGCATTCGACAAGGTCCCGCATGAACGACTACTACGAAAAATTGCGAGCCATGGAATAGAGGGTGACATACTCATATGGATAAAAAACTGGTTGGTGGATAGGAAACAGAGAGTAGGGTATATGAACAATACTCGGACTGGAAAAGCGTCACGAGCAGAGTGCCGCAGGGTTCGGTGCTTGGACCCATCCTCTTCAACATATTTATAAACGAGCTGGAAATTGGTGATTAAATTTGTGGATGATACAGAGTAGTGAGGACGCGAGGGGATTGCGAAGATCTGCAATGTGACATAACCAAGCTCGAGAAATGGTTATCGACATGGCAAATGAGGTTCAGCGTGGATAAGTGTAAAGTGATGCATGTCGGTAACAAAAATCTCATGCACGAATACAGGATGTCCAGGGTGGTACTTGGAGAGACCTCCCAGGAAAGAGACTTGGGAGTTCTGATCGACAAGTCGATGAAGCCGTCCACGCAATGCGCGGTGGTGGTGAAAAGGGCAAACAGAATGCTAGGAATGATAAAGAAGGGGATCACGAATAGATAGGAGAAGGTTATTATGCTGCTGTACCGAGCCATGGTGCGCCCTCACCTGGAATACTGTATCCAGCTGGTCGCCATACTTGAAGAACGACATGATACTACTCAAAAGGGTCCAGAGAAGAGCAACTAAAATGGTTAAGGGGCTGGAGAAGTTGCCGTATAGCAAGAGATTAGAGAAACTGGGCATCTACTCCCTTGAAAAGAGGAGACTGACAGGGAACATGATCGAAACATTCAAAATAATAAAGGGAATAGACTTAGTAGATAAAGACAGGATGTTCACCCTCTCCAAGGTAGGGAGAACGAGAGGGCACTTTCTAAAGTTAAAAGGGGATAGATTCTGTACAAACTTAAGGAAGTTCTTCTTCACCCAGAGAGTGGTGGAAAACTGGAACGCTCTACCGGAGGCTGTTATAGGGGAAAACACCCTCCAGGGATTCAAGACAAAGTTAGATAAGTTCCTGCTGAACCGGAACGTACGGAGGTAGGGCTGGTCTCAGTTAGGGCACTGGTCTGACCCATTAGCGGCAATTCTTATGTTCTTATCACTGTGAATGCCACTAATATGGAACAGGAGGATGTTACTGGCCAGACTTTACGGTAGATATCCTGCAAACAACGGGATAGTTGGATAGGCTGGAGTGAGCTTGGATGGCAACTTCAGCATTTGAAACCTAGGACAATACCAGACTCCACAGTCTACGGCCCAGGAATATCAAAGAATAGACAAATTAATCTAATCATGTATTTTTAATGAGTAACTTATGGGCAGACTGTATGGACTATTCAAGCCTTTATCTGCTGTCATTTCCCATGTTACAAAGTAATGGGGCCAGATGGTGTACATCCAAGGGTGCTGAAGGAACTTAAGGAAGTTCTGGTAGTTCCGCTGACTGACCTTTTCAACGAGTCTCTAGAGTCGGGAGTGGTACCGGAGGACTGGAGAAGGGTGGATATGGTCCCTCTCCACAAAACTGGAAGTAAGGAAAAAGTAGGGAATTACAGGCCGGTAAGTCTGACTTCTGTGGTAAGCAAATTAATGGAAACACTTTTAAAACTGAGAATGGCAAGTTTCTAGAATCCTGTGGATTACAGGACTGGAGATAACATGGATTCACTAGAGGTAGGTCTTATCAGACAAATCCAATCAATTTCTTTGACTGGGTGACCAGAGAATTGGATAGAGGATGTGCACTAGATGTGGTGTATTTAGATTTTAGCAAAGCCTTTGACAATGTTCCACACAGACGTCTAATAAATAAACTGAGTACCTTCGGGATGGGTCCCAAAGTGACGGACTGGGTCAAGAACTGGTTGAGTGGAAGGTTGACAGGGTAGTGATCAATGGATATCTCTCTGAAGAAAGGAATATTACCAGTGGTGTGCCTCAAGGTTCTGTTCTTGGACCTGTTCTTTTTAACATTTTTATAAACGATATTGCTGAAGGGTTGTCAGGTTTGCCTCTTTGCAGATGATACGGATGGTGTGATTAACATGACAAAAGACCTGGCAGCTAAAATTTAATGTTAAGAAACACAAGTTCATGCATTTGGGCTGCAAAAAACAGAGGGAACAGACAGTTTAGGGGGTGAAGAACTTTTGTGCACGATAGAAGAGCGGGACTTTGGTGTGATCTTAAGGTGTCCAAACAGGTTGAAAAGGTGATAGCGAAAGCTAGAAGGATGCTAGGTTGCATAGGGAAAGGTATGGCCAGTAGGAAAAAGGAGGTATTGATGCCTCTGTATAAGACTCTGGTGAGACCTCATTTAGAATATTGGGTACAATTCTGGAGGCTGCACCATCAAAAATATATAAAAAGGACGGAATCGGTCCAGAGGAAGGCTACTAAAATGGTGTGTGGTCTTCATTATAAGGCATATGGGTGGCAGACTTAAAGATCTCAATCTGTATACTTTGGAGGAAAGGTGGGAGAGGGGAGATATGAAAGACATTTAAATACAGATGTAATGTAAATGCGCATGAGTCGAGTCTCTCATTTGAAAGGAAATTCTGCAATGAGAGGGCATCGGTTGAAGTTAAGAGGTGATAGGCTCCAGAGTAATCTAAGGAAATACTTTTTTACAGAAAGGGTGGTAGATGCGTGGAATAGTCTCCCAGAAGAAGTGATATAGACAGAGACTGTGTCAGAATTCAAGAAAGCCTGGGATAGGCATATGGGGTCTCTTAGAGAGAGGAAGAGCTAATGGTTACTCTGGATGGGCAGACTGGATGGGCCATTTGGCCTTTACCTGCCATCATGTTTCTAGGTTTCTCTGTCAACTACTTAACCCACACAGTTGTCCCTCTTCCTGTGAAACTATCACTGGAATCCTTTTATGTTTCCCTTACAAATACTGATATTTGTAGAAATTTGCTTATTTTTGATCTGAAGAAGTTAATCATAAAATGCATTGTTAGTCCAATAAAATTGTATGACCTTATTTCCTTTGTTATTGCTTTATTTCTATATATTACCTTGAAAAGTGGACTAGCACGACCACTACACCATTTCATTCATGATAATTTTCATAAAAATCTATAAGCCATTATTAAGATGGACTTTGAAAAATCCTCTACTTATTCCTAGGATATGCAGTATTAAAATCTGTTTTATTCTTTGGGTTCTTGCTAACTACTTATGAGCTGGGTTGGCACAAAACAGAATACAAATGCACCACAGATCTGAAGACAGACAAAACAACAGCAGAGGAGATGAAAGAACGTACAGTCTATGGCATTCAAACAGATGGATTTATTAATGCAAATGGTTGACTAAACACAATTTGTATTTCGGTCTCAAGGCCTCAAAGCAAACAGAAAATATAAACAAAATGGATGGTAGGGAACAGCAAATCTGGGCAAGAAGAGCGGCAGGCTACAGGATACAAGTGTCTTGTTTCAAGAGTGACGCAATCGCCATTATCACTGAATGTAACTCATCTTGAAAAAGACATGAGCCAAATCCAAATAAATAAGAATAACGCCCCCCCCCCACCATAGAAAGGAAAGAGAGAAGGAAGCATAGAAGAAGCATTTTATAAAGACCATTGATTCCTGGAAACTGCTAAAGGTGACTTTGATCAATGTGGAAACAATGGAAGGTCAGGGGTGGAAGTGAGTGAGAAGAAAATCACAGAACTTATAGGTTAAACTGAAGTTCAGCAAGAGAGACGGAGGCAGAAAAGGTAGAAATCATTTGTTTTCAATCATTTAGGAAAGTGTGGGTCAATGAATGGATCAGAGTCAAAAATAAATTAAAATCCAGTGGTAGGAATCCTTATTTCTTTTTGATCCTATCAATATTCCCTCTGAGCCTGAGCAGCTTACTGTCCGCTTCTGCCAGTGCTGAACTCGGATATTAAGTGCCAAGCCATTTTAGATGACCAGGATTGAATATCTGAATTTTTGGGGGCCAGCTCTAACTGTTTCCTTTTATCAAGTTGTTATTAGGGGTGTTTTTTAATCAGCGGCCATGGCAGTAAAATTTCCGAAGCTCATAGAATTCCTATGTGCATTACAGTTTTTACTGCCATGGTTGGCAATAAAAAAACTACCAGTTTTGGTAAGTGGATAACTAGTAAAAGAGGCCCTAAGTCTGCACCTAAGGTAGTGGAAGGATAAGCGACATGCTCAAGATCACAGGGATCTCTTTCTGGAGAGATGTATTCCAGCAAATTCATGAACTTCTCTGTAAAGTCACAATCAAGCAACATTACAGACAGTAAATTTGTAGGACATGTTCGCAAATACAGATCATTTTAATTGCTTCTTCTTACCTAGGCAGAATGAATGGTATCTTCTCTTGCCTCTGAATAATATGTGAATAAAACTAATCTAGGAGTAAATATACTGTATATTCTTTGTTCTGTGACATGAGGGACTGGATCCCTGAAGTATTACAAGGTACACAAAGAAACACTTAGAACATGTACCATCTGGGGAATATCATCTTATTAAGCTCTGATATTTGTTTATCAGCAATGCCTGAGAGAGCCAGAGCAATATGCATAGCATAGATGAACTTTTAGTGGTGGTGAGGGACACAAAAATATTAATTGGACAACATTTAGCAGTTTTAACTGCTGACCACGACCCAGATATTTAGTATAGAATTTATCAATGTGTGCTACTATTAAGAAAGGCTATTTTACCACAAAAACATCACAAGTTGTGGTAAAACAACCAGTCTTAACAGTAGCACACATTGATTAATTCCCCCCTTAGTGTCAGGCCAAGTCTGAGGACCAGACAAGAGGCCATTAATTTTCTAAAAAAAGAGCATGAGCAATGTTGGTAAAAGCCAATCTCAAGACTTCAAAAAATCTCCAGCAGTCTAGAAGTAATGACAGCATTTCCTGCAGAGAATCATGCCAAAAATTTAAATCTAAAAGTAGTGTGATGCTCCAGTGCCACCTACTGATTGTGTAGTGTAGTATAAACCGAGTCTCTTTCACCGTTTACCAGTAGTGTAAGCCAAATCTTGTAGTCATGGCTTAACGCTAGTATTCCTCCCCTTGAGGAAGCATTCCTTCTCTTTCCAAAGGCTCTCCTTTCTCTCACGGTGATAACATTTGGAATCCTACTGACCGTTTTGTCAGACCACAGAAGGCAGAAAAGGGAAAGCCCCCTTCCCTCTTTTGGGTTGAATCAAATCTCTGGAAGTCTTTTCCCCTTTGAAAGGCTCCCTTTTATCTATTCCAGTTTGTATGAAAATGCAAATCAGTTGAGTAAGTTCATCACAAAGGTAAAGGTCCCCTTCATATTCCAACAAAACATAACACTTTGGCAATTTCAGGACAGCCTACTCCTGTTTTCACCCACATAGCTCCATGGATTGACTAGTACCCCCTTACTGGAATTAAGTTGAACTAATTATCTCCCTGTTCACTCCTGAGTATCTATTCTTGTCCCTTGGAAATCCTTGAGCCAGTTAAGATCTGGGTATCCCTCCCTCAAGAAAGCTCACTCCCATGTGATTGGACAAACTCCATCACAAGTAGACATCCCACTACTACATAAGAACATAAGAATTGCCGCTGCTGGGTCAGACCTGTGGTCCATTGTGCCCAGCAGTCCGCTCACATAGCGGCCCTCTGGTCAAAGACCAGCGCCCTAACTGAGACTAGCCCTTCCTTCAAACGTTCTGGTTCAGCAATAAAAATAAATAAATTATCTGGAATCTGAGCAAGGCTCAGACTTCTCAGTCCAATTCCCCTTTTCTGGCAAACAGAGTAAAACAAAAGAATAGTTTCCTGGTATTTAACACAATACAAGATTTTAAACCAGCAAGTTCATTTTAGTCCTTTTCTTAATACAAAACTGGAGAAGCCCAGCTGCCATCACCAAACAATCAAAGCAAACGTTTCACAAAATGCTTCTCTCTATATAGTTCTGACCTTAGCAAGGCAGGGCTTTGTGCCAGGTCAAAGAACACAAGCCCTCTCAGGGTGGTGGAGCTAATACCTACGGGTATTTCCACTCTCCCCAAAAGTATACAGCTTCCAGCCCTCCAAAGTCCTTGCTGGCAGCTTTCAAACAGAGCACAGTTCTCTTCAGAGAAGGAAAAAAACGTTTGGCAAAAATACACAGGGAGCACACATTTCCCTCCCTTTGTCACAGCAATCAATTAGCTTTAAGTCCTTATTCACAATAATCAAGCAGAAAAAAACCCAACACATCAGCTTCAGTCTTTTCTAGCAAAAAAAACCTCCATTCAAAATACTGATGGCAGTTACTCACAGTTCCTCCATGCTTTCCCAGTGTTTCAGAAGCTGGTTGCCAGTCCATTAATTCCCCTTGTGGGTCACAAACAGCCTCTTCTGAATCCAATTCCTGTATTTCAATATCATGCAATTCTACCTGCTCATATTTTCTCTCAAGTAGTTTTCTTAGCAGCTCTACATTTGCCTTTCTGGACAGCTTCCTTCCTCCATACACAGGTGCTAAACCTCCCTTTGGTGAGGAAAGCTGCTTGCTCCAGGGCCCTACCCCCTCGCTCTAGCTGGGACAGAAGATTTAAAGGGACCTGCACTCTTAAACTGGGACTCAGCTTTTGCAGACTTTAATGTGAGAGCTTTATATCTGGGACTTTTAATTTGGTTCTGCTTTTCCTTCCTGGGCTGCTGGTAGGACTAGGGGCTAGATTCACAAAGCAAACCGATCAGTTTGCGACCCCAGCCCGATTCACTTACCTGTCTTCCGACCATCCTCCGATCCATGCATGCAAATGAGGGCAAAGCCATGCAAATGTAGGCAGGGATGCGATTCACTAAACTTTTTTCCTATCCAACTGTGCTCGCAAAAAGTGACTGCTCAGGACCAGTCGCTGAAGCCCTTTGCAAGTGCTCTGCCTTCTGCAGCCCTGCTCTCTGCCCTGTCAGGCCTGATCTATTGCTTCCCCGAATGCCTCCTGCAGCCCCAAACTTACCTGCCTGCTTACCCTGAACACACCTGCATTCCAGCCCCAAACCTGAATACACCTGCCTGCCCCAACTCTCCCACCCTTCCCCGCACTGCAAGCCCGTAGTTTTAACCCGCGGGCTTAAGTGGGTTAAAATCACGGGCTCCCAAAAGTTCGATTGCAAAAAAAAAAAAAAATAAATAAATCTATTGCCGGCCCTGAAGTCCAGCAATAGCATTTTTGTGGGCTTTCTTGCGGCCTTGACTGCGCTAAGAAGAAGAAAAAAAATCCGATGGCAAGAAGGTCCCACGCATGCTCAGACCGTCTACAGATGGTCTGCGCATGCGCGGGGATTGCTATAGCACGATCCGTGTCTGCAGATGGGGGCGTTCCTCCGACCACCCTCATCTGCATGTTAAAGTTTATTGAATTAGTCCAGGGGTGTCCAATGTCGGTCCTCGAGGGCCGCAATCCAGTCGGGTTTTCAGGATTTCCCCAATGAATATGCATGAGATCTATTTGCATGCACTGCTTTCATTGTATGCTAATAGATCTCATACATATTCATTGGGGAAATCCTGAAAACCCAACTGGATTGCGGCCCTCGAGGACCGATATTGGACACCCCTGAATTAATCGGACCTGCCCGGATCTGATCTGGCAGGTTAATGAATCCTGCCCTAGGTTCATATTCCTGAGGTTCAAGCTCAAGGTTTGCAGGGTCTCTGTCACAATGCGCATTTAGGCTTGTTTTTAAATTTGTCCTCCAAGTATTTTGGATAAGAAGGGGAGGAGAGAGATGGGGCAATAGTTGAAGAGGGGCAGGTAGGGTCCAGCAAGGTTTTTTTGAGGAGTGTTGTAACTAGTGTTTTTGAAGGTGTCAGGTACAGTTGCAGTAGAGGAATAGGTTGAGGATATAGCAGATAGTGGAGATAACAGTAGGAGAGATGGTGCTCAGTAGAGGGGAGGTGATGGAGTTAGAGGAACAGGTAGGGAATTAAGAGGAAGAGAGAAAATGTGCAGTTTCCTCTGTGATTTCAGAGAAAGGAGAAAAGGCAGCATGGGTTTGCAGGGTTAGCAGGGTAGATGGGAGGAGGGAGAGATGGAGATGATTCAGTTGAGAACTCAAGATAATGGTTAACCTTGTTGTGGAAGTATTCAGCCATGGTCTGGGGAGAAAGTGAAGGAGGAGTCAGAAATGAATAGAGAGTTAATTGTGGCAAAGAGACAGTAAGGGTTGGATCCAAGAAAATCAGTCAAGCAGGTGTAGTAGTCTCATTTCACAAGCAAAAGGATGGATTGGAAGGAGGTCAGCAGGAATTTGAAATTAAGTCAGCATGAGCATGGGATTTTAGCCAGTGACGTTCTGCAGATTGAGCACAGGAATGTAAGTAGCAGATTTTAGAGGTCAGCCTGGGCTGGGGTTTGGTGCATTTTACATAACGTGAAATGGGAGGAGCAAGGTTATCAAGGACAGAGAGAATAGTATTATAAGAAAAGAGTGCTTCATTGACATATTTGCATAGTGATTGAGAGGAGGGAGATAGTGGCAGAGAGAACGCACAGGTCAATAGCTTGAAGATCTTGAATGTATTTGTGAGGATTAGTTGTATCTGGAGGGGAGGGTGTTAGAGTCGTGAAGGCTATCAGAAGATGGTCAGAGAGCAGGAGAATTGAGGTGGAGAACTTGGTAACTGAGGAGTTCCATTCTAATGTGTAGAGGTAGTGGAGCACAGCTGAAGACCGAATGAGGATAGAGCAAGAAACTTTGACATGTAGGAATCAGAAATGTCCTCAGCATGAATGCTGAAATCATGAAGAATAAGGGAAGGAGATGATGGTTTGAGAAAGACAGAGAGCTAGGAATCAAGGCCAATGAGAAAGGAATTTGTCTGGAGCTTGATAAAAAAAACACTATTCAGAGAGGGAGGGGAGCAAATAGATGGATGGAGTGGACTTCGAAGGAGGAGAAGCAGTGAGACTGAGGTAGAAGAGGTTGAAATCTACAGGAGGGTGAGTGCAGCAGCCCAACTCCTCCTCTGTGAACTACCGGACAAGGTATGTGGGAGAAGTGGTAACCACTGTGACATAGCACAACTGAACAGTCTTCAGGGCAGAGCCAGGTTTCAGTTAGTGCAAGTAGGTGGAAAGAATGAAAGATAAAAAGGTTATGAATGTAAATGATCTTGTTGGAGATGGAATGGGCATTCCACAGGGCACATGAGAAAGGTAGAGAAGAAGGGGAAAGGAGAGGAACAGAGATAAGGTTGGAGATGTTGTGTTGAGGTCTGCATGACTAGGGTGAGAGTTAATTAGGAGGACCAAGATTGGGGTTGATGTCCCCTGCAATGAGAAAAATTAAGAGTAGGAGAGGTGCGATGATGGTGATGCTTTTGAGATGTGATCAGACAGGATGGGGAGGATTGAATGAGGAGAAACTGGTGAAGCTTTATTGCTGTGAAGGTGGGAGATAGAAGGGATGATAAAGTGGTGGATTAAAAAAGTGGTCCATTAGGACTTAAGAAATGCAGTGGTTTGGGATGGAGAGGGAAATTGGGTAAGGTCAGTAACAAGAAAAGTTGTAATGGAGCCATAGACTAGGAGAGAGTAATGATATCTGGGGTGAGGTAGATTTAGATGGGTGGATTTTCCTGGGGGAGAAGTCTGCTGGTGGATTGTAAGGTCTGTTTATAACTGCATGTATTGCATTTTTGTTATTACATATTCAAGATGGAGGGCAGTGGGGGATTAAGAGACTTGTTGAGGGTCACAAGAAGTGCTGGGATTTGATCCCACAACCTCTGGCTGCAGTGGCAGTGGTTCTACCACTAGACCAGCTGATCTAAGTATAAAGAAAGGGGTGATTTGGTGATAGTCAAGAAGGTCACCTGATATATTTGCTTTTGTCCAAAATAACTAACTATGCTGCTGCTTTTATCAGTGGGTTTTATAACAATATTTACAATTGACTGCTAATTCACGCATGGCTTGATGTTCAGATTTATTAAGGTTGTAAAATCTTTGGGTTTTACTCTGTTCAAGTTTTCAATCTCTCTAAGTACGCATTGTTGAAAAGAATATATTAATGGGCCCATGGCACCAGGAGTCCACAGTAAACATAGCTTAGCCACTGATAATTTACATTAAGGAATTTAATTGTTAGAGAAGAAAAGATCTCTTTGTAATTTTCTGATGAATTTATGTATGCTGTTTCTGGTTTGAAAGGAATCATAATTAACAGAAGAAAGAAAAGGTCCTTTTAGATGACATTGAGCTGAACCATTGTAGATAAATTGAAAACCGTTGTTGGGGTGCCTGATTCCATATCTGTTGTAAAAAAATTGGTGGAAGGATCTGGTGCCTGTGTTGGGCTGCTTAAAGGTGAGGTCAATAATTTCTCTGATTCAATATGAAGTCTCTTCTTTCTATGCTTTTCAGTGTCGTGATTGCTTAGTGTTCCCAGTGTCTGCTTTCACTTTGGACTGTGGACAAATGGATTCTGTATTATAGTCAATTTCATCATGTTTCAACTTCTCTCTCTTGACTTTAATGTCTGTTCTAAAGACATTGATACATTTATTAAAAGTTCTGTAGGTGTTCTCAAAATGAGAATCTACTCATGTAGTTCTCTATTTGTCAACACTTTCATCTTTAAAACATCACATTGTTTTGCTGTTTCAGCCAACAGGATCATTAAAAACAAACAGCATTTATTTAAAATTGCACCCCATTGCTCTGAACATTATGGGTACTTTTTGAATGCTAAGACTCCACAAATAATGAAGAATTCCAAGCACAGACAATCCATATGGGGAACAGGTTTACAAGAAGACAATAAACACAGGTTGCATCAGTGGGAGAGTGTGATGCAATGGTTAGAGCTACAGCCTCAGCTCCTCGAGGCTGTAGGTTCAAATCCCGCACTGCTCCTTGTGACCCTGGGCAAGTCACTTAATCCCCATTGTCCCAGGTACATTAGATAGAGTGGGAGCCCACCGGGACAGTTAGGAGAAAAATACTTGAGTACCTGAATAATTTGTAATCTGCATAGAATTGTAGGATATGCAGAATATAAATGAATAAGTAACTCATTCAAAATATTCATTCTGCTCTCCCTGGTTGTACATTGGCATGACAATAGCTACAAAATATCTGAATTCTAGTTTCATTTTCCAACATTTCTCCACTGGATGGCATGAAGGAGACATTGCTAGGATCCTTACTTGTGCTGAACAACGCTGGATTTTTAGTTATTAGTGCAGCATCCTGTCACATGGTGGGCTAGTCTCAGTTAGGGCACTGGTCTTTGACCTAAGGGCCGCCAAGTGAGCGGACTGCTGGGCACGATGGACCACTGGTCTGTCCCAGCAGCGGCAATTCTTATGTTCTTATGACACTAGAATTATAGCACATTAATCATAACATTGTTGAAATCATCACTCACTGACTCATTCTATTTGAACCTTTGCAAATTAATATTTACTACCGAAGCACTAGTGTATATGGTATGTGGAGATTAAAACATGAAGAATGTCTTTATACGTTTTAAAGGATATTTATAACTTTAGCACATTTTACATTCACAAGATCTTTATCCATTGTTTTTATTTGAGGCTTCCCCTTTGATTTTTGCATTAGCAGGAATTCACCATTTATTTATTTTTCTATCCTGTCTCCCCCAAAGTGTTACAAATTGCCTTAGTTATAGTATAGGTTTTATTTTTATCAGTACAAGTTTTTATCCTAACTTGGCACATACTAAGGACCTAATACCAATATACATAATATACAGGTTAAATTTGTCAGCTTTACAGAGCAAAAACTTTCAATACAAGTTTTTATCTTGTTTTTGCAATTAACTATGACAAATTATAACCTCTTAACTGTACATTATGTATGTTAGCCTGTAACCTGTTTGAAATAAAAGAATTTCTGCCTCAAATGTGCTCCAAACAGTCCCATCTTCAGGATCTTTTGGACGGACCTCCGACCAAAACCTCAGCCCCTTGAACCTTGTCAAGCGACAGGAGGCAGAAAAATGCAGCCTGCGCCGATACCCTGAGGGCTCTTACTCAAGGTACATGCAGCCTGCGCGTCAGCCTCTGGCAAGCTCAGGAGGCAAGATTGCTTCCAGAGCTTGACCTGTGAATCTGTAGTCCAGCTCTGCGGAAACTGCTTCTTTTCCCAGGCAGAGAACCTTTCCATAAGGGGTCTCCAGTGCACCGAAGCCACCCAAAAAGGAGGAACAAGTGAAAAAATTAGAAAAAGGAGATCAGAAGTACTTCTGCACGGTTCGCTTGCAGAAATAAAACTGTAGTGGGCTCTGTGTTCCTCAGCTAAGTGGGAGCAGAGAGAAAAAATGGCTGGTATTCTGGAAGACCTGGTTCACGGGTTGAGATAAAACACCTATCCTATTGATTCCGGAGAATTTAGTTTTCCATCTGATTTACCGATAGTAGGATGAAACAATGAATGGAACAATACAGTGCATGATTCTTATGTCTGTGGTGCAAAGGAAAACAAAGTATACGATTAAGTTTGAGATGTAAGTTTCCTTATTATTCGAAGCCTCTCCACTCGTGTGTCTTAATTCAAACATTGAAAACCCTCTAGCACATGGGTAGTATATAAGTGGGGGTGGGTTGGGGAATGTATATCATTTGAAATAGGATTGATAATAAAAAGGGGGGTATTTAATTTATCATATAAGAATATTTGATTGTAAATACAAGTGATATGTGGAAATTGTTTATATTATGTTTAATTCACTTGTAAGATGCAAAAATGAATAAAGAATTATAAAATAAAAAAAGAAAAGAAAACCCTCTTGTGTTCACCACAAGATCACCTATACCAGTAGTAGGCAAACTCATTAGTCAAAAGAGCCAAATATCAGCAGGACAATGATTAAGATTTCTTTTGAGAGCCAAATTTCTTTTCAAGAACCATGTTTTTAGGAGTCAGTTTAAACTAGCTACTAACATTAAATAAAACAATATATCATCATAATAATAATTTTATTTGACAAAAAAAATATTTTTCCACCTTTTATTTCTGCTTTAATCATCTTGTCTTCACTCACTTCTTTCTAACCAGCATCTGTCCTCTGTCTTCCATGCATCAGCCTCTTCCATGTCTGCCCTCTCTGCCCCTGCCATCCACTGTCTGCCCTCTCCCCGTTCCATATGGCATCTTCCTTCTTTCTATGCTCCTTCCATAAACTGTCTCTCTTGTGCCCCTTCTCTCCTTTGTACGATTCATTTCAGCTCTGCCACCTCTCCATTTTTCTCTGTCACCATCCCCTCCCCTATACTCTGGCATCTCTCTCTTCTTTCCTTCCCATCCCACGGTCTGGCATCTCTCTCCTTTCCTTTCATCTCTCCCTTCCCATCCATGCTGACATCTCCTCCTTCCTTTTCCCTTGGTCTTCCCTCCATGTCTTGGCATATCTCTCTCCTTTCTTCCCTCCATGCCCTGGCATATCTCTCTCCTTTCTTCCCTCCATGCCCTGGCATCTCTTCCTCCCTCCATGTCCTGGCATCTTCTTTCATTCCTTCCTTTCCCTCCAGTTGGGTGCAGCAATTCTCTCCCCCTCTGCTTCCTTACCTCCTTCTGTCACCCTGTCTCCGGTCAGCAGTGCAGCCCCTAAGCGGATACTCCAGGCTCCTTCCTTTCCCTCCAGTTGGGTGCAGCAATTCTCTCCCCCTCTGCTTCCTTACCTCCTTCTGTCACCCTGTCTCCGGTCAGCAGTGCAGCCCCTAAGCGGATACTCCAAGGCCTGGCATCATGAACTTCTTCAGGCAGGAACAGCATTTACAATTTGCTGCTGTTGCTGGCTTTGGGCCTTCTTCTCTGTTGGGTCCTGCCTTCATGGAAACAGTTAATAGGCAGGACTCGGCAGAGAGGAAGGCCCGAAGCCGGCAATAGAAGCTAATTGTAAACACTGTTGCTGCCCAAAGAAGTTAAAGATGCCAGGGCAGACCGCTTCTCTCCCTGTAGCCGGGGCCCCTCTGAAAAAGAACATTTAGTGCTCCCTCCCATGCAAACCCCACAGACCCACTGCAAGACGATCGACAAACCTCCCTTCAGCACTCGTCGGCAGCTGCAGCACTCTAAACAGACTGCTTTGCAGTTCACAGCCTTCTGCAAGTGATTCCCTCTGCCATCAGTGATGCTGCAGAGGGAATCACCAGCAGAAGGCTACGAACTGCGAAGCAGCCTGTTTAGAGTGCTGGAGGGAGATTTGTCGGTTTTCTCACGGTGGGAGGGTCAACGGGGAGAGGGGGGGCCGGGCAATGACTCTGCTTGAATCCAGCGAGGGTGAGGGATATGCCCAAACGGCCCTAAAGCATCCCGCCGGCGGGCCTCCCCTGACCATTTTGGGCCCTATCCTTTAATCTGGCTCTGATGGAGCCATTCTCCCAAACTGTGGGCGGCTGCCCCGAAGCTTTCCCTCTGCGGTGATCTGTCCTGTCAGAAACGGGAAGTTGCAGCAGAGGGAAAACTTTGGGGCAGCCACTTGCAGCTTGTGAGAACAGCTGCTGTGTCGGGGCCCTTCTGTGCAGGAAAATTTTGGCTACTGGCAGAGCCGCACTCAAGTGGCTAAAGAGCCGTGGTTTGCCAACCACTGGCCTATACAGTGGAACCTTGGTTTACGAGCATAATTCATACATAGTAGATGACAGCAGATAAAGACCCGAATGGTCCATCTAGTCTGCCCAACCTGATTCAATTTAAATTTTTTTCTTCTTAGCTATTTCTGGGCAAGAATCCAAAGCTCTACCCGGTACTGTGCTTGGGTTCCAACAGCTGAAGTCTCTGTCATTTTGTTAAATTGTCTTAATTGTTTTTACCCTACTCAAATGTATTATGAATGTAGGCCGCTTTGAATTCGTTCCAGAAGCATGCTCATAAACCAAATTGCTCGTATATCAAAGCGAGTTTCCCCATAGGAAGTAAGGGACTCGCTTGATTCATTCCATCCCCTTCCCCCCCCCCCCCAAGGCCACTGGCACTACGCCACCTCATCCCCCCCCCCCCCCCGCAAAAAACAGCATCTCCCACCCACCCAAACAGAAGCCTTTACCCCATCTGGCACCAGCACGCAGCACCAACCCACAGGATGTGCCGGTGCCCGAAGATTCTGCCTCTTGCCTGGGCTTTGAGCATCTGCACCTCTGAGAGAGGCGGGAGCCAGAAGGCCTTGAGCATGCGCAGAGGCTCAAGGTCCAGCCCAGGCAAGAGGCAGGATCTTTGGGCACTGGCATGTCCTGTGGGTTGATGCTGTGTGCCGGTGCCAGATGGGGTAAGGGCTTCTGTTTGGGTGGGCGGAGGATGCCGGTTCACACGGGGGGGGGGGGGGAGAGGGCGAAGCTCACAAATCGAGTCAATGCTCCATTTGCGAGTCACGATTTGCTTGAATGTTTTGCTCGTCTTGCAAAACACTTGTAAACCGCGTTACTTGCAAACCAAAGTTTGACTGTACTTCGTAAGGAGTATACTCCTGCAGATGATACCAAATGCCAATGAACTGAGATCAACAACAGATATTCATTTTATGCTCACACAATTATGTTTTCTTTTTTAATTTGTTGTTTAATTTAGAGCGTGGTCTTGTCTTCCACAGTTCCAGCTTTTTAAAAACACATTTGTTGAAGACTGCTTTTATTTCTATCAACTTCTCTATAAAGCTGCCATAGGGATTCATCCTGTACAGCACTAGTTCAGCTCCTGTTATTTACTGGAGATTTCTTCCCCCCCTTCTGTTTCATGGTTCAAGGGGTTATTGGTGGGGGAGGAGAAACAGCACCACCCCAATCATATGCATGAACTAGCCCAAAGTTTTGCTTTTCTATCCACCAAGTAATTCATTGATTTTCAAAGCATCTCTTGCACAAAAACAGAGATTAACAAAAAAAAATCCTGAAACACCCTTTTATATATATCTATATATACGTATATGAAATAGTTAGCCTTTATTTGTGGGCATCCAAATAGACTAACTGACCATACCTACTACTTTATTCAAAGAATAAATCTCTTGTAATCCAATGATTACTCTGACTGAATTATTTCATTATATATGTACATACATCTGTGTGTGTGCATATATACATCCACACTCATACAGGAAGAGCCCTAATAAGTCAACTTTAGCATCAAAATAGCTAAGGCAATCCAGCCAATCAATCATCATAGCAATCTTATTGACAATCAGATTCAGACACAAATGATTGGTTGGAGAAAAGGCCTGGAGTGTTAGGCAAGAGGAGGTCAGGAACAAGGCTGTCATCAATACAGGGTCAGAAGATCTTGGGGCAAGCATTCCAGTCCTGCTTTTCTTTGCTTTCCCAGTAGCCCCCCTTATAGATGTGTGTCATTTCCTTGGTTATGGGATCAATCTTCTTTTCGAACCATTGTGCTCTGTATGGGTCTGAGACTGTTCCTGAAAAGAGCAGGAAAAAAAAAAAGAAAGGTTTTGTAACATGGTTTAGACACACTCCAGGTGTGGCCATCATTTTTACAAATGTTGACAGTTGCCAGCTAGGTTAGCTCCCAATATTCAGTGCTGGGCCATGTCTGGGCACTGGAACTGAATATCAGGAGCTAAGAGAATGGGCCCTGGCTGAATATTGTCTGGGATCCGCAGAAACTCTGGCAGCCAGAACCTGTATAAGATAGTTATGTGGATCCTGGTTGGGAGCTGTTTTGTTTTGGTGCTGCAACCCCCTCTCCTGGCTTCCTAGAAAGTTCCCTTCCTTCCTAGCCCATGCCATGTATAAGCTCCCCACTACTCCCTTGACTCACTGTACCCCCCTACTGCTCTGCTCCCTGATGGTCTAGTAGGGTACTGGGGGAGGGGGGGGCAGGAGCACAGCCAGTACTGCATCGTCCTCGACCGGGGCCGCACAAAATACTTCACCCCTGCATAAGCTATGTGCATGTGCACACAAGTCATAGAGAACACCTAACAACTGTGTGTGCTGTCTTCATTTTGAACACAGGCTATACATATGGAATAGAGACCGAAAACCTACGCACATGGGACCAGCAAAATTTAGAGAACATTGGCTGATGGCCAAGAATGGAAAGGGGGAGGAATGGGGACTTGTGTATACCGCCTTTTTGTAGTTTCACAACCACACAGGTACTTCTAGCATTTTTCCCTATCTGTCCTGGTGAGATCACAATCTATCTAATGAACCTGGGGCAGTGGAGGATTAAGCGACTTATCCAGGGTCACAGGGAACAGCGCGAGGGTTGAACCCACAACCTTAGGGGACTGAGGCTGTGTCTGTGCATCTCCCTCCTCCTCCTTGAAATGTAGTGATAGCTATATAGGGCAATGGTCCAAAATGAAATTAGTAGGCTCTCCACTTCCTGATCTTGGTACATCAGCACTTGAATATATAGGAAAATGGCCTTAAGACTACAGGACAGGTGGCTTCCAGGGAAGAAATACAGTTCTTGCAGAGGTGTATCTGAGCCATTAAACCTAATTACTCCCAGGATCATCGGGGAATGGTAAAAACTTGTTAAGCAGCTTAGAAACTTGGCTATGAAAAGCACCTTGGCCAATATTAGGTTCATATAAATCTATGATCTCCACCCACCAGTATATCTTGCTCTATCCTACACAACTGCACCACCTGGACATGATAGAGAAAATTTAAAGTGCTGAGGGCACTCCTGCAGCTGGCTTCCAAGCATTGATCCACTATACTAGTCAGGTCTTGGAGCCGCCAAACATATTGTGCCCACTGTGCATTATCCTCCAAATTGTAGCAAACTTTTTTTTAAAAAACTCTTCCCACATCACTGCCCTCCCACTAAGAAAAACCTCCCCAGTGAACCCAACCTATCCTGAGTGGGGCCACTACAGGCTTCAAAGAACCCATCTCACCACCCCCACTGCAGACAGGGAGGGATAATACCCCTCTGTTTCCTCCTCCATTGCTGTGTGGAAATTACTTCAGATATAGAACTCTTGGGGGGGGACTTCTTTCCCTGTCCCACCAACAAATACCCCAACTTCCTGGACTAATGATTCCAACTGTAGATCCCACACACCTCTTGCAATCATATAGAAATTTGCATATGAAAACCTCCAATCTACCTGCACAGGTCTTTACAGGGACCTTGAGAAGAGCGTGGATAATCCAGACTAGTGCTGCCTGATTCAGGGGAAAAAAATTTTGATTCGATTCAGACTATTGAATCGATTTTTCGATTCGATTCTCCTGGCCAATTGGGTGTTTTTTTCTTTTTTTTTAAATCTTTATTCCTTTTTATTTCTCTCAACAAGTGTACAATATTATTACAATCCTGGTGGGTTCATTTTATACCCTCTTCACCTCAATTAGTTTTTTTAAAAAATCGGCCTCATCGGTTTGGTTACCAATTCTCCCCCCTTGCCAGACAATTTGCACCCGAGTGCTCAGAGAACTGAGCGATGTCCTGGCGAAACCGTTGGCTGAGCTATTCAATCTCTCCCTAAGTAAGGGGAAAGTTCCCCTGGACTGGAAATTAGCTAATGTCGTTCCTCTGCATAAAAAGGGTTGTAGGGCAGAAGCTGCGAATTATAGACCGGTGAGTCTCACATCAACAGTGTGCAAACTCATGGAAACACTAATTAAAAGCAAATTGGACACGATCTTGAATGAAGGGAATCTTCGGGATCCCAGTCAGCATGGATTCACCAAGGGTAGGTCCTGCCAATCCAATCTCATCAGCTTCTTTGACTGGGTAATAAGAAAGTTGGACTTGGGAGAGTCTTTGGACGTCGTGTACCTGGACTTCAGGAAAGCTTTTGACAGTGTCCCACACCGCAGGCTGCTAAACAAGATGGAATCGATGGGGTTAGGAGAGACACTAACTGCATGGGTCAATGATTGGCTGAGTGGCAGACTTCAGAGGGTGGTGGTTAATGGTACCCTCTCTAAAACATCGGAGGTGACCAGTGGAGTGCCGCAGGGCTCGGTCCTGGGTCCACTCCTTTTCAACATATTCATAGGGGATCTGACTCAAGGGCTTCAAGGTAATATAACACTATTCGCCGATGACGCCAAACTATGTAATATAGTAAGTGAATGCAGTTTACAGAATTATATGGCGCAGGACCTGCTTACATTGGAAAGTTGGTCCTCAACCTGGCAACTAGGCTTCAATGCTAAGAAATGTAAGGTCATGCACCTCGGAAGCGGAAATCCATGCAGGACGTACTTCTTGAACGGAGAAACTTTAACTAGGACTTCAGCAGAACGAGATTTAGGAGTAATCATCAGTGCAGACATGAAAACTGCCAATCAAGTGGAGAAGGCTTCATCTAAGGCAGGGCAGATATTGGGTTGTATCAATAGAAGTTTCGTCAGCCGAAAGCCTGAAGTCATAATGCCGCTGTACAGGGCCATGGTGAGACCTCATCTGGAGCACTGTGTGCAATTCTGGAGACCACATTACAGTAAAGATGTGCGCAGAATTGAATTGGTTCAGCGGACGGCCACCAGGATGATCTCGGGGCTCAAGGGTCTCTCGTACGAAGAGAGACTGAACAAATTGCAGCTCTACACTCTCGAGGAACGTAGAGAGAGAGGAGACATGATCGAAACATTTAAGTACCTCACGGGACGTGTCGAAGTGGAAGATGATATTTTCTTTCTCAAGGGACCCTCGGCCACAAGAGGGCACCCGCTCAAACTCAGGGGCGGAAAATTTCATGGCGACACCAGAAAGTATTTCTTCACAGAGAGTGGTTGATCATTGGAACAAGCTTCCAGTGCAGGTGATCGAGGCAGACAGCGTGCCAGACTTTAAGAATAAATGGAATACCCATGTGGGATCCCTACGAGGGTCAAGATAAGGAAATTGGGTCATTAGGGCATAGACAGGGGGTGGGTAAGCAGAGTGGGCAGACTTGATGGGCTGTAGCCCTTTTATGCCGTCATCTTCTATGTTTCTATGAGCGGCAGCGCTGCTTCTTGTTGGCTGTCCACTGCCGCTGCTGCTCCTGCATTGGGGGAGAGGGTCAGTCAGGAAGAGCTGCATAGGCCTCCCACCTGGTCTCCCGCTCTTACCTTAAGATAATCGGCAGCCTGCAGAGGGGATCGCGGTGCTGTAACTATCTTTGCAGGTTGCCGTCATCCTCAGCACCACGTTCCCTGACAGGATCGTAGCAGAGCCAATGTGGTGCTGAGGATGACGGCAACCTGCAAAGATCGTTACAGCACCGCAATCCTCCTGCAGGCTGCCGATTATCTTTTTTTTTTTTTTTAATTCTTTATTCATTTTATAATTCACAAGTGTACAGTAAATATCAAACAATTAGAATACAATATCACTTGAAAATCTACCATATCATACACCAAAAAGATATATCCCCACCCCCTCCCACTTCCATATACAATAAAAAATATACCACATGAATGCCGATTATCTTAAGGTAAGAGCGGGAGACCAGGTGGGAAGCCGTAGGATGCTGCAAAGGCCTATGCAGCTCTTCCTGACTGACCCCCCCCCAATGCAGGAGCAGCGGTGGACAGCCAGCAAGAAGGGGGGAGGGTTGGTAACCAAATCGGCAAGGCCGATTTAAAAAAAAACAACTAATCAATTTGAATCAATGCACTCGATTCGAATCGGAAATCAGGCAGCACTAATCTAGAACCTCCAATGACACTCACAGGAAATCTAAACCTAGAACATGGGAGGACCGTGAGCAGACCATTGCCTGTTCCTAATGATCAGCTGACCCTTGCATACTGTTGACAGCAGCGTCTTACTAGCCATTAGCTTCTTACCATCCTCACCAGCTGCTTTTGCAGCCTCAGCTTCTCTTCTTCTGCGGACAGTTCGCTGCTTCTCTTCTAGTCGCTGTTTCTCAGCATTGGCTTCATCCCAGCGCCCATTCTCCATAAGCCTCTGATCAGGACGTAATCGGCTGTCAGTGGGTGCAACACCTTCTTCCGGAGCATTGAGTATTAAAGCCAGCTCTGAGAAGTAATACATGTTCTCTGCATTCTTCCTGTGATAGTAATGGGAGGGGGAGAAATCCCCCCAAAATCATGAGGCTTTGTGAAAAGAGGCAAAGACAATAAAAAAAAGGAAAGGAAAAGCAGAGAATGACACAGAAAACAGAGTAATGAAAGAGGCAGAAGCAGAGAGAGGAAAGGAATGGGAGTATAGAGATGAACAGGAAGAAAGGAAGAAGAAATACATAAATAAAAATAAGATAGTCGAAACAAAGTATGTTTCCGTTCCTTCTGCATCAATTGATGCTGGAATGCACTTGATACTCACGGCAATAAATTTCTTTTCCATAACATGACACGGTTCTCCTCCATTCGCACTTCTGCATTGTTTTCTGTGTTGCTGCTCCCTTGTATTACTTGAAAACAGTCCATCTTCTCATCCCAAGTCCCTAGCAGTACGTAACGCACTTTCCCCAGGGAATCTGTCACCTCTCCAGTAACCTGAAGGGAAATAACAGAAACTTACATTGCTTGGCAAATCGTAAGCTCTAGCGTTTCTAAGGCCACCACTGGCGCTATGCCTGGATATTCCAGGCACGCGTAGGTGGCTCTCACTTATCCAGTAGAGCAATATATGAAACCTAACCGACGGTTATGCAAAGCTGACTCCACACCACCTTGACCTTTTCTGGTTAGTGATGATATTCAGCAACTCTATCCAGTTAAGTTTGTTTATTTATCCCCCACCCTTATCCAGGGCGAGTTACACATTTACATACAAATTAAGGCATTACAGAAGAAAGGATTTATGTGGACATAAAACCACAGAAAAATGAAGGCAGATAAAGACCATATGGCCTATCTAGTAAAAGGTGTGTGCAGGGAGGATAAGGCCATAGCGGAGAGGCTGAATTCTTTGTTTAGGTCTTTACAGAAGAAGATAAGAACATAAGAGTTGCCTCCGCCGAGGCAGACCAGAGGTCCATCACGCCCAGCGGTCCGCTCCCGCGGCGGCCCATCAGGCCTATTGCCTGAGCAGTGGTCCCTGACTATTCCTATGACCTACCTCTATTCCTATCTGTACCCCTCAATCCCTTTATCCTCTAGGAACCTATCCAATCCTTGTTTGAAGCCCTGTAACGTGCTCCGGCCTATCACAGCCTCCGGAAGCGCGTTCCATGTATCCACCACCCTTTGGGTGAAAAAGAACTTCCTAGCGTTTGTTCTAAACCTGTCCCCTTTCAATTTCTCCGAGTGCCCCTTTGTACTTGTGGTTCCCCATAATTTGAAAAATCTGTCCCTGTCTACCTTTTCTATGCCCTTCAGGATCTTGAAGGTTTCTTTTTTTTTAAAATTTCTTTATTCTTTTTCAAACTTACATCAAGTGCACAAAAAGAACAACATGAAATACTATCGTACAACACTTGAACATCATACATTATATTCTTAATATGTAAATTAATTAAAAACCCTCCCCCCTCCCATCTTTCTATACAATCATTAAAACTATCATTTCCTTCAAAATTTCAATTTTGCTACATCTTATCTTCCAATCTCCCACCCCCCTATGTATATTATCAAAGAAAAATGATGCCTATTCACTACAAAAATCAACCATCGGTCTCCATATCTTTAAAAAATTTTTATAACTTCCTTTCTGTATTGCAATTGCTCTTTCCATCTTGTAAATATGACACAGGGAATTCCACCAAAACGTATAATTGAGATTACTATAATTTTTCCAGTTGTTAGTAATATGTAGCATAGCAACACCCGTCATTATCATCAAAAGTTTATTGTTATGTGCTGATAATTGACTCTTTTTCCTCATAGACATACCGAACAGAACAGTATCGTATGATATTTCCACATGATTTTCCAATAAGCAATTTATTTGAGACCAAATTGAATTCCAAAAATTCCTAATGCAGGGGCAATAAAAAATTAGATGATCCAATGTCCCCACTTCTAGATTACAGTGCCAGCATCTATTAGGTTTAGAGCTATCCAACTTTTGTAAACGAACTGAGGTCCAAAAAGCTCTATGTAATAAAAAGAACCAAGTTTGTCTCATAGATGCTGACACTGTACATCTCATTCTCCAAGACCAAATCCGTGGCCATTGAGAAGCAGAAATATTATGCTTAATCTCAATGCTCCAAATGTCTCTCAGACCAGTTTTTGGCTTTTTATTTAAAAATCCAGATAATAATTTATACCACTGTGCGGCTAGGTGTCCCATGAAATCAGCCTGGAAACATAGGAACTCCAAACTATATTGAGTATTAAGAGTTTTCCATTCAGGGAACCCCACCTGAATAGCCTGCTTCAGCTGCAACCATTTAAAACTTTGTGATTTATCAAGACCGAATCTAATTTGCAATTGTGAAAAGTCAAGCAGTTTACCATTTAAAATAACATCATTTAAAGTTCTTATGCCTGCTATAATCCAGTGTTTCCATAAGATTTGAGCTCCGCCAATTCGAATCCTGGAGTTTATCCATAAAGATTGATTTGTTGATTTGCTTATTGGAATAGATGTTAGATTACTAATGTATGTCAAAGTTTTCCATGTATCAATCAAAATTCTGTTCTGTTTATATCTTCTAGGCATTTTTATACTAACAACATGAACTAAATGTAAATGAAACATAAGACGCCACTCCAAATATAACCAATCTGGAGCATTATCATAGAGTTCTGGGAGGATCCAATACATACCCTGGCTTAAAATATAGGCTTGATGGTACCTATAAAAGTTTGGAAATTTAACCCCTCCCTCCTCAATTGGCTTTTGTAGAGATACTAGAGCAATCCTAGGTCTTTTACCCAGCCAAATAAATTTTGTAAGAATACCATTAAGTTTTTTTATAAAATGACCCCTGAAAAAATATTGGTATCATACTCATTTGGTAACAAACTACAGGCAGAATCATCATTTTAATTGTTTGCACTCTCCCCCACCATGAAAGATGTAACGGATTCCAATGCTCACATACTTCTGTTATTTTTTTTAATAAAAGTTTTTCATTCTCTTTCAAAGTATCTTCCAACGTCTTTTTTATCATTATACCTAAATATTTTAATCCCTCTTCTTTCCAGGTAAATGAAAAAGCATCAAATAAACCTTTAGTACAATGTACATTAAGAGGAAGAATCTCAGACTTATTCCGATTGATTTTATATCCTGAAAATTTTCCAAATGTATCAATCAACTCCAATAAACATGGAATGGTAGATTCAGGATTCCTCAAATACAGCAATATGTCATCCGCATATGCTGAAACTTTATATTCTCTATCAGAAAAGAGAATACCCTGTATCCCCCTTGCTTGTTGAATGGCCAATAACAAGGGTTCTAATACAATATCAAAAAGCAAAGGAGATAACGGACAACCCTGTCTAACCCCCCTCCGCAAAGTAAACCGATCAGAGAAACTATTATTAATGTACAATCTTGCAGAAGGGGAGCTATACAAAGCTTGAATCATTTGAATAAATCCCGGACCAATACCAAACCAACCAAGTGCTTGATACATAAAAGACCATTCAACTCTGTCAAACGCTTTTTCCGCATCTAAAGAAATGGAAAAAAACGGATCTGCAATTTCTTTAGATAAATTTAACATATGAAAAGCCAATCTAGTATTATCAGAGGAGTGTCTTTTTGCCACGAAACCAGTTTGATGCATATCAATGATAAAAGGGAGAGCCTTAGCTAATCGTAAAGCCAAAATCTTGGCCAAAAGTTTACCATCCACATTTATTAATGAAATGGGCCTGTAATTTGCAACCAAAGTAGGATCTCTATTTGGCTTTGGCAAAACAATTGTTACTGATTCCGTCATAGTACCTGTAATACATCCCTTAGACAATTGGGATTTAAATAAATTTAATAATTGAGGTAATAGAGAAACTTGAAATGATTTGTAAAATTCCACTGTAAATCCATCCCCACCTGGAGCGGATCCAACTCTAAGAGATTTCAATGCTGTTTCTAATTCTTTTAATGATATAGGCTCATCTAAACTCCTTTTTATATGATTTATGAGGGTAAAGAGAAGGATGGTATAGATTTTTTAAATTTAATTATTGGTCCGAAAGCTCATTTGCCACTTTTTGGCCCACTCTTCCAGTGTCGTTAGGTCCCTTTGGAGATCTTCGCAGTCTTCCGTGGTTTTAACCCTGCGGTAGAGTTTGGTGTCATCTGCAAATTTAATAACCTCATATTTTGTTCCCGCCTCCAGGTCGTTAATAAATATATTGAACAGGAGCGGTCCCTCAACAGGAGAGATCTACCTCAACCAAAAATGGTTTTCAAGGGTGATGAGGTGGGGGAACTGAAAGAAATCTCGGTGAATCTGGAATTATTAAAAAAGGGATAGTAAACAAGAGTAAGAATGTTATAATGTCCCTGTATCACTCTGGAGCCCCACCTTGATTACTACATTCAATTCTGGTCTTCTTATCTCAAAAAAGACATAGCGGCACTAGAAAAGGTTCAAAGAAGGGCGACAAAGATTATAAAGGGAATGGAACTCTTCTAGTATGAGGAAAGGCTCTTCAGTTTGGAAAAGAGACAACTGAGGGGAGATATGATTGAAGTCTACAAAATCCTGATTGGTGTAGAACTGGTACAAGTGGATCAACTTTTTAGTGCATCAAGATTTACAAAGACTAGGGGACACCTGATGAAGTTAGAGTAATACTTTTAATACCAATAGGAGAAAATATTTTTTCACTCAAAAAGTAGTTAAGTCTAGAATGCATTGCCTGAGGATGTGGTAAGAGCGGTTAATGTAGCTAGTTTTAAAAAAGGTTTGTACAAATTCCTGGAAGAAAAGTCCATAGTCTGCTGTTGAGTCAGACATGGGGGAAACCACTGCTTGCCCTGGATCGGTGGCATGGAATGCTTCTACTATTTGGGTTTTTGCCAGGTACTTGTGACTTGGATTAGCCTCCATGAAAACGGGATACTGGGCTAGATGGACCATTGGTCTGACCCAGTAAAGTTATTCTTATGTTAGACAGATGCCATCTATCATCCCCTCCTTTCCTTTAGAGATCAAACATCTCCAACCAAGTCCGCTGATTAACCGTTCCCCTTAACTGTATCCATGACATCCTGTTTGTCTGTCTTGCCTGTTTATATTTGAAAAATTAATTTATTTGTTTTTTCAAATTCTTTATTCATTTTTTCATCTTACATCAAGTACACAATATTATATCATTTAAAACTTTTACACATCAATTAATTAATTAGACAAATTTAAATTCAGTCTAAAAACTATGCTTTTTGAAGATGCTTTTGCAGTGCAACCGTCCTTTTAAGGATGTTCTCTTTTAACCAAATAGTAGAATTTTCTTCTGACCAGCCTTTCTGCTCAACAAAAAAACTGCTGTGTCCAGCCTACCTTTTGTTTTTTCCATTTTTGTTCTTTCCTTTAAAAATATTGTAGTTCTTCCCCTTCCTTTTTGTGCTAGTATATTCGTCTGTTTTAAAGTCTAGGATTTTTTTGTTTGTTTGTTTAACTTTGATGTTATTTTAATATTTGATGTCATAGTAACATAGTAGATGACGGCAGATAAAAATCTGAATGGTCCATCCAGTCTGCCCAATTTAAATTTTTTTTCTTCTTAGTTATTTCTGGGCAAGAATCCAAAGCTCTACCCAGTACTGCGCTTGGGCTCCATCATTTTGTTATATTGTCTTAATTGTTTTTACCCTACTCAAATGTATTGTGAATGTAAGCCGCTTTGAAACTTTGAAAATGTGGGATAACAAAATTTAAATAAACGTGAAACTTTGCTACCGAACATACAATATTCTCAAGCTTAAGAGTACTGTTGTAAACTCCTGTAAATTTGAGGCCAAATACATTTCCAAGGTTACCACTCAGCCTCTGAGTTTGTAGAGTTTTAAGGAGATAAGAATGTCTCTTGAGAAGAATGGGATTAAATAGCATATAGGCAGGAAAGGAATGACTGAGATGATGCACCATGTACTCCAGAACAAGAGACTCCACTTACCTTCCTGGCAATGTCCCGTGAGAAGTAGCTATAAGGAACAAACTTCAAATTGCACTTTTCACCTGTCTTGTGGTTCACAATGTCGATTTCACCAGACTGTGGGAGAAGAGAAACAATGACTTCTTGCTATGGCTTTGAATAATTTTGTTTGATCTAAACAGTCTTGTGACAAAATTAGGACACCCCCATGAAATATTCAGTTCTTTCTTAAGAAATATTCACATATCGATGTCAAATCTATTTTTTTATTTATCTCTGGAAAAGAAAGTGATGTAATTGCAGTTAAACAACAAAAATTTGTTAAAAACAAACAAACCCATACTCACCAATTCATGTCGGGTGAATCAATTCGAATCAATTCGTTAAAAAAAATAAATAAATAAATGTGCTCAGCCCCCTTGCTGCCAATCTATTTTTGCAGACTATAGACCTGTTTGGGCTTTCCCTTTGCCGAAGTCCTTCCACTTAATGTAACTTCCTGGGAACGCCTGAGCGCCGAGTAGGCCTAAGTGCACAGATCTGTGTCAGCAAGGTGAGTTGGATAACCTGGACAAACCTGGACATACTGAACTACCTGGTGGAGAAATACCTTGTGTATGTTGGACACTACAGCCATTTTAACACATATTTTCTCACAGTCTAAGCAGCCTTTCTTTACAAGCTAACCAGATGGAACGGCATGTACTTCGCTAATCTATGAAAATGATACTCCTGCTTGCCTAGTTCTTGTCTTCCTAAGGAGGATACTTCTCCAAGGTTCAGTGACCATTGTTCATTTGTACTGAGCTGTTATCATTGCCGTATGACATATGCAAGGCACCCTGAGAAGCCATAAACCACCCATAACAAGTAACAACCCCTGAAGGATGAAGGGGGAGTAGGGATGTGGGGGCTTGGTGCCTGTCTCTAAAGCAAGCCATGGGATCCAGGCATGGCCAGGATGCTGGAATGGCACCCTTGCATCTTTGTTTCAGTTTGCTGCATAAGACTGCTTACAAAGACACCATCCTGAAGACATACAGTGTTGTATAACAAACAAATCAGCCTCAGCAAGGTGATAAAGACATGGACAAAAGAAGTTCACGAAGTGCCCTCTGTTTCTGGACTGCTAGGGCCCTTCTCGGGGGGGGGGGGGGGGGAATAGTTAGCTATACATTTTTTGTATCACTAGGGAGTCATATGACCAGAGTTCGGGGATGAGCCTTTTGAAACAAAGCAAGAATTTATCTGTATAAAAGAACATGCATCACAAGTAAGGTCAGAGAGGTTTACCTGCTTATGCCGGAGGGTGTGCTAGCCCCCTGCTCAGCATATGAGTGTAAGTGTTACTCTCCATTGCATATTCTGAACTGACAATATATATTTCTTTCTGTTATGTCTCCGTTGCTATAAATTTGTAAGCCATTATACTAACAATAAAAAATATTGTCTGTTTTGGAAAATACAATGCCGTCTTGTAGTCATTCCAATGAGGTACTCTAAGCAGCCAAAACTTCATTGGTGACCCCGACGTGATCATGATTAACAGATTTTATTTTTTAAGGTGTTCCGGTGAACTCCAAAGAGAAACACGTTCAGGGGGCGTAAGTATTTCGCCTTGGTGCTGGGCGGATGGTGCTCCTGTGTGAGGGGGGTTTTGGGGGGGCCAGTTGTGGCAGGGACTGGGGGCCACATCGTGCTCCACTTTTTGTGCCGTAATTGGACTCCAAAACTCCACAAAATATATTTCTAGTCACACAGAGACCGTACGGAATTAATACTATACAAATTGTAAATACAACCTTTTATTTTAATTTTTATATATTAGACGTCAGGCTAGTGATAAGGAAAAACAGTTGACATTGTACATTTGTGTATATATATTATATATATATATATATATATATATATATATATATATATATATATATATATATATATATTAGGGGAAAGAATAGGATTGAGTCAAGATCTGAGACGTGCCAGGGGCACGAAGCGAGAGTGAGTCCTTATTTGCGTTTCCCTTGTCCTGAGCTCTTACAGAAGATCCTACAGTAATAAGGACAGTGTGTTCAGTATTAAGAGAAAAGTTTAGTGTGGAAAAAGAAAAACACAAAACAAAACAATTGGCTATGTAAAATTTTGCAATTCGTAGGAGAATTGCATGCAGAACTAAGGAAGCTAGAAATGTTGCAAAACAAAGGGCTTTGCAAAGAGGTGCTGCCCATGAGACCCCTTAAAGTTTTTAAGTTAGGAAAAAGAATAATTTAAGATGATGCCTTAAACAGAGATGGGAGGCGGCAAGGAGGCTAAAATTGTAGCTCAGGAGTGTCCTGTACATTAAAGATTGTCCCGTACAGTGAAGGTACATTTTGTGGAGGGTGTGGCCAGCCGACTGCAAATGTACCTCCTCTAATCTGTTTTTGTTTGCTGCCTGTATATCTCTATATTTGCTTAGCCAGCGTTATGAAGCTACAGCATTAGGTAACGTTCTGTTGTGTATATGTATGTTAATATATAAAGAAAAAAAAACAAAAACAAGGATTAGATTTTGGCAAAGAGATGGATTACCTTTCCCAGGTTAGAGCTTAGAAGGCTCACTCCCCCTTCACAGATCATTAGCGGCTTCCTGTACTGAAAAGCAAACGTAGTTTGTATACCTTGGAAACTTGTGAAGTAATAGGAGTTAGAAAAAAAAAAAAAAAAGAAGAAAAAAAAAAATTGTTAAGCTGCCCGTTACCCTTATATTGTACACTGCTTAGAAACCTGATTAAGCGGTTTCAAAAGTCTTTTACTTAACTTGCACCTTGATTTATGGGTTTTAGAGAGTTTGTCGGCCCATTTGAACTAAGGCCATGGAGATCTTTGTAATCCGACGCTTTCCTGATGTTTTTGTATATGTGACCGTATGTGAAATGTCATAAATCCATCGGAATCTTCTCTTGCTTCCTGCTTTACGCTAAAGGTGAGCCCACATCTCCCTGGCTTCTCTTGACTTTTACATTTTATTGGTTGGCTGGCTCTCTCTCCTTCCTGGAATATTTCTCCTCCCCACCCCCCTTTCCCCGTATCTACCTTTTAATTCCATGCAAAAGTAGCAGTAGCAAATGCGATTCACTACCCTACCGCTAGTCTGGGCATCTTCTTTCCATTGTGGCCGCCCAAACAAAAAAAAGGAAGTTTTCACTAAGGTGGGCTGTAGTGGAGAGAAGATGCCAGGAGCGGCGGCAAGAGAACTCTGTGGATCGCTAGATTCGCTAATGGCAACAAATTTTAACAACAAAATAAAGGTGGGGGGAGAGGGGAGATGGACTTGGGCGAGCTGGTGGAGACTGGAGATGGAGAGATGAACTTGGGTGGAGATTATGGAGAGGGGAAATGGACTTAGTGGAGGGGGGAGATGGACTTGATGGAGAGGGGAGATGTACAGGGGAGAGGGCGAAATGGACTTGGGGGAGATGATGGAGAGATGGAGAAGGAGAGATGGACTTGGTGGAGAACAAAATGGGGAGAGGGAGAGATGAACAATGGAGAGATAGCAGAGGGACCCAACAGTTGAAGGTAGTCTGCTGACACCTGAATGCATGTCAAGTCACAACATTTAGCAATTCAAGGGATTAGGGCAGTGTATCGCAAACTTGTGCTGAAACACACTGGGGGGGGGGGGGGCGGGGAGTGATGCTGGTGCCGGCTGACTGCCTACTGGATGTGCCTCTCGCAGTGAGAGACATGTCCTGTAGGCAGTCAGCCGGCACCAGCGCCTCTCCTTCTGTCTTGCCTTCTTCCCTGCTGGCACCACCCCATATTTCTAATTAATTTTAAAAGCTATGTTATAGATTGGATGTTCCTATTTTTGACATATTGTCTTGGTTAAATGTTTAAACTTAAAAAGATGCGTCATTGAAAGCGAATTGAATCGAAATTTTTCCCTGAATCGGGCAGCACTACCCCAAATATCTTCCCACTTAAAGTGGCTGAAATCGCACACAAGTGTATCATGTCAGGTGCACATGATTAGAACATCGTTACTCAACATTTTGAAGGAGGTTTGCCCTACTTAAACCTCAGACATTTAGTTTGGTGTGCTCATGATTGCTGCAGTGAGAGTGAACACCATGGTAAGACCAAAAGAGCTGTACAAGTGGAGGATTTCCCAAACAACTGCCAACATGCCCAGGTCTGGCCATCCAAGCAAGTTGACCCTCAGAGTAGACCGCAAGATGCTAAAAGAAGTCTCCAAAAAACCCTAAAATGTCATCAAGGGACCTACAGCAGGCTCTTGCTACTGTTGATGTGAAAGCACATGCCTCTACAATCAGAAAGAGATTGTACAAATTGAACTTGCATGGGAGGTGTGCAAGGAGGAAACCTTTGCTTTCTAAGAGAAACATCAAGGCCAGACTGAAGTTTGCCAGAGAGAATGTAAACAAACACCACGACTTCTGTAAAAGTGTTCTATGGACAGATGAGTCTAAAATTGAATTATTTGGACACCAGAAAAGAGAACATGTTTGGCATACACCAAATACAGCATTCCAGGAAAACAACCTCATACCAACTGTGAAGCATGGCGGTGGAAGTGTCATAGTTTGGGGATGCTTTGCTGCAGCAGGACCTGGCCAGCTCACCATCATAGAATCCACCATGAATTCTATCGTGTATCAGAGGGTGCTTGAGGAACATGTGAGACCCATCTGTAAGAAAATTAAAGCTGAACTGGACTCTGCAACACAACAATGACCCAAAACATACCAGTAAATTCACCAAGGACAGGCTGAAAACTAAGAAATGGAGAGTCCTGGAGTGGCCGAGTCAAAGCTCTGATCTTAATCCCATTGAGATGCTGTGGGGAGATTTGAAATGGGCTGTACGTGCAAAAAAAACCTCAAACATCTCACAGCTGAAAGAATTCTGCATTGAGGAGAGGGCCAAACTTTCCTCAGACTGATGTCAGAGATTGGTAGATGGCTACAAGAAGTGTCTCACTGCAGTTATTTCAGCCAAAGGGGGTTCAAGAAAGGATTGGACAATTTCCTGCTGGAAAAGGGGATAGAGGGGTATAGATAGCGGATTACTGCACAGGTCCTGGACCTGTTGGACTGCTGGGCACGATGGACCTCAGGTCTGACCCAGCGGAGGCATTGCATATGTTCTTATGGTTAACACTAGCTAATAAGGTATAGGATGTCCTAATTTATTCCTGCTACAGTACACATTTTTGTGGATATCTTTGTTTCATGAGAAAATCAAGGAAAATTTTTTTTGTTTACCAGCAATTACATCACTTCTTTTTTCCAGAGATTTAAAAACGATATGTGAACATTTCTTAAGAAAGAATGGAATATTTCATATGTGTTCTAATTTTTTCACATGACTGTCTGTATAAGTATAATAGCCTCACATACCACCAGTACATGCCAATACTTTTCCATTTGGATAACAGACCATTTAGTGCTACCAGAACTAACCAAATCAATTCCTTATACCTTGTTTAACTGTATAAACAATTTGCCTTGAGTTTAACCTGCCACCTGTTTATCCCAACATATTCTGTACCACCCATCTTGGCCCCTTCTAAAATATGCACCTGACCCCTGTACTATAGAAAAGCATTAGCATCATAGCTACGTTATTTGACTGTTCGGATTTGTGCTTAATCTCCCTTTTAGTATGTATTATATTTCTCTCATTTGAGTTTCATGAGAGTCCCATTATTAAGTTTCAATTTACTGATTTTAACTTTACCTCATTCATTGTATCTCTGTATACATTTGGTCTTTTTACCACTGTTAGAAGAATTAGTGCAATTGTCTCATTTCTCCATTAAATATAGACATATTTTTGCCCTTGTTTTCCATCACTTACCTGGTCTATCCACAGCTTTCCCACAATGATGTTATGCACTGTGGTGGTGACTTTTTTCCAGGTATAGTGATTGCCAGATGCATGAAAGATGCAGTGAATGGTACCTATGGAAGAAGAGTATGAGAATGAGCAAAGCAACAAGGACAGAGAGGAGGGATGGACAAAAGGAGAGAGGGTCGAAAGAGTGGTAACAAAGAAGAATAAGACAGTGATGGGAAAACCTATTGCATCACAAAGAGAATCCCTCTTCTAGTGGAGTTGGAAAAATGAAGAAAAACCATAACACAACATGAAAAAGAGTCCCAACTCCACCTAAACAAATTCCCCAAAGAAGCTGAAAAAGACACATGCCTGCAATATACCAAGCATTTTTCCCATATCAATATCCTACTCATGCTCTTCTTCACATGCAACATACATCCGACTGATTGAATCATTTGTTTGGGATTACCCACTAATTTCCAGTGGCACACAATTATTTATGTTTATTAAAATTTGATATACCACTAAATCTTTAACATAGTTCTCAGCGGTTTATATCAACACAAATTATGTAAGGAAAAATAAAAAAAAGAGCTATTTAAAAATAGGAAAGCACTCAAAGAACAAACAACATTACATCTCAAAATTAAATTACACTGTGCATAAGAACATAAGAATTGCCGCTGCTGGGTCAGACCAGTGGTCCATCGTGCCCAGCAGCCCTCTGGTCAAAGACCAGCACCCTAACTGAGACTAGCCCTACCAGCGTATGTTCTTGTACAGCAGAAACTTGTCCAACTTTGTCTTGAATCCTTGGAGGGTGTTTTCCCCTATAACAGCCTCTGGAAGAGCGTTCCAGATTTCTACCACTCTCTGGGTGAAGAAGAACTTCCTTACGTTTGTACAGAATCTATCCCCTTTCAATTTTAGAGAATACCCTCTCATTCTCCCTACCTTGGAGAGGGTGAACAACCTGTCCTTATCTACTAAGTCTATTCCCTTCAGTACCTTGAATGTTTCGATCATGTCCCCTCTCGATCTCCTCTGTTCGAGGGAGAAGAGGCCCAGTTTCTCTAATCTTTCATTGTACGGCAGCTCCTCCAGCCCCTTAACCATCTTAGTTGCTCTTCTCTGGACCCTTTTGAGTAGTACCGTGTCCTTCTTCATGTACGGTGACCAGTGCTGGACGCAGTACTCCAAGTGAGGGCGCACCATGGCCCGGTCCAGTGGCATGATAACACCTTCTCTGATCTATTCGTGATTCCCTTCTTTATCATTCCTAGCATTCTGTTTGCCCATTTTGCTGCCGTCGCCGCACATTGCGTGGATGGCTTCATCGACTTGTCGATCAGAACTCCCAAGTCCCTTTCCTGGGAGATCTCTCCAAGTACCGCCCCAGACACCCTGTATTCGTGCATGAGATTTTTGTTACCGACATGCATCACTTTACACTTATCCATGTTGAACCTCATCTGCCATATCGATGCCTATTCCGCGAGCCTGATTATGTCATGTTGCAGATCTTCACAATCCCCCTGCATCTTTACTACTCTGAATAACTTTGTATCGTCCGCAAATTTAATCACCTCGCTCGTCATACTTATGTCCAGATTGTTTATAAAGATGTTAAAGAGCACGGGTCCAAGCACCGAGCCCTGCGGCACCCCACTGGTGACGCTCTTCCAGTCCGAGTATTGTCCATTTACCCTCACTCTCTGTTTCCTATGATCGAGTCAGTTTTTAAGCAATGCCTGCTGAATCCTCAATTAATATGATCTACCTCAAATGCAAGCTGGAAAAAAAGGGTTTTCCATAGCGTCTTAGGCCTTAATATTTATCTTGGACCTAATATGTCTTGGAAGACCATTGCAAAGTTAGGTGCTAAATAGAAAAAGGCTTTCTTATAAGTTATTGTTGCTGAAAATTAGCAGTCAGCACTGGCTATTTTGGGCGTTCCAGGGTAGAGTCCTTTAATCAACCACGGTAATCTCGTAAATGGGACTGCATAAAAGACAATCCTATCTTTATGTGGTAATCCATAGCTATTAAGTTCTGAATATTGACTTAACCAGCCAGCTCTGTATAAACTGGATATTCAATGCCAAAACCTTGTCATGGCCCAGAACTTAATATCTGGGGATAATGCTGATTGTGACACCTCTGTGGGAGAACATTTTGCAAGACCAAAGCAAAGCATCAGTGACTTTATGGTCAGAATACGAACAGTAAATTTTAACACAATCCAGAAATGTAAGTCCTTTAAGTTAAAATGATGAAATATTTTGACACTCACCAGACAGGGCTTAGCAAAGATTTGGTTTCCTATCACATTAAAAACATTACAATAATACGATGTAATACTATGATGGTCCCAGAGGCAATACCTGTATGGTTTTTCTTTTAACCATCATGGTTTCAGGTCTGAGTATTTCACATTTAAATTAATAATTTATAGTTATACAAATTTAACACTGTGATCATAGTAGACACATTAAACAATATCTCAGTGTATCAGTTTAATTTTCCCAAAATTTTTTGGTGAAGAATAATACAGCTTTGCCATCCATCTCTCCCTGTTTCTCACCTCCCATCCCTACCTTTCTCTGTAAAGCTGTCATTTGGAATGCTTTTGTTTCAAGTTTATTGGTAACTTGCCCTCCCGCAAAATGGCAAAAGCCTACTAGGGAGCTTGCAGTTTAAAAATTAGGGAAAGGGTTTAGTGACATGAACATGAAAGGTGAGGGTAGGGGGTAGAACTACAATTTGTAATAGAAAAGAAAGGGAGGAAAGAACATAAGGTTATCTGTGTGTGCCTTCAGGTTTTACTTACATATTCTGATATTTATCATCTGCCTAACATCTAGGCAGCTTACAGTAAAACGTTCATAATCATTTGAACAAACAAACGTTAAAACAGATACCACATCATTTATATCAGAGGTTCTCAACATGTGGTACGCATACCCCAGGTGGTAACCCAGCAGTGCGGCACTGTAGGTTTTCCACCCTCCACCATTGTTTTCTCTCCCCAGGTCTCCATGACTAGCAGCAGCGGTACACAGACTAAACTGCGCAAGACAATTGCATACGGACAATGCCAGACAGGCAATCGCGCGCAGGACGTCAGCGCGCTGGCTTGAAACACTATTTTAAAGCGTACCGGGGGGGAGGGATCCACCCCACTTTACTTAGAACTGTTGGCGCTCCTGTTGAGGGGGGCCCCTCCATTATAGAGGAAACAGCCTTTTTCCCTCTTTTTTAGTGAAAAATTACTTTCCTCTATAATGGGGGTTCCCCCCACCCACCCCCAATGGGAGCGCCAACAGTTCTAAGTAAAGTCCCCTCCCCACACAGCTACTGCTAGCATTACTTTAGCGATTCCATCAGGCAGCCTCGGGGCCCACATCCAATGATGCAACTTCCTCTTTCCTTGGAGGCAGCCGGCCTAGCAAAGGCACTGAGGCTGCCTGATGTAATTGCATGAGACCCGCCAGGTTTAACATTCCCGAGGTCGGACAGATCCCCAAACAGAACCCGCCCAAGCTCTATCTGGCACAAAAAGGAGAACCAGGAGTCCTCAAAGTTCCAACAGTGCTAAGAGGAGAGCTAAAAAGCCTTACCACCTGCTACCGGAGACTGAGGAAAACTGGAGTAGCAAGAGGGGATGCTCTACTGATATACAAGTTTTGATCTCAGTCTCCACCTGCTGGTAGCAGTGAGGCATATTACCCATCCGTAAGGGAACTATACCGGTCTATCAAGCGATACAGAAAATAGCTTTTTCTTTGCATGTGGGTGCATCATTGTTGTCGGAGAATGTGGTAATAATTCATATTTGCAGTGGCATGCGAGTTTTAGTAAGATTCCGTTTGGTGTATTAGGTGGTGCCTTGAGATCCATCCGTCTGGGGTGTAGACACGAGTTGTTAAGGAGCTGGGTTTGTAAAGAGGAAGGTTTTCATGGCCTTCTTGAAGTACCATAGACTGTCTACATAAGAACATAAGAAGTTGCCTCCGCTGAGGCAGACCAGAGGTCCATCTCGCCCAGCGGTCCGCTCCCGCGGCGGCCCATCAGGCCCATTGCCTGAGCAATAGTCCCAGACTATCCCTATAACCTACCGCTACTCTTATCTGTACCCCTCAATTCCTTTATCCTCTAGGAACCTATCCAAGCCTTCTTTGAAGCCTTGTAACGTGCTCCGTCCTATCACAGCCTCCGGAAGCGCGTTCCATGTGTCCACCACTCTCTGGGTGAAAAAGAACTTTCTGGCATTTGTTTTAAACCTGTCTCCTTTTAATTTTTCCGAGTGCCCCCTTGTACTTGTGGTTCCCCATAATCTGAAAAATCTGTCCCTGTCTACTTTTTCTATACCCTTCAGGATCTTGAAGGTTTCTATCATGTCTCCTCTAAGTCTCCGCTTTTCCAGGGAGAACAGCCCCAGCTTTTTCAGTCTGTCAGTATATGAGAGGTTTTCCATACCTCTTATCAGTTTAGTTGCTCTTCTCTGGACTCCCTCAAGTACCGCTATGTCCTTTTTGAGGTACGGCGACCAATATTGGACACAGTACTCCAGATGCGGTCGCACCATTGCACGATACAGTGGCAGGATGACCTCCTTCGTCCTGGTCGTGATACCCTTCTTAATGATACCCAACATTTTGTTTGCTTTTCTTGAGGCTGTGGCGCACTGTGCCGACGCCTTCAAAGACGTGTCCACCATCACTCCCAGGTCTCTTTCAAGGTTACTTACCCCTAGCAGTGATCCTCCCATTTTGTAGCTGAACATCGGGTTCTTTTTCCCTACATGCATGACCTTGCATTTCCCTACATTAAAGTTCATTTGCCATTTTTTGGCCCATTCTTCTAGCGTCGTTAGGTCCCTTTGCAGATCTTCGCAGTCTTCCATGGTATCAACCCTGCGGTAGAGTTTGGTGTCATCCGCAAATTTAATAACTTCGCAATTTGTTCCTGCCTCCAGGTCATTAATAAATATATTGAACAGGAGCGGTCCCAGCACCGACCCCTGCGGAACTCCGCTCGTGACCCCATGCCAGTCCGAGTAATGGCCCTTCACTCCAACCCTCTGTTTCCTGTCCGCCAGCCAGTTTTTGATCCATCGGTGGACCTCCCCTTGCACCCCGTGTCTCCACAGCTTTTTAAGTCTAGTGATCTAATGGATGGGGGGATGATGTGCCATAATCAGGGTATGAAATGAAAATAAGAGCGTTTTCAGGCTGTCTAAGACGTTTGTGATCTCAGTGATCTCTTGGGGACATAAATTTGTAGTTTTGATGCTATATAGTTTGGTGTCATCTTGTGGAATGTCTTGAGGCTAACACCAAGGCTTTAAAGGCACATCGTTTTTGGATAGGCAGCCAGTGCATGGATGTTAGTGCAGGGGTTAAATGGTCACAGAAGTCCAGGCTCTTAGAATTCAGATTGCAGCTTTTGCACACCTTGGAGATGGGAGAGTGTTTTGCGAGTAAGCCTACTAGTAGCGCGTTGCAGTAATCTATGCGGGATAATACAAACGCATATAGTAGTTGGGCGAAATCGCTTTCTTGAAAAGTAAGCACGGATGCACTTTAGTTGGCAGAGGTAATAGAAGGATGAAGACACGAATTTTGATACATGGTCTGAGAGCGACAGGTTTGAGTCGAGAATCACTCCTAGGCTGCAGATGTTGTTTTGGCTGTAAGGGTGTCATTTCCCCAGGAAAGGGATGAGTGGGGTATGCGTAGGTATCCTTGTGTAGCCGGAGAAGTTCTTTTTTTGACGCATTGAGCTACAGTTTATTTGAAGTCGTCTAGTTTTTTTTTATTTCCGTTTATTTACATTCCGCCTTTATCAAGGCGGAGCACAAAGCAACATACACAATAAAATTACATACACGCAAGCGTTTTTATAAGTATAACATTGTGTTTTTAATTGTTATGTATGTGAACTTTGTACACTGCTTTGTAATAAGCAGTTCATAAATGAATAAATCTAATCTAATCTTAATACCTATGCTAAACTGCTCCCCCCCCATGCTGCGCATTAATCTTACCAAGAGGCATGATGGAAAGGTATTTGCCACGGAATTTGCTGGTGATTTTGATTTCCTGACGCAAGGACCAACCATGTTTGGAATCTGTATGATGAGCAGCAGCAGGTGGGTGATGGCTCACCTAGAAAGCAACAACAAAAAAAACCTATACAAGACATGATAGTAAACCAACATGAGACTCAAATCCCAGTGACAATCCTTCTGGCCTCCATTGCTTAGACTGTAAGCCCATTGGGGACAGGGAAATACTTAGAGAACCTGAATATAACTTGCCTTGAGCTACCACTAGAAAAGTGCCAACTAAATTCTAAAAATAGCTGTACGCCAAACCTGCTTCACACATGTAAAAATATTAAGCAGCAATACACATAAGTACACATGGTAATATAGCTTGGGTTTAGCAGGGGCATAACTGCAATATAAATACACACATTTTACATCAACATCAGAACAGGTGTATGTCAGCATAGCTATCGCTACCCTTCAGCATTTTTAGTTGGCATTACTTATGTCAGCGAAGGCCTATGGGAAATTATATCAATCTGACTCTGGCATGTGAATGCAGATAGACCCTGAGGGCAGGGAAACTGTTTTAAGTAGCCCTGATTGAATCATGACTAGCTAAAAGATGTTAATGTCTGATTAAGAGGGTGCTTAGGACAATGGGTCCAGGTGCACGATAGGCTGCTTGAATGGGACAAAGAAGCCAGAGACTAATCCCATCTACCATGCCTGCAAGTATCACATCCTCCTTTATCAATTAAATTAACCATTGTTTCAAACAGTTTACAAATTCTAAACAGAAAGATACTGGGACATACAATAGTTTCTATATTCAGAATAAGATTCCAAGCTATAAAAGCCTCCTCTCTGCAAAACACAAATATCTATCAATCTATCTATCTATCTCTGGGCTCTTGGCTCTCTTTCTCTCTCTCTCTGGCTCTCCCTAGAACTTCAGACTCTCTGTCTCTTTGTCTCTGAACTATGTAAGGCAGGGAAACTGCTTTGCTCTCTGCTTAATTGTAATGCTTCAGAATATTGCTTTTCTGTAAGACTATTTCTATAATATATTCTTTATGCAATCACCTCTGGCTGTGCCTCTTTGATTCTACTTCCTGGTGAATCTTCAGCGAGGGAACTGAACCTGGGACCTGGCGTTTGTCAGGGCGCCTCTCAAGTGACCCCACCAACCATACATTGTGGGGGCCACTAACAAACCTGACAGTGTAATGTACAGTATGAGTAAGTATTTGCAAGCTACCAGGGCTGGTTTTGGCTGCTAGTTCTCTAAAAGAAATGTTTTGGACTTCTCATAAGGGGTCTTGTTATAAAAACTCAAACATAAGAGTTGCCATACTGGGACAGACCAAAGGCTAATCAAGCCCAGCATCCTGTTTCCAACAATGACCAACCCAGGTCACAAGTACCTGACAAGATCACAAAAGGAAAATAATGGAGCTGCTGTTGAAAGAAAGGATAGTGAACTTCCTAGAATCTAATGGGTTGCAGGATCCGAGGCAACATGGCTTTACTAAAGGTAAATCGTGCCAAACGAACCTGATTGAATTTTTTGATTGGGTGACCAGAGAACTGGATCGAGGCCATATGCTAGATGTCATTTACTTAGATTTCAGCAAAGCCTTTGACTTGAACGGCTGAAGTTAGTATCCAAAATGGTGAACTGGATTAGAAACTGGTTGTCAGATAGATGCCAGAGGGTTGTGGTTAATGGAAGTCGCTCAGAGGAAGGAAAGGTTAGTAGTGGAGTCCCTCAGGGTTCAGTGCTGGGGCCAATCCTGTTCAATATGTTAGTGAGTGACATTGCTGTGAAGGGTTAGAAGGAAAGGTTTGCATTTTTGCAGATGATACCAAGATTTGTAACAGAGTAGACACCGAGATTGAGTGGAAAACAAGAAAAAGGATCTGCAAAAGTTAGAAGAATGGTCTAATATCTGGCAAATGCAGAGTAATGCATTTGGGGATTAATAATCGGAAGGAACCGTATATGCTGGGAGGTGAGAGGCTGATGTGCACAGATGGGGAGATGGACCTTGGGGTGATAGTGTCCGAAGATCTAAAGGCGAAAAAACAGTGTGACAAGGTGGTGGCTGCTGCCAGAAGGATGCTGGACTGTATAAAGAGAGGCGTAGCCAGTAGAAGGAAGAAGGTGTTGATGCCCCTGTCGTGGGAATTCAGGTCGTTGGTGAGGCCCCACTTGGGAGTATTATGTTCAGTTTTGCCCACTACCACCACACCGGCCTGCACAACGCTTGCACAGGCCGGCCACGAGTACATCGCATCTGGAGTACTTTTTCCCCTTTAAAAGTGCTCATTGTGCTGAAAAGCGCCCTAGCTGAAAGAAAAAGTGCCAGTTAGTTGAGAAAACTCAGTAAAAAGGTAGTTTTAAAGGGAAGTTAGCCCTTTAGACCGGCACACCTCAGGATTTTTAAATTTTTTTTACTTAAACAGAACAGACTCCATTGCTCTCAAAGCTGGAGGGCTGACCAACTAGGGAGTCAGGCCACCTGCTGAGACACCTCTACAAAAATATGGGGAGTCGGGGTAGGGACCCAGCACGAGACCCGCCAGGTTTAACACCCCCGAGGTCGGACGGATCCCCAAACAGGACCCATCCAAACTCTATCTGGCATAAAAGGGGAACCCAGGAGTTCAAAACAAAGTTCTAATAGTACTAAGAGGGGAGCCAATCTAGTCTTACCACCTGCTAAGAAGACTGAGACAGACTGGATTGCTAGGGGGGAAGCTAGCCTGATATACAAAGTTTGTGCTCAGTCTCCACCTGCTGGTAGCAGTGAGGCATATAACCCATTCGTATGGACTATACCAGTCTACCAGGCAATACAGAAGTACCAGTTAAAGAAAAAAATCAATTACAAAGCACTGAAGGCTCCCGGCACATGGAACGCGCTCCTGGAGGATGTGGTAGGGCAGGGCACGCTACAGGGGTTCAAAGAAGGTTTGGATAAATACCTACAGGATAAGGGGATTGAGGGGTACAGACAGACATAGAGATAGGTACAGGAAAGGCAGGGACACTTAGCAGGTCATGGACCTGATGGGCCGCCGCGGGTGCGGGCTGCTGGGCATGATGGATCTCTGGTCCGACCAGGCGGAGGCAACTCTTATGTTCTTATGTTTATGTTCTCCCTTCAGATTAGCACTGCCTCAGGATTTTTTTTTTTTTTTCAGAACAGACTCCACTGGCTCTTTAAGCCTTACCGGTATTGGTGGCAAGGCTGACAGCCGAGGCACCTCTACAAAAATTTTGGGAGGTGGAGGAAAGGGTGTGTGTGAGGGACTCAACTCGTGACTCGTCACATTTGACACCTCCAAAGTCGAACAGTGCCCCTGCAAGCTCAGTCCAGCATCAAAATAGGGACCACAAGAATTAAACAAATTCCAACAGGCCTAACTAAGGGGAGACTGACACAGCTCACCTTCATCTGCTGAGACTGAGCAAAGACTGGTTTGAAAGAGGGAGCTACAGCTATTAATACTACAACCAAAGTTTAGTCTCAGACTCCATCTGCTGGTTAAAGTGAGCTTTTTTTTTTTTTTTTTAATTCTTTATTCTTTTTTATATCTTACATCAAGTGAAATATATATAATACAAGAACACTTGAAAATTCAAACAATTACTCTTATATTGTAAAGTAAAGAAACCCCCTTTAACAGAATTTTATATCAAAATACCCTTACAATGGTTTACCCTCCCTAACCCCCCTATATGTTCTATCCATGTGCTATGATATCTGATCATTAGAGAAATTAGCCAATGGTCCCCAGATTTTATTAAAAAAGTGAGCTATTACTATCAGTGAAGGCTATACCAGACTGGAAAGGTGCTAAAGAAACATGCCTTTTGGTTTATGTTTTTTATTTATGTAAAGCTGCTTTGAAATTTGAAAAGGCGGGATAACAAAATTTTAATTAACTTGGAAACTTGTAGTGCCACTGTCGTAAGTGTAAAAATTCACCTCATAGTTAGAAATGCCAGCCACTTTATATTCTGGTGGGCAAGTTTATGTCTAATCTATAAATATGAGCGCTGATTTGTTAAGGAATATTAAAAACTTTAAATTAATTTGGGGCCCATTGACTTCTTTTGTAGAATTATTATAGTTAACATTTTTGTTTTTAGATAAAATACACATCCAGGGAGGGCGGGAGGAATAGAAGGTTTTTAACTGTTTATTTCTCCCCCCCCCCCCCCCATTTTCAAAACTTACAGTAAGTGTAACAAACAATGTACCACATTTATTTTAAGGATGGTATTTTTGAGGATTGATAAATAAGTCTGAATGGTTATATATGTGTAATTTATGTTTAACATATATGTATAGTGTGTATCTGAAACTATGATTAAATTTATAGTTACTTTAATGATAAGGATTAGGTTGAGTGGGGGGAAGGAATTGATTTGTATGAATCTTGTAAAATTTTTAAGTGATGTCTAAGGTGTAAAATGTTTAATTTACTCCATTGTCACTTATCGAAAGTGTTTAATAAATATGCAGATGTTATTGATTAGGGGGGATATATTCTGATATGGATTTTAACAAAATATTAAGTGTTGTATCTAAGTTTAAATTGTTATATATGTTGTTACACTTATTGTAAGTTTTTAAAAATGAATAAAGAATTGGAAAAAAAAAAAAAAAGAAATGCCAGCCACATCCACTAGTGCTAAATACAAAACTTTCTTAATTTGTGCTATCATAAAAGAGATTTTGGAATCTGCCAAATGGAATTTTTTTGCTACAAATCATGGTAAGTCACCATGCGACGGCATTGGAGGTACAACAAAGTGCTTAGTGGTTAGAGCAAGCTTGCAGCGTCCACTTGAATGCCAGATTCTCACACCTAAAGATCTTTTTGACTTTTGCAATGAAAGCGTTCAGGAGTTAAATTTGCTTTCATCAGCAAAGAGCAAATTGAATAAGAAAGAGCATTGAAAGAGGAAAGATTCCAGCATGGCCACACGGCAGATGGCAGGAACAAGAGAAAATCATCATTTTTTAGCCAAGATTAGTGACAATGATGGAGCTTTTTTTTATTTTCAATCACTTGGTATGGAATGACCTATCCCTGTTTCAATCTGCCGGTGCCTTCTTTATAGCACTGTGTCCTATTAACTAGCCACCTAAATACTTTCAGCTTATCATAATTAATATCTCACTTAGCTTTGTTTATAGACCACTATTCGATACATCAAATGCCTTCATTAATTCTGTTATTTATCTCTAGGTCCTTTTTATGGATTACTTTAAATATCCCTACACATGCCCTTTCCATATAAATCTCATCCCCAAGGCCCTTATTGCATCATGGGCTCCTGCTTTTCCTTCTTCTTCCCTGCAGCCTCACCTGTTCACACAAGGAACGAAACCCACTTTCTTCCAGTCGGTCAAGTTCAAAGGTCTCCCCAAGGAGGGGGTTGAAAGGCTTGCTGGTGCGGAAGATGGTAGTAGAGTAGGATGAGACTGTAAAGGCTGCTACATAGCACAGTTGCTCCAATGAACTCTCACACGCTGCTGCACGGTCTAGCAATTCATGGTACTCCAGATCCTCTGTCAGCCGCTGAAGCATAGATAAGGGTTCATTAAAGTTCACCTAGGAGGAGGAAGAGATCAACAGGGTAAGAAACATGAAATCAGCAGCCAATGTGCAATAGAATTCTTCCACTGAGAGAACCAAGTCTTTGCCTCAAGACTGCACCAGGTGTTTCATTGTGCAGAAGCAAATAGGGTTACTGAACACAAGGAAAAGAAGCAGTTTGGTTATTATCGCAGGCCTTCTCTTGCAGATAGTGAAGATGCAGAAATGCTCTTTAAACCAGCCTCACCCCACCTGTATGCAGGGAACGGGAGGGAAAGAGGTACTAAGGCTGAATGTATGGCAGAGCAAGACTCTCCTTCTCTGCTTAATTTCCTATAACCAGGATGGCAACTTGGGCTGCAACTAGTCTGCGGAAGTTTCTGAGGATTTAATTAACAGGTTATGTTCAACTTGCCATTTCCTCTTTACTTCTCACCTCTAGTCCCATATATTTCTCCCACCTAACATATATAAGTCACCATTTTCCTACGTCTGTCTTAATTAGATTGTAAGCTCTTTGAGCAAGGACCATCTCTTAAATGTTATACTGCACTGCGTGCATCTGATAGCGCTTTATAAAAAATAATTAATAGTCCTGTGAAGTATTTTGTTAATATGTAGTATGTTCAGAGATTTGCAACATTTTGGCTTGTTTTGCCTTCCTAATAAGAAATATACTATGACTTAAAATATTATGAACAGTGCTGCTATTTACTAGAAACCACTGTACACACAAAAAGACAGTTTCTATTTCTAAAGCTTACGATCTAATCAATCTAATAGTTTAAATTTCTTTATTCATTTTTTCATATTACAACAAGTGTATCAGAAAAATACATATAATCTTATAAACACACACTTGATTTTCCTTCATGAATACTTTAAGTACAATATATCATATTTATATTCATATTTTTATAATGTTTTAGATAATATATAAATCATTTAATATGTATGACAAATATAAATAAAATAACCCCCCCCCAAGCCCTCCCTTCGTATTTCAGAAACTCTAACATAAGAACATAAGAAATGCCTCTACTGGGTCAGACCTGAGGTCCATCGCGCCCAGCAGTCCGCTCACGCGGTGGCCCAACAGGTCCAGGACCTGTGCAGTAAATTTCTATCTATACCTCTCTATTCCCTTTTCCAGCAGAAATCTGTCCAATCCTTTCTTAAATCCCAGTACCGTACTCTGCCCTATAACGTCCTCTGGAATTGCATTCCAGGTATCCACCACACGTTGTGTAAAGAAGAACTTCCTAGCATTTGTTTTGAATCTGTCCCCTTTCAGCTTTTCCGAATGCCCTCTTGTTTTTTTATTTTCTGAAAGTTTGAAGAATCTGTCCCTCTCTACTCTCTCTATGCCCCTCATGATCTTGTAAGTCTCTATCATATCCCCTCTTAATCTCCTCTTTTCCGGGGAGAAGAGTCCTAGTTTTTCCAATCTCTCAGCATATGAAAGGCTTTCCATCCCCTTAATCAGTCGTGTCGCTCTCCTCTGAACTCTCTCGAGCAACGCCATATCCTTCTTAAGGTACGGTGACCAATACTGGACGCAGTACTCAAGATGTGGACACACCATTGCCCGATACAGCGGCAGGATAACTTCCTTCGTTCTGGTTGTAATACCCTTCTTGATTATACCTAGCATTCTATTCGCTCTCTTAGCGGCAGCTGCGCACTGTGCCGTCGGCTTCATTGTCATGTCCACCATCACCCCCAAGTCCCTTTCTTGGGTACTCTCAGTCAATAACATCCCTCCCATCGTATAATTATACCTCGGGTTTTTGCTTCCCACATGCAATACTTTACACTTCTCAACATTGAATTTCATCTGCCATCTCTCTGCCCATTCCCCTAGTATGTCCAAGTCTCTTTGCAATTCTTCGCAGTCCTCCTTTGTCCGAGCTCCACTAAATAGTTTGGTGTCGTCTGCAAATTTTATTAACTCACACTTCGTCCCTGTTTCTAGATCATTTATGAATATGTTAAAAAGCAGCGGCCCGAGCACCGAGCCCTGCGGAACACCACTCGTGACCTTTCTCCAGTCTGAGTAGTGGCCCTTCACCCCTACCCTCTGTTTCCTACCTTCTAACCAGTTTCTGATCCATCTATGCACGTCTCCGTCCACCCCATGGTTCCTCAGTTTCCGGAGTAGACGTTCATGAGGCACCTTGTCAAAGGCTTTCTGGAAATCTAGGTATATGATGTCTATGGGGTCTCCTCTGTCCATTTGTTTGTTAATTCCTTCGAAGAAGTGCAGTAAGTTAGTCAGGCACGATCTTCCCCTGCAGAAACCATGTTGGCTGGTTTTCAGAAGTTCGTTTCTTTCAAAATGTTTATCGATGTTTTCTTTTATCAGTGCTTCCGCCATTTTCCCCGGAACCGAGGTCAGACTCACCGGTCTGTAGTTTCCCGGGTTACCCCTTGATCCCTTTTTAAAGATGGGCGTAACGTTGGCTATCTTCCAATCCTCCGGAATCACACCTGTTTTCAGAGATAGGTTGCAAATTTGCTGCAGTAGTTCCGCTATTTCTTCCTTTAGTTCCTTCAGAACCCTTGGATGGATTCCATCCGGACCCGACGATTTGTCAGTTTTTAGTTTTTCTATCTGCCTGCGCACATCATCAAGGCTCACTTCCATGGTTGTTAACTTTTATGCTTGATTTCCATTGAAGATTTGTTCAGGTTCCGGTATGTTGGTTGTGTCTTCGCTTGTAAATACAGACGAAAAGAACATGTTAAGTCTTTCTGCTACCTCTTTCTCTTCCTTCACCGCTCCCTTCCGGTCTCCGTCATCCAGTGTTCCCACCTCCTCCCTAGCCGGCTGTTTCCCTTTAACATATCTAAAGAACGGCTTGAAATTTTGTGCTTCCCTGGCTAGCCTCTCTTCATACTCTTTTTTGGCTTTTCGAACCACACGGTGACATTCTTTTTGATACTTTCTGTGATCTTTCCAGTTTCCCTCAGATTTGTCCTTTTTCCATTTTCTGAATGAGTTTTTCTTATTGCCTATTGCTTCCTTCACTATTTTAGTTATCCACGCTGGGTCTTTTGTTCGACTCTTGTTGCACCCTTTTCTGAATCTGGGGATGTACAGATTTTGCGCCTCGCTCACCGTGTCCTTGAAAAAGGACCAGGCATGTTCTACTGTCTGCCATTTTTTTAGAGTGTTCCTAAGTTTCTTCTTTACCATTCCCCTCATTGCTTCGTAGTTGCCCTTCCTGAAGTTAAAGGTTGTTGCTATGGTTCTCCTTCCTTTCAGTATTCCTATTTCTACCTTGAACTTGATCATATTATAATCACTGTTTCCCAATGGTCCCACTACTTCCACTTCCTTTGCAGGTTCTTTTAGCCCATTTAGGATTAGATCCAGAGTGGCATTTCCTCTCGTCGGTTCTCTAACAAGCTGCTCCATGAAGCAATCTTGTACAGCCTCCAGAAAGTCTGCCTCCCTAGCGCAACTTGAGCTTCCAAAACTCCAGTCTATCCCAGGGTAGTTGAAGTCTCCCATAATAACTGTGTTACCGCTTTTGCAATCTCGCTTCATCTCGGCTTCCATTTCTTCATCGATTTCTTAAAAATACATTAATTAATTCATACATATTGTAAGGTAAATAAAATAATACCCACCCAGATCCCCCTTAATAAATCTCTTATTATGGGAAAATGTTATTAATCATTACAAAAATCTGCTAATGGTCTCCAAATTTTCAGAAATTTACCAAAATAACCTTTCTGTGTTGCTATTGTGCACTCCATTTTATATATATGGCAAACCGAATTCCACCAAAAGTTATAACTTAATCTGTCATAATTTTTCCAGTTACATGTTATTTGTTGAATTGCTACTCCAGTTAATATGAATAAAAGTTTATTATTATGTGACGAAATTTGACTTTTTGCTCTCATTGTTGTACCAAATAAAATAGTATCATAAGTCAAGGCTACTGGATTGTCCATCATCCTATTTATTTGAGGCCAAATTGATTTCCAAAATAATAATATATATGGACAATAGAATAAAAGATGATCTAATGTCCCAGCCTCAAGATGACAGTGCCAACATTTATTAGACTTAGAGCTAATCAATCTAATAGAATATGAAGTGGTTCAGATATAAAAGCAATCTCTGAAAAAGGTGAGCTTTTAGCCTGGATTTGAGAGACAGCTTGGTGCTCTGACTCAAGTCTGTTCCAGGTAAGAACTTAAGAATTGACGCTGCTGGGTCAGACCAGTGGTCCATCGTGCCCAGCAATCTGCTCACACGGCAGCCCTGTGGTCAAAGACCAGTGCCCTACTGAGACCAGCCCTACCTGCATATGTTTCGGTTCAGCAGGAACTTGTCTAACTTTGTCTTGAATCCCTGGAGGGTGTTTTCCTCTATAACAGCCTCCGGAAGAGCGTTCCAGTTTTCCACCACTCTCTGGGTGAAGAAGAACTTCCTTACGTTTGAACGTAATCTATCCCCTTTCAACTTTAGAGAGTGCCCTCTTCTTCTCCCTACCTTGGAGAGGGTGAACAACCTGTCCTTATCTACTAAGTCTATCCCCTTCAGTACCTTGAATGTTTCAATCATGTCCCCTCTCAATCTCCTCTTTTCAAGGGAGAAGAGGCCCAGTTTTTCTGATCTCTCACTGTACGATAACTCCTCCAGCTCCTTAACCATCGGTTAGTGCAGTCCTGTTGTAGTCCCTCCTGCTGACGTCGTTGGTTCCAACATGGATTACTACAGCTGTCTCCTCCGTCTCGGCCCCTTCCAGGATCCTCTCGATTCTGTTGGTGATGTCCTTCGTTCTTGCCCCCGGGAGACATGTCACTAGACGGTCCTCTCTCCCTCCAGCTATGTGACTGTCCACTCCTCTCAGGATTGAGTCTCCCACCACGATAGCAGATCTCCCCTTCTTCAACTGTCTCTCTGGTCTCAGGTCTGTATCGGTGGTGCAGTCCTCTAGTCCCTCCTCCGGGTTCTGTCGGGTCTCCTCCTCATCTGCCTGTCCAGATTCTCCGCAAGGTCCTACTCCCATGGCGCCTGGTGGATTTTGTCGTCCGTCAGTTAGTTCCCTCCTGATGTGCTTGTGGTCCTGTGCTTCCACCATCCTGTAGGCCTCCTCGATGAACTTCTCAAGTTCCCTAACTTGTTCTGTGATGTGGTCCTCTCTGGCGGTGTCTTCCGTTGCCCAGCACTGCTCCTCTATGGTGCAGAGTCCCTCCAGTTCCTGTACTCGAACCTGCAGTCTCCCGACCTTCTTCTTCAGGCTATCCAGTTCCTGGCATTGACTGCATATGTACGCCCGCCTCCCGGAGGGGAGGTAGTCATACATATGACATTCGATGCAGTATACTGGGTAGCTCTGCTGGGCTCCTACTGCCTCCATTTCTTCTATCCTGTTCCTATGTCCCACGGTGCATATGGGTGGTGCCTGGCGCGCAGCTAGCTGAAAGAGTAGAGAGAGAGAAGAGAAGAAAAGTACCATAGTTAGATTTTTGCTGCTGGGCTGCCTGGGTTCCTTCTCAAGGCTCCTTCGCAAAGGTGCTCTCGCTAAGGCGAGTGCCTTTGCCGCTCGCCTTTGCTGCGTGCCGTTGGCTCCTCCCCTTTTAAGGGGGAGCTCCGGGTCTGCTGCCGGTGATGTCAGGGGTGGGCGGAGCTAACTCTCGCCTCAGCCCCTCACCCTCTAGCTCTCTCCTGCTCCTTCCCTTCTGCCTCCACATGTCTCCTCTGTCCTGCCTTCTGCTTCTCTCCTCAGCCCTCTCCTCCTCTGCCTGCCCCGATCTCAGAATAATCTGAAAGCAAGCTGATCTGCGAACCTTAGCCCCCCCCCCCCCCATTATATCTCCCCTCTCCAGTCTTTCCTCCAAAGTATACAGATTGAGATCTTTAAGTCTGTCCCCATATGCCTTATCACAAAGACCACACACACCATTTTAGTAGCCTTCCTCTGGATCGACTCCATGCTTTTTATATCTTTTTGAAGATGCGGCCTCCATAATTGTAAACAATATTCTAAATGAGGTCTCCTCAGAGTCTTACACAGAGGCATCAATTTTTCCTACTGGCTATACCTCTCCCTATGTTGTAATATTGATACTGAACATAAGCAGTGCCTCTGCTGGGTCAACCAGAGGTCCATCATGCCCAGCAGTCCACTCATGCGGCGGCCCATCAGATCCAGGAACTGTATAGTAATCCTCTATCTATACCCTTCTATCCCCTTTTCCTTCAAGAAATCATCCAATCCCTTCTTAAACCCCAATACCATACTCTGTCCTATCACATCCTCTGGAAGCGCATTCAAGGTGTCCACCACCCTCTGGGTAAAGAAGAATTTCCTAGCATTGGTTCTGAATCTGTCCCCTCTTAATTTTTCCGAATGCCCTCTCGTTCTTGTAGTTTTCGAAAGTTTGAAGAATCTGTCCCTCTCCACTTTCTCTATGCCCTTCATGATCTTGTAAGTCTCTATCATGTCCCCTCTAAGTCTCCATTTTTCTAGGGAAAAGAGCCCCAGTTTCTCTAATCTTTCAGCATATGAAAGGTTTTCCATACCTTTTATCAATCGTGTCGCTCTTTTCTGAACCCTCTAGAGTATCGCCATATCCTTCTTAAGGTACAATTTCAAAAAGGAAAACTGAGAAACCCATGCACCCACCATCTGCTTTACAGTTCTGCAAATGGTAAGAACACAAAAGAGGACAACAAAAAAGAACCCCCCACCCCATGTTGTCTTTTCTTAAATACTGTACTGCATAAACGGACCAAGCCAAAAAATATACTAACCCATCATCAAGGAAAAAACTGCAAAAACCTGCTTTTATACTCGCCGTAGAACGTTTGATTAAGGATTCACACCAGAATTCAAAGGAAATACAGTTGCCTAATAATAATTTCTAAAAGAAAAGCAAAAAAACAAACAAACCAGAGACCCATCCACCCACCATCTGCGTTATTGTTCTGCAAAGGGGAGAACTCAAAAGATATACCACCCCCCATCCTCTGCAAAATCAGCTTTTATACTCATGCCGGGATTCAAAGGAAGCACAGTTGCTTAATAATTTCTAAAAGGAAAGCAATAAAGTATGAGAGACCCATCCTCCCCCCCACCATCTGCAAGGAGAGAACTAGGGGGGGGGGGATATGCATACTGCCACCCCATCACTTCTAAAAATGCAAAAACAGCTTCTATACTCACCATAAAAATAGGACACACACAGGATTAACGCTTGTTATACACTTGTTTGCAAATCGCAACTGCTCGTAATGAGTAGTGCTGGATGACTAGCTAGTTTTGTGACACCACAGCTTTCACGACCGCTACAGCCACTTGTGTTGCGCGCATGCGACGTAATCATATTCTATGCTCAAACGCCCGTGTTGATTACGTTGCATTGCTTTCTAGTGACATGCGCACATTCACACCTCTTTCCTAGTATATTCTGTGCATGTGCCACTCAGTGACTCAGCGCAACTTGACGGATGTAAATTGAACAAATCCCTCCTGCTGTCCGCTGACATCATTTGCATGGGAGATTTTTGGAGAATGTCTCGCTTTTTTAAATTCGCTCTCACAACAGCTGCGTTTTTTACGCAGATTTTTGGGAATCTTGCCCTTAGTGCAAACTCCTGTCACTGATACTAATCCACTGGTCGGAGAAAATACAGTAATGAGGAAGTATAAAGATTCGATAAACAGTCAAAACTCGTTGTGTAATCCTATTTTATTGTAAACTCTTGTAAATTCCTTAAACAAATTCAAGATGCTTATCAACATTCCAATTAAGTTCATAAATAAAAACGGGACAACAAAAACGCTTCCAAGAAGCGATACTTCATTTTTTCCTCATCTTATTTTTATTTATACAATGTCATTTAAAAACTTGCCCTACCCTCGTCTCCCTTATGTCTCATACCCTTTGTAATTAAGTCTTTGTATCAATCTTTCTCCCTGATTTTTATTTATTTATTTATTTAATATAAATTGTATTTCTTACTATTGTAAACTGACCAGATACTTGTGATGGTCGGTATATCAAAATATTAATCAACTCGAAACTTCATTAATTTGGTATCAAAGTCAAATAAATAAACAATGAAATTAAACTTCATCCTTTATTTATTTATTCATTCATTCAATTTTCTATACCGTTTTCTCAGGGGAGCTGAGAACGGTTTACATGAATTTATTCAGGTACTCAAGCATTTTTCTCTCTCTGTCCTAGCGGGCTTTAGGAGTGCTAGCATGCTTACTAACCCTGTGGAGATCATAGCACATAAGAGCCCTACTGGTCCATCTAGCCCAGTATCCTGTTTCCACAGTGGCCAATCCAGGTCACAAGTACCTGGAAGACACCTAAATAGTAGCAACATTCTATGCTGCCAATCCCAGATCAAGCCACAGATTCTTCTCATGTCTGCCTCTGTAGCATTCTCACAGATCTTAGATGTAAACAAAGACAAAATCAACAAAATTCCAATGATATGGAATATGCTAACTATGGGGTGTCAGATTGACCACTTGAAGTGAAAACCACCTCAAAGGTCTGTCAATTCTTCATTCGTCCCCTATATCTTTATCATAGTAATATTTTTCATACTTTTTTTGCGTTCATTTTTTTGTTTTTTTATATACTTTTATACTTAAATGCACTTTATAACTGTTCAAAATAAGTTGTATAGTAAAAGGTAACTTAGCTTCTTTCAATTAGTTATTTAGGTCATGTTGTTTTGGATATGCTTTCTCCAGCGTTCAAAATAGAACGCTCCCCTCTGTTTTTACTTCAAGTGGTCAATCTGACACCCCATAGTTAGCATATTCCATATCACTGGAATTTTGTTATTTTGTTGCCTCTGTAGCAGACTTTTCCTCCAGGAGCTTGGCCAAACCTTTTTTAAATCCAACTATGCTAATTGCTGTTACTACATCCTCTGGCAATGAGTTCCAATGATTAAATATTTTTGAGTGAAACCCCCCCCCCCATTTCCTCCTATTTGTATTTCCATTTTACTTCATTACAAAACTGAGCTCTGCCTAAGACTATTGGGGATATATAGATTTCATGGCACGTGAAAAATTGTTGTTGGTCTTAGTCCTAAAAAGGCAAATTTGATTAAATTATCCGCTACTATTGATCAATGTGATTACTAGTATAATTCAAGAAGGTCATGACACTCTTATTTACCCCTACACCCCATCACAGTCCTGGTATCTCTCCCACCTTACCGGCATGGGGATCTTGGACAGCTCTTTGCCAATGCAGTTTTTCATAATACTCCAGAGATTCAGACTATAATTGGGTTTGTAGGGGATCCGTGTTCTCTTTTCTTTTTTTGTGTCTTCTGGAAGTAGTCGATACTGTGGAAGACAGAATCATAAAAAAGGGAACTGTATCACAGGTTTCTGTCTTCTTGATTACTGTAAACCACTTTGATTAACAAGGTTAGAAGAGTACTTAAACAACCATTATAAACAAAATAGATTAAATGCTAATCAGAAGAAACTATTCCTATCTGTCAGGGCTTGCAGTTTCTATCGATTCAACAGGTGCAAAATTGAAACCTTGCATATAATCAAAAGAAATCATCCCAACACCAACTGCTCATTTACCTGTAGCAGATCTCGGAGGACAGCAGGCCAATCATTCTCACAACTGGGTGATGTCATCCAACAGAGCCTGGTCCACATGCTGCCCAACACTCTGTCTCTTTGAGGCCCTTGGCAGCAACTCACCTCACCTATGCGGGTGCCTTCATGCCTGATGTGCGAGTGTGAGACCAGCAATCTAATGACAGCTGGAAAAAACAACTCCAATGGAGGGGGAAGAAGGAGGGCTTGTGAGAATGATTGGCCTGCTGTCTTCAGAAAACACCTGCAACAGGTCACTTTACTTTCTCCGAGGACAAGCAAGACAGATCATCTCATAATTGGAACTACTGGGCTACCAAAAAACATCATCACTAGGAAAGTGAAGGTGCAGCCTGGAACTGAAATAATGAGCCGGAAATTTGGACAATTTTAAGAAATTACTGAAAAAGTATTTGTTTTGTAATTTGAAATATGGGAACTGAAGTTTTATGATAAATGCAAGTGCTGGCCAGAGATATTTTTTGTTTGATTTGTTTATATTGTATGTGATATGATAATATTCTGTAAGTACTTTCTGGAACCCGCTTGGTATAAAGCGGGATATAAGCCAATAAACTATAAACTAGACACCAAATAGATTCTGCAAATTGGCTCTTGTATCAGGTATTTTGCTTGAGGCAGCAGTGAGAAGTTAATGTGTGGACTGAAGACCACATTGCAGCCTTGCAGATCTCTACTATAGAGGCTGACCTCAGGTGGGCTACCAACACAGCCACAACATGACTTTCTAGTCAACCCTCCCCCTGTCCTTCCTGTTTTCTCTATCAGTCACCTAGAGCTTGTACAGGTTTGTGCGACTCACAAATAGAAAAAGATGCAGGCTGCCAATAAGCACTCCCATCCTGTTTGGATTAAAAGAAAGAGCTGGGTGGATTGTCCACGGGCTGCCAAACATATGAAGTGCGGTACATGTTAATGCAAGACAATCTCAGCTTGACAGAGCTTACAATCTAAGGATTGATTGCAGGCCAAATGAGAAGTACACTTTTGCCAGGGTGGGCATGCAGTTTGGAGAACAATTGACTGGTTGAGATGGAACTCTAACATCACCTTAGGAAGGAACTTCCAGTTTGGAGAACTACTCTGTTATGATGACACTTTATGTAACGTGGATCCCTCACTGACTATTAGCTGAAGTGACCACTACCAAAATTAAAGACTTCCAGGTCAGGTATTTCAGATGACAGGAATCCAGTGGCTCAAAATGAGTTTTCATATCATCTGGGTGAAGATGATGTTGAGGTCCCATGATACAGTAGGAGGTTTGATGGGAAGCTTTGTCAATAGCAAACCTCGCATCAAGCAAACAACTAGAGGCTGTCCAGAGATGGGCTTCTTTCCACGGGTTGATGAAAAGTACTAATCGCACTGAAGGGAACCTTTAGAGTTTGTTTTCAAACTGGACTTAGAGGTGCAGAAGTGATCATTACATTTTTGTGTAGGGCAAGAGAGAATCAAGAGTCTTTCTCTCACACCAGATGGCAAATCTCCTCCACTTACACAAGTAATTCCTCTTAGTGGACTGTTTCCTGGAAGTCAGCAAGACCCTGGAGACACCCAGGAAGACATCAGAGAGTGTTAGGGAGGTAAAATTCCTAGACATCATAAATGACTGCTTCTTGGAGCAACCGACAAGAGGGGGAGCTAATTTAGATTTGGTCCTTAGTGGAATGCAGGACATAGCATGGGAAATAACTGTGTTGGGTCCGCTGATAACTGGAGTGACATCGCTAAAGAAATCTACTGTAGTGGCATTTCATTTTCGCAAGGATGACTACAATAAAATCAGGAAAATGATTAATAAGAAACTAAAAGGGTGTGGCAAAGGTCACCAATGTAAACCAGGCATGGATGTTGTTTAAAAATATAAACCAACATAAGAACATAAGCAATGCCTCTGCTGGGTCAGACCCGAGGTCCATCGTGCCCAGCAGTCCATTCACACGGCAGCCCAACAGGTCCAGGACCTGTGCAGTAATCCTCTATCTATACCCCTCTATCCCCTTTTCCAGCAGGAAATTGTCCAATCCTTTCTTGAACCCCAGTACCGTACTCTGCCCTATTACGCTCTCTGGAAGCGCATTCCAGGTGTCCACCACACGTTGGGTAAAGAAGAACTTCCTAGCATTTGTTTTGAATCTGTCCCCTTTCAGCTTTTCCGAATGCCCTCTTGTTCTTTTATTTTTCGAAAGTTTGAAGAATCTGTCCCTCTCTACTCTCTCTATGCCCTTCATGGTCTTGTAAGTCTCTATCATATCCCCTCTAAGTCTCCTCTTCTCCAGGGAAAAGAGATCCAGTTTCTCCAATCTCTCAGCATATGAAAGGTTTTCCATCCCTTTTTTTAGACGTGTCGCTCTCCTCTGAACCCTCTCAAGTAACGCCATACCATGCTTCAAACATTTACTTACAATAATGAAGCCAATTGCTTATTAAACCATTTTAATTTTAACCACAAAAATAGTATAATTTTATTTCTTTTTTTTTTTTTTTAATTTTATTTATTAAATTTTTCAATTTTTACAATAGTTGAAATTCAAGTGATATAATTATTTACTATATATCATTGTATCTATCATTAATACAACTTAATTTATAAACAGTATATATTATATATAATCAAAAGTTATATATCCCTCCCCTTTTTTCAATTAATGATTCTAAAAATTATACATATCCCACCCCTTTTCTATATAAGTATTATAATTGTGCTAAGAAATCTAATCATTAGAATAATTAGTCAATGGTTGCCAAATTTTATTGAAATTATGAAAGTTCCCATGTTGTAATGCTATTACTTTTTCCATTTTGTATATATGACAGACAGAGTTCCACCAGAACGTATAATTTAATTTGGTATAGTCTTTCCAATTTTGAGTGATTTGTTGCATGGCGACTCCTGTCAATATTAATAGTAGTTTATTATTGTTTACTGAGATCGGACTCTGAGTTCTCATTGCAGTTCCAAATAATACAGTGTCATATGAGAGTCCTACATGATTTTCTAGTAATTTGTTAATTTGGGGCCAAATCATATTCTAAAAGGCATTTACACAGGGACAAAAAAAAATTAGGTGATCTAACGTCCCTATTTCTATTTTACAATGCCAGCATCTATTGGATCTAGTATTATCTATCTTTTGCAAGCGCGTAGGGGTCCATAACACTCTATGTAATAAAAACATCCATGTTTGACTCATAGATGCTGACTTTGTAGATCTTAATCTCCAGGACCAAAATCGTGGCCATTGAGACGCAGAAATTGTCTGTCCAATCTCAATACTCCAAATATCCCTAAGACCAGTTTTTTTTTTTTAATTTAAAAATCCATATATTAATTTGTACCATTTTGCGGCTTGGTGACCCAAGAAATCCGCCTGGAAACATAAAATCTGCAGACTATATTGAGTATTAAGATTTTTCCATTCAGGGAACCCTACCTGAATGGCCTGCTTCAATTGCATCCATTTAAAATATTGTGATTTATTTAATCCAAATTTATTTTGCAATTGTGAAAAACTAAGCAGTGATCCTTCTGAAATGACATCATTTAATGTTCGTATACCTGCACTTATCCATTGTTTCCAGACGATTTTAAATCCGCCAATTTTGATCCTGGAGTTTAACCAAATAGATTGATTTAGTGATTTACAAATTGGATCTGTTGATAGGTTATTTATATATCTTAATGTTTTCCAAGTGTCTAATAATATTCTATTATCTTTGTATCTTCTAGGCATTGTTATACTAATTAAATGATCTAAATGTAATGGGAACAGGAGCCGCCATTCTAAATATAGCCAATCTGGTACATTCTCCATGAGATCTGGGAGGATCCAATACATACCCTGTCTTAGAATATAGGCTTGATGGTACCTATAAAAATTTGGAAAATTTACCCCTCCCTCCATAATTGGTCTTTGTAAGGATACTAAAGCAATTCTGGGTCTTTTCCCAAACCAAACAAATTTTGTAATAATATTATTTAATTTTTTATAAAAGGACCCCTGAAAGAATATTGGTATCATACTCATTTGATAACAAACCACAGGCAATATCATCATTTTAATTGTTTGAACTCTTCCCCACCATGAAAGATGTAAAGGATTCCATTGTTCACACATTTCTGTAATTTTTTTCAATAAAAGTTTTTCATTTTCTTTGACTGTATCATCAATTGTATTTTTGATCATAATTCCTAAATATTTTAATCCTTCCTCTTTCCAAATAAATGAATATGAATCAAATAATCCTTTGGTGCAGTGAACATTAATTGGAAGAATTTCTGATTTACTCCAATTAATTTTATATCCAGAGAATTTTCCAAATTCCTCTAGAAGATTAAGTAAATTTGGAATAGTAATCCCCGGTTCTCTCAAATATAATAAGATATCATCTGCATATGCAGAAAGTTTATATTCCCAGTAAGAAAATGGGATTCCTCTCATCTCCTTAGTTTGATTAATTGCAATTAACAAGGGTTCTAGAACAATATCAAAAAGTAAGGGAGACAAAGGACATCCTTGTCTAACTCCCCTTTGCAAATTAAATTTATCTGATAAATTGTTATTTATATATAATCTTGCACCAGGAGAGCTATACAATGTCTGAATCATTTTAATAAAACCGGGTCCTATTCCAAACCATTCTAGAGATTGATACATAAATTTCCATTCTACTCTATCAAATGCTTTTTCTGCATCCAGAGATAGCATAAAAGTTGGCTCATTCATATTTTTTGCTAAATTTAAAGAGTGAAATGCTAATCTGGTGTTATGTGATGAGTGTCTTTTAGCAATAAATCCTGTTTGATGTACATCAATAATGAAAGGAAGAGCTTTTGCCAATCTTATTGCTAGTACTTTAGAAATTAATTTACCATCTACATTTAATAAGGAAATAGGCCTGTAATTTGAAACCAAGGTAGGATCTTTGTTTGGTTTTGGTAAGACAATAATTAATGAATCAGCCATAGTACCTGATATATTTCCATTATTCATTTGATATTGATACAATTTTAATAGATATGGTAAAATAATGTTTTGAAATGATTTATAAAATTCAACCGTATAACCATCACCACCCGGAGCGTATCCAACTCTAAGAGACTTCAATGCTGATTCTATTTCTTTTAAAGATATAGGTTCTTCTAAACTTCTTTTTATATGATCTGGAACATTTGGTCCAATAAATGAATTTAAAAATTTTTGTCCATCTTGTTCTTTATTTTCATAAGATTCAGAAGAATATAAATCTTTATAAAAATCAAGAAACTGTCTTAAAATGTCTTTATTGTTAGTGTGTGTATTACCTTGTATATCTTTAATTGCAATAATCTTGGATTTTCTTTTTTTTGCTTTAAGGAAATTTGCCAATAATTTTCCAGCTTTATTTGAATTTCCTTAAAATTGAACTTGTCTATTAAATAAATCTTTTCTCACAAATTGCGAAGAAATCTCATTATATTTAACTTTTAATTTTAATAAATCTTGTAATGTTTTATTTTCCCACTTTTCAATTAATTTATTTTCTAATAATTTAATTTGTTTTCCTAATTCAAGAAACTGTTTTTTATGTTGTTTATTAATATATGCTGAATATGAAATAATATTCCCTCTCATTGTTGCTTTAAAAGCGTCCCATAAAATCTCAGCATTAATATTATCCGAATCATTAATTTGAAAAAATTCTTGTATTTTTAATTTAAATTCTTCAAGAAAATTTGAATCCGCTAGAAAAGTATTATTAAATCTCCAAATTGAATTGAAATGTTCAATATCATAATTTTGAAGATTAATCCACACACCAGCATGATCCGAAATTATAATAGGATCTATAACTGCTTTTAACACACGCTGCGCTAGGTTATTAGAAACAAATATATAATCAATTCGTGAAAAGGATTTGTGGACCTGAGAACAAAAAGAAAATTCCTGATCATTAAAATGAAGAATACGCCATATATCTACTAAATCACAAGATTGAATCAAATTATCTAAGCCTAATGATTTCATAATTCTACTTGGTTTTTTATCCAAAATTGGATCCATTACAGCATTGAAATCTCCTGCTACTATTAAATTAGATGTAGCCAGTGGTAAAAGTAACTGTTGAATTTGTTTGAAAAATTCCATTTGATTCGTATTAGGAGCATATAAATTGAATAAATTCATGGTTGTATTTCCCAGATCCATTTCGACATGCACCCATCTACCTAAGGAGTCATAATTTATTAATTTGAAATTTGCATTGCATTTTTTGTTTATCAGAATAGCCTCTCCAGCTTTTTTCTTTAAAGCCGGTGCAAATAAACATTTAGAAATCCAACCCCCAGATAATTTTTTAGATTCAATTTCAGAAAGATGGGTCTCTTGTATGAAGTAGATATCCGCATTTTGATTTTTAAGGAACGATAATATTTTCTTTTTCTTAATAGGATGATTTAAACCATTGACATTCATAGAATAAATTTTTATATCCATCTTATTTATCATTAAATTTTAACCAATATTCTATGATAATATACATGATTAGATCTCAGCACAATTAATATATATTGATTCCCATTCCCACCCTCTATTTTCCCTCCCGACCCTCCCACTATCAATGTTTGACCTGGAACACACATTGGTCATGCAAAACCTAAATCCCCTCCCCCAGGCAACTAATCATTCATAAAAATATTCTCTAATTCAATACATTACTTATTTCTTTACCCACCTTTATTATTCATTTAAACCTTTATTAAATCCCCTTGTATATTATAGTTCATATCAAATTTAATTTGATAAATCATATTAATCTTTTCAAGTCTTAGACATAAATAATATATTACCCCTTCAATAAATTAAATATATTTCAAATATAGTTCTCATTTCATTTATATAAATTAGATATATCTATTCCTGTATATATAATATATATAATAATAAATATTTTAGTAAATCATTTTGTATATTTGAAAATCATCATTTATAGTATCGTAATATGTATAGGTAAATATTTATATCAAAAAGATTTTATAATTAATACCTATGTTATAATAATTACCCATTCATTTAACCAAATCCAAAAAAAAATTTTTCAATTAATATTAGCAGTATTAAATATAGATGTAGTAATTCATATAAATTATAATTGGATAAATCATCTTAATATTTTCAAGTCTTAGATAAAAATAATATATTATCCCTACAATAAATTCAATATATTTTAAATATAACTCTAATTCCATATATCATATTGTAATAATAACATTTTTAAACATTATCATTTATAATAACCTAATATGTATAGGAATTAAATATCTATGTTATAATAATTTCCACACTCATTTAATCAATTCTAAAAATTTTTTTTTTTTTATCAATTAATAATAGCAGTATTAAATATATATGCAATAATTCTATAATAGTATTCAATTCAATTATAATGTAAATTTATCATATCATCCAATATATTAATAATAATTGAATCAAATTATTATAAATTTTTTTTTTTTTTAAATGGATGGAATAAAATCAAAAATTAATTTAAATCATAAAATTGAATATATTGTAATAAAATTTGAATCAAAAATTGTCATTCTTATTTTATCTTGCATTTTCTATATCCTTTCTTCAGATGAAACTTCCATTTTATTCTGATTATATGTAGACATTAGTTCCTCTTCTTTTTTCCTTCTTTATTTCCATCTTTTTTCATTAGATAAATTTGCTTTATTCTGCTTTATTATGTAGACATTGGTTCTTCTTGTGTCAAAAATTCTTTCATTTTAGCAGGATCTTGAAAATACATAGATTTATTTCCTGTAGAAATTCTCATTGTAGACGGATAGTAAAGACCATACATGTAGCCCTTTTCTTTTAATTGTTGTCTGAATGTAAGGAATTGTTTCCTTATATTTGCAGTATCTTTAGCAAAGTCAGGAACGAAAATCAGTTTAGATCCTTTATAGTTTAGGTTTTTATTTGCTTTTGCCACTTTTAAGATCTCAAATGCTTGTTGGTATCTTAATACTTTGAAGATCAGAGGTCTAGGAGCTGTCTGGTTTGTTGGTTTTCTTGTGGGGATTCTGTGGGCACGTTCTATTTCCAACGGCCATTTATGTTTTATAATCTTTATTCATTTTCTTTTGTTACAACAAGTGTTTCATATAAACTTATTAGATACTTAAATATATACACTTGATATACATACTTATCATCTTCAAGTTTAACATTTTTTAGAAAATTAATTTTATACAAATTTTATAATATTATGCAGTAAATCTAGATTTATATAATTTCTTTCGAATGTAGTATTCCCCCTCCCTCCCTCCCTCCCATTCAATCATTAATATTTCAAAACAACTTTATTATAAATTCATTCAACATTGATATAGTGTGTAAATCAGAAATAAAATCCCATCTCATTTCCCTCTAATCAATTTTTATCTTGGGAAAAGTTAATTATTCATTACAAAATTCTGTTAATGGTCTCCATATCTTTTGAAATTTATTAATATATCCTTTTTGTGTTGCTATGGTAAGTTCCATTTTATATATATGACAAACAGAATTCCACCAGAAAGTGTAATTTAATCTGTCATGATTTTTCCAATTCAATGTGATTTGTTGTACTGCTATTCCAGTTAAAATGTATAATAATTTGTTATTATTTGATGTTATTTGACTTTTTGTTCTCATTGTTGTTCCAAATAATATAGTATCATATGTCAAGGCTACTGGGTTTTCTAACATCCTATTAATTTGAGGCCAAATTGATTTCCAGAATGTTAAGATGAATGGACAAAAGAATAGAAGATGGTCTAATGTCCCAATTTCAATATGACAGTGCCAGCATCTATTAGATTTAGAGCTATCAATTCTATGTAAACGTGTAGGGGTCCATAAAGCTCTATGTAAAAGAAAAAACCAAGTTTGTCTCATAGATGCTGACACCGTACATTTTAACCTCCAAGACCAAAGTCGTGGCCATTGAGATGCACTAATTTGGTGCTTTATCTCAATGCTCCAAATGTCTCTAAGACCATTTTTTGGTTTTTTATTTATATATCCAGATATTAATTTATACCACTGTGCAGCTTCATGTCCTATTGAATTTATCTGGAAACACAAGAATTCCAAGCTGTGATAATTAGTAAGATTTTTCCATTCAGGGAACCCTTCTTGAATGGATTGCTTCAATTGCAACCATCTAAAATATTGTGTTTTATTAAGATCAAATTTATGTTGCAATTGTGAAAACTCCAGCATTTTACCATTTTTTATTATGTCGTCTAGAATACGAATACCTGCTGTCATCCAGTTTTTCCAGATTATTTTGAAACCGCCTATTTTGATCTTGGGGTTTAACCAAATTGTTTGAGTTGTTGATTTACTAATTGGAATAGGAGTTAGATTACTTATATATCTTAAAGTTTTCCATGTATCCATGAATATTTTATGTTCTTTGTATAGCCTTGGCATTTTGATACTAACTACATGACTAAGACGTAATGGAAACATAAGTCTCCATTCTAGCCAAAACCATTCTGGGATATTTACAGTGGGCTCTGGGAGGATCCAATACATACCTTGACGTAAAATATAGGCTTGATGATACCTATAGAAGTTGGGAAAATTTACCCCTCCCTCCGCAATTGGTCTTTGTAATGACACTAAAGCAACTCTGGGGTTTTTCCCAAGCCAAATAAACTTTGTCAATATTTTATTTAATTTTTTATAAAAAGAATTTTGGAAGAAAATTGGTATCATTCCCATTTGGTAACAGACTACAGGTAATATCATCATTTTAACAGTTTGTATTCTTCCCCACCAAGATAAGTGTAAAGGGTTCCATTGCTCACACATCTCTGTTATTTTTTGTAATAAATTTTTTTCATTAATTTTCATTGTGTCGTCTATATTTTTTGTAATCCAAATTCCAAGATATTTAATAGCATCCTCCTTCCAAACAAAAGAGAATGATTTAAATAAACCTTTTGTACAATGTATATTTAATGGAAGTACTTCTGATTTGTTCCAGTTTATTTTATATCCTGAAAATTTTCCAAATTTTTCAATTAGTTCAAGTAAATGTGGAATGGTAGATTCTGGGTTCCTCAAATATAATAATAAATCATCAGCATAAGCTGATATTTTATATTCTTTATCTGAATGAGGTATACCTTGTATCTCCTTTATTTGTTGGATTGCTAATATTAAGGGTTCTAAAACTATATCAAACAGTAAAGGAGACAAAGGACAACCTTGTCTAACTCCTCTTTGTAGATTGAATTTTTCTGAAAACATATTATTAATGTATAATCTAGCAGAAGGGAAGCTATATAATGTTTGTATCATTTGTGTGAATCCAGGACCTATACCAAACCATTCCATTGCTTGATACATAAATGTCCATTCTATTCTATCAAAAGCCTTTTCTGCATCTAAAGATACAGCAAAAGTGGGCTCGTTCATTTTCTTTGTTAAGTATAACATATGGAATGCTAGTCTAGTGTTGAGATGAATGTCTTTGAGCAACAAATCCTGTTTGAGACATACTTATAATATGTGGGAGAGCTTTAGCCAATCTTAACGCAAGGATTTTTGCTAATAATTTTCCATCTACATTTATTAAAGAGATTGGTCTATAGTTTGATACCAAAGTGGGATCTTTATTTGGCTTTGGCAAAACTATTGTTAATGATTCTGCCATAGTGCCATTTGTACAACCTTTATTAAGTTGATATTGAATAAGATTTAATAAATAGGGTAATAAAAAGTTTTGAAATGTTTTATAAAATTCAACTGTATAACCATCACCACCTGGAGCGGATCCAACTCTAAGGGATTTCAAAGCTGTTTCTAATTCTTTTAGTGATATTGGTTCTTCCATACTTCGTTTTATATGTTCAGGAACTTTTGGACCCTCTAATAAATTTAAGAATTCTAAACCTTCCTTTTCTTTATTTAAATAAGTCTCGGAAGAATAAAGAGATTTATAGAATTTTAGAAATTGTTTTAAGATTGGATCAATTTGTGTAAGTGTTTCACCATTTTCATCTTTTATAGCAATTATTTTTGTTTTCTTTTTTTTCACTTTTAGATAATTTGCCAGTATTCTTCCCGACTTATTTGAGTTTCCATAATACAGTGCCTGCTGTGCAAATAAATCTTTTCTTATCATTTTTGATGATATTTCATTGTATTTACATTTGAGTTTTAACAGTTCTTGTTGTATAGAATATTCCCATTTTTTTATTAGTTTTAATTCTAAATTTTTAATTTCTTTTTCTAAATTAGAGTATTGTTTTTTATTTTGTTTGTTAAGATAAGCCGAATAAGAAATGATTTGTCCTCTTATTGATGCTTTAAATGCATCCCATAATATTTCTCTAGAGATCTCATCTTTATCATTTACTTGAAAAAAATCTTTCATTTTTATTTGAAAATTTTCACAAAATATTGGATCAGCAAGCAATGTATTATCAAACTTCCATATTGGTCTATTTGTATTTTGATCTGTGATCTTAATTTCAATCCATACCCCACCATGATCAGATAAAATAATTGGATCAATGGCAGCTTTTGTTACTTGATGTGCTAGGTGTTTTGATATAAAAATATAATCTATTCTTGAAAAGGAATTGTGAACATGAGAACAGAATGAAAATTCCCGTCCATTAAAATGAAGTATTCGCCAAATATCTATTAAATCACAAGTTTGTATTAAATTATCTAATCCCATTGATTTCATATATCTACTTGGGTTTTTGTCCAATAGAGGATCCATAACAGCATTAAAATCCCCAGCTACTATTAGATTTGAAGTAGCCAGTGGCAATATCAGTTGTTGAAGAGTTTTAAAAAATTCATTTTGGTTCGAATTAGGGGCGTATATATTAATCAACGTCATGGTAGTATTTCCCAGATTCATTTCCACAATTATCCATCTTCCATTAATATCTGTTGCCTTTAATTTGAATGTAGCAGTACATTTTTTATTTACCAGAATAGCAACACCTGCTTTTTTCCTTGTAGCTGGTGAGAAAAAACAATGTTTGACCCAACCTCCTTGTAGTTTACTAGATTCAATATTTGAGAGGTGGGTCTCTTGTATAAAGCATAAATCCGCATTTTGCCTTTTTAAAAATAATAGAGCTTTTTTCCTTTTTATCATATGATTTAGACCATTAACATTTAAGGATATTATTTTAAGATCCATTTATGTATTTTTGATATATTTTCCTTAAAATTATATGAATTGTTTTTCTTAATTTTTTCCCCCAGTATTTAAAATATTTTTGAATGTACACTTTTTCTTTTTTTTCCCATTCTCCATTATATTTTCCCATTCCCTTCCTTCCCTTCCCTCCCTTCCCTCCCCATTTTAATATGACCACTTGGATACGCATTTTGAGGTTAGGTGTATATAACTCCTACAAGCTATTAAAATATATAACTTTATTTACTACTATTATTATTTATTTTATTTTATTTTATTTTTTTTTTTTTTTTAATTATATTTCTCCATTTAGAGATGTTTTAATTTATTTTATTCCATTATAAATTCCCAATGTATAATTTATTTTTTGAGTTTTTTATTATTATGTTTTGGTTTGTATTGTATAATAAAGTAATTGTTTTCTAACAGTAAGTTCTAAGTGGTGTCAAAAAATGTTTTCATTTTTAAATAATAAGTATAAATTATATTATTTCCCTTTTCTTTAAGGAAATTATTGCATATGACAACAATGTATATCACTTATTCAGTTATATATGAATTAATTCAAAATGATATATAATTATAATTGAAATATTATAACTTATATTTTTAAGGCTTAGGTATATGTTTGAAGGCAGTCACAAAGGATGAACAGATTTCTCCTCAGTCCAACCTTTAGGAGATTACCTTTAACTTTTTCCCTTCAAAATAGTTATTAGTTACATTTTAGAATATCAAATCAAAGAGTAGGAAACTATTATGTCCAGAAGAGCATTCCTTTTCTTTTCTTTTCAGAGCAAGCTGTGGTAATAACATCTCTGAGTGTCTGTTACTGTCTTGGTCGTCGCCACAAATCGTATCTTGGTTTTGTAAAAAGGGTTTAACAAACAAATGACATTCCGGTAATATCAGGAAATTATTCTCAGTTTTCATAAACCTCCTGTCTTATTTTGCGTCTCAAGTTTTTCATGTCCATTGCTATTTCAGTCAATTTTCAATCTATATTCATTTCATTTCTTTGTCTTTGATCTAATCCTTTGTTTGTCTCATGTTCGTTCATATCTTATCTCTCATCAGCATGGCAAGACTGCATGTTGGATCCTTTTGACATGGAATCAATTTCGTTGTTTAGAATATTCCTGTAGTTTAAATCACAGTTCTATGTTCTTCTATTTCCTTTCAGTTGGATTTGAAAGATCTGTTTCTGAATTGAACTTTACATTTGTATTCCATATTTAATCTTCATGTTTTATTATTTTAAACATAATTATAAATATAAACACAAATATATTATTCGATAATAAGTTCTTATTTAAGAGGACATTGGCTGTTCACATTGATCGAGGAACTCTTGAAGTTTTGTAGGATCTGAAAAATTTTGAGTCTTGTTAGCAATGGTAATTTTCATTACTGCTGGATACAGAAGGCCATATCTAGCCCCTAGAGCTCGCAGTTGGGGTCTCATGTCCAGGAATTGTTTTCTTCGTAGTGCAGTCTCTTTTGCAAAGTCAGGAACAATGTGGATTCTTGCATCCTGACATTTTAGGTTTTTGTTTTCCTTTGCTAGCTGGCAGATTTCTACTGCTTGTTGGTGTCTCAAAAGTTTAAATATTAAAGTTCTTGGTCTTGATTGAAGGTTTTTATTTTGTGTTGGTATTCTGTGTGCTCTTTCTATTTCTAATGCAGATTTGAATTTTAAAGGTAGTATTTTAGGTAGAAATTGTTCCAGGAATGTTATAGGGTCATTTTTTTCTACCCCTTCCGGAATCCCGATGATCCTTAAATTATTCCTTCTTTCTCTATTTCGGCTGTCTTCCAAGTCTCTTTTAATTTCTTCAACTTCTTTCCATATTATTTTAGATTTTCTCATGTCTGTATTTAGTTGTTCTGTATTGTTTTCTAGATCATTTATTTTATTTTCAACTATATCAACTCTTTTGGTGAGAATTGCAGCATCTTCAATTGCTTTTTTTAGTTTTTTATTGCTGTCTAATACTATTTCTTTAATTTGTCTCAATTCTTCCATGACGTCAGGGTTTTCATCTGATGGCAACGGAACTTTTGAGGGTGTGTTATTTGGCTCTGGTTTTGATCTTTTATTGCTGCTACTAATACCGGAACCACTTGCTTCTGAATCATTTTTGTTTTGTTTTTTAGATGTCATCTTCTGTTATTCTTTTCTTCTCTTTATTACAGCTTATCTTCACTGTCTCTTGGTATCAGTTTCAATATTTTTCCTCTTATCTTTTTTGTTTTGAGTATTCTATTTATGATGAGTGGTTTTCTTTCAGGATTTGTTTCTATATTTTTAAAAATTTTTCTTTTTCCAGCCTTTTTCCTTTTTCTTCTTTTCTCCTTTCTTAATTATCTGTCTCAATCTTTTATTAGAACAGGTTCAAAACTTTTATTTCAATATTCTTAGAGCAACTGTCAGTTATTTCTCTCAAGTTCTATTGCTGTGAGTAAAAAAAAAATGTCAGTAGTTCTTTTCTCTGTTTCTCTTCCTTCAAGCCTTATCTCAGCTATGAAGGCAATAACTTTCAAATTAGCAACCTTTCTTTCCTTAATTTTTTAGATATTGCTGTTTAATCTTTTACAGATTTATTTTGTTAAATCTGTTAGTCACTTTTTTTTTTTGTTGACACTTTGCATCAGCGCTGAAAAAATTCAGTAATCCTTTTTTTTTTCCTTGCTTTCCTCTTATGAGCCCAATCGCAGCCCCTACTAAGGAGAGCAGTATTCCTTCCAGTATTTTTGAAATATATGTATATATGTATATATATGTTTTTATCCGTTTCCAGCGCCTCTCAGTTTCCTCGATATTATTTTTCCAGGTTAAAAACCGTTGGTCTTTTATTCTGTCATCTTTCTCACAGCCCAAGAAAAAACAATCTTTTATATCGGACTCTTTTCAATTTCAGAAGAGGAAAGGAGATGATATTATATTATATTATATTATATTAGTCATTCACAATTTTTTTTGAATTTGGCAGCAAGGAAATAGTAAAAAAAAAACCGTTGTTTTATAGCATACTTTACTTCATCTCCGGCAGAGGAGAGCTATTTTAAAACAGCTTATCTCCACAGCACGACAGGCACAACCTCCTCATTTATTATTTATAAAGAAGAAATTTTCAAGCTTGTTGTTAGGTAGCTCACCAGCAGTTTTCAACTCCGTCAATCTCCTGCTTTTACACCTCGCTTCTCAGACTTTAAAAACGGCACTTTCACTTTTAAAACAGCTTATCTCCACAGCACGACAGGCACAGCCTCCTCATTTATTATTTATAAAGAGAAATTTTCAAGCTTGTTGTTAGTTAGCTCACCAGCAGTTTTCAACTCCGTCAATCTCCTGCTTTTACACCTCGCTTCTCAGACTTTAAAAACGGCACTTTCACTTTTGATTTTTTCGTATTCAAACGTCTCTCCGTCTCTGTTGAGGATGCAGATTTCAATTTATCACATCAAGATCATGGGAATTTAATTTTTTTTGTAGTAAATTTCGCAAAATAAGCTTGTTTGTACGGAGCTTCGCCTTCACCCGACCGTCATCATTCGCGTCCAAGCCACGCCCCCTCCAACGGCCATTTAGAATTCAGCTGCAGCAGTTTAGGCAAAAGATTTTCCAAGAACTGTATAGGGTTTTCTCCTTCAATATTTTCAGCTAAGCCAAGGATTCTAATATTCTTTCTTTTTCCTCGATTCTCCATATCAATTAGTTGATTTTTTAAGGTTGTTACATTTTTCTTTTCTTCTTCATACTTTTGTCTGAAAGTTTCCAACTGACAGATTCTTTCCTGCATCACAGACATTCTTTGTCTGTCAGTTTGGATTTCTTGTTTCAGGTTAATCAACTCTTCCTTTACTTCTGATAATTTGTTGGCATTATCAGTCAACATTATTTTGATTTTAAATAATTCCGCCATGATGTCAGCTTTTTCATTAATTTCATCTGCTTCCAGCGGGATTGGTACACTGGACGGCGATACAGGGGTTACCTTTGACCTTTTTGCTGACACTCCCGATGTACAAGGTTTTTCATTTTTCCCTTGCCTTGTCGCTGCCATCTCCGCCGTTGATTTTTATTATTTTTAAGTCGGACAAGTGAAATAAATAGTTTTATTTTATTCAGTTGTTGCCTGGGACTCAGGAGCGCTGCGGTTAAGCTGCCATATCGTGCGCGCTCCAAGCCACGCCCCCTTATATAATTTTATTTCAATACAAATGACACAAACACAACCCACACCCCCGATGAGAAGACCTAAAAAGTAAATAAAACTTAGTCCGATACTGATATTCCTTATCATGAAAGTCCTTTGAGGTATTCAAAGTGATTTATATTTCAAATCTTCTTTATACAACCGTATTTATGATGAAATAAATCTTCCTGAGATCTTCTTGTATTGTCATTTAAAATAAGTTTCTGTAACAGTTGAAACCAGTCTTACTCTACACTGGCCTATTGTCTGATCCAGAGCTTTCTATGAGCAGAAATCAAATAAGTTGACACTTTACCCAGGATGCAAATAATGTCGTACAGGGCATCACCTATAAAAGATAAAAGAAGTTGAGGAGGAGGGTCATCACTCTTGCTCTCCAAAGTATGCAGTCTGGACAGACAAATGCATGTGACAAAGGACACCGCCAAGGCAGCTTTGACTTCAAAAGTTACCACTTCAAAAAGTCCCCCTTGAACTATATCCACTCAGTTGTCCTGCATGTCTACAAGCACATGCCGCCTTCGCTCAGAAGGGAGATACACTTAGTGAACTGGGCAACCAAGGAATCCACTTTAGATTGACTAAAAAGCTGCTGACACTCCTCTGCTATAGGATACAGCCAGGACATTGCTTTCACTCCCCTGAGAGCTCCTTCCGGAGAATCCCACTGCTCAGAGATCAAGATAAGAACATAAGAATAGCCTTACTGGGTCAGACCAATGGGCCATCAAGCCCAGCAACCCATTCCCACAGCGGCCAATCCAGGTCATTAGTACCTGGCCAAAACCCAAAGAGTAGCAATATTCCATGCTATCGATCCATTCCTTTCCTGGCAAAACTTATAGACTTAGGGCCCTCCCCAGCACATCCTAGGATGCACTGGGGAGGGGAAGGCCCACCATTTTGAAGAAGCGGGCCTGCTGGCCAGAGGGAGTAGGCATCCCTCTGGATGGACTTTGTAAACAAGGTAAGGGGATGGGGGGGGGGGGTCATTGCTTGATGGTGGGAGTGGGTATCCCTCCTACTACCGGGGATGTTTATATCAATATGCCAAGGAAATGCTGAGAAATGAGCTCTCACGCCACACATAAGGAAGAAGTAGAAGGACCCAGTGAGTGACTAAATCCAAATCATGCAGAGACTGAAATAAGATTCAGCAAGGCAAAGGATTTAAATATTTAACACAGAACCGTGGGATCCTCCCCTGATTCTAAAGCCAAAACATGATCTGATTCGAGCTATAGGTGAACATGGGGGACACGTAATTGCAAGGGAGGACAAGTCAATTGATTTATTTTATGTTCTGTTTTTACTACAGGGCAGAGGCACTGAAACAGATTCTCAGTGCAGTAGTAGTAGTGGTAGGACTCTTCTGTCTTCATGGTGTTTCGCGGTACTGAGGCTTATATGGATGCTGTGGGGACGGTGACGGGGCGGTGAATGGGATGGCAGTGGCGGTGATGGGGTGGTGAAAGGGATGGCGGTGGCGGTGACGGGGCAGTGAAGGGAACGACGGTGACGGTGCAGAGGATGGTGGGCCGGGGCGGTGCAGTGACAGGGACAGATTTTTCCCCCGTGTCATTCTCTATTCCAGAGCTTAACTATTCTCTGAGTAAACATATATTTCCTCCTATTGGTTTTAAAAGTATTTCCCTATAACTTCATAGTGTGTATCCTAGTCTTTGTAATTTTTTACGGTGTGAAAAATCGATCCACTTGTACCCATTCTACTTCAGTCAGGATTTTGTAGACTTCAATCATATCTCCCCTCAGCTGTCTCTTTTCCAAGTTGTAGACCCCTAACTTTTTTAGTCTTTCCTCAAACAAGAAGAGTTCCATCTCCTTTATCATCTTGGTTGTTCTTTGAACCTTTCTAGTGCCACTATATCGTTCTTGAGATAAGGAGATCAGACTTGAATGCAATACTCTAGGTGAGGTCGCACCTTGGAGCGATACAGAGGCATTATAACATTCTTAGTCCTGCTAACCATGCCTTTTCAAAAAATTAATTCCCAGCATCTTGTTTGCTTTTTTTGGCCACATTATGCAGAAGGTTTCATCGTATTGTCTACAACACCACCCAGATCCTTTTCTTGGGCGCTAACCCCCAAGGTGGACCCTAGCATCTGGTAACTGTGATTCCTTCTTCTATTTTCTTTTCTTCAGGGTGGTCAGCAGATTTTTAATTTCATTTTAATTTATTCTTTATTGATTTTTCAAATTTTTTATGATAATGCAATCATATTGCAATCAAGAGTATTCATTGTAAAACGATTTATAAAAAAAAATAATATAACAAGGAAAATTAAACATTCTTTCAACTGTTTGTTAGTCCACAATCATTAGAGGAGGAGTTTCAATAAGATCGAAGACTGTTTTATTCCATCATTTTTAAAGGAAACAGACAGACAACCTGAAGTGGACCTAAAACTAATAACTTCAACCTTTTATTCCTGGTACTTGCAGTCTTCACATCTTTTTCTAACAAAAATCTCAATAACTGTGTAGAATCAAAGAAAATATAGCTAGCTCCTTTGAAATTAACCAGACATTTACCTGGGAATCTCAATACAAAAGTAGCAACCAGGTTGAAAACGTGGGGTCTGAAAAGCAAGAATTGTTTCCTCTTTTCTTGTGTTATTCTAGACACATCTGGATACACTTATTTTTGATTCAAAAACAAAACATCATTATATTTTAAAAAATAACTTCAAAAGCCAATCCCTATCTGAATTTAATACTAACTGAACAAACAATGTAGCAAATAGAAGCTGTTCTGAGTCTGATTTCTCTAATAAATTTGTCAAATCCAATACACCTATTGCAGGTTCCTGATAATCTTCTTTCTTTCCCAAGGGAATGTAATAAATTTTTAATAGGCGGAAAATAATTTTGTGGAACTTTCAGGCACCCAGATCCTTTCTTGGGCGTTAACTCCTAATGTGGACCCTAGCATCTGGTAACTGTGATTCCTTCCTCTGTTTTCTTTTAGGGTGGTCAGCAGATTCAACTCTCCATCCCCCAACTCTCCATCCCCCATCCCCACAGCTAGCGCTTCCCCAGCTGCCCTCCCAAGCAAGCACTCAGGTGACCACACTAGCCTTGCTATTTAATTTGAACCCTCTCTGGCCGTGCTCCTTGTTCGCACTTCTTCATGTGCCTCCATAGTTTCACTTCCTCTGCTTGTATAGCTCTATTTCCTTTCTCTGTTCCTCTCCTTATGGCTCTTATTCACTTTCTGCTTCTCATACTCACTCCCTTTCGTCCTCACTATCCTTTTCCTATCTCCTTCCCAGCCAGCTTGTCATCTATCTTATTCACTGTACTCAAGCATTCTCTGTCTTCCATTCATCCATCTCCTCCCATCTTCGTCATTGCCGTCATCATTCCCCTTTGCTTTGGCGCTCTCTCTTACTCCTTCTGCTCTCTGCTGGAGATATGAATCCAAACCCTGGCCCTCCACACCAGCTGCTTCCTCACGTGTGTAACTGTCCTAACCTTACACCTAGTCCTCTCCTTCAATCCTCATTCTGCTTCCAACAAACTGCCCCTACATTCATGACTTCTTTATCTCCCAGTCCCTCCACCTGCTTGCTCTAACTGAAACATGGATTTGCCTTGAGGACGCTAGTGCAGCTGCTGCCTTCTCCCATGGTGGCTACCAGTTCCCCATATACCTCGCCCTACTGGTCGAGGCAGACGAGTTAGGCGGCTTCTCTCTCCTTCCTGCAAATTCCAACCTCTTCTCCCACCTCAATCCAACAGTCTTTCCTCATTTGAAGTCCACTCCGTCCAACTATTCACCTCTGCGGATAGCGGTCATTTATCACCCCCCCCCCCCCCCAAGTCCCCTTCCTCCTTTCTCGCTGAATTTGACTTCTAGCTTTAGGGCTTCCTTGATTCATCTTCTCCTTCCCTCATTCTTGGGGACTTTAACTTTCACCCCGATGATCCCACTGACAAGTATGCTGCTATGTTTCTTGCCTTAACCTCCTCATTTGACCTCCAGCTTTGCTCCACAACTCCCACTCACCAGGATAGCCACTGCCTTGACCATGTCTTTTTCTCTCCAACTTCTCTACCTCACTGCTCCCCATCTTTGATCATCATCTAATATCCTTCACCATTACTCACCCTCGCCCTCTGCCACGCCCAGTCACCTCCAAGAGGTTTCGAAATCTTCAAGCCCTCGATCCTTCCATGCTCTCATCCACTGTTTCACCTCACCTTGTCTCCACTATGTAATCTAAGTCTGTCCATGAGTTTGTCTCATCGTACAACTCTATTCTCTCCTCTGCTCTGGATGCCCTTACTCCCCGTTTTTCGCTCTGTCAGGCATATCAAACCTCAATCTTGGCTCACTCCCGGTGTCCGTTACTTACGTTCCTATACCCGCTGTGCTGAGCACCTTTGACTCAAATCTTGAACATGTGCTGACCTTTCACTTTAAATTTATGTTGGCCTTCTTTAATTCTGCACTTACAAGGGTCAAGCATGACTACTACACCCAACTAACCAACCCCCTTTCTTCCAACCCTCATCATCTCTTTGCCACGCTTAACTCCCTCCTCAAAGCACCCCCCACTTCTGACCTCTCCTTCTCTCTCTCCCTAGATTAAGGCCAATTACTTCCATGACAAGATCCGCAAGATTGCCCTCGAGTTCACTACAAAGTCACATCCTTCTCCCCTACCCACCATCCACTCTCCTAAACTTCAGCCTTGCACCGCCCATTCATCCTTCACCCAAACAGCTCAGGAAGCTTCTCCTGTCTGGTCCCGCCCGCTTGTCCCTCCGTCAACTACTGCTGACTTCTCTGTAATCACAGAGGAAGAAACTGCACAACTTCTGTCTTCAGCCAAGCCTACTACATGCCCCCCTATTCCCACCCCTCTACTCGACCCCTTCTCACATATACTGTTATCCCTCCCATATGCCATATTCTCAATCTATCTCTTTCCACTGCAACTGTCCCTGCTGCCTTCAAACATGCGGTGGTTAAGCCGCTTCTCAAAAAACCCTTGCTGGATCCTCCTGTCCATACAACTATGGCCCTGTCGCCCTTCTTCTGTTCCTATTCAAGATACTTGAGTGTGCTATTCTCCGTCGCTGCCTGGACTTTCTTTCAACTCGACAGATTCTTGATCCTCTACAATCTTTTTTTCGTCCCCAACACTCCACAGAAACTGCCCTCACTAAGGTCTGCAGTGACTTGTTGATGGCCAGATCTAAGGGCCTTTACACTAACCTTATCCTTGTTGACCTGTCTGCTGCCTTTGATACTGTAAATTACAGTTTACTCCTCGTTTAGATTCCGTGAATCTGCCCTCTCCTGATTTGCCTCCTACCTTTTCTAACCCATCTTTAGTGTATGTGTTGGTGAGTCCTCTTCTCCTGCTACCCAGCTAGCGGTTGGTGTACCTCAGGGTTCTGTCTTATTTCCTCTTCTCTTCTGTCTACACCTCTTCCCTCGGTGCCCTGATCTCCTCCCATGGCTTCCAGTATCACCTTTATGCTGATGACTCCCAGATCTACCTCTCTACATCTGAAATTTCACCTAAAGATTATCTTTGGAGTTTTTTGACCGAGGATGTGTCTTCCTGTCTCAATGATTGTATATTGAGGTAAGTTTGTCTATGTGGGAGGTGTATTTTTTTGAGGACACCCCTATTAGAGACTGAGGTCTTTTCTCCAATTTTAAATATGATTGGGGTTTGAAGGTACTGATGTATGTAGAGCTGGGTAATTATTGGATGTACACCTTTGAAGAAACTGAATAGGCTATATGGTCTTTATCTGCCTACATTTTTCTGTTTCTATGTTCATTAGAGATATTCTGAAAACTTAGCCTGTTTGCTACACTTGAGGCCTCAATTCCATCCCTGCCTTAGATTTTAACCAATAGTTTTTAGTGTCATCATTTAAAAGAAGGGATATTCACAGGGCACCTTTGCTCAACATTCTCTAAATGACTCACCCTATAAAATGTGTCTTGAAGCTTACCTGCTCATCCAGAATGAGGTCTGTACTGGTTCCACTTAGATTGCTGCCTGTGCGCCTAAAGACAACCCCCCCATAAAACCACAAATGAAATCCTGAAAAGTTTAATCTCACATATTACACAACATGAATAGAACAGCTGAATATTTCTTATTAAGAAGGCAATTTTACAAGTAAATTCTACGATAAAAAGTAGGAGCTAAGCACTTGTTTGAAAATGAATAGTAAAGCGTGATAGACAAACATAAACAAACATTTATTTCTATACTGCTACACACCTTAACAGTTCAATGTGGCTTACAAACATATAAAGCAGAATCTCAGTTAACCAGCACTCTCACCCAACCGGCAAAAATATGCCGTGTGTGTGTGTGTGATAAAAGTCCCTTGAAGCACCAGTGGCAGTAGTCCTGAGCTATGAACCTCACCTCCCTCCTGACCCGAAACACCAGTGTGGCAATGGTCCTGAGCCGCAAATCACCCCTCTCTCCCTAAAGCCCCAAAGCAGCAGCAGTCCTAAGCTACAAATCCCCCTCCCTTCCTGAAGCAGCAGAGGTCCTGATCTGCAACCTCCCCCCCCCTTTCCTCAAGCCCTGAAGCAGCAGAAGCCGCAACCCCTCCCCCTTTCTTTACCCAAAGTGGCAGCCGGTCAAGCAGGAGGCAGTGTTCAAAACAGGCTTCTCGTAGCCGGGGGTGGCCATGAGCAGCCTGTTTTGAGCACTGCTTCCTGCTGACCAACTGCCACTTCGTGCAAAGAAGTAAGGGGAGCAAGGGAGTTTGCGACTCAGGACCGCTGCTGCTTCGGGGCTTGAGGGAGGGCGGAGATTGATATCTGGCAGACACTCCTTGTACAGTTCTGTATTATACAGCAACTCTCATGCAAACAGAAAAAGCAGTTATCTGGCATCCACCAATCCCCATGGGTGCCAGATAACTGAGATTGTACTGTAAAATACACTGAACAGAATTATTTTAATAAAATATTTTTTTAAAATTCTGATTTCCCTTCATATACTTAGTAAACAGCCAAGTTTTTAAATTTCACCTAAAATTCATATATGAAAAAGAAGCATCAACAATGAAGCTCTCCAATTTATGGAAGATTAGGTTTATACCTTCGATAATCTTCTTTCTGTTAGTCCCCGTAGGATTCCATACGCTAGGTGTTCAATCCCAACCCGCAATCTGGGAGTTGCAGAAATCCACAAACTTTTCTGAGCACATGCTCTACCCCTTTAGCCTGAGATCTAGTTAATATATCCAGTTAAGTCCCAAAGCCAAACACATATCTGAACAAATCCATGACAAGGGGGTACAGGGGAGGATCCCCATCAACATAATTCATGAACTGGCTTGCTCTGCAAAATATTAACAAGTGATAAACAGGCACCAAGGCAACTCAGAAAAACATTGAGGAACAATGTATAACTGACCTGCTGTGTGCAATGAGCACCCCAAGAAAACCCCCTCAGTAAATTGCATACTTGAAGCACCGGATCTAGCAACTGACTGGAAAATCTTCAAGCCTGCAAAGAGAGTAACCGAGGCAGAAAGCAGCAGGCTACTCCAAAAAAACTGAGTGAATATATAGAGGGTGGGTCATATGGAATCCTACAGAGACTAACAAAGAAGATTATAGAAGGTATAAACGTAACCTTCCATTCTGTTATATCCCTTCTGGATTTCATACGCTAGGTGACATACAAAAGCAACAATAGCTACTGAGGGACAGAAGAGCCTGCCCTCAAAACCAAGGTCCCAAAAGCGGCATCAGAACGTGCTACCATATCCACTCAGCAAAACCGGATAAAAGTATGAAGAGAGGATCTTCCCTTCATAGTCATTTGACAGTAGGGAGGGCATATCCTTCCTGATTGAAGTACTGGCAAATAATTATAGAACCTCACGTGTAGTTTGTAAACGAGATAGAGAGTTAAAATCAATTGAAGTGAAAATTCTTCCCGACATGGTTATTACTTCAACTTTCTCTTGTGCCTATTTTAACTCAAAATCTATTAGGAATAAGCTACCTTTGTAAGCAAACATATTGATCTTTTTATAACAGAAACCTGGTTACTTTCTGGATTAGAAACTGGTTGTCAGACAAACGCCAGAGGGTGGTGGTTAATGGAAGTCGCTCAGAGGAAGGAATGGTGAGAGTGGAGCATCCCTCAGGGTTCAGTGCTGGGGCCAATCCCATTCAATATGTTTGCGAGTGAAAATCGGAAGGAACCGTATGTGCTGGGAGGTGAGAGGCTGATATGCATAGATGGGGAGGCAGACCTTGGGGTGATAGTGTCTGAAGATCTAAAGGCGAAAAAACAGTGTGACAAGGCGGTGGCTGTTGCCAGAAGGTTGCAGAGGCGTGACCAGTAGAAGAAAGGAAGTGTTGATATAGGTCAATGGTGAGGCCCCACTTGGGAGTATTGTGTTCAGTTTTGGAGATTGTATCTGGCAAAGGACATAAGTAGAAGTGATCCAGAGGAGGGTGACGCAAATGATAGGAGATTTGCGCCAAAAGACGTATAAGGAGAAACTGGAAGCCCTGAATATGTATACCCTAGAGGAAAGGAGGGACAAGGGAGATATGAGTCAGACGTACAAATATTTGAAAGGTATTAACGTAGAATAAAATCTTTTCCAGAGAAAGGAAAATGGTGAAATCAGATAACATAATTTGAGGTTGAGGGGTGGTAATGTAATGAAATTCTTCTTTACGGAGAGAGTGGTGGATGTCTGGAATGCTCTCCTGAGAGAGGTGGTGGAAAAAATAATAGTAAATATTTAAGAACTAAGGCCAGTACTGGGCAGATTTCATGGTCTGTGTATGGCCATTTGGTTGAGGATGGGCTGGGGAGGGCATCAATAGCTGGGATGGTGTAGATGGGCTGGAGCGAGCTTTGATGGAAACTTCAGTAGTTGGAACCTAAGCACAGTACCGGGCAGAGCTTTGAATTCTTGCCCAGAAATAGCTAAGAAGAAGAAGAAGGAAAAAAAAAAGTTTTAGAATCAGGTTGGGCAGACTGGATGGACCATTTGTGTCTTTATCTGCTGTCATCTACTATGTTACTATGATGAAGATCCAATTGGTGACCTTATACCACCTGGTTTTAAAATTGTACCGTTATGTAGAGATTCAAAGAGAGAATTGGTCTCCAGTCTTCCAAGCCTTTCTTTGGCACGATTAAGTATAAGGAGTTTCTATTTAAGCCCAATTCATGATCTGGAACGGGTTCAGTCGCTTTGATGACTAAGAGATGTTACACAATAGTGCAGATACAGGACTCCTTTTCTGGCCACCCACTGGAGAGCCCAGAAATAGATTTATCTTATGCCCCTCCCAAATGATGTCCAATACACACTGATCCGAGGAAACACGAGTCCACTCCTAATAAAACTGAGAAAGTGACCTCCGATGCAAGGAAGCGCCGACTGACTCCTGGCATCATTGGGTTTTCATAGGGGCAGCCGCTGCTTGGGAACTAGAGGCCTGAGGCCGCCTGGAATTGGAACTATTGTAACAAGGGAAGAAGCCCTGGGAATATCTCTCAGAGGAAGATCCCGCGGAGACCTGACAAAACCTGCGGGAGGAATGAAAATTACTACAATTCCTGCCCGCTGGCTGATGAGACCTGTTCACAGGGAGAGACTTAGGACAGCACTCAGCAATACTGGTCATGAGGTCGTCTAGGCTTTTACCAAAGAGAAGCTGGCCCTTGAAAGTAGAATGGCCTTGGAGGAGGCACGCCCCCCTCCCCACCCGAATGATGAATCCAAAGAGTCCGGCGAGTAGACACTGCATAAGCAGAAACTTTGCTAAGAACTCGAATGAGATTATAAAGGGCATCAGGTACATGATCCACACCATCCAGTATCAGCGAAGAACAGGGAGAAATGTCCACAGAGGATGCACCGCACAATCTGGAATGACAGGCTCGGGCCATAAACAAAGCAGCCGCCACCGCTTTGATACCCAAAGACACCACTTCAAAGAGTTTTTTCAACATAATGTCCACTCTGTGATCCTGAGAATCCTAAAGCATCACATTCCCCTCACTAAGAACATAAGAATTGCCGCTGCTGGGTCAGACCAGTAGTCCATCGTGCCTAGCCCTGAAAAAAAACTGGTATCATACCCATTTGATAACAAACCAGAGGCAAAATCATCATTTTAATAGTTTGGACTCTCCCCCCACCAAGACAGATGTAAAGGATTCCATTGCTCACACATTTCTGTAACCTGTAATAAAAATCTTTCATTCGCTTTCATTGTTTAGGGACATTTGGAGTATTGAGATTGAGCATCAAATTTCTGAGTCTCAATGGCCACGAATTTGGACTTGGAGGTTGAGATGTACAGTGTCTGCATCTACGAGACAAACTTGATTTTTTCTGTTACATAGAGCATTCTGGACCCCAGTTCATTTACAAAAGTTAGATAGCTCTAAGTTTAATAAATGTTGGCATTGTCATCTTGAAGCAGGGACTTTAGATTATTTATTATTCTATTGTACATTTATTTTGGCTTTTTGGAAATCAATATGGGGCCAAATAAATTGTTTGTTAGAAAACCCGGTGCCATTATCGTATGATACTGTATTATTTGGCATGTCAAATGAGGGCTAAGAGCCAAATATCATCTAAAAATAATAGGGAGTTCATAACAAAAAAGAAAAAGTCTAAAAAGTGTCCTAAAAGGCTACTTGGACGATCAAAAAGCCTGATCGTCCAAGTACCCATAACCAAAGCTGGTTTTTAGATGTATCTAAAAACAGCTTAGGCCTTTCTCCTGCCTCTAAACCCACAGAGAGAAAAGAGGCATGTTTAGAGGAGGGGAAAGGGCGGGCAGTGGGCAGGAGGTGGGCTGACCTACACCTAGGCATACAACAGGTATAACCAAAACCGTAGGCAGGTTGCCTAGTCGGCACTTAGACCTTTTTGACTTAGACGAAGTCAAACCAGGTCTAAGTGCTGAAAAAGGGGCCGCTAAGCTGATTGTGGCTGCTGCGATCAGCTTAGCGGCCCCAGCAACCTGCCTACCCCTCCACCGCAAGCATCGCGGCAGGAGAGATGCCTCATCTCCCCTACCGTAATGCCATCACTCCTCTACCCGTGGCAGGAGAGATGCCCTATCTCTCCTGCCGCGGGTCGTAGCAGTTCGGGTACAGGAGTGATGGCATCGTGGTAGGGGAGATGAGGCATCTCTCCTGCCATGATACATCACCCCCCCCCCAAACACACACACACACATCGGGGCAAGAGGGAGCCCAAGCCCTCTTGCCCCATCGAGCCGCGGCACCCCCAAAGATATCGGGGCAAGAGGGAGCTCAAGCCCTCTTGCCCCGGCGATTGTGCCCGCCCTCCCCCCCCCCCCCCCACCGAGTACGAGCAGGCCAGGAGGGAGCCCAAGCCCTCCTGGCCCCGGCGACCCCCCCTCCGACAGCAACGGGTCAGGAGGGAGCCCAAGCCCTACTGGCTCTGGTGACCCCCCTACTCCCCACTACAATACGGACAGGAGGGATCCCAGGAGGGGCTTAAGGCTCCCAGGCCTATTCTGATTGGCCCAGGCGCCTCAGGCCCCACCTGTGGGCGGGGTTTATGCCACCTGGGCCAATCCGGCCCCATTCTGGATCCGTCTGGCATGCTGGACGTGCGGGCTTGGCACCCGTCCGTCTGGCCAACGTAAAAGGTATGGGGAAGGGGGGTTGCAGGTCGGGCCGATCGGGGGTTCTGGGGGGGGCGGTCATTGGTGGGAGGGGGGTTGTGTCGAGGGCAGGAGGGCCTGGGATCCCTCCTGCCCGTATTGTAGTGGGGGGTAGGGGGTCGCCGGGGCCAGGAGGACTTGGGCTCCCTCCTGGCCCATTGCTGTCAGAGGGAGGGTCGCCGGGGCCAGGAGAGCTTGGGCTCCCTCCTGGCCCGTTGCTGTTGGAGGGGGGGTCGCCGGGGCAAGGAGGGCTTGGGCTCCCTCCTGGCCCGTTGCTGTCGGAGGGGGGGGTCGCCGGGGCCAGGAGAGCTTGGGCTCTCTCCTGGCCCATTGCTGTCAGAGGGGGGTCGCTGGGGCCAGGAGGGCTTGGGCTCCCTCCTGGCCTGCTCGTACTCGGGGAGGGGCAACGACCACCGGGGCAAGAGGGCTTGAGCTCCCTCTTGCCCTTATGCCGTCGGGGGGGGGGGGGGGGTGTCGCGGTTCGACGGGGCAAGAGGGCTTGGGCACCCTCCTGCCTGGATTGTTGGGGGGGGGGGGATTCTATAACCGGTGTTGTTTTTGACAGACACCGGTTATAGAATCCAGCTTTTAGGCGAAGGACTGGCTCCTCCTTCGCCTAAAAGCCCTTCTGTTGGACGTTTGGGGCTTAGGTGTTTTTTTTGTTCATTATGGCCAAAAAGTGTAGACGTCGTGGGGGTGTACTTGTAGACTTAGTGGTGATCTGGGTGTTTAGTAGAGGCAAGCCATAATCAAAACAAGGACGTTTGTTTTGGTTATGGACACTTTCCCTGCTTCTGCTTTGAACGTTTAAGGACTTAGGCCAAAAAGGGACTTAGATGGATTTTTTGATTATGCCCCTCCACGCTTTTACTTATTATGACAGGAGTTGCCATATAACAAATTACGAGTAATTGGAACAATTGGAAGAGACTTAACTACAGTTTTTGGTGGAATTCGTTATGTCACATATATAAAATGGAAAGAACGTTAGTCACACAAGAAGGGAATTTTAATAAATTTCAAGATGTGTGGGGGCCATTAACAAATTATTATAATGAATAGTATAAGTGTAAGAACGGGGGAGGGGGGTAGCTTTTGGTCTTTCATTAATTGTATGGAATAGTAGGAAAGAATTTATTATATGGTATATATGTATTATATTTGTTATGAAAGGGAGGGGAGGGAGGGGGATAAACTTTATAAATTGGATTATTGAAGAGAATGAAGTGTTGTATCCAAGTTAAAATGTTATTACTTTTAGATGCACTTGTAAGTTCTAAAAATGAATAAAGAATATAGTAATATAATAGATGATGCCAGATAAAGATCAAGTAGCTTGTTCAGTTGGCCTGCCCAATTATATAAATGTCCACAAAACAAAACCCCAAGTGTTTTCAATTACAAAAGGTGAAAATTTTTTTATACAAAAAATAAAAATGCCTCTTTATATATTAGAAAGAAAATGCTGCACTCACTTTTGAAGAAGTCCTGTTCAATAAAGGTCAGGTGTTACTCACTTGTGTCCAGAACTCTCAGGCATGGTCATGATTTCAGGAGCATCAAAGAACTCATTCTCATCATCCTCATCACTCAAGTCTCCTTTCCCGCTGAGATCTATGAAGATAAAATGTAATATTGTACTTCTCCCCCTACCCTTCAATTCACTGTCTGGATTTACTGTGTTTCTCTATCCCTTTATGTTTTTAGATTTTACGCTGCTCAGAAGGCCTGTCCAAAGTTTTAATAACTTTGAACCTTGAATTATTTACCTAAAATTGAACCATCTTCAATTAAAAGAAAATAGTGAAAAGCAGGCATAAGCCAGATGGAATGAGAAGATACAAACAAGTTTGATGAGAAAAACCTCTCTTTTAAACCCATGCCCCCCCCTTAAACTATTTCCCATGAAAGAAAGAACATACAAAGACAACCCAGAAAACAGAAAATTAACCTTTAAAAAGGAGGGATGAAGCTGGCTTTACACTGCAAACAGACCTTAAAAGGTAAAAAGTCCAAATTTAGAATCCTGATTAGAGAATGACACGGGAACAAATTTTTTCCTGTCCCCACAGGAACTCTTTTTCCCGTCCCGGTGAGTTCTTTTCCTGTCCCTGCATGCTCTGTCCTCATCGGTGCAAGCCTCAAATACTTTAAAATCATAAGTGTTCGAGGCTTGTGCGTTTAAGACAGAGCTTACAGAAATGGGGCGGGGACAGGTAAATTGAGTTCCTGAAGGGACGGGGACTAATTTGCCCCCATGTCATTCTTTAATCCTGATAGACCATGTGCATTTATGCCATGTAGATATTTAAACATCTCTCCATCCTCCCTTTCCTCCAAAGTATACATATTGAGGTCTTTAAGTCTGTCTCCTTAACACTTTTTGATAAAGACCACCGACCATTTTAGTAGCTGTCCTCTGGATCAACTCCATGCTGTTCTATATCTTTTTGAAGGTGCGGGCTCCAGAACGGTACACATCAGACTTATATAGTTTAAAATTTAATTTTAAAAAGAGATTATGCGCTTACCCCAGTACATAGATGAGCCATTCTAGACCTTAGGGTTATTTCCCCATACTTGCGTGCTGCAGAAGGAATCCACTCTGGATTTTTCACTCTGCCTCCAGTGTACTTCACAGATTAGTTTAGCGCACTCTACAGTCAGTACCCAAGCCTAGAGAGTTGCATTTTAGCATTCATTGTGGGCGCAATGAAATCATTTGTGATGTCTCCCTTTGCTGAAGGAACTGGTACAGAAATTCTGGCTATTCTGAAGTCCTGAACACCTCTAACCATGCTGCACACACAGGAACTGCACGATTGAAGTACAGAGTCTCCTTACCTTTCTGGGCTCCTCCTGTGCCAGAGGCAGTAGCAGGTAGTACGGTAGCACCACGGAAAGCCCGTTCAAGGTGGTTGTGCTGCTTGGCTAGCTGTTCAAGGGTTTCTTCCAGACGAATACGCTGGTCACGCTCATATTGAAGAGTTTTTTGCCATTTCTTGCTGTGCATCTGTGCTAGCATTAGGAAGTCTCTGCATGCCTGCAGAGTAGAGGGAAAACAAAGTCAAAGATATTTGTTACCAACCAACATCAAGGTTAAACTTCAGCATCTAACTGCGTGGCAATCCTCCAACTAGCACATTATTTCTCCAGTCAAACTGATTTTCAGCATATTAATATATGAAAACAATGCATGCAATACTTTTATACATTCATTGTAGATATCCTGAAAATAAAGCTGGGGGTACTTGAGAACCAGGCTTAGTGAGATCTTAGTACTTCAGTTTCAAAGTTATCACTATGATCATACAGCAATGATTAAATATAATTGCCTAATACTTATCAGGAAACTTCTACTTTTTAATGATTCCCATAAAATTTTTATGTAGGTTACTGTTCAACTCCAACAAAGACTTTTTATTGCTTTTATTTTATATTTGTTCATTTTAGTGCAAAATGAATTTTTAAAATACTGTAATCTTAAGACACACATTTCTAAAATCTTAGCTCTCATCTTCTACTCAGCCCCCATTCCTATATTTCCCATATAGTCCAGTGATGTTACTTCAAATCTAAAGTGATTTACTCTTGTCAGTCAATTCCATTCATTGGTGATAACTTAGATTAGTTAACAGTCACTGGATGCCAGATGATCACCCACTATAACACTTTCCCCGTTTGTAAGCACTAAGTCCAGTATGACCCCATCCCGCTTGGGCTTCCATTACCAACTGCTGGAACAGTTCCTTTGAAATTTCATCAGAGTTTTGCTACACACTATGGAGAATGTGGATTATAAAAAAAGTGGCCTCTGCTTGGGTGTTGGACTTGCACTGTGTTTTGTTGGCTGAGGAACTACAGGTCACTTCTTTGATTATGCTTTCAATTCCAAACTCCAACCCACCTTCTAGCATCATCTGTCTTATTCCCCTACCTGAGCACATAAACTTAAGGTTTAGTTTAGTTTAGTATAGATGTACCTTCTTCTCCAGTTTGTCTGTCTTGACTAGATTGTAAGCTCTTTTGAGCAGGGACTGTCTCTTCTGTATTTTTATGTTCAGCACTGCATATGTCTAGCAGCAGTATAGAAATGATTAGTAGTAGTAGTAAATGTTGTGTTTAGCTTATTACTGAATGCAATACCTATGTTAAGAATACAGCAGAATAATAGTTTATTTATTGACTCTACCTTGGACTTATGACTAACTACCGTATATACTCGAATATAAGTCGATTTAAATATAAATCGAGAGCCCCCAAAAAGGAGGAAAAAAATGGTTGACTCTAATATAAGTCGGGCGGCTTAATATTCAAGTGTCCTGCCCTGTCAGGCTCTGCACTCTCCCTCCTAGGCTCTGCCTTCTTTCCCCCCCCCCTCCCTGCTCTATCCTCATACCTCTGCTGATCCCTGGTGGAGTTGCAGTGGGTCCTCTGCCGATCCCTGGTGGAGGTGGAGCGGGCAGGAGCAAACTTTCTAAACTCCTGCCCCGCTGCTAACTGGCTGTGCAGATCTAGTTTCTTTAGCTGAGCAGCTGCACAATTTGGTGCTGCTTCTCTGCGCTGAGCTCCCACAATTTGCCAGTAAGGAAGCTGCTCATCGCCGAGAAGCAGCGCCAATCACGCTGTTGCTTGTGTCGCTCAGCTGAAGTAACTGGATCCGTGCAGCAAGTTAGCAGCGGGGCAGGAGTTCGGAAATCTTGCTCCTGCTTGCTGCACTTCCACCAGGGATCGGCAAAGGTATGATAGGGCAGGGAGGAGGGGGGCAGAGCCTGGTGGCGGCGGCCTAAAAAATTCTGGGAGGTGGCGTTGGCCTGAATATAAACCGGGACCCCCATTTTTGGGTCAATTATTTGGACCAAAAATCCTGCTTTATATTCGAGTATATACGGTATGTTAAGCAGAGCACTGCAGATATCATACAAGTTCCACAATCTGGCTATATTCCTCTGGACTATAATTACCTTTTCATCTATCACACAAGAAAGGTGGTTGTTGTCAGTACACACAAATACACCATGACGTGAAGCAAGCTGGAAATGCTACATTTTTCAGGACACTGCTAAAAGCATGCTCTCTCTTCAGACAAATGTGTCATCTTTATGTTTCCTAAAGAAAGGCATAATCCACTAAGTAAGACTTTATACCATTATTAGTTCTGACTCGATGCCCTTCTAAAACAAGAACTTCTACTATCAATTACCACAGTAATACAAATAACCATATAGCACCATAGTGCAAGACAACTATGATCAAAAGTCCACTGCATATAAGATAGTTACATAGCATAAAACCAAAAAATAAGTGGAGAACATTTTTTTTGCTCCTTATTTTCAGTACATCAAGTCCTGTAATAGAGCTAACTCAAGTCATCGGTCTCTTGGGTAGTTTGGTAACATGTAACCTTATATGTTATTGAAGAATCTGTAGGTTTTATTTCTTATGTGTTTTGATATTGTTTTTAAGAGTGATATGTATTATTATTTGTTTGTGCTTTATATATGCTGCGACCTCAGGAGATTTACAAAGTTTTTTAAATAAATAAATCAAACTCCACAATACTGTAGTTTGTTATTAACTGAAAATATGGAGCCAAAAAATGTTCTGAGGTCTCTTTTTCTCCACTTATTTTTCTGTAGCTATCTGATATGCAGTGGACTTTTGATCATAGTTATCTGTAGCAATGCCCTTCCACCAAGAACCAGTTCCCCTGCGAAAGCTGCTGATCTAGCAGGTAATAAAGACACTTTTCTTTCATTTTCTTTTCCAATTAGAAAGAACTGCAAGTATTTTCCCTCCTGCTGAAAATTACAGTGGAAGCCTGGATAAAGAGCCAGATCACATAGCACTCCTGACAAAAATGAGAAATGTGGAGATTGCTTAAGTCTTCACCCGAGACAGGACAGAGTGCATCATGTGGATCACAATGATTAAGGTATCAAGGTCAATGGAGAAAGCCAGAAGTCTATACTCACATTAATCATTGCGTTGGAGGTGATGCGGAATAGCGTAGCCCTCTCATTGACCTGTTTGATCTTTTCATTGCTCTCTGCAGGAAGCTTGAGAGTTTCCAGCTCACTGAGTGAACGCTGCAGTGCTGTGCCGTGCTTAGCAATAAGATCATTGCATGTATTCAGATCTTCTACTTTACTGGAAAGTGTACGCAGCGTGCACTGCAGCTCCGTCTTATCAGTCTGTGAAGGAGACTCTTCATCACCAGAATCATCTGTGTAAAATGGAAGGAAGAGAAAGAGAGATTAGGCTCTTACTTTGCTAATATCTTTTCCAGTAGAGAGGTGTGTCATTCTGGACAAGCAGGTACTTTCCCTATCGCTGCAAGCTCTGCAGAAGGAATCCACTCCGGAAATTTTCTGTAACCCTCTTACTTTACTGTGAGCTCTACTGCCAACTACAGTTAGTCTCCAAGCATGCAAGAGCTCCTCTGAGAGTAGGTGAAGTAAGGAAAGGGAACACTTTCAAATCAATAACAGTTCTGCTCTAACATATTAATGTATGAACACGTAACAATTAACCAAAACCAACAGAAGCATCAAAGGAGCTCAAGTTGTACCCTTGTAGATGCTATAAATATAGTATACATAATTCTTCATGGCTCCAAGGGCTGACTGACATCAAAGATACACATTTGAACAATCAGAATGAGACAGTAGGCAGGTGCAGGAAGGATAGGGCAAGGGTCCAGAATAATACACCTATCTACTGGAAAAGTTATTAGCAAGGTAAGAACCTAATCTCTTTTTCCAGTGCAATAGGTGTGTCATTCTGGACAAGCAGGACATACCAAAGCAGTCCCAGAAATCTAGAGCGGGCTGACTGTGCCAGCCCATAACACTGAAGACCCAAAGGCAGAGTCTTCCCTTGCCGCAACATCTACCCTGTAAAACTTGGCAAATGTATGTAAAGTGGACAAGGTTGCCACCCTACAAATCTCCTCAGGGGTCACAGCCATGACAAAACTACACTTCTGGTGGAATGCGCCTTCATGGAAACAGGAGACTGTTTCCTACAGATAATGTAGGCTGACAAAATGGCCCTATGAATTCATCTGGAAATCATGGCCTTGGAAGTTGGCATGCCTCGCTTAGCTGAATGAGTCAGCACAAACAGATGGTCAGAGAGTCTAAACTTATTGGTGACATCAAGATATCAAAGCAGTACTCTGCTCATGTCCAGCTTCTTCAAAAACTGTGGACTGGAATACAGGTAAGCAGATTTTTTTGATTGACATGAAATGGTAAAACTGCTTTCAGTAGAAAAGAGGAATGGTGCATAGAGAGACTCCAGTCTCTGAGATTTTAAGGAAAGGCTCCCTATAAGAAAGAACCTGGAGCTCTTTGTCTCGCTGAGCTACCAGAAAGACTGCCTTAAGTGATAAATCCATAACAAGATTTCTTCCAGCAGCTCGAACGGAGCTTTGATGAGACCCCACAGAACCACGTTAAGATACCATGAAAGAAATGGAGGCTTAAGAGGTGGTCTGATGCGGAGAGTACCCTTCAGAAATCTGGCTATGTTTGGATGAGATGCTAGTATATGTATGTGGCCCAAAGTCCTGAAACAAGAAAGTCCTGCAACTTGAACCCAAAGGGAAGTCACAGCGAGTCCCTTGCCTAGGCCAGTTTGGAGGAAAGCCAACACCACAGAAAGCAGAGCTGAAAATGGCTCTTGGGTGCACCAATGCTCTTGGGTGCACCAAAGCTGAAAAGTCTTCCATGCTTTAGTGTAGGCGGAGACTGTAATCAGCTTTTTAGACTTGAGAAGGGTGGTAATGACCACCTCTATATACGCTTTCCACTCTAACACTTTGCATTCAAGAGCCATGCTGTAAGAGCAAAGTGATCCAGATCCTCTATGCATACTGGAACCTGAGAGAGAAGGTCTGAAGTACCGGAAACTGGGACTGTACCTATTTGAAGACATATATCTGCATACCATGGTCTGCGGGGCCAATCTGGTGCACCTTTCCTGAATGAATTGCAATCCTTTAAATGATGAGGCCTATCTTGGAACAGAGAGGAAAGACGTACAACAGAAGCTCCTGAGGCCACAGTTGGACTAGAGCGGGGGTGTCCAACCTTTTGGCTTCCCTGGGCCGCATTGACTGAAATTTTTCTGGGGCCACACAAATGCGCAAACGCTGCAGCAAGAGGAGGGAGCCGGCAAGACAGTAAACACCCGGGGGCAGCAGAGGAAAATACTGCATCGCCCTCAACCAGGGCCACACAAAATACTTCACGGGCCGCATGCGGTCCTCGGGCCACAGATTGGACACCCCTGGACTAAAGTGTCTATACCCTCGCTTCCAGCCTCAAATCTTCAACTGAAGAACCTGTCTGCCTTTTTATTTTTTGCCATTGCCATGAGGTCAACTTGAGCCTGACCCCAGCACCGAACAATGGCTTGAAATTCTGTTGCCGACAGCGTCCAGTTGCCCGGATCTCAGATGTCTGCTGAGGAATTGGGCTTGAACATTGTCCACTCCCGCTAAGTGTGTTGCCAAGTATTTGTAAATGTTGTTCTGCTCAGGAGAAGAGCAGGCAGGCAGGCTTCTAGAACCCAGATGGGTGCTCTTGGTGCCGTACTGGCGATTGACGTATGCCACCGCTGTAGCATTGTCAAAGAAACCCTGATCACTTGGCCTTTCAAAGTCTTTTGCAATTTCACCAGAGCTAGCCGACTGGATCGTAGCTCCAGCCTGTTGATCAATCATTTCCTCTGAGAGGTTGATCAACAGTTGCAATGAGCTCCCCAGCTAAGGAGACTGGCATTTGTCATTAAGACTACTCAGGAAGTTATCTAAAGGGGCATGCCCTTGGCAAGGGACAGAGAGCTGAGCCACCAATCCATGCTGGCTTGAACTTCCAGCGTCCATGGCAGATACTTCTGCAACGAGCCTGTCCGCGGGGACCAATGTGAGAGTAACACATATTGTAGAGGATGCATGTGAGCCCTTGCCCAAGGAACTACATTTATTGTGGCTGCCATGGAATCCAGGACTTGAAGATACCTTCTTTGGTGTGGGACTGACTTGGCTAGAAGGCATGATATCTGTGAGCAAGGCTTCTGTCTGTGTGCCTCTGGAAGATAGACCCAGCCTGCTGTCGTGTTGAACAAGACTCTCAGGTACTCCAGGGATTGAATCAGCATGAAATGGCTTTTGGTAATTCACAATCCAACCCAGGTCCTCCAGGACCCGGATCACCTGATCTGCCGTGCATCAACACTCAAGAGAACGAGGGGACCGGGATCAGTCAGTTATCCAGATAGGAATGCAGCCCCATCTTACACAGGTGGGCTGCCACTACCACTATGACTTTGGTGAAGGTGCAAAGAGCCGTTGCTAGGCGGAAAGGCAGAGCTGAGAACTGAATGATTTTCCAGGACATGAAACCTGAGAAATGTCCTGTGGTCTGGGAAAATGGGAATATGCAAGTAGGCCTCCATCAAATCTGAGGGTAAGAACTCTCCTGGAGAAACTGCCGCTATGACATATCGAACTTGCCTTCGCTGCGCGCCGTTAGCTCCCCTCCTTTAAAGGGGGAGTCCGGGCGCGCTGGTGATGACGCGTTGGGGGGTGGGCGGAGCTCCCTCTCGCCGCTATCCCACGCTATTGTCTCCTTCCTGCTTGTTTGTCTGCCTCGGTCCGCCTCCTCCTTCGCTCTCTTCGCCGGTGCCTGCTACCTCCTGCTCAAAGTAGCTATAGAGCAATGATCTCAAATTCCCGGCCCCCCGGATCCTATTTTGCGGCCCGTGATCTGTACATGATCTCACACACTGGGCAGGAAGAGAGGCTCCGGCGCCAGCATCAGCTGACTTGAAACTTCTTGCTGCCATCACTTATGCCGGGACTCCTGCCTTCGCGCATCTGCTGGGACTCATTACCTCCTTTCTCTAGCCTTCTGCTGCTGGTTCAGGGATGTGGAGACAAGACGAAAGCAGGAGTTCCGACAAATACACAGGAATCCCGGCATACATGATGGCAGCAGGAAGTTTCAAGTCAGCTGATGCCGCCTGCCCAGTGTGCGAGATCGCGTACAGACCGTGGGCCACAAAATAGAGGTACTGCTGGACAAGGGTAGCAGGAAAGGGAGAAAAGGTGCTGCTGGACCTTGCAGAAAGGGAGGTAAAGGAAAGGTGCTACACACTGGAGGGGAGGGTGAGATGGTGCATGGGGAGAGAGCATGTTGGGTTGGGGGATACCACTGAGGGAAGAGGCAAGGACAGAGAGAGAAAGCGTGCAGGAGGCAGAAAGTGTTAGACTCATGAAGAGGGCAAGATGGATGAGGAGGAGAGAAAGGAGGGAAGGAGAAATGTTACACTGAGGAAAGGGGAGATGGCAGAGTGAAAAGTTGGACTCATGGAGAGAGAAAGAGAGAGATGCTGTTTGGTTGAGGGAAGGAGGACCAGAGGAAAAGCATGCAGGAGGAAGAAAGAAAAAAATGTTGGACTGGTGGAAAGGAGGGATAAATGTTGGAATGGGAGGGCGGGCCAGAAAGGAGGAAGGGAAGGGAGATGGACTTCAGGGGGCAGAAACGCAAAAGGGAAAGAGAAATGTTACACTGGGGAGGAAGGAGCGATATGTCATATGTCAGACTATGGAAATAGGGAGGGAAGGAGAGAGAAATAGGAAGGGAAGGTAAGACATGGAAAAATTGAATGTTAACAGTTAAAGGAAAGATTTACAAACTATAAAGAGAGTTTTACCTCATGCAAAATTGTCATTTTTTAAATAAGACATTAACTATTTTTTTTCTGCGCCCTCCAAGTACCTACGAATCCAAAATGTGGCCCTGCAAAGGGGTTGAGTTTGAGACCACTGCTATAGAGGCAGAATCTCCTGCCCATTTTCTAATCCAGAGCTTTCTGTGGGCAAAGATAGAATAAGCAGAAACTTTGCGCTCATGACCATGAACACATTATATAGAGCAGCTGCTACATATCAACCTGCCAAAATACTATTGAGAGGTATGCACTCTCCTCTGAAGCTGGAGCCTGGCACAGCAAGTTATGACAGGTGCACATCACAAAGGAAGCTTCCGTCGCTAAAGCTTAATATTCGTTTGAGGATTAAGTCCACCCTGCGATCTTCTGTATCCTTCAGAATTACTCCACCTTCAGTAGGAAGCGACATATACTTAGTAACTTGCACTGCCAGCAAATCCACTCTAGGTGGCACAAATTAGAAGCTTGTCTCTTTGGGCTGCCATCTACACAAGCTCTGAGAGCCTGAAACCCTTGACCCTACTAGCTCCTCAGCCTGTGCTCAAGTGCCTGATAAATCAGAGACGACCTGAGCACCCAGGAGAATGCACTCTAAGCTATCCTAGGTAGATGTCCTGCCCAAATGTTACCACCTCCTCCCAAATACAGCCCTCTGAACTACAGGTATTATTTTCTCTCAGGCAGAGTTGTCCCAGAAATCTTGGGAACCTCTGGAGCACTGTGAAGCCTCAAACTTTGGATTAACAACCTGAAAACATGAGGGTCATTTCATGAATAATGCACACTATTTTTTTTTTTAATTTACATGGGTTTTTTTTCCAAGTATTTCTTTACAATCCTTCAATATAGTCTCCCTGCTTTGCAATGATCGAGTTCCAACATCCGGGAAGCTTCTTTATTCCAGCCACGACCCCGTTTTTGTTCAGTTGCCAAATGGCTTGGGTACCGGCGGAAAAAAGCTCTTCCAGAGATGCAAAATGTTGTCTACGCATAGGTTGTTTCAACTTTGGAAAAGGGTCAAAGTCTGGTGGACTCATGTCTAGACTGTAAAGAGCATGAGGTAACACCTCCCAGCTGTATTTGCGTAGTTTTTCAATGACGGATGGAGAGCTCTATCTTTCCCACGGCCAAAAACTTTTGACAAGCTCAATCAAAAGTCAAACAAATGATGATTTTTGCTAATGACCATAAAGGCATCATCATTACAGACAAAGTTCCATGTGGAAGAAGTGTCACAGCAGTGCATTATCGTGATTTTTGCATAAAACCCAACCTCAGCTGCTCTTAACTGAGCCACTCATTCTTCACGACAACGCTTGCCCACACATAGGGAATGTCATCATTGAAAAACTACGCAAATACGGCTGGGTGGTATTACCCCATGCTCCCTACAGTCTAGACATGAGTCCACCAGACTTTGACCTTTTTTCAAAGTTGAAACAACCTATGCGTTGACATCATTTTGCGTCTCTGGAAGAGCTTTTTTCCGCTGGTATCCGAGCCATTCAGCAACTGAACAAAACTGAGCTAGGGAAAGAAGATTAGCAGAGGTAAGAAACCTAATCTTTCATTCTTGTATAATCCCTCTGGAGGCTGAACTCTCGGGACACATCAAAGCAGTCCCAAATCTCAGGGGGGCCCGATGAGCCCGCCGCCAGAACAGAAGAGCCAAAGGCCGTAGCACTCCTAGCTGCGATATCAAGCCGGTAAAACCTGGAAAAAGTATGAAGGAAAGCCCACATGGCCGACCAACAAATCTCCTCAGGCGAGATCACATGAGCTTTAGCCCACGAGGAAGCCATCCCTTCAGTAGAGTGAGCCTTCACCTCAAGGGAAGGCTTCTTCCCCACCTCAGAAGCAGGCCGACCCCGGTGCGCGGGGCCATCGGGCAGGAAGGCACTGGCACACACACAGTAAGGGCAGTACTTTAAAATTTAAAGTGACTGCACACTTGGTATCTGTCCATACTAGGTTCCGTGGATAATGTCACCCATCTGTGAGGATATTATACCTGCTTGTTCTCAAAGAATTCCATTTAAACACAGCTCTGTTCGGAAGAGAAAGACTACTTCACTAAGAAGAGGTATCTAGAAAGCAAATAGAGCAAGAATCAAGAGTGTAACTGGGATATCACACCCCTTCCCTTAGTATCCTGTATTCTTACCTGACTCCGCTTGCATCTTGACAGCTTTGGCCTTAGCTAATTCCAGGGCAGTGACCCAGCGCTGCCTCTCTACCTCTGAACTGGCTTTCAAGTGGTATGTCTGAGCTCCTCCATTGGAGATGATGAAGTTGCATGAGTCTTCCACAGTAATATTAGCAGTGGCCAGGTTGATTGTTCCTCGACATGTGTGGCGCATCTCAGCCTTTGATCTGTAACAGAACATAAATGGGGTGACATTTAGAGAAAGCAGGCTACAGCATCAAGGTTCATCTTGCTGTCCAAGGATCTTAGGACATGATCTTTCAGCTCTTTGTTTTAAAAAAAGAAAAAGACAGAGCTACTCCAATGTTATAGCAATACTTCTAGCAGCCATATATAATAAGATATATGATGGCAGAAAGATGGCCCATCCTGTCTGTATCCTATCCCAATTCACAGGCTCAGAGTGATCACCTACAATCTTTCCCTATATTTAGGGCAGACTGTCTTCCTCCACTGTACTTCTTGGTTAGACATAAATGCAAGATACCCATTGAAGTTTCCTCCAGGACACACTTCAACACAAGACAGTGACAATTCAATATCTGTCGAAGGATAGTAATGTGCTTAAACCAATTCCAGTTTAAATGTAATCACTAGAAATTACAAGTTTAGTTGATTGGCAGAAGTCTCATCAAACTCCTATGTCAAACTGTGACTTCAGTGCTTAAAAGAAGCTGAACATACTGTTACCAATATGTCTACAGAACTACTAGATATACACAAAATATGTTAAGAGACAGTCCCTGCTTATTAGAGCTTACAATCTATTCAACACAAACAAATAGGGCAAATAAGTGATTAGGGACTTTTTTTTATTGTGGCAATGATTAAAACAAAAATGGATAATGAACAGATGAATAGGGGCTAAAGTTAAAAGAAGGCTAGATATGAATAAGAGCAAAGTAAGAGAATGATTTACTAACTCCAGAGTCTACTCCAGCACAAGTAATAATAATAATTTTATTTTTTTATATACCGCCTGACCAGGAATGGTTCTAGGCAGTTCACAATAAGTAAAACTGAACATACAGCGAAGAATACAATTTAAAAATGGAAATATATCAGATAGTAAAACATGAGAAATGCATAAAATTTTAACACACAACAGAATGCATTAAGATACAAATTTATCAAATAATTGGGTCTTCAATAATTTTCTTGAATAATTTTTCCAAACCAAACATTCCATTTAGCAGCCTGAAAAGAGAGAGTTCTCTCAAGAAATCTTTTATAACATAATTTGACAGAAGGGAATGTAAACAAACAAACTCTTCGTGTAAACTTATTTGAGTGGTTCAAAGAAAAATGGGAAACAAGGTAGCCAGGTGACAAGCCAAAGATTGATTTATAACAAATACAAGCAAACTGAGGCAACCAATGAAGTTTCTGATAATATGGAGTAATATGCTCCCATTTTTTTAGATCAAAAATCAGTCAAACCACAGTGTTTTGAACCACTCTCAATTTTTTAAAAAGATTTTCTTATAGGCACCCAGATAGATAATATTACAATAGTCAAGAATACTTAAAACAGATGACTGCACTAACAGACGGAATGAAGCGTCATCAAAATATTTCTTAATGGTGCAAAGTTTCCAAAGCACCAAAAAACATTTCTTCAATAATAGATCAGTATGCTGTTCCAAGTATGGTGTCCATCTATGGTCACTCCCAATATTTTTATGGACTGTTCTATAGTATAGTCGAGACCATTCAAATGTATCATATTTCTTTGATTTTATCATTAGGAATTGCAAGAAAAAAATTTAGTGGAAGGAGTCTAGAATAGGCGGTAGAGGAGAAGGGTACAGATAAGAGTAACTTACCAGATGAACGGAGTTCCTTGGGATGGGTGTAAGGAGAGAAGAGCAGAGAGGTACTGAGGAGCTACAGAATGAATGAACTCATAAGTACACAAGAGAAATTTAAACTGTATACCCAATGAAGTGACATGGGTAGAAGGTAAGTCACGAAGCAGAATTTTGTACAGATTAAAGGGGATTCAGATGGTTTAGTGGAAGATCTGTGAGGAGCAAGTTGCAATAATCTATGCACAAAATGATGAGTGTAGATAAGGTTTTGGTACTGTGCTCAGAAGGAAGGGATGAATTCTGGTGATGTTATAGAGAAAGAAAATGACAGGTTCGCGCAGTCTGAGGGATATATTTAGAAAAAGAAAGAGAAGTCATCAAAGCTGATCCAAAGGCAAGGAAGGAGTGTGTTATCCACATAAATAGAAAGAACAGCTGAAGAGAAGAGGTGGGTTTAGAGGGAAAGCTGAGAATGTTTTAGGACCTCAATTACTTTATATACTCAAATATAAGCCAAGATATTTGGGCCCAAAAATGGGGGTCTTGGCTTATATTTGAGTCACTCCCCCTCCCAGACCTGTTGTAGGCTTCCGCTGGACATGCCATAAGACCTGGTGGGCCAGCGGTGGGCTGGGATAGGAGGGACCCCTCTCCCCTCCTGTCCGACATCAAAAAACTTTTACCCACTCTCCCGCCTCCCTTGCGTACCTTTTAAAATCTCCAGTGAGCCAGGACAGATCCCTCCTGCCTCTTGGCCCAGCCGACTGTGCATTCCTTTAATTCCCTCCCACCTCTTCAGTTTACCTTTTACAATCCCTGGTGGTCCAGCGGTGAACCAGAGCATGAGCAGACTTCCTGCCCCATTGGTGATTGGCTGCCGCGAGCTCTCACACTACAGAAATGATTAGTAGTAGTACTCTATGTTAATACACTGAATTTAATAATAATTTCACTCCTAATGTAAGTTTTGACAGCATCCCAGATGATAGAGAAATAAATATATTCAGTAAAAAAAAAATATTCATTAAACCGCTAAGTAAAATTGTGACAAAATTTTTCATCCTATAATAGCAATGCATTGAATCTCCAATTTTTCAGGGGTTGCAGGAGTAGACAGATGTCCAAACATACTATTATACGAGTGTTGTCCAAGATATGAATATGCTCTCTGGTAGCTTTCACAATAGAAGATGTGAATTGGAAATAAAAAGTAATCCTGAAAAGAAAAGGAGTTGTGTGGAGCAGAATGAAAAAAAGAAGAGTCCAAATCCATAGGACAAGTTAACCTCCAGGAATCTATCAGGTTCCAAGAATTTAGCAAATGATGTCATGCCTTAGTTGCTTTTAGAGGCCTAGGTTTGACAGAGGGTTTGCGATCCAGAATAGGACCTAGAGGAATGTTTGTGTCACCTGTAATTACATATTCAGCACTCAAAAGCGCTACTGGATGTAATAATTTATGAAAAAAGTAGGTCTATTGGTTATTTGGAGCACAAGGATTTAGACGAGCTTAATTTAAATTGACTTCAGAGTCAGTGATAAGGGAGATTACAGAACATTGAAAAGATTTACAAAGTCACAGCCGGAATTGAATGGGCTTCAGTGCATTTACTGGGGCTTTGTAAAAGGGGTCCATACTTCTTAGGTACTTTGGGGCTGGGGAGAAAAAAGAAAAAAAAAATCCCACAGTCTTGCACCCATCCTGTTTCATTTTCTTAAGATTCCACAGCTAAAAAAATGTGACACTCAAATAAAAACTATGGATGGATTTAGCTTTCAAAAATACAACAGAAGCTTCTTTCTTTTTATTGCATGCGATATTCCTTTTACATTTAAAGAAAAAGTAATCAGTGAATAAAACATCTTAAAAGGCATCGAGATGTAATCAAGTTATCAACTAAACAGAGGACTGAAAAAGATTGGTTATAAAAGAGATTTATAGTTCTATACACCTTCAATGTATGCATATAAACTGATATCCTGGAAACAAAACAATTAACCATCCCACCATTTTACAAAACCACAATAGCGGTTTTTAGCACAGGCTAGTGTGCTGAATGCTTTGCGCTCTATGAGTCGGGAGCAGCACAGAGCATTCAGCGCCGGCCTGCGCTAAAAGCCGCTACTGTGGTTTTATAAAAGGGAGCATATTAACCCAAATAAAAAACAGCGGAATAAACACCACCATAACCACATCCTCAATGAGTCAAGACAGCGAACGGTGAGAGATTCAAACACTATAAAAATGAAAGATACGTGATACCAGGTGATTAAACAACTATTAATCAGGTAGAAGCCATGACAGAAGATTCTTGATCATCCAAACATTTTCCAACACTGATGGATCTGAGTAGTTGTAATAGTAATGGAATAAGTTACTTTCATTATTGCTGGAGAAGAGGCCAAATTTGGTGTTCAGTGCTATCAGTCTCAACGCTAAGAAATATATACATTCATCTGCAAAGTCCTCAAAAAAAAATTCATCTGCAATTATTATTTTGTTGTGAATCTGAGGCCCTTGGTATTTCCATGACTTGGGGTAAGTGTACTAGTTTTGTAAACCACCTAGATCACTTGACGTATCATTATACATATCTTTATTAAACAACTAGTCTTTAAGCCCGTTACATTAACGGGTGCTAGAATATATATATGTCTGCCTTTCTTTCTGTCTGTCTCACTCCCTGGCCCCCTTTGTCTGTCTTTCTGTCTCTCTCCCTGCCCCTGTGTCTTTCTTCCTTTCTTTCTGTCTCACCCCTCCACTTCCTTGTGGAGAAGCCGAAGTAGCATTCCCTCCCCCTCCATGTCCTTGTGCAGCAGCATTTTTTCCCTCCCCCCACTTCCCTGTGCAAAAGCAGAAGCAGCATTCCCTCCCCCTCCATTTCCCTGTGTAGCAGCATTGTTTTTCCCTCCCTCCATTTCCCTGTGCAGCAGCAGGATTTCTCCATCCCCCGTACACTTCCCGCGGTCTGGCCGTGTCCCTTGCCAGAGTTATTTTTCAGTTTAAAGGTGCTGCGGCGGCTCCTCTAACGATCCCCTGCATCGGAAGTGTTCTCTGACCCAGGTGCGGCTCGTGAGAGGAGCCGCAGTGGCACCTGTAAACTGAAAAATAACTCCGGCAAGGGCGCTGGCCAACTGGCAGTTCAATAAGAGCCACAGCCCTCTGTCGGACACTCTCCTGTCGGTCCTCTAAGCCGACCGCCATTGACAGAGCTGCACGCCAACTCGCCTCCAGCTAGCGCAAGCGCCATGAGGACTGGCACAGCAGCACACCTCACGGTGCCAGGAATCACGAATCTTCAACAGCGCATGCGCGCTCTAGGGTTTTATTATTACAGATAAAACAAATCACCATAAAGCACAGCCATTTCTAAGATAAGAACATAAGAAGTGCCATCTCCGGAACAGACCCTAGGTCCATCAAGTCCGGCGATCCGCACACGCGGAGGCCCCGCCAGGTGTAACCTAGCATAGTATTAGTCCCCATATCACTCTAAATTTCTCATAAGAGATGCGCATCTAGCTTACCCTTACCTATGTCACCTTAAGCCACTCATAAGATGTACATCTAACTTACCCTTAAACCCTAGAATGGTGGATTCCGCAATAACCTCCTCCGGGAGAGCATTCCAGGTGTCCACCACTCGTTGCGTGAACCAGAACTTAAGTACATAAGTAGTCGCCTCCGCCGGGGCAGACCAGAGGTCCATCCAGCCCAGCGGTCCGCTCACGCGGCGGCCCATCAGGCATATTGCCTGAGCAGCGGTCCCTGACTAATTTTATACCTACCTCTACACTTGGATTTCACAGCACAAGAACAGCCAAACTTGGGGCTAAGACCGTGCGAGTAGCTGATTTGCCCCCTTTGGACGCTCATCAGCTCTAACTTACAGCATTTCGCATTGTTTGTGGGCGGTGCATGACTGGAGGGTATGGTCTGGTTTGGTGGCTGGGAGAAAGAGCAACGAAGCCACAGACGGCGGCCTGGCCTTACCGGTAGTAGGAGAGGAGGCCGTTGCTGAGCACGAACCAGCGCCGTTGGTAGCCTTTGATGTAGTTCGTCCATTTGAAGAGCCAGCCCTCGCGCGCAGAGGCCGAGGCGCTCGCGCTGTTGGCGGGGGGGGCAGGGCCGCCTCCGCCCGCCGGAACCGGGGCGCTGCTAGGACCCGCGCGCTGCTCCGACATGACGACGGCGACGCCAAGAACGGCGCTCGGCACCGGAAGAGACCCGGGGCCCGGCCCAGGCGACGGCCAATGAGCGGCGCACCCCGTGACGCACTTCCGCCCGTCGCGAGCGCCCAAGCTTCGGCCGCCTGAAAGGGCCGCACGAGCGCCGACGTTAACCTCCTCCTGCCCGGCCACTTCTGGCCCCTGAGCGGAGGGGGGTCGTTTCCCCTCCTCTTGAGCAGGGCAAGGGAACTCCGGTCCTCGAGAGCCCTATTCCAGTCGGGTTTTCGGGATTTCCCCAATGAATCTGCATTGAAAGCAGTGCAAGCAAATAGATCTCATGCAGATTCATTGGGGAAATCCTGAAAACCCGACGGGCGAGGACCGGAGTTCCTGCCAAAGATGGTTGCAGCGTCCCAGGTCAATCAGGAAGTCGTGGCCTCCTGACCGCAGGAGAAAGCGGTAGGCTCCGACCGCCTCACCACTCAGGAGCTGATATACCACCAGTGATTTCCTTCACGCTCTCTCCTGTCTCCCCCCCACTAAAAACCATATTCACGGTGGTTCCTGGAACGGGACTACTGTATATCTAGTCCCTACCCAAAGAATAAATGTAACATGAGAAACTGAAGATTGACTTCAGGAGAGATGAGAATCGTAGATTTTGCATCCCTAAAAATGGCACAAGTCATAATGACAGTTTGCCCCAATATGCGCATGTTGCTCCTCTGCTTGCTGAGCTTCATTGGCTTCCGGTAGTGAGAAACCAATGTGAGATCTTAACTTTACTGTATTAAAGCTTTGCATCATTCTCTACCAAAAGGGGGTCAGGTCAAAAGCGTGCCGGGACAACTGAGCGCGCCGAAGAAAATGAGTGTTTTAAAGGTCTCCGACGGGGGTGTGGCGGGGAACCCCCCCCCCCCCCACTTTACTTTATACAGATCGCGTCGCGTTGTGGGGGGTTGTAACCCCCTACATTTTACTGAAAACTTCACTTTTTCCCTAAAAAACAGGGAAACAGTTAAGTTTCCAGTATAATGAGGGGGGTTACAACCCCCCACAACGTGACGCGATCTGTATTAAGTAAAGTGGGGGAGTTCCCTAACAAAAACCCCCGTCGGAGCCCCTAAAAACACTCTTTTTCTTCGTCGCGCGCTTCCGTCTTGCGCTCAGTTGTCGGCGCACACCTTTGTCTTCGGCGGTTTTGTCTATGAACCACCAAAAGTGGTGACTTCACTATTACAGCCATATATGCCTTCCCATCTCAATCCAAGAACTTGTTTGTTCCTTCCCTAAGTCAACTATCCGTTCCCATGTTTTTAGTGCAGTGGGCCCTTCCGGAATCTCTCCATTCTAGTCCTACATTTGTAAATTTTCAAAAAAGTTTGAAAGCCTATTTTTTTTACTAAGGCCTTTTGTCATATCTGATAAGACAATTTCAACAGTACTTACTGCTTAATGTGTTTGAGGCTGAAGAAATAATATGCATTGTTGCATGTTATGATTTATGCACATTATATTTGTAACCCGCAGGATATAAATGTTTTAAATAAATCTTCTTCCCCAAATTTAATTACTACTGAAAAGTGACACAGGAAATTTCACAAATGTGTTGTTTGTTGACTGGGATATGAGGCAGAAATCAAAAAGTAGCAAGGATACCTGTATAAACAAAATACTTCATTGATAAATCGATTTATTATCATCATTGTTGTTGATACAAGACATCATGGCAAAGCACAGTATCTAATAGCTCATTATAAAAACATGCCCCAAACTAGTTGGGGCTTACTCATTTTTTTAAGTACAAGATTCAAACAAGGTGTTAAACCTAATTACATAATTTAGTGCAACCAAATGCAACTGTCAGCTAGAAACATTCAGTCCTCACCATAACCACAGATATCCCCACTGAAAAAAAATGGAGACACAGCTAAAAATACATATAGCAATCAAAGAATTTTAGTATTGCTACATAAACTAAAAATACAGAAAGTGTCTTTTTTTCCAAGATACAGATCACTTTCTTCAGTGTTTTTGTATATTGGGACATTTTTCTCTGTGGCAAAACTTCTCTCTTTGTATTCAATACTGCATTTAATAATTGGGAGAAAAGAAAGTGTTCTGGCCAGTTATGGAGAACCTTCAAGGGAGATTTGTGGGAAAAGGTAGGGGGGATAGTTTAAAGGAGCTATCTAGTCCAAACTTGAAAACCCAAAAAAGAAAGCAGCCTGAGCAAAAACAGGAGAGGCAAGAGGCAGGGCCTCAGCCCATGAGCAAAGCCATCTCCATACCATACAGTCCCAGGAAGAGAAGATGCTTCAACAAAGTCCCAGCATCACAGCCGTCTCCTCTTTGTCATGATAGAACCTACAGACGAGACAGCAAAGCAGGTCGAAGAAAGGAGACATCCAACGCTGACCCATGTTCTCTATCGTGTACCAGGCACTAATCTAAAAGAGAGAAATAAACAAGCTAGAAAACAAAAATCTTAACATAGAGCTAATTATTGCTCGACTCTTCCTCTACAAATAATCAACAGTTCTAGAGGTTTCTCAAGAGATGAATTGAGCAAGAAATGACTTAAAAAGCTCCATTTTAGATAGAATGTAGTACAGTACCCACATTAGTCCACTTTTAAAAGAAAATAAGATGACAGCTTTTTTTATTGAGCTAATACATTTTTTTATTAGCTTTCCAATGCAATACCTTCTTCAGATATTACCTTTTTTAATTGGCCCAACAACACATTTTTGTGATTAGCTTTTGAAGGCATCATTTTCTTTATTTTCTCTATTAATTATAGGTAGAATTCAGAAATCCAAACTGGATATGCCAATTCTGAAATTTTAGGAATGCACATATATTTTTAGAAGAGCCAGTTCACAAATAAATTATGTTGAACTACTGAGCAGAGAGAATATGGCAACCTGCCATTTTGCAATCCTATACATATACTGTACATGCTACTGCAGAGATTGCAATCCTTACTTAAAGCAATGGTGGATTAAGGGGTGCACTCCCTTAGGGGCAAATTCTATAAATAGCGTCCCAATTGTAGGCAGCGGTAGGTGTCCTACCAGTGTCTAACCAGCCAATTGGGACATATGTTTTCTTTTTTTAAAAAAAAAAAACAACCCCCGAGGCAGGCTGCCTATACTATAGGCGCCTGTTGCAGGTCCAGGGAGGTGCACAGGGATGCTTAAGCTCACCTAAGGCTGGATGTGGGCATGATTTCACCCAGAAGTGGCCTTGGGCAAGCTTAAGTGGACCTAGGCATCGCCCTAGGGCTATGATAGGTGCCTGAAATGTAGGCCAACAAAAAGCTGGTCTACGTTTCAAATAGATGTGGCCGCTATGCTGATCGTGGTAAAGAAATCTCAAGTTTCAAGTTTATTGGGTTTTGATAGACTGCCTATCTAAACAAAATCTAGGCAATGTACAGAAAAATGTTTAAAAATCATTTAACAATAGGCGTGGACACATTAAATACATAAGAACATAAGAACATAAGAACTGCCATCACCGGATCAGACCTTCGGTCCATCAAGTCCGGCGATCCGCACACGCGGAGGCCCCGCCAGGTGTACACCTGGCGTAATTTATAGTCCACCATATCTTTATATGCCTCTCTTAAGGAGATATGCATCTAGTTTGCTCTTGAAGCCTAGGACGGTCGATTCCGCAATAATCTCCTCTGGGAGGGCATTCCAGGTGTCAACCACTCTCTGAGTGAAGCAGAACTTCCTGATATTAGTCCTGAACCTGTCCCCCCTCAGCTTCATTCCATGTCCTCTAGTCCGTGTCAAATTGGACAGTGTAAATAATCTTCTCTGCTCTATTTTGTCGATTCCTTTCAGTATTTTGAAGGTCTCGATCATATCCCCACGCATTCTCCTTTTCTCAAGGGAGAACAATCCCAGTGTTATAAGTCTATCCTCATATTCCAGTCTCTCCATACCCTTCACCAGTTTTGTTGCTCGTCTCTGCACCCTCTCCAGCAGTTTTATATCCTTCTTTAGGTAGGGAGACCAATGTTGGACGCAGTATTCCAAGTGTGGTCTGACCATTGCCCTATAAAGCGGCATTATAACTTTCTCCGATCTACTCGAGATTCCTTTCTTTATCATGCCCAACATTCTATTTGCCTTCTTTGCCGCTGCCGCGCATTGTGCCGACGGCTTCAGGGTCTTATCTATCAGTACACCCAGGTCCCTTTCTTGTTCACTCTTCCCCAGAGTTGCACCTGACATTGTATACTCGTATTCCTTATTCTTATTGCCTAAATGCATTACCTTGCATTTCTCCACATTGAACTTCATCTGCCATTTCTCCGCCCATGTTTCTAACCGACACAAGTCGCTCTGGAGTTTCTCTCTATCCTCCTGCGATCTGATTGCCCGGCATAGTTTTGTATCGTCTGCAAACTTGATGATCTCACTGGATGTTCCTTCCTCCAGGTCATTGATATAAATATTAAAAAGGATCGGCCCAAGTACCGAGCCCTGGGGTACACCACTAGTCACTTTCTCCCAGTCGGAGAACTTCCCATTTATGCCCACTCTCTGCTTTCGGTTTTCCAGCCATTTGCCTATCCATCTTTGTATATCTCCCTCTATGCCATGGCTTTGTAGTTTCCTGAGAAGTCTTTCGTGTGGAACTTTGTCGAACGCTTTCTGGAAGTCCAAGTATATTATGTCCACAGGCTTCCCACTATCAATTTGCTCGTTTACGGTCTCAAAAAATTGGAGTAAATTCGTCAAACATGATTTCCCTTTCCTGAATCCATGTTGACTGGGTTTCATCAAGTCGTGTGCGTCCAAGTGCCGGACTATGCTATCCTTGATCAGTGCTTCAACCATCTTGCCGGGGACCGACGTAAGACTCACAGGCCTATAGTTGCCCGGTTCCCCTCTCGATCCTTTTTTGAAAATTGGCGTGACGTTCGCTATCCTCCAGTCGTCCGGTATCTGTCCAGTTCTGATTGTCAGGTTTGCAAGTTTGTGCAATAACTCTCCGATTTCAACCTTCAATTCCTTTAAGACTCTCGGGTGAATTCCATCCGGTCCAGGGGATTTGTCACTTTTAAGTTTGTCGATCTGATAGTATATCTGGTCTAAGTCCACTTCAACTGTGGTGAGGCTGTCCTCTATTTCTCCTGGAAACACTTTCTCTGCTTCAGGTATTGTTGAGGTGTCTTCCTTCGTAAAGACAGACGCAAAGAAGGAATTTAGTTTGTCTGCAATTTGTTTATCTTCCTTGATGTACCCTTTTCTTCCCTGGTCGTCCAGGGGTCCCACTGCCTCTTTTGCAGGTTTTTTCCCTTTCACGTATCTAAAGAAGGGCTTGAAGTTTTTGGCCTCCTGGGCTATTTTTTCCTCATAATCCTGTTTGGCATCCCTCACCGCCTTGTGACATTTCTTCTGATCATCTTTATGTTTGTTCCAGGCTTCGGTTGTCTTTATGCATTTCCATTTTTTGAAAGAGTCCTTCTTTTCTTTTATGGCTTCCTTCACCTGTATGGTAAGCCATGCCGGTTCTCTTTTGCTCTTTGTTCTCCGATCTTTGGAAATCCTCGGAATGTAGAGATCTTGTGCTTCTGTGATAGTATTTTTCAGTAGGGACCATGCCTGATCTACCGTTTCAAGTTTGTCCACCATCTTCTCTAGTCGTTTTTCTACCATGGCCCTCATGCGATCGTATTTACCCTTTTTAAAGTTTAAGGTGGTGGTTAAGGTTTTGGCATGTTTCCCTTTCCCGATGTCAAGTTTAAAGTTGATTACATTGTGATCACTCGTTCCCAGTGGAACCACGACTTCCACTTCTGTTATCGGTCCCGTGAGGCCATTTAGGACCAAGTCCAAGGTGGCGTTGCCTCTTGTCGGCTCTTTTACCATTTGTTCCAGGAAGCAATCCCCTAGCACATCCAGGAACTTGGCCTCCTTGCCGCAGTTGGAGGTTGCTAGTTTCCAGTCTATCCCTGGGAAATTGAAGTCTCCCAATACAATTACATTGCCCGTCTTGCATTCTTGTTTGATTTCTTCCATCATTTCTGAGTCAGAAATCAAACAAGAATGCAAGACGGGCAATGTAATTGTATTGGGAGACTTTTGACAGAAAGAAACAAAAGGGGAAGAGGGGTAGAAATACAATCCATGGAAAGAAAAGCTAGGGGGAGGGGATAGAACAAAAGGAGGGGGATTTTAAAAAATACTGCAAATCCAAGTCCTGCTAAGTCCTAACAACTATAAGCGTCTTTAAATAGAAAAGTTTTTAAATCCAATCTGAATTTTGAAAAAGAATCTTGCTGTCAAAGATGAATAGGCAGAGCATTCCATAGGGTTGGAGCAACAACACAGAAAATGGATCTACGAGTGGTATATACAATAACAAGCAGTGAGGGAACAATAAAGGAGGCATTGATTAGTGGAACGTAGTGATCTGAAAGTTGAATATGGTATGATCAATGTATCGATGAAGGTGGGAGAATGAGCAGATTTTGTTTAAAAGAAGTAGAATTTTAAACGTAATACGGTGAGAAATTGGTAGTGGACTTTTTTCATCAAGAGAGTTACATGATTGAGTTTTATTGACGTGATTTGGAGCCTTTGGATCTCTTTCTGGGTAATTCCAGAGTAGAGGGATTTGTAATAATCCAAATGGGAGATAATCAAGAAATGGATCAGAATATTGAGGGATGTAGGTTCCAAAAGCGAAGAGATCGAATGAATCATCTTGAGTTTATAGAAACATTTTTGAACAACAGAACTAATTTGATGGTGGAAAGTTAGTTTATTGTCTAGAATTATGCCTAACAGTTTAAGGGATGTGTCCAATTTCATTGGGGTCGAACGTATACAGATGGGAGCTACGAGCTCTTCTGAATGTTTAGTGGGAAATAAGAGGGCCTTTGTCTTTGTAATGTGCAATGACAACCTGTTATCATTGAGCCACTGGCAAAGCCTCACTTCTGTGATCAGCTGAGTGGTTGTGGTAGGGAACTGCCCCCCCCCCCCCCCACCCACCCAATGACATCAGCCGGCAGGAGGGATGCCCAGTTCATCCTGCAACCACCCCCAAAACCCCCACCCACCACTGTCCGCAGAAGGGATGCCCACTCCTGCTGCTGACCCAGTAGCTGAAAGATAGGTTGGGTTGCTCTCCCTGCCTCACATATTCTAAAAAGGGTAGGGGCTTTTTTTTAGAGCTTGGATTCACTTGAGATTGCATGAGTGCAGTACTGTACCAAAAGTGCACTATGGACTGCCAGATCATGGCCTACACCTTCTGACTGTGAGACAGCTCTATCGGTGATAGTATGGGCCTTACAACATTTCCACATTTACATCCTAGGAGAAAAGCTGATTGTGGAAACTGGTCATCAGTCCATAAGCATTTTTTAAAAGTATGTGTCAACAAAGCATGTTTCATTTGCCCAGAGGAATCTTGAGAGTGAAGTGAGAGGTCAGAAAACCTACTATGATTTGAAAACCACTTCTAGGGAATATCAGGTAGATCATGAAGTATTTTAATATTTATTTCATTCATTTCTATTCTGCCTTTATCCAAGGCAGATGACAAAAAAATCCAAAACATTGATAATAAATTAGACAAATAACATACAACAAAATCCAGTGACTACATCCCATACATACAATTCAAATTAACATTCTCCATTGGAAAACTGTATGTCAAGGATTGAGCCAAATCCTGCAACTTTCTACCCAGCTGGAATAGCCCCTATTTTGTGGTGTTCACTTAAGGCAAGCGGGGACGAGGATGCCCTAAACTGGATTCATATTAACCAGCTCTGACCTTGTCATACAGAAGCTGATCATGAATAAATGTTGTTCTTGTTTATACAGGTAAAGTGACCCTAGGAGACCGTTATCTATACCACATCACACATGCATGTGATTCATAGGAAGAGTATGGGTTCCTTATAGAACAAGTTACCTCTAAGGATTGCCTGTTTCAGATGAGAGCATTACCAGGACTTTCTTGGAACTAATCATTTTCTGCTTCCTTTGGTGGTGATGTGGCAAACATTTCACCTTTTGTGCTCCATCCCTGATACAGGTCATCCGGAAGCAGATTCAGGTCCTAAAGGGAGGAATGAGTGTGTAAACATACTGACTTATTGATCCTAAGACTTGGTCATTTGAGCTAAAATATTAACATATGTGCATGAAATTAACTATTCCACAGTACTGCTAGACTGAACTTTTCTTTGGAGCCTGTCAGCCTCATTCTGTGCCTTTTTGTTCCAATTTGAGGGGTTTTTTCCCTGTATTTTTGTTCTTGTTGTTTCTCCCTGTCCAGTTTGTTTTCAAGCAGCTGTGCAACAGTGCTGATGTCAAAGAATTCTTGACAGAACCACAAAAATTACTTTTGCCTATGGGTACTTGCATCTTTTCATTCTGGAAATGGTCACTGATTATTGTTTATGCCATAGCAAAGAAATAAAGTTTCCAAGTTTTTTTATTACTTGATATACTGCCTATTAAATGAGATTGTCTAGGCGGTTGACACAATCATAATAGAAAGGAAGTAGGCTGACTGGGGTAGAAACAGGATCAAAGGAAGCAGAATGGAGAAGGAAATACAATTATTAATAGAAAAGAGGGGGAGGGGAAGGGAAGTAGAGGAACAGTATCTGTCCATACAGGCCGGCTCCCAGAACATCTCTTAACGGATCAGAGGGCAAAGAGTAGAAAAGTCGTCAATACATGAAGGAAGGGCACTGGCTGAATTACATTTTTATTCCGCCATTACCTGGAGGATTACAGAAGAGGATTTCTGGACATGTCCAGAGGTGTTACAGAGTAGAGCGGGTTGCTTCAGAGGATTGAAATGTTTCATACGGTGTTAGTTATGGGGTTTTTATTTCTTTTCTGAAAGTTTTGTAGTCGATGGGATAAGAGCGCACTCCAAAGCAATGGGCCAATCCTGCAGCAGGCAGTGTCATGTCATTTGCAGTGGAGACGGAATTACTAGTAGGTTCTATTGTGCTGAGCGTAACGTAATGAGTAGACGATCCAGATAAGAGAGGATGTGAGCCTGTCTGATTTTAAAGACGAGAAGTATCTTACAAACTAATCTATGGGAGTGATATGATCAAATTTATGACTGCCAGTTGTTAGCTTAACTGGATTCTTTGAAGGTCTTTATGTCTTACTCTCTGATATAGGGAATTACAATAATCTAAGTGGCTGATGATGAGAGATTGAATGAGTGTTAACAGCAGATGGAGTTTGTGAAAGCATCACTGAGTAGCCAAGGAGATTTGTTTTTGAAATCAAAATTTGCAGTCCAATATCATCCCAAAGACCTTCAGCGAGGTTACCGCGGGCACGAGAGTTGCAAGGTTTGAAGAATTTGAGTTGGTCTTGGATTTTGAAGGATTGAGGACCAGCCGATTGTCCTGTAGCCATGAGCTAATAAACCATGGTTCAATATCATATTTCATCTTTATTTAACATACCATAAATATATCTAAGTGATTTACAAGTTAAAAATTATAAGGGTTGAAAGAAAGAAAACAACAAAAACACTAGGTTACAATTAACATATAATAAGGTTAGGGAATAAGCCCAGTGGAGCTGGGAGAGGCTTGGGTGGGCCAGGAGCAACAGGAGAAGAGGTGCTAGATTAGGAATAGTTTGGGGGGTCTTTTACGATGTTACATCACACAGTAAAGATATGGAACCTTTAGGCTAATATACATAATATAAATATAAATACAGTTTGAGACAAACTAAGGCAAATCCATCTAGCCCTCAAAATGGTAGGAGAAAAGCCTTCAAACAATTTAGGAAAACATTAAGTAATCAAGATGGGGGGAAAGAGCTCCCCCCCAAAAAAATTCTACTTGGGTGCTGTTTTACATTTTACCCCCAAAGAACCTCAAAATGAAAAAGGATCCAATTACATTTTTCCTTTAAGAAATTATTCTAACTGCAATGGGTCCCAAAAAACAGTCTTTCTCTTGAATATGCAGAAGACATTTACAGGGGAATTTCAAAAAATATTTTGCCCCTATCTGCCTTAAGACGGAGAGCCAACAAGGCCTTCCTCTTAAGCTGTGTAGATTTGGCACCATCGGGGAAAATGAAAACTCGATCCCCACAGAATTTGCTCTCTCTATTTCTGAAATAAAGTTATCCGATTCATTTAGACATGTGACTAATAGAGTGGCATGGGTCTGGATCTGGTCTTGCGAATCTTCCAGAAATTTAGTCAATTCCAAATTGGTCCAGACCCTCTTCCGTGAGAACCTTTTTCTTTTGAGGCATGTAATAATAATTTGAAAATAACATAGCTTCTGCATTTGTTAACCCTAGCATCTCTTTAAACACCTTAATACATTCTCTGATAATATCGAAGCTTGATTATTTTAATTCACTGTACAAAGGAATCACATTAAGAGAACTAAGTCAGCTCCAAATTATTCAAAATACCGCATTTAAAATTATTACCAAACAAGGAAATATGACCATGTCACACCACTCTTAAAGAAGGCTCTCTGGCTTCCCATAAACCACAGAATTCCTTACACCCCTCACGAACACTAAGCTCTGAGGATGAACATCTACTCTCCGTTCCGGCGGAACACAATTTTTTCCAGTGACAGACCCTCAAATATGAAATTCATTGCCAGCATATTTGAGGGAAGAAAATAACCTAGACAGATTCAAAGGAAAATTAAAATGTTATCTGTTTAAGGATGCATTTGATTCATAAAAACATTACAGACTACTCTATACAGATGGAGGCTCATTTTACCAGAGAAACCTAAAGTACTTTGTGTGTCGATGTGCTTTGAAAATAAGCCCCTTAGTCTTAATGTGGTGGTGTTTCCTTCACGGCCTCTTTTACATAGCCGCACAGCAACGGCCCTAAAACCCTTTAAATCTCTATGGGCTTCGGGGCCATTAGCGCAGTTTTGTAAAAGAGGCCGTTAATGTTCTCCTTTCCTCTACACATTGTAGTTCTTATTTCTTGTCACTCTTTACGCATTGTTTGTATTCATGTATTTTGTTCCCTAAATACATTGTTTGTCTTTCCCTTATTTTAAATTGTATATCACTTTGAATTCCTGATAATGTGATTTAATCAAATTTGAATTAAACTTGAAACTTAAATTACAAAAAATAAATGCTCTTATTTACAAGCAAATAAAAAGGAAGGTTTTGTGTGAGAGAAAAGTTATGCGCTCCAAGTAACTCAGAGGAAACCAAAGACAAAGTTCTTTGTATACTGGGCAGGAGACGTGAGCTCTACGGGCCTGATGAAAGCCTCCTAGATATTTGTTTTGATCTCAGACATAGAACCTGGTTGGTTCAAAGTCTCTTCATGTGTAGGCAGGAGTTGCAGTATGCAGGATGTCCAAGCAGGGTAGGCATGACAGCAATTCAGGTCTGATGGAAAAGCCATTAGCTTCAGCCCTAGTTAGTTTTGGAGAGGCCTTTTATACAGTTCCAGTAGAGACCTCCTCGTAAGATAGGCCGTTCTTGGAATCCAGGAATGTCCCTACACCCAAGCACCAGTAGTGAATAGATTCGTTGTCTGAAAAAATCAGACTCATCGATTCAGTGACCAACCACCACTACCCCTTAAATACCTGCAGGTCTCCTAAAGCAGCAGCAGCCGATCAGTAGAGGCAGTGCTCTAAATGGGCTGCTCAAGGCCTGCCCCTCTGCTGTGTCATCAGTGACATCCCTGATGATGCGAGAGGGAAGCTCTGGCATAAGAATTTCCACTGCTGGGTCAGACCGATGGTCCATCATGCCCAACAGTCTGCTCACACAGCAGCCCTCTTATGAGAAAGACATGGGGGAAGTCACTGCTTGCCCTGTATCGGTAAAATACTAACAATTCCTCTATTCCAATTTAGAATGGTGGGTAATAAGATTGTACAGTCACAAGGGGGTCAAATGTATCTTAACCTAAAAAATTAATTTATTGTGTAGATGTACCCTCACTGCAAAAGTAGAAGCTATCAGGACTCAGGAATACCAGAGTTCCAGGCTTAAACCTTGTATATGAGAGGCCCTATCTCAAGCCTCTCTAGGCGTACACACTTTGTGCTTTTAAATAATAAGTGTTTTAGTGACCATTAATTGACCATACAAAATCGAAATCCATCAAACTAGCAATTTCATAGTACTTATCTCAGGCATTCCTCAGGTTCATAACGTTCTTTCAAATGGTGCTTGTCCCTGGCTTGTGTTCAAAGCCAGGTACTGTGGCTCTACTGTGCCCAGTTTCAGAATAATTCCTTTCTTCAGGAGTCTTCTCTTTAGGGTCTGTTTTGATCGTACCTCAACAGGACAAATGAGGAAGAAATGCCTCCAAGAACATCTTTGGCGCCGCCAGTGAGCCCTGTACCGGTAGCATGGAATATTGCTACATCTTGGGTTTTGGCCAGATACTAGGAACCTAGATTGGCTGCTGGGCTTGATAGACCATTGGTCTGACCCAATAAGGCTATTCTTAGGTTCTTAAGTCTAGGTCAGCCCACATCCCACCCTAACCATTGCTCCAAAGAGATTCAGAGGCCTAAAATATCTCTGGATATGTCCAAAAAGCCATTTTGATTATTGGCACTTGGATGGGTTTTTAGATGTATTTAAGTTTCGATTATGAGCCCCATAGTAACTAGAAAAATATCAGAATTGAATAAACACAATATAAGCAGCTCGATTTTGGTGGCCATTTTCCTCATCTTTCCTAACCCATGTTCCCCCTACTCATTCAGTGACTCTTAAGATCTTAGGTGCTTACTTTTCAAAGTCAGATTGATGCCATCATCTCTTCATCCTTTCTTGCCCTATCCGTTCATTGTTGTTTACTAGCCCTTGTCATTACTTATCTTGTTTACCTCAACTTACACTCCTTCACTGTGCTAATTGGTTTGTGCTCTCTGAACACTGGTTTCCCATTTCTTAACTGAATAAAGTACAAAAGTTTTGTCCTGGTCTTCGAGGGCTATTATCTATCTGCACCAGCCTAATCTCTTAATTTCCTATACTCCTCTAATAACAATGCTAGCACTTCTTCTCTTTTCATCTCACAGTTTCCCATAAAACAACTCTCTTCTCTCTTGCAGGACTCCACAAATTCAAATCTCTCAAACCTTTTCTTTTCTATGAGACCTTCAATCTCTCGACCTCTTGATGAAAGTATTTGAATTTGGTCCTCCTGGACCTTTGAGGTGTTTAAGTTTTAGCACCCTTCCCTGTCCTATGATGGGCAGCAATTTCTCCACACACCCACCCCCGGAGTCCTGTAAACATGCATTTTAACTTTTTGCCAGTGATTAATTCAGGCTACCAATGGACAGGCCAGCATGCCTTCTCTCGGACATCTCGCACTTCCTTGGATAGCAACGTCCTCTTGCTGCACAAGCGGGACTGGTGAAGGGAAAGCTTCAGTGTTGGCTGAGGGTGGCCTGCATTAATTGCAGGCGAAATTCGCAGGACTGGACTCCGATGGAGGGACCAGGATGTACACTTCCCCCTCCATATTCACGGTTTCACCAATCGCGGTTTCGGTTATTCACAGTTTTTCGTTTGCAGGCTCCGCCCCCCCCACCCCCCCAAATTACATCAGAGAATATTGCTTCTCCCAGCGCTGTACAGAGAAAATTGCTGCACTTTCTTCACAGGAACAGGTCAGGTTACTCACGGTTTTATCACATTCTCTAGGATTTTTAATAGAAAACCGCGAATAACATATGATAAGTTATTTGCGGTTTTCTGACTTGTTATTTCCCTATCACCGCAAATACGGAGGGGGAAGTGTAGTAGAAATTGCTGGACCTGTGCTGGGGGAGAGAGGGGGCATTTCAAACAGATGCCATGTGAACGTGATGGAGGTGTTGCATACTTTGGGGCAGGGGAGGCGACAAGCATCACCAATCCTCTCTTTTATGAAACTGCGATAACAGTTTCTAGCACGGGGAGCCGCACTGAATGGCCCGCGCTGCTCCCGACGCTCATAGGAACTCTATGAGCATTGGGAGCAGCACAGCTCCCCATGCTAGAAACTGCTATAAAAGAGGGGGTAAGTGAGAAAAGCTTGAAGGCTCTTTGTTTTCTCAATTATAATTTTATGAAAATACTGGATTATGCTGAAAATCTATCCTATAAACCAAAACCCATCCCCTGCTATGGATAATCTTTTTTGGCACAGAGAAACCTAAATGTATATTGAATAGCACTTCAAAATATTTGAAGTCTTGGTGGTTGAAAATGGTTTCCATAGGACCAGTTCTTTAACAGTTTGAATATTTTGTGCCGTTTGCATGGCTCTTGGCCTTCCGATCTGACAAGCTAAGAGGTTTCAAAAAATTGCATTCCTTCCAATCTTTGGTTGGAAATTCCCAAAAATAATTTTTATTTGACCAGTTTTGTAGAATGCTGACCATAACAGGTATCTGGAGGGGGCTTTTGGCTTAAAATGGAGGCTGGCCTTCAGTTCTATGAATTATGTCTCCAACTCCACAGATGCGGAGAAAAGTTTTTCACTGTTCAATTTGATACTTTCTGCTAGAAGAAAATCACTAAGTGAGAAAAACTTGAAGGCTCTTTGTTTTCTCTAGTATAATGAAAATACTGGATTGTACTGAAATTCTGGTTAATTAGCAAAAATATTGTTTATATGTTGTCAAATAAAACTTGCAGAATTTGGATTATTTTTGGTGCAGGAGGTAATATAATACTGTATACATTATGCCGATAAGATTTTATCATTTCCGTTCAATTTTATTATGGTTAATCTCAAGCATGTTTAGTTTCTGCAGGCAGTTATTTTGGAGAATAGGAAAAGGATATGACATTATTGCTTTGTCTTAGCAGTTTAAGAAATCCTTACTTACTTGAGTTTTGTTTCTAGTACATTGAGATGCTGAGTGTCGACATATCTGGAGAAGAGTGATAGGAGACTGGATGGAGTACAGACTGGCTTAGCAAGAGATGCTGAGGGGATTCCAAGAAGTTCTCGAGTCACTCTAAAAACCAATTCTGTCCTGTAAATAAAGAAAAAGATGACACAGTCATACAGTGTGAAAATGAGGAGGGTATTGGCCTTAGTTCTTCAATATATACATTATTTTCTGATTCAAGATCCTCTGTGTTCATCCCACTTTTTTGTTTTTTAACTTTGCCACAGTTTGCTTCTCCACCACCTCCCTCAGGAGCACATTCCAGGCATCAAACACCCTTTCCGTAAAGAAGAATTTCCTTACATTACTCTTGAGTCTACCAAATCTCAACCTCAAATTATGTCATCTGGTTTTAGCATTTTCCTTCTCTGGAAAAGATTTTTACGTTAATACCTTTCACATATTTGAATCTCTGTGTTTTTTTATTCTGCTCAGCTTTCTGTTGGCTAGGTCATTTGTTCCGAGGTGGATAACAGGGTTCAAAATCTTTGCTGCTGCTTTAATTACAGTCAGTATTTGTCTGGCATTCCTGGTAGCTGAGGATCCTGGAGGCATTTCACTTCTTTGAGTTCCTTGCCCTGTGCTCCAAGGTTAATCCCTCTGATGATGGAATCCCCTAGCAGTAATACTTTTCTGGTTTGAGCTTTTCTATATGTGCTTTGGGGATGCTTTTCTTCACAAGTTATCTTCACTGATTCTAGTTCCTACTCAGTTCTTTTATTTTGAGCTTTACGTTGCTCTTATGGAGCATAGGGATTCTTTAGCGGCAACAATTGTGAAGGTGGATGTTTCTGTGCCACAGTCTACCTGAGCCTACTGTGATCCATTTATTCCTGGGTTATTTTATTCTTTGGGGGAGTGGTGGCAAATTAGTATATTTGTATGGGGTAATTGTAGCTGCTTTAATTTCCTCCAATTCTTGCTTAAGTTTACAGAGTTCCTCTTTGATACTATCAAGTTGAAGACAGATGGGGCAAGCCTTGAGTCTCCAGATGGTGTGCCTGGGAACTAAAGCACCACAATGACTGCACTGAATGAAATTCATCTTGATTGGGTGGAATTGGGATTGACTGAGACTTCTTGATTATTGGGCTGTCTATATATGGTTGCAAACCCTGGGGTGGGTGGGAGAGAGTAAAGTCCCAGTGAGGACCTAGCAATTTGAGACACTATGATACAAATTCTGCTGGAATATACCTTTTTTCCTTTTTTTAAAAAAATTCTAAATATTCCCAATAAATTGCTTTAATCTCTAACTACAGATTAAGCCTTAAGGCAGCTTTTTGTTCTGACTGGCTATGTAAAATAAGTCTTGCCTGCAGTAGGAAAGACAAGAGTTAATCAGAAGTGTTTATCACCTCTAATGACAGAGCTAAGCAGAAAAAGAAGAGAAGGCTTTTTTTGGTTTTTAGGTGGGGGGAAGTAGGTTAGAAAACAGAGGAGTTACCACACTATAGACAAACAGTCATGCAGTGGCATACCTAGCATATGTAAGGCAACACCCCTTGGGGCATGCACCCGGGGCAGACCGCCCCCCACCCCCACCCCACCCTTAGTACGCCACTGCAGTCATGTAAGTTAAAGTCCCAATAATTAAATAATTAATAAAGCCTATGCTCAGGACTAGAGAAACACAGTCAACAATTTTAAATCTCCAAATTAAATAAATATTAAGGTTTGTGCTCAAGTCCTGTGAAATGCAATTTTAAATCCTAGTAATTTAAATATTTAAGTCAATGTTCAATTCTAGAGTAAAAATACTTTAGGTAGCAAAATCTATTTCCAGTCAGTTGAGATATTTAAGAATGAAAACAAGGCACTTAGCAATTTTCAGTTCAGCTCCTAGTACAGGAGTAGGGAACTCCGGTCCTCGAGAGCCGTATTCCAGTTCGATTTTCAGAATTTCCCCAATGAATATGCATTGAAAGCAGTGCATGCAAATAGATCTCATGCATATTCATTGGGGAAATCCTGAAAACCCGACTGGAATACGGCTCTCGAGGACCGAAGTTCCCTACCCCTGTCCTAGTAGGAGGTTACTCACTGCTTCATGAAACACAAAAACTCAAATGAAGAAAAGGATAAAGTGAGCAGGAAGGTTAGTTACCACTGATTGTCCTGCAGTAAGTCTGTTGAGGCTGCAGAATTCAGAATGTGCTCACCTCGAGCCAAGATCTGGTATAACAGTGTTAATCCAAACTGTAATGACAGACAGAGAGAGATTTAAAAGATTGCCAGCAAACCAAAATGTTATAAATATCCAAAGAGACAGTGATCTGTGATAGAGTAGGAGGGAAAGGAGTGACCAGTCCTCTTATTAACTCATTGAGGAATGCGGTTTGTTTAGCTCCCTACTAGAGTTTCCAATTACAGGTTCAGATCACTAGATTCACTAAGCAAACCGATCAGTTTGCGAACCCTTAAAAACTAGATTTCCATCCGGCCCGATTCACTAAGGCCTGTAGCGAGCCGAGCCCAATTAGTAAAACACCTTGCAAAATAGCCAAGCGATTGATTCACTAACAATTGCTTGGCTATTTTGAGTCGGGTTTTACTATTGCCAAACCCGACTGCTGCAGACCTGTCAGTAATTGAGTTACCATCAGGTCTGCAGGCTTTTTGACAGGCCTGTCTTTTTCATTTTTTTCCATGGCACAGATATTTTGCGTGTGTTACACAAAAATGAATAAAAAAGACAGGCAGGCCTGTCAAAAAGTAAAAAAAAAGAAAAAATTTTTTTAAAAAAAGTCATGATGCCCCCCCCTCCCGCATAGATCCACCCCTCACCCCCTCCACCCCCCGGCGCTAATCTTGTCCGGCCGGGCAGGGCCGGGCCCGACCATCTCCCTCCCTGTTTCTAAATTAAAAGTCATGCCGCCGGGCCAAGCCGGGCCCACTCACCCATAAACAAACTGCAGGAGGGATGCCAACTCCCTCCTGCCACCCCCCCTGACACCTCCTACACATTCCAAGCCCCCTTGCCATCCCCCTTCCCATACCTTTAACAGAGCAGGAGGGATGCTCAACCCCTCCTGCTCCAATGACGACTCTGGGGCCTTAGGCCCCCCCCGGCTCATCATGCAATGCACAGGGCAGGGCCTAAGGCCCTGATTGGCTCAGGCTCCTATCTTGGGAGGGGCCAGGGGCACCTGAGCCAATCGGGGACTTCTTTAGAGCTGAGCCTAAGGACGTCCCTGATTGGTCAAAGCAATAGCCACACAGCATTGTCTGCCTTAGCCTAGGGCTCTAGTCTAGCATCAACGAGAAAAGGGAATTTCTATGTCTGATTTTTTTTAACTTCTGCAGTAGCAGCTTTAAGGTGAAATGGAGCTTTATTCCCATAAACAGAGAATAAAGCAACCCAGGCCAATTTTTTGTTTCTTTTGAAATGTGGGAGCTGCATGTGAACCCATGGGGATTATACCCAAAATGGATGTACGGTTACGGATGGGGTGGGGTGTGATTGAGAGCAGCGAGGCCAAGCTCTGCACTCAACCAGGTACAGTCAGAGATTGTAAGCTAGCTGCAAAGGATTAATGAAAATATACAATTTCCTCTGATATCTAACCAGGTATGTTGCTTCCTTAGCCAAAACTCAACTGGGTTACTCTGGATATATCTGGACAAATTTGAATGGTGTTCCCACATAACAATATAGTTTTCTTCTTGAAATACATTCTCATAACTTGTCCAGCTCATTTGAGAAGGTGACGTCAGTGGAGTCCTCCAGAAAGGCTGTTAAATTAACACTCTCTAAAGGACCTCCTTCCACTAACTCATCCTGCTGATTACCTTCTTTCACAAATCTTTTAGATACACAAAAAAAACCATTTCAAAAGTGAATTATCATCTGAATTTGGCAAACCCAAAACTTCATTGAAGTATTTCCTGACCAAAATCTCTGCAGAAAGTCAATGAGAAATAGGAAAATAGAGAAACCTAAAATTTCTACTAATGAGGGAATTTTCCTATGGATATAAAGACTTTCTTTTACTGCGGAGAGATTAGTCTTTTGAGTAGAGGAAATCTTAGCTATAGAAGAAATTTATGTTTCTAAATGTTCCATATTATAGTCCAGATCCTTAAATTTAATCACTGATTCAGAGGAAAATTGACAAAGTTGTGGGATAACATCTACCAATGATTCCATTCTAGGGTCTGGTAAAGGTAAAGACTCGAGAGAGACTTGGGTGTGCTGGTGGATGCATCACTGAAGCCATCTGCACAGTGCGCAGCAGCCTCGAAAAAAGCCAACAGGATGCTGGGCATCATAAAGAAGGGCATAACAACCAGAACACGGGAAGTCATCATGCCATTGTATCGAGCGATGGTGCGTCCGCATCTGGAATACTGCGTTCAGTATTGGTCGCCGCACCTCAAGAAGGACATGGCGGTACTTGAGAGAGTCCAAAGGAGAGCAACGAAAATGGTAAAAGGGCTGGAACACTGCTCATACGCCGAGAGGCTGGATAGGCTGGGGCTCTTCTCTCTGGAGAAAAGGAGACTCAGGGGAGATATGATAGAGACCTTCAAGATCATGAGGGGCATAGAGAGGGTGGATAGGGACAGATTCTTCAGACTGAAGGGGACAGCAAATACGAGGGGGCATTCTGAGAAACTGAAGGGAGACAGGTTCAAAACAAATGCAAGGAAGTTTTTTTTCACCCAAAGGGTCGTGGACACTTGGAATGCGCTACCGGAGGAAGTGATCAGGCAGAATACGGTACAGGGATTCAAGCAGGGATTGGATGGATTCCTGAGGGATAGAGGGATCGTGGGGTACTGAGTAAACCAACCTGGTCGTGCATGTGCAAGACCGGAGGGCTAGGACTTCGATAGGAGGGCAGAACTTAAATGGGAAACCAAGGTGGCAAGGGAGCCCCTTCTGATGATTCAGACAGGCCTTGACCTGTTTTTGGCCGCCGCGGGAGCGGACTGCTGGGCAAGATGGACCTGTGGTCTGACCCGGCAGAGGCACTGCTTATGTTCTTATGTTCTTAAATAAAAGTGCGATGGCAAACGGATCAAGCGGAGGAAAAAGGTCAAAACTGGAAGTGACTTCCCCTCAATCAGTTCCTTTGCCTGTGGAGGAGGTTGATAATAGAGATCTTTTGCGGGAAATTCAAAAGGTCCAAGAAATTGTGTTAGAGAACTCAAGATGTATAAAAAAAGTTAAAGATGAGATAGCAGGGTTAAAAAGCAGAATGGATATTGTAGATTTAAAAATGAATACTCTGGAGAAAAAGGTGGAAATAACTGAATTGGAATCAGGGCAGTTTAAAAAGGCTCAGAAAGAAATTGAAATATTAAAGAGAGATTTGGAGGATTTGTCGAACCACAAAAGGAGATGCAATTTAAGGGTTCTTGGTCTACCTGAAGGGGTAGAAAAAAATGATTCAATTACATTCATGACTAGGTTTTTAATGAAGATTCTACCTATAAAAAGCAAATTTCAGTTAGAAGTTGAACGTGCACATAGGATCCCAACAAAAAGGCTAACTGCACAAAAAGGACCCAGGCCAATGATTATAAAGTTGCTCAGATATCAGCAAGTAGCTGAGATATTAGCGTTGGCTAAGGAAAATAAAGATATAAAATGTCAGGACTCAAAAATATCAATAGTGCCTGATTTTGCAAGAGTGACAGCTCAAAAAAGAAAGCTGTTACTGGAAATGCATCCGCAGTTAAAAGCTTTGGGTGCGAGATATGGGTTAATATACCCAGCAGTCATGAAAGTTACGTATGAAAATAAAACTTATAGTTTTGAAGAGGCCAGTAAATTAAAAGAATTTATAGAAAAATGTGAAGTGCCAAAGAACACATAAAAGGAAATGTAGATGGGTGGTAGATTCAGGGGCAATGTTAGGAAATTCTACTTTACGGAGAGGGTGGTGGATGCCTGGAATGCGCTCCCAAGAGAGGTGGTAGAGAGTAAAACTGTGACTGAGTTCAAAGAAGCGTGGGATGAACACAGAAGATTTAGAATCAGAAAATAATATTAAAGATTGAACTAGGCCAGTTACTGGGCAGACTTGTACGGTCTGTGTCTGTATATGGCCGTTTGGAGGAGGATGGGCAGGGGAGGGCTTCAATGGCTGGGAGGGTGTAGATGGGCTGGAGTAAGTCTTAACAGAGATTTCGGCAGTTGGAAACCAAGCACAGTAACGGGTAAAGCTTTGGATTCTCGCCCAGAAATAGCTAAGAAGAAAAAAAAAAAAAAATTTAAATTGAATCAGGTTGGGCAGACTGGATGGACCATTCGGGTCTTTATCTGCCGTCATCTACTATGTTACTATGTAAAGAAGAGGATATATGTTATCTGTTGAACATATTTTCTTTTAAGAATACTGATATATTTTTTTTGTTTGTTTGTTTCTCATCTTTATTTTTTTTTAAACTTCTTTATTCTTTTTTATTTCTCACATCAAGTGAAATATATGTATTACATACAATTTTTAAAAAAACACTTGAAAATTCAAACAATTACTCTTATATTGTAAAGTAAAGAAACCCCCTTTAACAGAATTTTATATCAAAATACCCTTACAATGGTTTACCCTCCCCAACCCCCCTATATGTTTTATCCATGTGCTATGATATCTGATCATTAGAGAAATTAGCCAATGGTCCCCAAATTTTATTAAACTTATATTTTATTTTTTTTAATGATGCTGAAGAGAGAAGAAAAGATTTGTTATAATATTCAGAAAGTCAGTTAATAGTTCAAATGACTTTAAAAAAAACAACAAAAACTGGACATTTTAAGGATTGCAATAACCTGGTTTTGCCTGAAGAGAAGGGGGCGCTGTGTACTACAATGAGTGAAGCTGAGATATAAAATGAAAATGAGCTTTTGTCGATGGCAACCACTTTCATGGTTTTGGAGTGCTGTCTGATGTCTTTATCGTCTGGATGTGGACCTACTGCTACCTATATTAATATATTAGTGGCCTCATTTGCTCTTATTATTGAAATTTGGCTTCTGTTAATGTTTAAACAAGGAAAGGATTACACAAAAGGAATACAGCTGGTGTTATAGAACTTGCCTTTCATTGATGACATAAATGAAACTGTAGAATTGCACACTGTACAGTTCAGACTGAAATCAGTGCGGTTTCGTAACTCTGCACAACAACATATGTTACCATAGTAAAGTAAGTTAGAATGTAACCCCAGGACGCTTTTAAGCAAAGAGCACAAACATATATACAGCTCTTAATGAAGAAAGGAAATGGGGGGGGGGAAAAAGACTCTAAATGTTGTTGAGTAGGTTTGATGAATATGGCAAACTGAAATTTAGAAAGAGTGTGAGTCTGTATGATACGACCTGCTCTTTGAAAGTTGTCATATGTTTAAATGAAAAAAAATTATTTAAAAGCAAAGAAAAGGAAGGAGAAAATAAGCATAATTAAAGATGAGTTAGGAAATTCTCATTCTCAAATTGGAAGTATATTAAAACAATTTTTGAAGTATTATAAGTCCCTGTATTCTTCTGAGTCTTATTTAAATAAAGAGAAATATGGGATGGATTTTTTGAGTTTAGTTGAAGGTCCTAAGGTTCCTGATCATATAAAAAGAAGTTTAGATGAACCTATATCATTAAAAGAGTTACAAATGGCATTGAAATCCCTTAGAATTGGGACCGCGGCTTTTTCGGTTTCACTAGATGCTGAGAAGGCTTTTGATCGTGTAGAATGGAATTTCATGTATCAAGCTATGGAGTGGTTTGGTATTGGATCCGGATTTATACAAATGATACAAGCATTGTACAGCTCCCCAACTGCTCGCTTATATATAAATAATAATTTTTCGGATGCTTTTAAGTTGCAGAGGGGAGTTAGACAAGGTTGTCCATTATCTCCTTTGCTCTTTGATATAGTTCTTGAACCCTTGTTGTTAGCTATTCGACAGGCAAAGGACATACAGGGTATTCCATGTGCTGGAGTGGAATATAAAGTATCTGCTTATGCAGATGACATCTTGCTTCATTTGAGGAATCCGGAAACAACAATCCCATGTCTACTAAAGGTCATAGATACATTTGGAAAATTCTCAGGATACAAAATAAATTGGACTAAATCAGAGATTTTACCTTTAAATGTGCATTGTACAAAAGGTATACTTGATTCTTTCCCTTTTATATGGAAAGAGGATGGAATAAAGTACTTAGGTATTTGGCTGAATAAAACACTTGAAGAGACAATGAGAATAAATGAAAAATTTTTATTACAAAAAGTAACAGAGTTGTGTGAGCAATGGAATCCTTTACATTTGTCCTGGTGGGGAAGAGTACAAACTGTTAAAATGATGATTTTGCCTGTGGTTTGCTATCAATTGGGAATGATACCAGTGTTTTTTCAGGGGTCTTTCTATAAAAAATTAAATAGTATTCTGGTTAAATTTATTTGGCTGGGTAAAATTGCAAGAGTGGCTCTAGTGTCTTTGCAAAGACCAATTGAGGAGGGTGGGGTAAATTTTCCCAATTTTTATAGGTATCATCAGGCCTATATCATGCGCCAAGGTATGTATTGGGTCCTCCCAGAGCTTTTGGAACAACTACCAGAGTGGTTACGGGTGGAGAGATCACTTATCTTTCCACTTAGGCTTGATCTTCTGCTTGGTATAAAAGTGCCTAGAATACGTAAAGACAATAGAGTATTAATGGATACTTGGAAAACATTAAGATTTGTAGACAAATTAACTACTGATTCTATTTTAAAATCGAAACAACAGACTATTTGGGTAAACTCCAAGATACAAATAGGCGGGTTTAAGGTTGTCTGGAAAGATTGGATTAAAGCAGGTATAAGATCATTAACGGAAGTAATTGATAATGATAAGATGCTTGAATTTTCACAATTGTAACATAAATATGGTCTGAATAAAAAACAAAGTTATAAGTGGTTGCAATTGAAGCAGGCTATTCAGGTGGGGTTCCCTGAATGGAAATCTTTAAATGATCATTACAGCTTAGAATTCTTATGTTTCCAGGCAGATTTTCTGGGTCACCAGGCTGCAAAGTGGTATAAAATTATATCTAATTATTTGAATAAGAAGCCTAAAAATGGATTAAGAGATATTTGGAGCATTGAGATTAAGCATCAGATTAATGCATCTCAATGGCCACGTATTTGGTCTTGGAGAATTAAAGGTACGATGTCAGCATCTATTAGGCAAACATGGTTCTTTTTGTTGCATAGAGCATTCTGGACCCCTACTAGATTACAAAAATTAGATTGCTCTAAGTCTAATAGATGCTGGCATTGTAAAATTGAAGTTGGAACTCTAGACCATCTTTTATTTTATTGTCCATGTATTCAGGCATTTTGGATATCAATATGGGATCAAGTTAATATGTTGATGGAGAGTCATGTGGCTTTATCCTATGACACGGTGATTTTTGGAATGTGTATGAGGGCCAAATGCCAAATATCTGCAGCAAACAATAAATTATTGTTGATTCTTACGGGAGTGGGAATTCAACAGATAACAACTAATTGGAAAGACTGTTCTAGATTGAATTGTAATTTTTGGTGGAACTCAGTTTGTCATATGTATAAGATGGAAAGATTTCTTGCGATACAGAGAGGGTATTTTAAAAGATTTCAAGAGGTGTGGAGGCCATTAATTGAATATTATAACGAGTAAAGTTTATTCTTTTTCCTTAGGGGATAATATATAGAAATGGGATGGGATGGGAGGGATAGGGAGGGAAAAATATTGGAAAGATGTTGTTATGAAAAATAAGGAGATATATGTAATAGGATGGGATATTTATTGTTGTGCATTACTGGGTATAATAAAATGTTTAAAGTGTTTGAGGAAGAAGGATGGGGGGAGGGATGTATAATTATATAAATTTGGAAGGAATATTTTATTGATATGGAAAAGGGTGGGAGGTGGGGGAATAAAAACATGTGTAATAATATTGTTTAAGAATGCCAAGTGTGTTATGTAAATTAATTGTAATAATACTGTACACTTGTTGAAAGAAATAAAAAGGAATAAAGATTTTTTTTAAAAAAAGCCTACAAGAGGGCAAAATTTTTGAATAGAGACTTACTGTTCATTCCAGAGAAAAAGGTCAAAGGAGATGACACTCTGAAATTTGATTAAAAACTACCTTTTCTGTCAATTTTGCCAGAAAAGGAATGTTTGCTATTGGTCTATAGTTAGATGGATCTTCAGAACCAATGTTTTTATCTTTGATAATAGGACGAATGATTGATTTTTTTCAGGCCATGGTACATGTTTGTTGCTTAATGTTAGGTAAGGTATGTGAAATAGTATATGTTAATGAAATTAAATAATGGTCTGACCATGGAACTGGAAGGCAATTATTTATTGAAAAATTATTTCTTGCAAATGTTGTTATTAAGGCCGTATCAATTGTATGGCCAGCTTGGTGAGTTGGTTGTGTTATTGGTGGATATAGATATGGGAAAGAATAGTTTTAGTATAGTTATTGTTGTAATCGTCAAAATGAATATTAAAATCACCCAGAATTAATGGATTTGAAGTGGAACTACCAAAATCAAAAAGTAATGATTGAAGTTGAGTGATATTATCAGAACTTATAGGAGGTGGTAAATAAATTAAAAGTATATCTGTTTTTGGTTTGGTTAATAAGGAGAACTGTAAGTACTCAATAGATGAGTTACCTGTGGAATTATCGATATGTGACAGTAAAGGCTCTCGAAAAATTGTAGCCAGTCCCCCCCCCCTTTTGTTGCGGTGGTGGTTGTAAAGCAATGAGAAACCTTGGGGACAGGCGTAGGAAAGATAGGCTTCTTCACCTTCCGAGAGCCAAGTTTCAGTTAGACATAATATATCTAGAGATCGTTGAGTAATAAGGTCTTTAATTAAATGATATTTAGTTTTAATAGAACGAATGTTAATTAAACCTATATTAAAGTGTCTAATTTTATGATATAAGGATAATGAAAATCGTGTAGAGGAAGCTATTTGATTAGAGGATAATTTAACATTTAGACGTTCAGAAGACCGTGAGATGACTTGATTGGTCTCGGATTTAATTGGTCTATGTCCCCAAACAACTGGAATAGGTAAGGGAGTGTTGTCCATAGTAGCAAGATTGTAAGCAGGAGTACAGATAATAGTCAAGTTAAGTTTCAACGAAGCATTAACAGACAAAAAAAGAAATAATAATAAGCAAAAAAAGACGTTTTTGTTAGGGCTGTAGTGTTTTAAAACTTTGAACCTATTTGTTACAGAGATTTCCAGAACGCACTGCAGTATCGCACAAAGGAGAACATTAAGGAGCATAACATGCTCCTTAAGCGCGCTCCTTTGGCGCGCACCTTTGCGGCATGCGCTGCAAAGTGACAGACTTTAAGTATCATATACCGGATATTGGGGGGCGGAGTCTGGAACGTCTGGACTAAATGGCTCTACGGATCCACCTGGAGATCAAACCTCGCATAAAAATGAGCCATCCCAAACAGGAAGTCAGAAAACAAAACTCATTAGAGATCTACCAATAATGCAGGAGCACCCTGCGCACATCTAAGCAGTTCGACATGAGTTCTGCATTCGACTTGGTAGACCATGAGAAAATGATGCAATGCTTAGACGCCATTGGTATCAGAGCTGAGGTACTAAACTGGTTTCGAGGCTTCATCACATCCCGTTCTTACCAGGTACGCTTTAACAACGAACACTCCGACACCTGGAACAACTCATCCGGAGTGCCACAAGGGTCACCGCTTTCCCCACTGCTTTTCAATATCTACATGTCCTCATTAGGTGTGAAACTAACCCATCTAGGAATAAAACTATTCAGCTACGCAGATGACTTTATGATGAGGGGGTCAACAGCCAGGTGGATAAAGGGGAATCCATAGACATCATTTACCTTGACTTCCAAAAAGCCTTCGACAAGGTACCACACGAAAGGCTGCTAAGGAAGCTATAGAACCACGGGGTGCAAGGGGAGGTCCACCGATGGATTAAAAACTGGCTGGCGGACAGGAAACAGAGGGTTGGAGTAAAGGGCCATTACTCAAACTGGCAATGGGTCACGAGCGGAGTTCCGGAGGGGTCGGTGCTTGGACCGCTCCTGTTCAATATATTTATTAACGACCTGGAGGCAGGAACAAAATGTGAGGTTATTAAGTTTGTGGATGACACCAAACTATACAGCAGGGTAAATAACATGGAGGACTGCGAAGATCTCCAAAAAGATCTGACAACACTGGAAGAGTGGGCCAAAAAGTGGCAAATGAGCTTCAACATAGGGAAATGCAAGGTCATGCATGTAGGGGAAAAAAACCCGATGTTCACTTACAAATTGGGAAACTCACCACTAGGGGTGAGCAACCTTGAAAGAGACCTAGGAGTGATGGTAGACACAACCTTGAAGGCATCGGCACAGTGTGCGGCAGCCTCAAAGAAAGCAAACAACATGTTGGGTATCATTAAGAAAGGTATCACGACCAGGACGAAGGAAGTCATCCTGCCACTGTATCGTGCAATGGTGCGCCCGCACCTGGAGTACTGTGTCCAGTACTGGTCGCCGTACCTCAAGAAGGACATGGCGGTACTTGAGAGAGTCCAGAGAAGAGCAACTAAGCTAATAAAGGGTATGGAGGACATCTCATATACTGACAGACTGAAAAGGCTGGGGCTTTTCTCCCTGGAAAAGCGGAGACTTAGAGGGGACATGATAGAAACCTTCAAAATCATAAAGGGTGTAGAAAAAGTAGATAGGGACAGATTTTTCAAATTATGGGGAACTACAAGTACAAGGGGGCACTCGGAGAAATTGAAAGGGGATAGGTTTAGAACAAACGCCAGGAAGTTCTTTTTCACACAGAGGGTGGTGGATACATGGAACGCGCTACCAGAAGAAGTGATAAGCAGGAGCATGCTACAGGGCTTCAAAGAAGGTTTGGATAGGTACCTAGAGGACAAAGGGATTGAGGGGTACAGATAGGAGTAGAGGTAGGTTATAAGGTTAGGATTAGAGGTAAGTTACAAAATTAGTCTGGGACCACTGTTCAGGCGATAGGCCTCATGGGCCGCCACGTGAGCGGACTGCTGGGCAAGATGGACCTCTGGTCTGTCCCAACGGAGGCACCTTCTTATGTTCTTATCATCATCCCATTCGCCAATTCCATCTCGGAAACCATTCCCAAGGCATCCAATGCCATAAATGAGATGGAACAATGGATGACAGAGTTCAAGCTCAAGCTCAACCCAGAAAAAACAAAATTCTTCGTTGCCTCCCCTCACCCGCTTGACAATAAAACCCCACTATGCATCAATAAACTCAACTACTCTATTCAGCCCACCATGAAAATACTAGGTGTTATTCTAGACCAATGCCTAACAATGAAGAAACAAGTGGATTCCCTATTCAGAAAAGGTTTCCTTACTCTCTGGAAACTCAGAACCATTAAATCATACTTCAATACGTCAACATTCAGAATCCTAGTGCAATCCCTCATACTGAGTCAGCTTGACTACTGCAACATCGCCTATCTAGCAATCTCACAAAAGAATATGAGACGTCTCCAAATAATGCAAAATGCTGCGGTCAGACTTATCTTCGGGCTGAAGAAATTCGACCACGTGACACCCTACTATCGGCAGCTGCACTGGCTACCAATGGAAGCCCGAGTAAGGTTTAAATTTGCCTGCCTCTGCTTCAAAGTACTATACGGCCTGACCCCCAAGTACATAACGGACCTTTTTGCATTTTCTCAAGAGCCAAATGAAAAAACACCACGAACACCTTCTCTCTCACCAAGCAGTCCTATGGGGCAAAGACATAGACCAACTGCTTTCGCCCACTACATACGGGGAATTCAGGAAACGCCTAAAAACATACCTGTTCCAGAAATACCTAAACAATTGACCCGCTCTCCCTCTCCCTCCCCCTCCCTATTCCACCTGAACTTACAGCACTGTTATAAATATAATCTGTTATCTTCATCTTATCGTAACTTTACGTTGCTATTTATCCCCAACGGGTCCTGTCAGACATTATCTACTAAAATGTACAAATTACATTTTCGCTTAGCAAATTGTATTTCTATACTATTGCTGCCTGAGGTCTCTGATCTCTGTATTTCCTCTGAATATCTACTTATTGTATTTCGCTGAATGTCCAGCACTCTTGATTGTAAACCGCCTAGAAGTCGCAAGATTGTGGCGGTATAGAAGAATAAAGTTATTATTATTATTATTATTATTAAGCAGATGATCCTGAAGATTGGAACCCGTCAGCTGAACAACTGGCAAACATATTACCGGATGGACATGGAAAGCCAAAACCACCTTCAACAAAAAGGAAGGAACTGTCCACAGGGAAACTCCAGTCTCAGGATCTCGGAAAAATGAGAATGCACAAATTCGCCTCCGTAAAATCCAGGGAGGCCAGAAATTCCCCCTGAGCCACTGTTGTAATGACCAACCACACGGTCTCCATCCAGAACCGAGGAAGCTTGAGAGCCAAATGGAAGTGCTGCAAATTCAGAAGCAGTCTCCAATCTTTCGATCCTTTCTTAGGAACGATAAATAAACAGAGTATCTGTCTGAACTCAAATGTTCGCATGGCACCTGCTCTACTGCTCGAATATCCAGGAAAAAACATGAACCAGTCTGACAGAGGCTGGGCAAAATCTAGTTTGTATCCCAACTAAATAAATGCCACAATCCACTGGACTTTCATAATGTGCATCCAGGAGGGCCAAAACTCCAAGAGCCAACCCCCTATCCGCAGAGGGGCCCTCGGTTCCCTGGCATCATTGGGTCATACAGGTAGGTCAGGCAGGACGGGTGGCGGTAGACAGAGCGTGCCTGTAGCCTGGAACCCTGAGAAAGTCTCTGCGATGAGGATGGAGCATTGTGCCTGTAGTCACAAAAATTTCAGCAGAAGCTACGCAAAGGAGGATGCCCAGAAACTTTGGGTCATTCTCTACCAGTAAGGTCTTCGGGTGACAGTCCATTACCAAATTCATGAGGTGGACCAGACCCTTGCCAAACAACAACTGCCCCTGAAAAGACAGTCGTGCTAGAGTTGCCTTGGAGGTGGAATCACCAGCCCACTGCTGAACCCAGAGCATTCGGCAGGCTGAAATAAAATACGCCTTTGACAGTACCTTCAAAAGGCCATATAAGCCATCCGCCATGTAGTCCATCCCAGCCAACAGAAGCTTAGGAAAAGGCGTTCGCAGCTGAGCTAGATAGGTGCATGCCACAAAAGACCTAGGCACCGCAGCTCCAATGCCTAAATTAGCTGGTTCAAACTGTCCGAAGAACCACTTCCACCAGGCTGTCTTGCATAGCTTTCATCACAACTCTACCGTCACTAGGGAAAGAGGTGCGACGAGTCATCTGAGCCACCAGGGAATCCCCCTTAAGACTGCCACAAAAGCGGCTGACACTCTTGTGCCAGAGGATACAAGTGTTCTGTAAAGGACCCTCCTGAGAATCCAACTGCTCCGTAACCATGACTCATATCCGGATGCCAGGAAAGGTTGCAAATTATGCACCAAAGCTGCAGAGCCAGGGAGCAGAAGTTGAAGAAATGAAAGGAGCAGGATGGTATCCACGCTCAATTCCTGTAAAGATCCAGTAGTACCTCAAACTCAAACAAGCGCCTGGATTCGAAGCCCCAAAGGGATCTGCGGATCCAGCACACAAGTTCAGATTTCCAAATCCGGGAATTGCAGCAGTGTCCAATAAAGAATGAGGGAGGTCCGAGTCAGCCACTGGAACCCCTGAAACATTCTGGGAAGGAGGATCAGACAGCACAGGCGGAGGTAAAGAGACCCCCCCCTAAGGACACTCAGCCGCTGAGATACGTAGCAGGGGGAATTTGGACTATCAAAATCTCAAGAAGTCTGAGAAAGTATCTGGACCCTGGGGCATAGAGTCACCCTTAGATGACTGAGACATGCACTTCTTAGGTTGAGGAGGGTCCGACGCGCAGTGGACAGACGAAGCTGCAGAACCAAGCAGGCTAGCTGCGCCACGCAGAACATGGTTCAATTTTGCACAAATTTGGTATGAATCCATACTAAGAGATCCTAAGGACTCCATTCCAGCAGTTTTCGAAGCAAAATTTTTAATTTTAGAAAAGCAGGGAAAAGTTGAAAAAAGATCGATAAAAATCCAAGATGCCCACCAGACCCGAATTCGCTCTAAAAATGGCACTTCTTGAACTTTAAAAATTACAAAAATAGTATATTTCAGGTGGGGGAACACAGAGGAACACAAGGGAACCTTCAAAACCCCTTGAAATTAACCTCTACCATCAGGTGAAGGCAAAATCATCCTCAACCAGTAAGAAGACCCCTGGAGTAGTGCTCCGTCCCTCCCACTGACCTCATCAGAAGGGCAGTACCTTTACCATCAGATGCTGCCCATGAAGGCAATATCATCTGCAGCCAGTAAGAAGGTCCCCAGAGCGAAGGAAGCTGGTGCAAGCTCCTGACATTATCGGACGTCACTTATTAAGCGTGTTGCCAAAGGCACACCCCTTTGCGCAGCAACTTACACAGTTGAGGAAACCCTGATTGAACACCGATCTACTGAATGACCTCTCTGATACTGAAACACCACCAAAGAAGGAATATTGGAAAAAATCCACACACAAGGAGGTGAGAAGATCACTCTCAAGATCAAAGTAACTTAGAAAGGAGGAAAACTGGCAAAAAGACACACTGAACTTCAAAATGGACCAAAAATACCAGTAATTCCAGCCCAACCAGAGTTCCCAAAGGGCAATTTCATCACCTACCAAACTGACTACAATGAAGTGGGTACTAGTATCTTGCATATGGCTATTGGCCATTTAGGTCTGCATCTAAACATCAATACTGTATCAAAAACTGGATTCCAGTTAATTATATCTGAAATCAGAAAGCTATGGCCAAACTCAAGGAAGAATATAGGATGCCACACTCAATAGAAATGATCACCCCAAACAGTAGAACCCAAAGGAAAAGAAACCACACAAACAACTCCAGGAGAAACTGAAGAACAAACACATGCGATAGACCTGTAACCCACCCAAAAATTCTACCCCTACCATCTTGCTATGGAAATGCAACAAAACCGCCCTGATCAGATAGATGATAGTAGAGTTCAAACTAGGAACAATGTTCATTACAGAGACATAGTTGAAGAAGAAATCTGATCCTGCAACACTAGAGCTCTGCCCAGCAGGATATACTAAGATGATACAGATCAGCAGACAAAGGAAAAGGGAGAGGGAGTAGCAATGATATATAAACTTTTTCTAGAACAGAAGCCTCGCAGAAGCTGCCCTTTAAACTTTGAAAGAAAACCACTACACTTCTCCCTCTGTATTCGTGGTTTTTAGCTTGCTGGCTCCTCCCCCCAACTTATGTCAGCTTGCATAAAGAAAATTGCTGATTCCCGGCACTTTCTTCACCGTGTTTTGCCTCTCCTTGAGGAACAACCACAACACAGCCCTCTTCCTCTGTGGGAATATTTGCCTGCTGGTACCCCTCTTCTGTTGCTGATGGCGGTTTTGTTTGGTGGTGCAGCATTGCCCTTCCTGCTGAGGCGGAGCTTGTGATCTTCCTGTTTCAGAGGTGGACTCATTGGTCTGGAGTCAGAGAGATTGGCGCTGTATTGATTATGGTTATTGGCAGACAGATTGCTGATTCTCAAATAAAACCTCAATCCTGTTGTGCAGCATTTTGAACTTAAGTGCTATGTCCTATTGGGTCTGCGGATCTCATCAGTGGCCTCGCCTGGTGTGACGGCTGCAGGAAGTTTGGCTTGATGATTACACGTCTTGATGGCTTGTGTTGGAGTCCCAGAGGGTTTATCCTTCCTGCTCTCCTACCTTGGATCCTTCTTTGCTCTGCCGGCCTTCCATGTGTGAAGATGAAGCAGAAGTGACTGGAATGAAACTGGGATCGATAAAGAGACTGCAATCTTCGGTTTGTTTAATTACTGCCTTTTATTTTTATTTCTTTTACTTTCTGCTTCACAGTGCATTTATATTTATTTTGTTAGATTTACTGCTCTCCCCATATTACTTAATTCTTTTTCCGGGTTCCTTGTTAACAATGTTTTACGTTTCTCTGGGGGTCATAGAAACATAGAAAAATGACAGCAGAAAAGGGACAAAGCCCATCAAGTCTGCCCACTCCAGTGACCCTTCTCCCTGAGTTTGCTCACCAACTTCCTGCCCTTACCTCATTAGAGATCCCACATGAATATCCCATTTATTTTTGAAATCTGCCACGCTGTTGGCCTTAATCACCTGCCGTGGGAGTTCATTCCAATGATCGACCACCCTCTCAGTGAAGAAATACTTTCTGGAGTCACCATGAAATTTCCCTCCCCTGATTTTCAGCGGATGCCCTCTGGTGGACGAAGGTCCCATAAGACGAAAGATATCCTCTTCCACTTCGATACGACCCGTGATATATTTAAATGTCTCAATCATGTCCCCTCTCTCTCTTCGTTCTTCAAGTGAGTACAGCTGCAATTTATTCAGCCTTACTTCATACGGAAGATCCTTGAGCCCCAAGACCATCCTGGTGGCCATCCGCTGAACTGACTCAACTCTCAGCACATCTTTCCGGTAATGTGGTCTCCAGAATTGAACACAATATTCCAAATGAGGTCTCACCATGGACCTGTACAGTGGCATTATGACCTCTGGCATCCTGCTGATAAAACCTCTACGGATACAATCCATCATTTGCCTTGCCTTGGAGGAAGCCTTTTCCACTTGATTGGCAGTTTTCATGTCATCACTAATGATTACTCCTAAATCCCGTTCTTCCGTGGTCCTAACTAAGGTCTCACCATTTAACGTGTAAGTCCTGCACAGATTTCTTTTACCCAGGTGCTTCCTTTTTCCCTCTTTTCTATTTATCTTTATCTAATTGATGTTTTTCTCTAAGGTATTTTAGTTCGATTGTGAGCCCGTTTGGGACAGGTACAATAAAGTAGATTTAGCACTATGAATGTAACCCGTTCTGAGCTTTCAGTGGAGGACGAGATAGAAATAGAAAAGGTCAGCTCCCTCTGCAAATCAGAATCAGAGCTGATAATCTGTCACCTCTAGGCCCACAGTCAAAATGTGCACCAAAAGTAGAGGAATTTAAATCTAGAAACAGAGAAATGTGATGACGGATAAAGGCCAGATGGCCCATCCACAGCATCCACTATCTCCTCCTCTTCCTAAGAGAATCCACATGCCTGTCCCACTTTTTCTTGAATTCAGACACAGTCTCTATCTACACCACTTCTTCCGGGAGACGGTTCCACACATCTACCACCCTTTCTGTAAAAAAAGTATTTCCTCAGATTACTCCTGAGCCTATCACCTCTTAACTTCATCCTATGCCCTCTCATTGTAGAGCTTCCTTTCAATTGAAAGAGACTCGACTCATGCACATTTACGCCATGTAGGTATTTAAACTCCTCTATCATATCTCCCCTCTCCCGCCTTTCCTCCAAAGTATAAAGATTGAGATCTTTAAGTCTGTCCCCTTACGCCTTAAGAGGAAGACTACCGACATTTTAGTAGCCTTCCTCTGGGCCAACTTTTTATGTCTTTTTGACGGCCTCCAGAATTGTACACAATATTCTAAATGAGATCTCACCAGAGTCTTAAACAGGGGCATCAATACCTCCTTTTTCCTACTGGCCATACCTCTCCCTATGCACCCTAGCATCCTTCTAGCTTTCGCCGTTGCCTTTTCATCCTGTTTGGCCACCGATCAGGAAAAGGATCTAGGCATCATTGTTGAGGATATGTTGCAACCCTTAGCATAGTGTGCAGCAGCTAAGAAAGCAAACAAAATGTTAGAAATTATCAGGAAAGGAATGGAAAACAAAGATGACAATGTTATAATGCCCTTGAATCACTCCATGGTGTGGCTGCACCTTGAATACTATGGCATTTTTGGTCGCTACATCTCCAAAAAGATATAGTGGAATTAGAGAAGGGCAACAAAAATGATAAGGAGGATGGGACAACTTCCCTATTAGGAAAGCTAAAGCGGCTAAGCCTGGAGAAGAAGGCTCAGGGGAAATATGATAGAGGTCTATAAAATACCGAGTGGAATGGTTTACTTTTGCTGAAAATACTAGAACTAGGGAGCATTCAATGAAGATTTTAAAAACAAACCAGAGAAAATATTTCTTCACTTATAGTGCAATTAAAACTTTGGAATTCGTTGCCGGAGACTGTGGTGAAAGCAGTTAGCTTAGCAGGGTTTCAAAAAGGTTGAATGATTTCCTAAAGGAAAAGTCCATAAGCCATTATTAAAATGGACTCGGGGAAATCCACTGCTTATTTGTAGGAAAAGCAACATAAAATCTGTTTTACAATCTTGCCAGGTACTTGTGACACTTGGAAACAGGATTCTGGGCTCAATGGACCAGGACAACTCTTATGTTCTTATGTATTGTATTTAGCTACTGGAGTCTTCTGCAAGGCCTGTTTCTATAGAGTGATAAACCACAGTAGATTAAGAATAGCTTCAAGAGTTATAATTCATGACAGCATCAATGAAGGGGAGAAGGGTAGTTAGCAGGGTAGGCTGAGTCCAGTGAAGGTTTTTTGAGGAGCTTTGAAACTTTTGCAGAAAGTCACGATGCTAATGGAATAGTGCTTGGGTAGAACAAGGGTGGACTGCCACTATCTGGATAACTATTTGGTTTAATTTAGGACAGCAAAAGGTCCACCACATAGAGCTACCCAGACAGCAGCTGAATATCACTCTTATCTGTCACTGCTTCTCCAGATATGTGGACAGTTCAAACACTTCATCTGGCATTTAAAACAATGCAGACTGTGGCATTTGAATACTGGTCTGTGTGGAAACATAACAGTCTAGCATGGTTCATCCGGTCCAACCAGAAAGTGGGATGTGCTGCTGCAGGCAGGCAGGCTACCTCCTCTCTTGGTCCTTCGGCTTCTAACTGCCACTCCAGGCAGGCTATCCCCCTCTATACCTTTTATTTTTTAAGCATGAAAGTTATCTACGTTTTGCTTTGAGTTACTCTATACTTTTATTTCATTGTCTTACCATATCGGGATCCTGTGTGTTTATCACACTGAATTTCTTATGAAAATGAAGATGGTCAGACTCGGATCTTATTTCCAAAGGAAGAGAGTTCCATAATTCAAGGTCATTTCAATGTAACTTTTCAAATTGATTGAAAACTTCAAGTAAGCCCAAGGAGAAAAATGCTAAGCTAAGCTAACAGTATGGCTCATACCTTCAGGCAGGCAGCTGGAAGGAGCATGGAGCCTCAGCTACGGAAAGCCAAGTGGGTCACAACAGAGGAAGCTAGGAAGAGCATGCAGATGAACTGTAACCTTCCTAGCACCTGCCAAACAGCTGAAAGAGGAGGAATCAGAGGAAAAGGCAGGCTATGGCGAAAGCAGCATTTCCCAAGGAGACTTACGAAAACCTAAACGGTCAGATACAAGATGCTGGGCTTGCTAGAACCAATATGGCATTTATCATCATCGTATGGTTACCTTGTTCTGGAGCACAGCTGTAAGATGAGGAGTTGCTGGTTCAGTCTGAGTAACGCAGGCAGAATGATGAGGTAAGTTAGTTAGTTGCTGCAAGAGGCTGATCACTACCTGGGATGAAACGTGACCCAGAAGAACAGTACAAGGTCTTACTAAGCACGGTAGAACCTGGAGCCAAATCAAACAGAAGGGAGAAAAAGAAGACATCACTTTCAAGAATGACTCATCTAGCCAATATTGGGAGGTTCTCTTACCTCTTCAGGTTTGCCTTCTACCGATTCATGTTCAGAAAAACAAAATCACAGAGCAATATTTTTACTCCTCATCACTGGACCTAGGTCTTTTGTTCTACTTTTTTTTTATTTTATTTTTTTTTAATTATAAGGAAATACAGAGCCATAATCCAACATGAAACTAAATCTATGTACAGACTAAGAAGTAACAACAATCTTATGGAAATAGCTCTTTCTTGGACCACAGACAGAAGGAAAGGAGGAATCAAAATTACTGAGAGATAAGTTACAGGAAACTATTATTTCTTCTGTTATACTTTTACCTTAATCCAAGCAAATGTCAAAACTCCATAACCAAAAATACTGAGAAGGGAAGTGGATATGCCAAGATGGAAGGGGACACTGCTCTGGACCAAGGAAATGGGCAAAGGTTATACAAGAAGTCCTCTGCTAGGTATCACTCAGGGTTGTGGCTTTTGGAAACCCTGCCTGGACGGGTGGGAATCCCTTTTGGTCCACTTTAACTTCTTGGTTTGTGACACACTGGAATTGGATCACATTTTGGTTTACGATTGTTTGCTGAGGTTGGGTGAAGGGATGGTTGGGTGGGTATGGTGGGATCTATTTGATTGTGTACTTTCTTGTATTTGCGTGGATGGCATTTGTATTTTCTGAAGGAATCTGGAAAAAGAGCCAAAATGCTGATGGTGGAGAAAAATATATGGAGCACAACAGGTCTAACTGCCAGCAGCGTTCTCTCTCTAAGCGTGAATTTATTAGCATCAAAGTTGCAGAGGCCAGTTGTTGCACTCGGAAAATAAGTGAGCTAAGGAGGATGATTGATGGGAAGGAGAATTTTGCTCTATTCACTTCTCACGTCTAATTATTTTGTAAAACATATCCTGGAGATTTGATCCATACTTCTGGAAGAAAATGTACAGAAAAGTGGTATATCAAATGCACTGCCTATATATTTACCTATGCCTGTATATATTAAATTCTGTTCTGTACCTTGACCCAGTGAGACATGTGAAGGTCAGACAGGGATATTTGGAGCATTGAGATTAAGCATGATATTTCAGCATCTCAATGGCCACAAATTTGGTCTTGGAGAATGAGATATACAATGTCAGCGTCTATGAAACAAACTTGGTTTTTTTTGTTACATAGAGCTTTTTGGACCCCAGTTAGATTGCAAAAGTTAAATAGTTCTTTGTCTAATAGATGCTGGCATTGTAATCTGGATATAGGGACTTTAGATCATCTTTTGTTCTATTGTCCCCATATCTATTGTCCCCAAAACCTAGGAACAGACGATCTTTTTGGTAACATAAGATTATGCTTTGTAATGTTATGTAATGTAACATAAGGTTATGCGTTGTAATATAACATAAGGTTATGCCTTGTAATATCATGTAATGTAAGTTATGCAATGTATTGGAATAATAAGGTAAAATAACATAAAATAACTCTACGTAAAGTCTTGTAAAGTTATGTAAGATAAATTATGTAAGATAAATTATGTAAACTTAATGTAAGATAAATTATGTAAACTTAATGCAAGTTATGCAAGCACGGTAAGGATAATGTAAAGTAACACAAAGTAACACCACGTAAAGTTATGTACGAAAAGTTATGTAAAGTTAGGTATGCAAAGTTTGTAAAGTTATACAAATAATTGTATTGTCATCGCCTGGAAATGACCAGCCATCTTCTAATGTAATCCGCTTAGAACCGCAAGGAACAAGCGGAATAGAAATCACTAATGTAATGTAATGTAATGTAATATCTTAGCCTTTTGGAACTCAATCTGGGATCAAGTAAATTGTTTATTGGAAAATCACGTAGCATTAACTTATGATACTGTACTTTTTGGTATGTCTATGAGAAAAAAGAGTCAGATATCAATGTGTAATAACAAACTTTTATTGATTTTGACCGGAGTTGCCATTCAACATATTACTAATAACTGGAAAGACCATAGTAGGCTCAATTTTAAATTTTGGTGGAATTCAGTTTGCCACATATACAGAATGGAAAGATCAATAGCGGTGCAAAATGGAAATGATAAAAACTTCATGAAAATTTGGGAACCATGATTGATGCCATTTTCCTAATATTTCTATATTTAATATGTAAGATAAGGGTGGGGTGGGGGGAGGGTTTCTATTATATGAAAAATAAAAATTACTAAAAGGATTTTAGGATGGGAGAGGGAGGGTTATATTTACAACTATAAGTTAGAATGATAAGATGTACAAGTGGTTAAATCTATGTTATTGTGTTGCAATTTTTGTACACTTGATGAAAGTTTTAAAATGAATAAAGAATTATTAAAAAAAAAAAAAAAAAAGAGGCAGTGAGACCCGGAAACCTGCAACAAGAATGATGCCAACTGCGGAAACCCTGAAAGAGTAGGCACCAAGTAGAAAACATAAAAACATAAAAAAGGATCTATAAAAATTAGAGGAATGGTCTAATATTTTGCAACTAAAATTCAATGCAAAATAATGCATTTGGGGATTAGAAATTGGAAGGAGCTGTATGTGCTGGGAGGTGAGAAGCTGATATGCATGGATGGGGAGCGGGACCTTGGGGGTGATAGTGTCTGAAGATCTAAAGGTGAAGAAACAGTGTGACAAGGCAGTGGGTGTTGTCAGAACGATGGTAGGCTGTCTAAAGAGAGGCATAGCCAGTAGAAGGAAGAAGGTGTTGATGCCCCTGTACAAGTCGATGGTGAGGCCCTACTTGGAATATTGTGTTCAATTTTGGAGACCGTATCTGGCAAAGGACATAAAAAGACTTGAAGCGGTCCAGAGGAAGGCGACAAAAATGGTAGGAGGTTTGTGCCAGAAGACGTATAAGGAGAGACTGGAAGCTCTGAATATGTATACCCTAGAGCAGTGGTCCCCAACCTTGTCTTGTAGGACCACAAGGCCAATCGGGTTTTCAGGATTTCCCCAATGAATATGCATGAGATCTATGTGCATGCACTGCTTTCAATGCATATTCATTGGGGAAATCCTGAAAACCCGACTGGATTGCAGTCCTCAAGGAGGAACTTTGAGATCCCTGCCCTAGAGCAAGGGTAGGCAATTCCGGTCCTTGAGAGCCAGAGCCAAGTCAGGTTTTCAGGATATCCACAATAAATATGTTTGAGATGGATTTGCATGCACTGCATCTTTGAGATGCAAATCTATCTCATGCATATTTATTATGGATATCTTGAAAACCTGACCTGGCTCTGGCTCTCGAGGACTGGAATTGCCTACTCCTGCCCTAGAGGAAAGAAAGGACAGACGTTCAAATACTTCAAAGGTATTAACGTAGAACAAAATCTTTTCCAGAGAAAGGAAAATGATAAAACCAGAGGACATAAGAACATAAGCAGTGCCTCAGCCGGGTCAGACCATAGGTCCATCCTGCCCGGCAGTCCGCTCCCGCGGCGGCCCAAACAGGTCACGACCTGTCTGAATCACCAGAAGGGGCTCCCTTGCCACCTTGGTTTCTCATTGAAGTCCTATCTTCCCATCATAGTCCTAACCCTCCGGTCTTGCACATGCACGACCTATTGGGTTTCTATACTTATTACCTGGTTAGCTTTCTATACTTGTGTTACATCCCAGCTCCTCCCTCAGTATCCCACGATCCCTTTATCCCTCAGGAATCCATCCAATCCCTGTTTGAATCCCTGTACTGTACTCTGCCTGATCACTTCCTCCGGTAGCGCATTCCAAGTGTCCACGACCCTTTGGGTGAAAAAAAACTTCCTTGCATTTGTTTTGAACCTATCTCCCTTCAGTTTCTCCGAATGCCCCCTCGTACTTGTTGTCCCCTTCAGTCTGAAGAATCTGTCCCTATCCACCCTCTCTATGCCCCTCATGATCTTGAAGGTCTCTATCATAATTTGAGGTTGAGGGGTGGTAGATTCAAGAGCAATGTAAGGAAATTCTTCTTTAGGGAGAGGGTGGTGGATTCCTGGAATGCGCTCCCGAGGGAGGTGGTGGAGAGGAAAACGGTGACAGAGTTTAAAAAAGCGTGGGATGAACACAGAGGATCTAGAATCAGAAAATAATGGTATACCATATTTTTCGCTCCATAAGACGCTTGCTATATTTAGAGTAGAAAAAACCATTCGGAACCAAATTGTATACTAATATATAGCAGGCTCTGTACCCAACCCCCCTCACTCCCTGCCAGGCTCTGCACCCTGTTCTCTCTCCCCTCTACATCTTTTTGCTAAATTAAATCTGGCACAGGGCCCTGCAGCCAAACACTTCCACTGTGTGCCAGCCCTAATAGCAGAAGGGAAGTCAGGCCAGGTAAGGTATACAATTTTCAGAGGCTGCAGCCAGCAGCAGTAACCTCTGGAGCCAGTAAAAGCATCAACATTACCCTTTAATTTCAAAGTTAAAAACTTCAAAGCACTTTAAAAAACCTGTTATTTGACAGCCATCCAGCTACCACTTCCTCCAAAATGTAGTGTTTCAGCCATAACTCCTCCCGAGTCCACATGGTGCCACAGTACCATCACACAAAATGTGCTAGTGGTGAGGGAGAAAGGCCCCTGTTCGGCCTGTGAAGTTCAGTTCTCCAGTCCCCTTTGATGCTCATCTCAATTTGCAGAAACCAGGAATAAAGGTCAACAAATCATTCAACTGTTTTGCAGATTAGTCTTTCAGTTTCTCTGCATCAAAAGAGGGAAGATCACAGAGACATAAACCCCCACTCTGGTTTAAAGAGTTCACTATCAAAATAAGAAAGGAAGTCTGAGTGACACTGTCCTCACTTTCTGTTGTCATTACATGCGACAACCACCGGCATGTCAGGGCCAGCTGTCCACAAGTGCACCATTGCGTGGGCACGTGCCACACCCCGCCCCCCCGAACAGCTGCCGTCAGTTCTTGCGGGACTGACAACAGCCATTCAGGAAATGGGGCGCGCCGCTGTTGCCAACACACCAGCAGCCATCCAACTTAGGCAGTGCTACGGACCCAGGCACCAGCTCTGCTGGTCCTGACATACTCAGCAGGCAGCCGTCTAATTTAAAGGGGGGAGGGTGTATATTCGTTTCATTAGATGCACCCTTATTTCCACCCACTTTTTTGGGGGGAAAAAGTGCACCTTATGGAGCAAAAAATACGGTATCTCGAAGAACTAAGGCCAGTACTGGGCAGACTTGCCTGGTCTGTGTCCCATATATGGACATTCGAACAACAATGGGCTGGGGAGGGCTTCGATGGCTTTGACTGAGTAACAGGCAGATCTCTGGAAAAGGACAATTTAAATCAGTAATTTACAGAGAAGGTACGGTTGGGCAGATTGGATGGACCATTTGGGTCTTTATCTGTCGTCATGTTACTATGAGCTAGAGAATGAATTGAAGAACAGAATTTCTAAAATTTAACAGGGAGTATGATCTGAATTGATGACTGCCACCCTTTACTTTTTGAAAGAGAGCCAATACTACTGCATATAGGGGGAAATTCTATAACATGAAAACTAACGGGTAGTATCTAGATTTTCAGAAAGCTTTCGACAAAGTTCCTCATGAGAGGCTTTTAAGAAAATGAAAGAGTCATGGGATAGGAGGCAATGTTCAGTTGTGGATTAGGAATTGGTTATCAGATAGAAAACAGAGGGTTAAATAATGCTTTGCCTTATGTTTATTTTATGAGAACATAAGAATAGCCTTACTGGGTCAGACAAATGGTAGGGTTCAATGCCCATTTTTCTCAATGGAGGAGGGTATATAGTGGAGTGCCACAGGGATCTGTACTGGAACTGGTGATATTTAACTTATTTATAAATGATCTGGAAATTGGAATGACGAGTGAGATGATTAAAATTGCATTTGACACTAAGGTGTTCAAAGTTGTTAAAACGCATGCAGACTGTGAAAAGTGCAGGCAGACCTTAGGAAATCGGAAGACTGGCTGTCCAAATGGCATTTAATGTGGACAAAACCAAAGTGATGCACATTGGGAAGAATAACCCAAATCAGTTACCAGACACTAGGGTCAGTGCACAAGAAAAAGATCTGGGTGTCATTGTAGACAATACACTGAAACCATGCGCCCAAAGCAAAAATCAGAAAAGGGATGGTAAACAAGACTAAGAATGTATAATACCTCTGTATTGCTCCATGGTGCAACCTCACCTTGAGTATTGCATTCAAGTCTGGTCTTCTTATCTCAAAAAAAGATGTAGCAGAACTAAAAAAGGTTGAAAGAAGAGCAACCAAGATGGTAAAGGGGATAGAACTCCTCTCGTATGAGGAAAGACTTTAGAAGCTAGGGATCTTCAGCTTGGAAAAGAGACAGCTAAGAGCTGATATGATTGAAGTCTAAAAAAAATCCTGAGTAGTGTGGAATGGTTACAAGTGGATTGATTTTTTTACGCCATCAAAAATTACAATGACTAGGGGACACTCAATGAATTCACAGGGAAATAGTTTAAAAAACAATAGAAGGAAATATTTTTTCAATCAGAGTATAGTTAAGCTTTGGAATGCCAGAGGATTTGGTAAGAATGGTTAACGTAGCTGGTTTTAATAAAGATCTGGACAATTTCCTGGAGGAAAAGTTCATCTGCTATTGAGAAAGACATGGGGGAAGCCACAGCTTGCTCTGGATCAGTTGCGTTTTTGCCAGGTACTTGTTTTGTAGTATGATTTCTGGAATGTTTTGCAGAGTCTAGTACTCTGTAAAATTGATTATTGAAAGGCATTATATTTAGGAATTGCAAGAAGTTACATGCGCTTCAAATACTTCAAAATGCAGTAGCAAGGGTTATGATGGGAGTTAATTGGTATAGCTCTATGACTCCAATTTTAAAACTACATTGGTTATCAATTACTGTATATGGAGGAGTAGAATGGTCCACGGTAGTATGCAAAAAAAAAAAAAAAAATCAATCTCGTCTCCAACAAGGCTCATTTTGGTTCACTTGGTATGTCTTATTCAGCTTGATTAGACAGCATGCAGTGTTTGATTGTGTGTTGTGTATGGAGGTGATTGTGCATAAGTCGATTGTATGATGTCGTCTAGTTTGCAATCTGCACCCAAAAACTGTTTCCTTGGAAAGTCAGTCTGTCGTGGACTGATGTTCTTCGACTGGTCAATTTTCATCACTATAATGAAGGAAAACCTTTACCAGAAAGCTATAAGTTGGCATACGAGTCCGCGATAGCGGTATGGGCTTGAACAGCATACCAACACAACGCAGACTCTTGCGTTAGTAAGTTGAAGAAACTACACAAAGGAACACAGAACTCATCAATAAGAAGGTGATAGACAGAATGAAGAAATCTTTAAAAGTGAACTCAAAACAGCTGGTTGAGATTTTTTTTAAAAAGATGTTATCACTGAACTTAAAAATGAAGAAGATCGAGAATTCCTACAGAAATAAGGGCAGAATATGTTTTCTTGCTCTATGAGTGGAGCCGATCTTCAAAGAACTGCAGAAAAAGGCAGCATGAGGAAAAGAAAATCATGACAAAAGTGAGATGTGAGGAAAGTCGGAAACGCTACAAATGCTGCAAAACTTACAGCATCCACCATTGCCAGACATTCCAGACATTTTGTCTCATGCAGACAAAATGAAACCTGAGACCTTTGAAAAGCCACATGGCTCCCAGAAAAAGGAGGACGGATTGAAATATCTGGGTTTTACTTCCACATAGATGTCTCAATCCGTCCTCCTTTTTCCTTGAGCCTTATGGTAACCTTACCTTTGAAAGTCTTGTAACACAGAGAACAGTCATTTTTTTTATCTCTTGAGTGAAAGAGGATCCACAAAAGCGAAAATATTCCTTGTATAATGTATTTTTGTGCACTTGTTGTTCAATTTGAAAATGAATAAAGATTCTTAAAAAAAAAAAAAAAGAAAGAAAATATTCCTGAAGAAACATCCTACAGAGTGGACGGACGATCCAGTTCTCAAGGAACTTTAGAATCAGGCATCCAAACTGCCTGTTGTTAATGATGCAGCAGAATGAGGAACAGAAGCAATTTGTTCTTTGGCTAGTGGCCAGCCACTAAAAGAAGTTTCCTCCTGCATCAAAGGCAACTCATGTCATAGACCAGGGGTGTCCAACCTGCGGCCCCGGTTGAGGGCGATGCAGTGTTTTCCTCTGCTGCCCCCTGGTGTTTACAATCTTGCCGGCTCCCTCCTGTCTTGCTGCAGCGTTTGCGCAGCCCCAGAAACATTTTTTTTTGGCCAATGCGGCCCAGGGAAGCCAAAAGGTTGGACACCCCTGTCATAGACTATTTGTTGAGTACACAAGAAATACAATTCACTGTTAAGTTTAGCGGAAGTTTTAAAAAAACATATGCATTATGCTCTGGCTTAGAACGTGAGCATTCACCTCAGCTCTATTGGTGGCATGCCCTCCCGCTCTCATTGCCCCTCCCTGTAACTTTTTTGCCATTCTTCTTCTTGCAGCAGTACACCTAGGCCGCCTGTAGTCTGCTCCGGAATACGCCCTCCAACTCGTCCCACCCTTTTGATTCAACTTCCTGTTTCTGTTCAAGCGGCCTAGGTTTACTGCTGCAGTGCTGATGCTATAAGGAAGACAGATTTCAGATTTGAAGGTACACAGAGGGTGCGGGTGAGCTGGAGATCCCAGCCTGATTCTCAGGTGCACTACGGGTATTACTTGTAGATATGATGACCCCAGAATTTTTCAAAGCTTTTCTGAGCTGAAATGTCAAGTGTATGCGGTACCTCATCTTGGATGTCCTTCTTGATAAGAAAGGGCAAGTTATGCGCGATAGCTCTGAGCAAGGTAGCTGCATGCTGAACAGAGAGATAGGGCAGGATTCGAGCAACCATCCGCTTTCCTTTCCGGATGCACATGATCTGTACAAAGTGATCCTCATTTAACCTGGCAGGTAAAAACAAAGATGGCTATGAAAAATGGTTCCGCATAAGCCCATCTCTTCCTGCATCACACTTCCCAATGCTTTCTAGCTGGAATATTTGGAGCTTTTTCTTACCTCTCATTACAGGTAACATTCCCTCTTAGATTCTCATAAATCTCCACTAGCTTCTGTTTCCTATCCTCCATCAGAGAAGGGCGCTCTGAGTCAAGACTCTGTAGACAACGTCTCTCATAATCCTCAACATCCAGGAGGAGAGAAAACGTCTATAGGATCCAAAAGGGAAATAAGCTTGTTAAACTGTATGTGTGTATGTATGCAATTTATTTTACTTTGTTGTATATATTAATAGTAATCCAACAATAGAATGCTGGAAATGAAAAAGAAAAATTGTTATCCATTGTTATCATAGTATTGCCAAGTAGCTCATTCTTGTCGAGAGCCTAAGATACCCATGAAAATCAGAGGACAAGACATGAAATACAGTAAAGATGGCAGGTAGAGATCGACTGCCTTTGTTTCGGGTTGCGCATTCCTCTATGCCTCGTTCAAAGAGTGATGGTCACTTAAGTTGCACTTTGATTCCATCCTCTTTAGTCTTTTAGTTTTTAAAAATTCCTAGCACAGCAGTTTAAAATAGAGAATAATAGTTGATATAATTATTAAATATTATATGATGTCTAAAATTATAGTAAGGACTATATAATGATATGTTGTATTTACAGTAAGTTATGGAAATATCAAGTGTATACTTAATGCAATTGTATGAATTTTTATGATACACTTGTTATATGAAAAATGAATAAAAAAATAAAATAAAATAAAATGGAAAGGGTGCTTGCTATGCAACAAGGAAATTATCATAAGTTTTAAAAGATTTGGGGGCCATTGATTATTTATTCTAATGATCAGACATCTTAAACACCTTAGTATTGGATAAGATATAGGGGGGTGGGATTATGAATGATAATTGTTAATTATTAATGCATGGGTGGGTGGGGTGGAATTCTTTTATATTTATATATTTGGAGGAATATAAATAAGATTGTCAAGTGATTACCGTATTTTCACGCATATAACGCGCGCGTTATACACGATTTTACAAACCGAGCATAACCATGCGCGTTATACGTGTGAGCGCGTTTTACAATTTTTTTTTTACATTCTGATCCGGCATTCCCCCTGCGAACCGGCATCCTTCCCCCCCCCCCGCTCACGTCACTCCCCCTCCCCGCGATCCTACATCCCCCCCAGCACCGCAAATACATCTCTTACCCGATTGGGCACTGGCACCGGCACCAGCACCAATGCACAGCATGTGCCAGTGGCCGAAGATCCTCCCTTGTTGGTTTGGGCTGGGCTGGGCTGGGCTGCGAGAGAGATCCTCCTTCTTCCTCTGCCGGGCTGGACTAGGCTTTGAGCATTTGCGCATGCTCAAAGCCTTTTGGTCTCGCTCTCTCCGAGAAAATGTTAGTAATGCTGTTTCTTGGTCCATTTTATCAAATCCTTTTCTTTTTTTTTTAAATATTTTATTTATAAATTTTTCATTCTTACAATAATTTAATTGTACATAAAACTTCAATTAACACATGAAAAATTATGATTACAAATAATTCATCTTATCACATAAAATATAACCCTCCCCCTTTTTTTCATTTCTTAAATCCATATAATATTCATTCCCCTCCCCTCCCCATTCTTATATAATCATTACTAATGTGCTATGAAATCTGATCATTGAAATAACGAGTCAATGGTTCCCAAATTTTCTTAAAATTATGAATATTTCCCTGTTGTAATGCTATTGTTTTTTCCATTTTGTATATATGACAGACTGAATTCCACCAAAATGTAAAATTTAATTTGGTGTAGTCCTTCCAATTTTGAGTTATTTGTTGCATGGCGATCCCTGTCAATATTAATAATAGTTTGTTATTGTTTGCTGAAATCGGACTCTGAGTTCTCATTGCTGTACCAAATAGTATAGTATCATATGAGAGTCCTACATGATTTTCTAGTAATTCATTAATTTGGGGCCAAATTAGTTTCCAAAATGCATTTATACAGGGACAAAAAAAAATTAAGTGATCTAATGTCCCGACTTCTACTCTGCAATGCCAGCATCTATTAGATCTAGTACTATCTATTTTTTGTAAACGCGTAGGGGTCCATAAAGTTCTATGTAACAAAAACAACCAAGTTTGACTCATAGATGCTGACTTTGTAGATCTTAATCTCCAGGACCAAAATCGTGGCCATTGAGATTCAGAAATTGTCTGACCAATCTCAATACTCCAAATATCCCTAAGTCCAGTTTTCTTTTTTTTATTTAAAAATCCATTTAACAATTTGTACCATTTTGCGGCTTGGTGACCCAAGAAATCCGCCTGGAAACATAGAACCTGCTTACTATATTGAGTATTAAGCACTTTCCATTCAGGGAACCCTGCCTGAATAGCTTGCTTCAATTGCAACCATTTAAAATATTGTGTTTTATTTAATCCAAATTTATGTTGCAATTGTGAAAAACTAAGCATTGTTCCTTCTGAAATAACATCATTCAATGTTCGTATACCTGCAATTATCCATTGTTTCCAGACGATTTTGTATCCGCCAATCTTGATCCTGGAGTTTACCCAAATTGATTGATTTAATGATTTAGCAATTGGTTCTGGTGATAGATTACTAATATATCTTAATGTCTTCCAAGTATCCAATAGAATTCTGTTATCCTTATATCGTCTTGGCATGTTTATACTAATTAGATGTTCTAAATGTAATGGGAACAGGAGCCGCCATTCTAGATATAGCCAATCTGGTACATTCTCCATGAGATCTGGGAGGATCCAATATATACCCTGTCTTAGAATATAGGCTTGATGATACCTATAAAAATTTGGAAAATTTACCCCCTCCCTCCACAATTGGTCTTTGTAAAGATACTAAAGCAATTCTGGGTCTTTTCCCAAACCAAACAAACTTTGTAAGAATATTATTTAACTTTTTATAGAATGACCCCTCAAAAAATATTGGTATCATACTCATTTGATAACAAACCACAGGCAACATCATCATTTTAATTGTTTGGACTCTTCCCCACCAAGAAAGATGTAAAGGATTCCATTGCTCACACATTTCTGTTATTTTTTTTAATAAAAGTTTTTCATTTTCTTTGACTGTATCTTCAATTGTATTTTTGATAATAATTCCTAAATATTTTAAACCTTCTTCTTTCCAAATAAATGAATATGAATCAAATAATCCTTTGGTACAATGAACATTAATTGGAAGAATTTCCGATTTACTCCAATTAATTTTATATCCAGAAAATTTCCCAAATTTCTCTAGAAGATTAAGTAAACTTGGAACAGTATTCCCCGGTTCTCTTAAATATAATAATATATCATCTGCATATGCAGAAAGTTTAAATTCCCAGTAAGAAAATGGGATTCCCTTTATCTCCTTAGTTTGATTAATTGCAATTAATAAGGGTTCTAAAACAATATCAAAAAGTAAGGGGGACAAAGGACATCCTTGTCTAACTCCCCTACGCAAGTTAAATCTATCTGATAAATTGTTATTGATATATAATCTTGCACCAGGAGAGCTATACAAAGTCTGAACCATTTTAATAAAACCGGGGCCTATTCCAAACCATTCCAGAGCTTGATACATATAACGCCATTCCACTCTATCAAATGCTTTTTCTGCATCTAAAGATAGCATAAAAGCTGGATCATTCAAATTTTTCACTAAATTTAAAGAGTGAAATGCTAATCTAGTATTGTTTGATGAGTGTCTTTTAGCAATAAATCCTGTTTGGTGTACATCAATAATAAAAGGAAGAGCTTTTGCCAATCTTATTGCTAATACTTTAGCAATCAACTTACCATCTACATTTAATAAAGAGATAGGCCTGTAGTTTGAAACCAAGGTAGGATCCTTGTTTGGTTTTGGTAAGACAATAATTACCGAATCAGCCATATTACCTGATATATTCCCATTATTTATTTGGTATTGATACAAATTTAATAAATATGGTAAGATGATATTTTGAAATGTTTTATAGAATTCAACAGTATAACCATCACCACCCAGAGCGGATCCAACTCTAAGAGACTTCAATGCTGATTCTATTTCTTTTAAAGATATAGGATCTTCTAAACTTAGTTTTATATGATCCGGAACATTTGGTCCAATAAATGAGTTTAAGAAATTTAATCCCTCTTGTTCTTTATTTTCATAAGATTCAGAAGAATATAAATCTTTATAAAAATCAAGAAATTGTATTAAAATATCTTTGGTGTTAGTGTGTGTGTTGCCTTGTGTGTCTTTAATTGCAATAATCTTAGATTTCCTTTTTTTTGCTTTGAGAAAATTAGCTAATAATCTTCCAGCTTTGTTTGAATTACCATAATACTGAACTTGCTTATAGAAGATATCTTTCCTCACAAATTGAGAAGAAATCTCATTAAATTTTGCTTTTACTTTTAATAAATTTTGTAATGTATTATGTTCCATTTCTCAATTAATTTATTCTCTAATACTTTAATTTGTTTTTCCAAATCAACATATTGTTTTTTAAGTTGTTTTTTGATAAATGCTGAATATGAAATAATATTTCCTCTTATTGTTGCTTTAAATGCGTCCCACAAAATCTCAGCATTAATATTGTCTGAATTATTTATTTGAAAAAATTCATTCATCTTTAATTTAAAATCTTCCAGAAAGTTTGAATCCGCAAGTAAAGCATTATCAAATCTCCAAATTGGATTGAAATGTTCTACATCATTATTCTGAAAGTCAATCCACACACCAGCATGATCTGAAATTACAATGGGATCAATAACTGCATTCATCACTCGCTGCGCTATATTATTAGACACGAATATATAATCAATTTGTGAGAAAAATTTGTGGACCTGAGAACAAAAAGAGAATTCCCGATCATTAAAATGAAGAATACGCCATATATCAACTAAATTACAAGATTGAACCAAATTATCTAAACCTAACGATTTCATAATTCTACTTGGTCTCTTATCCAAAATTGGATCCATTACAGCATTGAAATCCCCCACTACTATTAAATTAGAAGCAGCCAGTGGTAACAGTAATTGTTGAACTTGTTTGAAAAACTCCATTTGATTCGAATTAGGAGATAAATTTAATAAATCCAGGGTTGTATTTCCCAGAACCATATTGATATGCACCCATCTTCCTAAAGGATCATGGTTTATTAATTTGAAATCAGCAGTGCACTTCCTATTTATCAGGACAGCAACCCCAGCTTTTTTCCCTATTGCAGGTGCAAAGAAGCATTTAGAAATCCAATCCCCAGATAACTTTTTAGATTCATGCTCAGAAAGGTGCGACTCTTGAATAAAATATATGTCCGCATTTTGCTTTTTAATGGAACGTTAGTACTTTCTTTCTCTTAATGGGATGATTTAAACCATTGACATTAATAGAATAAATTTTTATATCAAATACTTCTATAATAATAAAGATGATCAGACCTCAGCACATTAAGTAAATATATTTTCTTCATCCAATCCCCCCATCCCTTACCCCCCCCCCCCCCGAAAATAAGATTATAAAAGAAAAATTCAAATTTTACATTTATCCTATTTTCAATAAACATTTCAATTTCTGCACTTTTCCCAACTTCATGTCTTAAAGAAACATTAATCATCCCCCTCCCCCTCCCCTTCCCATCCCTCCACCCTATTCCCACCCCCCCACCCTTTAATAAATGTGTAAGCTTGAAAACACACATAGATAATCAGGTAAAAAGAATTCCCCCCATAGAACATTCAAAAAACAAAAAAAAAATCTATAATCATAAGTTACACAAAAAATATTTTAACAATTAAACCCTTTCCTCAAATCCCTAATATCTAAACCGACCCCCTTAAAAGAATTTTCTTTAATAAAAACCAAACAAAACTTTTATGTAGAGCCCCAATCGATATTAAGAATAAAGTGATTCATAACAAAAATCATTTTTTTTCCTCCTTTCCTGCTTTTTCTTTCTTCCTCTTCCTTTTCCATTCCAATAATATTTTTACATAAAAGCATATTACTATATAAGTAATACCATATGAGGTTACTCATCAAAACTACATTAGCATCAAAAATAAACAGCCTGTAAGTGACTCCATAAAAGGATAAGATTCCAAATATGAAACCCTTTCAATTCTAAAGCCAGTAAACTGTACTAACTGTATTAATGACTGTATTAAAAGCACCAAATATATAATACCTTGAACTGCATCTTTTAAAGAAATTAAAATGCAACACAGAGCATCTAAAAAATAAATAATAAAGATCATGTCTCTAAGTAATCATAAGCTCCTCTTGTTTCTGCAAAAAGTCCTGCAACTCTTCTGGTTCCTTGAAATTCATTGTTTTATTCTTGAAAGTCACTTTCATCATCGCTGGATAAATCAGCCCATATTTTGCTCCAAGACTTCTGAGCTGTGGTCTCATATCAAGAAATTTTTTTCTCTTTGCTGCAGTGGCAGGAGCAAAATCTGGAACAAAGTGTATGCGAGAGTCCTGAAACTTTAAGTTCTTATTTTCTTTAGCCAGCCGAATAATATCCAATACTTGCTGATGTCTTAAGAGCTTGAATATTATTGGACGAGGTCCCCTTTGAGTATCATTCCTCCTGACTGGTATTCTGTGAGCTCTTTCGATTTCAATAGGATATTTAAAGTTGAGAGGGAGGATTTTAGGGAGGAGATTCTCCAGAAAGGAAGTAATATTATTTTCTTCTGCTTCTTCCGGGATCCCAAGTAATCTTAAATTACTCCTTCTCTCCCTATTACTACAATCCTCCAGCATTTGCGTAAGTATATCCATTTTCTTTTGCACCGGCTTGAATTTGAATAAATCTGTTTCAACTGCCAGCATTCTATCAGTAAGATTAACAATCTTATTCTCCACCAGCTCCATTTTCCTGTTAAGAATATTTACTTCCTTCTTAACCTCTTTAATATCCTTGGAGTTTCCTAGCACAATTTCTTTAATTGCTTTCAGTTCCTTCAATATTTCAGCTGTTTCAACAACTTCCTTCTCTGCCTGTTTTTTCGAAGGGGTCGGAGGCTCGGGTTTGGCTCTTTTTGCACTTGCCGGCATCACAAAAGCTGAATCAGCTTTGTTATTCTTTCCAGACGCCATATTTATAATTAATTCTCCCGTATCCAACAAGAAAAGTTAACTTTTGTAACTTAAATAATCTTTAAAACGATTTATCGGGACGGAGCTCACCGTTCACCCGACTATTGCCATGCGCTTCCAAGCCACACCCCCTCTCAAATCCTTTTCATATTTTAAAAGTCTCTATCATATCCCCCTCAGTCTTCTCTTCTCAGTTTCCTGAGTCGATCTTTGTAATCCAAATGCTCCATCCCTTTGACAAGTTTCGTGGCTCGCCTCTGCACTCTCTGCAGCAGAGTTATATCTTTCTTAAGGTATGGAGACCAGTGTTGAACACAGTATTCTAAATGCGGTCTGACCATTGTTCTGTAAAGCGGCATTATGACCTCTTCCGATCTACTCGTAATCCCCTTCTTAATTATGCCCAACATCCTGTTTGCTTTCTTTGCTGCCGCCGCACATTGTACCGATGGTTTAAGGGTACTGTCAATCAGGGAGGATCTTCGGGCATTGGTGCTGGTGCCGGTGCCCAATCGGGTAAGAGTTGTATTTGCGGTGCTGGGGGGGATGACGCGAGCGGGGGGGAGGATGTCGGTTCGGAGTAGGCGGGAGGAGGTTTTAGCATGCGCGGTATATGCGTGTGCGCACTATACTAACATTTTATTACATAAATTTGTGTTCCCCGCGCGGTATACCCGTGTGCGCGTTTTACACTGGTGCGCGGTATATGAGTGAAAATACGGTAGTTAAAAATCTTTCTGATTGATTATTATACACTTGTTGTAATATTTGAAAATGAATAAAGATTTATTAAAAAAAAAAAAAAAAAATTGTGTCTCTATTAATACAAACCAAAAGTAAGATAACGTCATGTGTGTAAATCAAACATGGACATTGTTTAAAGAACTTAAGAATTTCTGCTGCTGGGTCAGACTAGTGGTCCATCGTGCCCAGCAGTCCGCTCACGCGACAGCCCTTAGGTCAAAGACCAATGCCCTAACTGAGACCAGCCCTACCTGCATACGTTCCGGTTCAGCAGGAACTCGTCTAACTTTGTCTTGAATCCCTGGAGGGTGTTTTCCCCTATAACAGCCTCCGGAAGAGCGTTCCAGTTCTCTACCACTCTCTGGGTGAAGAAGAACTTCCTTACGTTTGTACGGAATCTATCCCCTTTTAACTTTAGAGAGTGCCCTCTCGTTCTCCCTACCTTGGAGAGGGTGAACAACATGTCCTTATCTACTAAGGGCTCCTTTTACGAAGGCGCATTAGCGGTTTAATGCGCGTAATAGCACACGCTAAAACGCCGTCCACGCTAGCCGCTACTGCCTCCTCTTGAGCAGGCGGTAGTTTTCCGGCTAGCGCGGGGGTTAGCACGTGATGAAAAGTCATGCGCGTTAAACCCGCTAACACGCCTTCGTAAAAGGAGCCCTAAGTCTATTCCCTTCATTATCTTGACTAAAGATAGCATCTTGGACACCCTTTCAGTATTTATTCTATGTTCGGATGCACTAAAGTCGGCGATCGTCGCTAAACCTGTTTTCACAACTTTAGCGACAATCGCTATTACCGACCTGATGCACAAAACGGACCGCCGTGTTTTTCCCCTCGATCGCCCATTTCCGATCCGGCCATACAAATTAGCTAAAACCTCAGGCAAAATAGCCAAGCGATTGATGCACTAACATCGCTTTGTTATTCCAAAAAATTGTGGTTTTAGCGATCGTAAAAAACAACTTGGCTAGCTGGTTTTTGTCATTTTTTCATTGGCAGATTTTGTGTGTGATACATATGCAAAATATCTGTCCCATAAAAAGTCTCCCATCACCAATGACGGTCCTCCCCAACGACCAACACCCCCCCTCCCCCCTGTTCCTCCCCAACCCAAAACAAATGACAGGAGGGATGCCCAAACCCTGCTGCCATGCAGAACACCTCCACGCCTCACCCCCATAACCTTCCCCCCAAATGTTGCAAGCAAAAAGCCTACTCTCAGGCTCCCGACTGTCTAAATGAGGGGAGGTTCAGGGAGTGAGGGGCATCCAGTGGCAGGAGGGAGTGGGTATCCCTCCGCCATATTTTGGGGGCTCTTTAAATACAGGCATTACTTCAGAAATACTACCCCTACTCAACTGCACAGATCTATCTTGACGAGGCTGATCCACCAAATGTTAGTATCAAGCATATGAAAAGCAGACGACACATCCAATGAGCCTACGCAATAGGTGGTATTTCTGTCTATCCCCCTCCTCAATTCAATCAATCATAGAAAACATCAATGATTCAACACTACGTACAGCATTCTCTCTACACTAAACTAGCTCAGCTTGGGTTCTAGATATATTCAGCCATTTGAACAAATTTACATAATGGGACAAAAAGGTCACTCTGTATCATAAACTCACGTGCAAATATATCACACATTTTAATTGTACCATTATTTACTTACTTTCTCAATGACGAAAAGAGTTTGGCGCCTTTTGTCCCGTACTTGCTTTTCCTTCGTCTCCTGTTCAGGTGTGGAAGAGAGAAAAGAGAGAAACTTTGGCATTATGTGACTACTAGGACAATCAGTCATAGAAATCAAGGCTCTCAAGAGGCCCGTTTAGATTAAGAGGGCTAAGGCCTAGATTCAGTAAGCCCACCGTGGGTGATCTGAGGCAGGTCGACCAATTCACCAACCATCCGCAGACCATCTACTTTGCCTGTAGATGGTCTGCACATGTGTTTGCTGTCCGTTGGTTTGGTTTTTTTTACTCGCCCCAACTCTCCTGCTCTCTGCCGCCCTTCCCTGCAATGTGAGCCCGTGGTTTTAACTTGCCTCGGGCTCGCGCTGCAGGGAAGGGCGGAAAGCAGGAGCTGAGAGCTTTTTTCAGCAGGAGAATCGTGGCAGAGAGCAGGGCTGGTGGAAGTTGGCTGGGATTTCAGGGTGGCAAGGAGCAGGAGAGTTGGCAGGGACGTGTCCTCAGCAGTCGCTTGTTTTGGGATCGGCCAGCCGTCGGTGTTCCTCATTTTTTTTAGTGAATCGCTGTCTGCCTACATTTGCATGCTGCTCCCCCTCATTTGTATGAACGGATCGGATTGGGTGCAGGAGGAGGGTTGGGTCGCAAAGTGGTCGGGACACGATCGGTGTCCTTAGTGAATCTAGCCCTAAGTATTTCCATAACCAAGCTGTCAAAGGGAACTCACTTTGAGGTTTCGTTACAGAAGGCAAGAAATCAAGCGTAAAAGAAAAGTGATGTTATCGGTAAGAATGGCAGCTTGAGTGCTGAGTTCCAGAGGCACCCACTCTCAATGTGCTTCTTCCCTCAGATCTATCATATACTATCGGCTGAGCGAAGTCGCAGCAGGATATGTCCACCCCCAAACAATTAACAGATAATACAATAGCTCAAAGGTAGCAGCAGCACTGCAGAAGAACCACACGGCAAAAATGGCGTCTGATGACACAGGGCAGGTAAACTCCACAGCACCCCCACAAGTCGAGTTGGTCTCCTCTCTACTGAAATGTGTGAATGGTTTCAAGAGGTCTGAACTGCAGAAGTGCTGGAGGACCTCAAAAGAGATGTCTCAGATACTGGCCATAGAGTGGATGATGTAGAGAGAATCTGGAGGGTTTGCGAGAGCACATTGTGCAGTTGGAGACAGCTCAATAAAGGAGGAGGACCCGGAGAATCTCTCAAGACCAGGATAGGATTAATTCTTTGAGGGCCCCTAGGCACACAAGTCCATTGGTCAACCTAGCCCTGCCCCCTTTAAATGACCAGTTTTCGTCTTTACTTCTTTATTTCCACTTGTATTTCTTTTCTTTTTCTTTTTTTTCATTCAAAACAAACAAAGATTAGCATACCAGTGCACAGTTTTTCTTCTATGCAACCCCCAAACATCTCTGAACAAATCCCCCCCTTCCTAAACATCTCTGAACAAATCCCCCCTTCCTTCCCTTCCCACCTACTTACCCAGGACTTTAACTCTGAACCCTTTCCATACATATATAAAAGTGTTCAAATATATTGTAAAAGCTGTAATACTATCTGAAATATAAGTCTATATTAATAACCAAGTTTACAATACCACTCAACTGCCTCACTCTACGTCAACCAACTGTAACCCATATGTATGGATAAACAAGCAAATCTGTAACTCCTCTAGTACGTTCCACTCCATGTATGTTAACTTGTAATGAAACAACAAGGCAAGCGGTCTACCAAAGAATCCAACATGGAACAAAAGAAGATCAGCAGCCAATAAGGAGATTCAAATCAGGTTAATTCAATGCAAAGAAATGCAGAGTAATGCATTTGGGGATTAATAATAGGAAGGAACCGTATATGCTGGGAGGAGAGAAGCTGATATGCACAGACGGGGAGAGAGACCTTGGGGTGATAGTGTCCGAAGATCTAAAGGCGAAAAAACAGAGTGACAAGGCAGTGGCTGCTGCAAGAAGGATGCTGAGCTGTATAAAGAGAGGCGTAGTCAGTAGAAGGAAGAAGGTGTTGATGCCCCTGTACAGGTCATTGGTAAGGCCCCACTTGGAGAATTGTGTTCAGTTTTGGAGACCGTATCTGGCGAAGGACGAAGAAGACTTGAGGCGGTCCAGAGGAGGGCGATGAAAATGATAGGAGGCTTGCGCCAGAAGACGTACGAGGAGAGCCTGGAAGCCCTGAATATGTATACCCTAGAGGAAAGGAGAGACAGGGGAGATATGATTCAGACGTTTAAATACTTGAAGGGTATTAACGTAGAACAAAATCTTTTCCAGAGAAAGGAAAATGGTAAAACCAGAGGACATAATTTGAGGTTGAGGGGTGGTAGATTCAGGGGCAATGTTAGGAAATTCTACTTTACGGAGAGGGTAGTGGATGCCTGGAATGCGCTCCCGAGGGAGGTGGTGGAGAGTAAAACTGTTACTGAGTTCAAAGAAGCGTGGGATGAACACAGAGGATCTAGAATCAGAAAATAAGATTAAATATTGAACTAGGCCAGTACTGGGCAGACTTGCACGGTCTGTGTCTGTGTATGGCCGTTTGGTGGAGGATGGGCTGTGGAGGGCTTCAATGGCTGGGAGGGTGTAGATGGGCTGGAGTAAGTCTTAACAGAGATTTCAGCAGTTGGAACCCAAGCATAGTACTGGGTAAAGCTAAGAAGAAAAAATTTAAAAATTTAAATTGAATCAGGTTGGGCAGACTGAATGGACCATTCGGGTCTTTATCTGCCGTCATCTACTATGTTACTATAAGGTGCTCCCAAGAACCATACCCAATGCATTTCGCCAAACAAGGCTAGTCAACGCTAACAGAAAACCATGTCTTTCATACACACAGAACACAGATACACTCTCACCCAGAATGGAATAAGTAATCACAAACTAAAAATAGAAATATGTAGATAAAGGTTAAACTGAACTGCCAAGAAGCCAAACTGCATACAATGAAACACCACAGAAACAATGACACATAGCTCCCTAATATTCTGCAAAATATAAATATAGCAGATGTAAATCTGAAGAAACTGACAAACAATCACCATCCCTAATGCCGGCCCTGGGGCCCCCTTGACAATTTCAGGCCCTAGGCATGTGCCTACTGGGCCTACCCTTTAATCCGGCCCTGCTCAAGGAAGTGTAATCTGCGTATTCTTGGGGTTCTGCAGAACTGTGAACAAAAATGGCTGGCATAAGTTCCCGGCTCTGCATAGGGCAGGAGAATAGGAAGATCGTTCCTGCCCCACTTCACCGCTAGACCACCAGGCTTAAAAGTAAGGTGTGGAGAGGTCCGGGAAGTAGGAGGGAGGTGGGAATGGGTCAGAGTTGATCCTAAAGTTAGTCACAATTATTTTCGTATTCGCAGGCCAGCTTTGCAACTAACCCCCGTGAATATGGAGGGAGGAGTGTAATAATTCATTTTCAAACCTGAGTCTCTTATCACTATACTCATTGTGCTCTGATTTCTCTTTCTCTGCACTAAAGGTGCTAACTCACCATATCTACCATTTCCTGTAATAACCATTATTGTAAGACTCTCCATAAATCTAATTAAACCTATTTAATTAAAAACACCTAAAACAAAAACCCAAAGGAACGGTACAGTTTAGGGGGTGAAGAACTTATGTGTATGACAGAAGAGCGGAATTTGGGTGTGATTGTATGTGATGATCTTAAGGTGGCCAAATAGGTTGAAAAGGTGGCAGCGAAAGCTAGAAGGATGCTAGGTTATACAGGGAGAGGTTTGGCCAGTAGGAAAAAGGAGGTATTGATGCCTCTGTATAAGACTCTGGCGAGACCTCATTTAGAATATTGTGTACAATTCTGGAGGCTGCACCTTCAAAAAGATATAAAGAGGATGGAGTCAGTCCAGAGGAAGGCTACTAAAATGGAGTGTTGTCTTCATCATAAGGCGTATGAGGACAGACTTAAAGATCTCAATCTGTATACTTTGGAGGAAAGGCGGGAGAGGGGCGATATGAAAGACATTTAAATACAGACATAATGTAAATGCGCATGAGTCGAGTCTCTTTCATGAGAGGGCATAGGATGAAGTTAAGAGGTGACAGGCACCGGAGTAATCTAATGAAATACTTTTTTTACAGGAAGGGTGGTAGATGCATGGAATAGTCTGCTGGTAGAGGTGGAGACAAAGACTGTGAATTCAAGAAAGTGTGGGAGAGGCAGGTGGGATCTCTTAGGGAGAGGAAGAGATAATGGTTACTGCGAATGGGCAGACTGGCCTTTATGTGCCATCATGTTTCTATCTTAAGACAACCAATTCTTGGTTGTGGATTTATTTTCTTCTAGATGGGGATGGGACTGTTTAAGATTTGGGAGCCTTGTTTTGTGGGGTTTTTATTGTCAGTTGTGTATGGGCTTGTTACAATTCACAATCAGTGTGTGGATTTTCTCCTGTTATGCTGTTTATAATAAAAAATATTCTGTAAAACAAAAAAAAAACCCTCTAGACATGGTGAAACTGATGGGGGGGGAAGGAGAATGAGAATGAGAGGACAAGAAAAAAGCATAAAAGAAAAGTGGAATGACAGCCGACAGAGTTGATTACAAAGATTAAGACCAACTTAGAAAGAGAAGCTAAACTGTTCGAACAAGACAGGAGGGAGAGAAAGAGACGTTTGCCACTCACGTCATCCTCAGTCCGCAACGTCACCACAGCATCAATCATCTTGCGAGGATTGTTCACACTGGAAACTGTCAGCTTCCCCAGGGACCCTGCAAATTGCACTGAAAAAAAGAAAAAAGCATAACTTAAAAGGGGCCTATTTTCTGGCACACGTGCATACACATCTCTCTGCATTTGATGGTCTTCTTTACCTCCAGAAAGCTATCTTGTGTGGTTAAGAAGAGCTCATCGTGCACAGGAATGGGTGAAGATTAGAAAAACGAGCTCAAATGATAGACATCCAGATCAAACTAGTATATATAAGGGTACAGTCGTATATATCCCCAAAAAATATATCACATCAAAAGACACCACGGACAAAAAATGATAAATAACAAAACCTCATACCCAGGCAGCCGGGACTATGCAAGTGCCCTAAGCCACCTGTATTTGAAAAAAATTCATTTTGTCTTATGCATCAAAATATATATAGAGAAATCCAATCTGTCTAAAACTGGTTATAATGGCAACAGCCTGGTATAAATGTAACGTGAAAACAGTAAAAAGTAAAGCCTTTTCCTTTTCTTTTCTTTCTTAGCTGTATTTAGCACACTCAAGGGGGAGGGTGGAGTTGGGGAGTAATTTTATAAGATATGTTATATAACGTGTATATTCTATTTTAGTTGAAAATGTGATAAAGGGTGGGTGGATGGGTGGGGGTTATTACACTATTCGATTTTTTTGTGTTAGATATTATAGTGCTATATTGGAATTACTCGTATGATGTATTTTTGTGCACTTGTTTTGATTTGAAAAAGAATAAAGATTAAAAAACAAAAAAAGTAAAGCTTATTGCAGCAGCAATCATTTTCATCCAAATTACCGCTTCCCGACAGAAAACACTTCTGTTTCGCCTCGAAAGGCTACTTCAGGGGAAAAAAAGGGGTTCTGTAAACGTTGCCACGTAACAAACTAGAAGGGCTGGCTCCTCTCAAAATGGCATATTAAAAGAAATGCTAGACTATTAGCTGTTCTACATTGATGCAAAGACAGAAAAGCCTTTCAGCACTATAGAAATAATAAATAGTAGTACTCTAGAAGTAATCTGGGCCCAAGCGTCCCAGTAAGTTTCTATCTGGGGGCACATTGCACTTTCTTAGAGGCTGTACTGGTGCAAGAGCCAGAGGTTTTTGGCAGTCTCTGAGCAGAGGAGCTTCTGTAGTACTGTTGAGAGCACCATGAGCCCCTCTGGAGGCCCGAGGTCTGCTATCTGGCAAGGACCTAGAGTAGCGAGCTGCCATGTTGGTTTAAAGGAAAGCCTACTCAAAGTGGTTTTAGATGCTGAATCTCTGGCGCATTCTGTGGGCAGAAACTTTGCTCATGACTTGTATGATGTTAGAGAACCCGTCTGTCACATAATCCACCTCCTCTAGTGCCAGCAGGTGACACACATCATCATCTGTCACTGAAATCTGGTGTGGCTTGCATGTACCACAAAAGATTCCCAAAGCTAGGGCCTCAAACTGTCTTGTAAGAACCACATCCACCCTGCGCTCCTGCACATCCTTTAACATCACAGCTTCTTTCAAGTTTCTAGGATTTATTAGAATTTGATATCCCTTAGGGTCTTAGGTCTTAGGGATATTTGGAGCATTGAGATTAATCATCAAATTTTGGCATCTCAATGGCCACAAATTTGGTCTTGGAGAATAAGATGTACACTGTCAGCATCTATGAGACAAACTTGGTTTTTTCTTTTGCATAGAGCATTTTGGACCCCTGTTAGATTACAAAAATTAAATAGTTCAATGTCTAATAGATGCTGGCATTGTAAGCTTGAAGTAGGGACTTTGGATCATCTTTTATTTTTCTGTCCCTATATATTAGCCTTTTGGAATTCGATCTGGGATCAAATAAATTCTTTATTAGATAATCCTGTAGCATTAACTTATGATACTGTGATATTTGGCATATCTATGAGGAAAAAGAGTCAGATATCGGCAAGTAATAACAAACTTTTATTGATTATGACAGGAGTTGCCATGCAACATATTACTACAAATTGGAAAGATCACACAAGACTTAATTTTAATTTCTGGTGGAATTCACTATGTCACATATATAGAATGGAACGTTCAATAGCAATACAAAATGGAAATTATAAAAGGTTTAATGAAATATGGGGGCCATTGACATTGTTTTGTAATGAATAAACATTATTTATGATTGGAAGGGAAAGGGGAGGGTTTATATAAATGAAAAAAATAAATAAAAATGTAAAAAAAGAAATATGACAAAGATTGATTCAATTAAATAATTGTATGGAAAGGGAGGGGAGAAGAAGGGTTTAGATATATATACCTTTGTTATGATCTTGATAGATTTATCAAGTGATGTTAGTAAATCTATGTATTACTTATATTGTGCACTTGCTGAAAGTTTAAAAATGAATAAAGAATTATAAAAAAAAAAAAAGAATTTGATATCCCACCTATCATTAAAAGTCTAAACTAGGAGGAAGATATGAAAGGATGTAACATGACTATAAGGAGAGGGGAGAGAACTACAATATTTCAAGAAAAGAGAGGTGGGGGAAAAACGACAGGGCAGGCAGGGAGACTTCGTGCTTCTCCAGATGTGAAATAATAGTGAAGATTATTTAATAAAGAACCTTAAGTATATTGACCAGAGAATAGAATTTTTTTTAGAACTTTCTTAAATATATTTATTGAAATCTGAAATGGGTTGGAAGAAGGTTCCACAGTTCTGACCCTGAATAGAGAAGATGGAGCTGCGATTGGTGTCAGAGAGCAGTTTGACTAACAGATCTGAGCGTCCTAGAGGGACAGTAATGTGTTAAGTATCTGCTTGTTAGTAGAACAGATTTTGAAAATAAGTAACAGAATTTTGTAAGTGGGAAATGGGAAGCCAAGGAGCAGATTTTAGTACAGGAGTAACATGGTCAAATTTCCTGTGACTAGTAATTAGGTAAAACGGGGACATGATAGAAACTTATAAGATCATAAAGGGTATAGAGAAGTTAGAGAGGGACAGATTCTTTAGACTGGCGGGGGAAATAAAACAAGAGGGCACTCAAGAAAATTGAAGGGAGACGGATTCAGAACAAATGCTAGGAAGTTCTTCTTCACTCAGAGGGTGGTGGATACCTGGAACGCGCTTCCAGAGGAGGTGGTAGAGCGGAGTACGATTTTAAGCTTCAAAAAGGGGTTGGACAAGTTCCTGAAGGAAAAGGGGATTGAAGGGTATAGTTAGAGGGGTACTACACAGGACAAAATGTCTTAAGTAAAGGATCACTTACAGGTCACGGACAGGGGGGGTCACCGCGGGTGCGGACTGCTGGGCACGATGGACCTATGGTCTGACTCAGCAGAGGCGATGCTTATGTTCTTATGTTAGGAGGTACATTTGGTAACTTGAATCCACTTTCAAGAACAAATATCTGCTGAAATTCAGTGGTCATGAAGTAAACCCTAGACATAGTCTTAGCAACCCATAAAAATCCATCCAGGGTCTCCCACTGCTATATAAGAACATAAGAATAGACTTTTTGGGTCAGACCAATGGTCCATCAAGTCAAGTAGCCCGTTCTCAATGGTGGTCAATCCAGGTCACTAGTACCTGGCCAAAACCTAAGGAGTAGCAACATTCCATGCTACCAATCCAGGGCAAGCAGAGGCTTCCCCCATGTCTTAATAACAGACTATGGACTTTTCCTCCAGGAATTTGTCCAAACTATTCTCTGAGTGAAAAAACATTTCCTCCTATTGGTTTTAAAAGTATTTCCCTGCAGTTTCATCAAGTGGCACCTAGACTTTGCAATTTTTGAAAGAGTGAAAAATCGATCCACTTGCACCCGTTCTACTCCACTCATGATTTTGTAGACTTCAATCATATCTCCCCTCAGCCGTCTCTTTTCTAAGCTGAAGAGCCCTAACCTTTTTAGTCTTTCCTCATACAAGAGGTGTACCATCTCCTTTATCATCTTGGTGGCTCCTCTTTGAACCTTTTCTAGTGCCACTATCTTTTTCTTGAGATAAGGAGACCAGAATTGAACGCAATAATCCAGATGAGGTCACACCATGGAGCGATACAGGGGCATTATAATACCTTTAGTCTTGTTAACCTCCCTTTTTTAATAATTCTTTTTTTTTTTTTTTTTTTTTAATATCAAATTTAACATTTCTTTATTTTTTTATTTTTTTATTTTTTTTAGTTTTTTTATTTAATTTTTTTTCCATTTAACAACAAGTGTCATAAATTTTCATACAATTATCTTAACAATACACTTGATATTTTTATAATATATTTTATATATAACATTTCTTGTCTTATTTTTCTTATGGTTTTATATATCATATAATTGTAATTATTTTTCTTATAAAGTTATACAATATATATATTGTAATGATTTTATCAATTATTATTTAAATATGAACCTTTTCCCCCTCCCTTTATTACGTTATTTTCATGTAAGAATATCATCTATTAGCATCTTGTTTGCTTTTTTGGCCACCACCGTACATTGGGGGGAAGGTTTCACCATATTCTTTACAATGACACCCAGATCCCTTTCCTGGGCACTAACCCCCAAGGCGGACCCTAGCATCTGGTAACTGTGATTTGGGTTATTGCTACACCTTGGGTTTTGGCCAGGTACTAGTGAACTGGATTGGCCACCGTGAGAACGGGCTACTGGGCTTGATGGACTATTGGTCTGACCCAATAAGGCTATTCTTATGTTCCCAATGTGCATCACTTTGCATTTGTCCACATTAAATTTCTTCTGCCACTTGGATGCCCAGTCTTCCAATTTCCTAAGCTCTGCCTGCATTTTTTCACAATCCGAATGCATTTTAACAACTTTGAAGAGTTTAGTGTCATCTGCAAATTTAATCATCTTGTTTGTCGTTCCAATTTCCAGATCATTTATAAATAAGTTAAATAGCACCGGTCCCAGTACAGACCCCTGCGGCACTCCCTGCATTTACTCTCCTCCATTGAGAAAAATGACAATTTAACCCTACCCTCTGCTTTTTATCCGATAACCGAAGAGGAGGGAGACTGAGGAGGGAGTACTATTTCGGGCTGTGGCCCAGAAGTTTGAGTTTGTTGTACGATCCGCTAAAAAACAGCTATACCAACAAAGGGTGGAGGGGGCTGTAAATAAGCCTCATGAGCTCTTTCAAGTTGTGAGCGATTTGAGTGGGGAAGGAGTAAAGGGCTGCCCCCTGTACATTTTCTGTGGATGAATTTAACAATTTTTTTGTAATGAAAATTGTGCTCATTGCTAATACACTACCAGTGGTGGAAGGGGAGGAGAGACTGCTTGATTGGAGGGTTGATAAAGGGGAGGAGTGGAATGCTTTTCAAGGGATGGAGGAGGATGATGTGCGGGTTGCTTTAAGTTCTTGCAGACCCACGCAATCCTCTTGAGATCCTTGCTCTATAGGGGCTTTGAAGAAATTAGCGGGGAAGGTGGTTCCAAAACTCACTAGGATCATCAATGTAATTTTGAAGAGTGGTGAAATTCCAGAGTCATTGAAAATTTCGACAGTTGATGAATGACAAAAAAGTAGGGTCCAGAGAATTGAGTAATTTCCATCCAATAGCGTCAAAAATAATGGAAAAGGTGGTTTATTCCCAACTTCATCACTTTCTGCAGGCTTTTTTGAGGGGGAGACAGCAGGAGGTGCTCATGGGAGAAAAACTGTCGAGCCGTAAGGAAACAGCTCTTTCTGCGGCCTTATTCAATCTGTATCTTGTTCTGCTGTTGGATGTATCTTACCAACTGTATGCTAATGACATCCAATTCTTTTTCCCCATTGAAGGTGATTTTGAAGGGGCATCATCACGTTTACAGTCGGTAGTGGTAACAATTAAACACTGGATGGACTGTAACAGGTTGAAGCTAACCATTCAGAAAACACAGGTGTTGTGTGTTACGAGAACTATGGGTGCTAATGTTCCGGAGGCATAAGAACATAAGAATTGCTGCTGCTGGGTCAGACCAGTGGTCCATCATGCCCAGCAGTCCGCTCATGCGGTGGTCCTATCTGAGTCTAGCCTTACCTGCATATGTTCTGGTCCAGCAGGAACTTATCCAACCTTTTCTTGAATCCCTGAAGGGTGCTTTCCCCTATAACAGCCTCCAGAAGAGCGTTCCAGATTTCTACCACTCTCTGGGTGAAGAAGAACTTCCTCACGTTTGTAAGGAATCTATCCACTTTTAACTTTAGCGAGTGCCCTCTCATTCTCTTCACCTCGGAGAGGGTGAACAATCTCTCTTTCTCTACTAAGTCAATTCCCTTCAATATCTTGAAATGTTTCAATCATGTCCCCTCTCAGTATTCTCTTCTCAAGGGAGAAGAGGCCCAGTTTCTCTAGCCTCTCACTGTACGGCAACTCCTCCAGTCCCTTAACCATTTTTGTCGCTCTCCTCTGGACCCTTTCGAGTAATACTATGTCCTTTTTCATGTACGGTGACCAGTGTTGGACGCAGTATTCCAGGTGGGGATGTACCGGTACAGCAGCATTATAACCTTCTCAGATCTGTTTGTGATCTCCTTCTTAATCATTATTAGCTTTCTATTTGCCCTTTTCGCCGTCACCGCACAAGAGAAGTCTATAGGCCATTTTTGAGATGGCTGGGGAAAATCCACTGTGGGAAACTGCACGGGACACCAGGAAATTCTTTTTCACTGAAAGGGTGGTTGATCGCTGGAATAGTCTTCCACTTCAGGTTATTGAGGCCAGCAGCGTGCCTGATTTTAAGGCCAAATGGGATAGACACGTGGGATCTATTCACAGAGAAAGGTAGGGGAGGGTCATTGGGGTGGGCAGACTAGATGGGCCGTGGCCCTTATCTGCCGTCTATTTCTATGTTTCTATTGTGCGGACAGTTTCATTGACTTGTCTACAAGTACTCCCAAGTCTCTTTCCTGGGGGCTCTCTCCGAGTATATCACTGGACATCCTGTATTCGTGCATATGATTTTTGTTACCAATATGCATCACCTTGCATTTATCCAAAGATCTCAATAGGTATACTTTGGAGGAAAGGAGGGACAGGGGGAGATAAATGTGCATGAGGTGAGTCTCTTTCAATTGAAAGAAAACTCTGGAATAAGGGGCCGTAGGATGAAGGAGAAAGGGGATAGACTAAGAAGAAACCTCAAAAAATATTTTTTTATAGAAACAGTGGTGAATGTGTGGAACGGCCTCCAGGTGGAATTCAAGAAAGCATGGGACAAGTAAGGGAGAGGATGTGATAGTAGATGGTATGGATAGGCCATATAGTCTTTATCTGCCTTCATTTTTCAACATTTCAATTTCATTTTTTTTTTGGGTCACCAAGCCGCAAAATGGTACAAATTGTTAAATGGATTTTTAAATAAAAAAAAGAAAACTGGACTTAGGGACAGTGTTCCCTCTAAGCGGGCGGGTGTTGTGAGCAAACTTTTTTCACCGTGAGCCAAAAATATCGGGCGCCAGCAAGTTATGAGCCAACTCGCCCGATTCTCCTCTCGCCGCCCTGCCATCTGCCGTACGCCTCTTCCGATTGTGCGCTGTGACGAGAAACGTGTGCGCTGCGATGTAATATTTTGTGCGCCAGCGCAGCTTAGCGGGAACACTGGTTCAAATGGTTTTATTTATTTCCCCAAATTTATTTTTGTTATACGCATTGAAAATATTTGATATTGCGTTTAAATCAAAATCTCAATAAACTTGAAACGAGTGCCCGTGAGATTGTGGGAGGGTTAAATACTCAAAACTTAGAAGTTTTTGCTACGCCAGCTTTCTGGTATCTTTACATACAGTGGCGTACCTAGCATATGTAACATCCGGGGCCCATCATTTTTTGGCACCCCCCCCCCATCTGTAAGAAAAACATGATTTTTAGTAACAAACCACACGTCACACATGAGTACCTAGGAAAAGGCAGCATCTTACATATTGCAGTGAGCAGTACATCAATACACCCATTGTAAAACTAAACAAGCCAGACCAGCACAGATCAATCCTACACCGTCAATCCTAACAGAAAACACACAGAACACAGAAAACACCTTCGCCTAGTAAGGAATATGTAATCACAAACTAACCCCTCCCTCTTTTACAAAACTGTAGTGTGGATTTTAGCTACGGAGGTAACAGCTCTGATGCTCATAAAATTCTGAGCATCAGAGCTGCTACCACCAAGGCTGGTGCTAAAAACGCTTCACAGTTTTGTAAAAGGGGGGATAAAATAAAAATACATAGACAAAGGTTAAATTGAACCAGCAAGAAGCTGGACTCTGCATACAATGCTTCACAGAAACAGTGACACATGTCTCCTAAAGCAATAAATAAATAGAAATTTTTTTCTACCTTTGTCTTCTGTGGTTTCTCCTTTCCTCATCTTCTTGTAACTCTCTTCCTTCCATCCACTGTCTGCCGTCTCTCTTCCCCTATATGGCATCTTCTCTCCTTCTATGCCCCTTCCAGAAACTGTATGCCTCCCCCTTCCATCTCTCCTTTCACCCCATTGGTCTGGCATCTCTCTCCTCGCCTTCCCTCTCCCACACCTCTCCTCATAGTCTGGTATCTCCCCTTCCCTGATTCTCTGGCATCTCTCTCCTTTCCTTTTCTTCCATCTTTCGCTCCCCCTCCATGCTCTCACATCTCCCCCTTCCTTTTCCCTTAGACTGGCATACCTTCCTCCTACGCTCCAAGCCCTGGCATCTCCTTTAATTCCCTCCCTCATCTTCCTTCTCCCTCCAGCTGGGTATCGCAACACTCTTCCCTGCAGCTCTGCACTTCCCCACAATTGCCATGCTTCGGTTCCTCTTCTTCCTTCCTCCCCCCCCCCCCCGCGGGACCCTGCGGCACCATCAACTCTTACTCCCTCTAATGTCGGCCCTGCAGCTCCAGACTTCCTCGCACCTTCTCCCCTCCCCCTTTGGATCGCTATTATTTTAAATGTTATAGCCGCGGAGCTGTATCCATCAGTGGAGATGTCTAACCTCGGCCTGCCCCGGAACTCTTACTGCAACAGTGACTTCCTGTTCCTGCCTAGACGGGCGGCTGCTGCAGTAAGAGTTCCGGGGCAGGCCGAGGTTAGACATCTCCACTGATGGATACAGCTCCGCGGCTATAACATTTAAAATAATAGCGATCCAAAGGGGGAGGGGAGAAGGTGCGAGGAAGTCTGGAGCTGCAGGGCCGACATTAGAGGGAGTAAGAGTTGATGGTGCCGCAGGGTCCCGCGGGGGGGGGGGGGAGGAAGGAAGGAAGAAGAGGAACCGAAGCATGGCAATTGTGGGGAAGTGCAGAGCTGCAGGAGCTGTTATAGCCGCGGAGCTGTATCCATCAGTGGAGATGTCTAACCTCGGCCTGCCCCGGAACTCTTACTGCAGCAGCCGCCCGTCTAGGCAGGAACAGGAAGTCACTGTTGCAGTAAGAGTTCCGGGGCAGGCCGAGGTTAGACATCTCCACTGATGGATACAGCTCCGCGGCTATAACATTTAAAATAATAGCGATCCAAAGGGGGAGGGGAGAAGGTGCGAGGAAGTCTGGAGCTGCAGGGCCGACATTAGAGGGAGTAAGAGTTGATGGTGCCGCAGGGTCCCGCGGGGGGGGAGGAAGGAAGGAAGAAGAGGAACCGAAGCATGGCAATTGTGGGGAAGTGCAATCCCCCCAATGCGTCCCCTTACCTTACCTCCCCTTACCTTTGCGACGCGTGTGTGCACTGTGAAGAGAAACTTGTGCGCTGCGATGTAATATTTTGTGCGCGAGCGCAGGCCAGCGCAGCTTAGCGGGAACACTGCTTAGGGATATTTGGAGTATTGAGATTGGTCAGACAATTTCTGAATCTCAATGGCCACGATTTTGGTCCTGGAGATTAAGATCTACAAAGTCAGCATCTATGAGTCAAACTTGGTTGTTTTTGTTACATAGAACTTTATGGACCCCTACGCGTTTACAAAAAATAGATAGTACTAGATCTAATAGATGCTGGCATTGCAGAGTGGAAGTCGGGACATTAGATCACTTAATTTTTTTTTGTCCCTGTATAAATGCATTTTGGAAACTAATTTGGCCCCAAATTAATGAATTACTTAGAAGATCATGTAGGACTCTCATATGATACTATACTATTTGGTACAGCAATGAGAACTCAGAGTCCGATTTCAGCAAACAATAACAAACTATTATTAATATTGACAGGGATCGCCATGCAACAAATAACTCAAAATTGGAAGGACTACACCAAATTAAATTTTACATTTTGGTGGAATTCAGTCTGTCATATATACAAAATGGAAAAAACAATAGCATTACAACAGGGAAATATTCATAATTTTAAGAAAATTTGGGAACCATTGACTCGATATTCCAATGATCAGGTTTCATAGCACATTAGTAATGGATATATTAGATTGGGGAAGGGTGGGAATGTATATTATATGGATTTAAGAAATGAAGAAAGGGGAGGGTTATATTTTATGTGATAAGATGAATTACTTGTAATCACAATTTTTCATGTATTAATTGAAGTTTATGTAAAATTAAATTATTGTTAAGAATGAAAAATTTATAAATAAAATATTTAAAAAACAAACAAACAAACATTTCAATGTTTTCTATACTCCCAAATCCTTCTCCTCCTTCAAAGATTACATCCCCAGCTCTCTTTTTCCACCCAAGCACGTACCCTCATATTTCTCTGTCCCCCTATCTCCACATCGGCAGCTTGCTCTGCCCCTCTACTTTGTTCCATCTCCCACAACATACTTCCCCAGCTTGCTTTCTTCCCTCCCCAGAGCATGCTTGCACCTTGTTACGTCCTCCCTACTAGGGATATCACTATCATTCTGTACTTGTCCCTCCTCCAGTTGATATCGTGAGAAGAGGCAGCAGCTACCATTGACTGCATTCTCTCCTCTGACACCTGACTCAGGACTGCTGAATTGAACAGAGTACAGAGCCCCATATGGTTCAAATTCCTGGTTGGACCCAGCCTCTGACCTTTTCCTCTTGTTCTGCTGTTGCTGTGTGATCATCAGATGCATAGGCAGTAGAACAAGTGCTGTGAGCTTGTGAAGCCAGGCTGAATTCTGCATGGGAAAATTTCTGCACATACTTGGCACGGCACATTTGCAGATAAACACAAAGCCCCACTACAGAAGAGGCACATCTTAAAAACCATCCCTCAATCTTGGCTATTGCTTGACGCCCAGTACAGCTGAGTGATGGTTAAGATTACATGCTTTGAAATCTGAAATGATGACTGCTTTTTTATACCTGGCTTGTAATCATGCTCAAATTTGGCCATTTGAGGTGTGATAAGTTTCGTCCTCTCTTTCTTTGGACCCTCTCCAGGGATGATCTCAGCTGCTGACAATGCTTCTAACTTCTCAAAATAGTTCTGAGATGAAAAAAACCAAAGAAATGCACTTGGTTATATGAACTATCAAGAAATGAAAGGGACCCTTTCTTTAATGTACTTACTCCTCTCCCTTCCAAAAACAAAACAATTTCAGAAGCATATGGCAAAGGACTTTTCTCCCCAGCAAACAGAAATGTGTCCCCTTCCCAACTTATAGCACACACCTGATAATAATAATCGTCCAAATAAGGATCAGTACTTTGAAGTTGCATCATCTGAATCTTAGACACCCAGTCCTTTTCCCGCTGCACCATCAAGTTGGCATATGGGTCCTTCTGCAGGTGGTCCTGGTGGGATCCCCGATGAGACTGGTCTCCCCCAACTCCATTCAGATTCTTGTGCTGGCTGACATGCACAAAACAGAGTAAATCAATGAACTAGACGAGTATATTTTTCGCTCTGACTAAAGAGCTGTACTTCTGTGCCTGCAACATTTCTAAATTGCATTTCAACTTAAGCTTATTCCGTAATGATAAAAGTTTACTCTCCTTCTTCTCAAAACATAGAAAGATGACGGCAGAAAAGGGCTATAGCCCATCAAGTCTGCCCACTCTACTGACCCACCCCATTACGTCTGAGTACTAATGACCTAGTTCCTTAACTCGACCCTCGTAGGGATCCCACTAGGACGTCCCATTTATTCTTAAAGTCAAGCACGCTGGTGGCCTTGATCACCTGCTCTGGAAGCTTGTTCCAGTGATCTACAACCCTTTCTGTGAAGAAATACTTCCTTACGTCACTATCAAATTTCCCTCCTCTGAGTTTGAGAGGATGCCCCCTTGTGACCGAGGGTCCCTTGAGAAAGAAGATGTCTTCTTCCACCTCGACACGTCCCGTGATGTATTTAAATGTCTCAATCATGTCCCCCCTCTCCCTGCGTTCCTCTAGAGTGTAGAGCTGCAATTTGTTCAGTCTTTCCTCGTACGAGACCCTTGAGCCCCGAGATCATCCTAGTGGCCATCCGCTGAACCGACTCAACTCTAAGCACGTCTTTACGGTAAGAAATGCTGCGGTGACACTACGGCATATCACAGGACAGGGTATTTCATACAGAACAGCATACAGAATCACAAAGCCAGCATGCTTTCTCTGATAGCAGCCAGTCTGTGTCACGAGCATCCAGCATACATTTATACTTTGCTTTCGCTTGTTTCAAGAGAAAAGTGATACTTTTCTCAATTCTCCCAGGCTACTAATATTTAGGAATTTTTCCTCCAGGAACTTCACCAAACCTTTTTGACCATATCATCTAACAGTAACTTCCACCCTTGATTATGTGAATCACCATCAGTCACTCTGGCAAAAATGACAAAGACTAGGGGATACTCAATGAAGTTACAGGGAAATACTTTTAAAACCAATAGGAGGACATTTTTTTTCACTCAGAGAATAGTTAAGCTCTGGAACACATTGCCAGAGGATGTGGTAAGAACGGATAGCGTAGCTGGTTTTAAGAAAGGTTTGGACAAGTTCCTGGAGGAAAAGTCCACAGTCTTTTATTGAGAAAGACATGGGGGAAGCCACTGCTTGCCCTGGATCGGTAGCATGGAATATTGCTACACCTTGGGTTTTGGCCAAGTACTAGTGACCTAGATTGGCCACCTTAAGAACGGGCTACTGGGCTTGATGGACCGTTGGTCTGACCCAGTAAGGCTATTCTTATGTTCTTAGGATAAACAGGTAATATGATTAAAACTCCCACTATTCAGCATCCTCCTATATAATAGCAGATTACAAAAAACCAAATAAAGTCTTCAACTGCTTCCTAAACAAATAATTTTCTAGCCTTAACTCTAAAGGAAGCTCATTCCACAATATGACTGAATGATAGGTGAGGGCCAAAATAGAAATATGTCAATTATGTGAATCACAGCTACTGTCCAACTTAGGTTTTAAAGGCCGAGATTCCCAGCACCTAACCACGCCTACTAGGTACCATGCTTAGATGCAATTTCGAATGGCCCGGAGATGGTGGTAGGGTATCTACTGCCCCCTAACTTAGAGTGACGTTTAGCACTGGGAAACTTCAACATTAAACATTTAATGGAGCAGATCCATGTAGCACAAGTTCAACTCATTTTAAGTCAGGCTCATGCCTCCACTCGTAACCAATGCAGCTTTTGTAAAAATGGCATGGCAGAACTAAATCTCCTAGCATTACAGAAAAGGCACATAAGCAAATATTACAGGGTTTTTATTACAGTCATATATAGATTACTATTATGATAAAAAAAGACTGGGTGAAGATTTTAGAACGATCTGAAATTTGGTAATGCAAGGTCATGCCTTTGGGCTGCAAAAACCTGAAGGAACACTTTGCTTTCATTTCGGAGCTAGTCATGTCGACAAGGTATTTCTCGTAGCAAACACTCTCCACAAGTATCTCACTAGTCGGGCTTCAATGGCTGGGATGAGCTTTGACAGAGACTTCAGTAGATGGAACCTAAGCACACTACTGGGCAGAGCTTTGGATTCTTGCCCAAAAATAGCTAAGAAAAAGAAAAAAAATTTAAATTGAATCAGGTTGAGCAAACTGGATGGACCATTTGGGTCTTTATCTGCCATCATCTACTATGTTGAAAGGGGATAGATTCTGTACAAACGTAAGGAAGTTCTTCTTCACCCAGAGAGTGGTAGAAAACTGGACTGCTCTTCTGGAGGCTGTCATAGGGGAAAACACCCTCCAGGGATTCAAGACAAAGTTAGACGAGTTCCTGCTGAACCGGAACATACGCAGGTGAGGCTGGACTCATTTAGAGCACTGGTCTTTGACCTGGGGGCCGCCGCTTGAGCAGACTGCTGGGCACGATGGACCACTGGTTTGACCCAGCAGCGGCAGTTCTTATGTTACTATGCAGTCCCCTAAAGAAGGCTTTCGCTGATGTGGACTTTATTGTGGACTAATGCTGCTTTTTTGGTTGGAGTAAGACATCTCACTTGCCTCTCTTTGTGCTTGTTCAGTAAAAGCTATGCACAGACACTATCTTGTGGAGGATGTGGAGAAAAATCCTGGGCAAAGGGGTGGCTGAGAAGAAGATACCTAAATTCTTTTACCTTGCATTTCCTGGGCTGCTCCTGGAGGGCTTTGAATCTGAGTTTGCACCTGAGACAGAGGAGAGTTAAGTGACTTGCCCGAGATCAGAAGGAGCTGCAGTGGGCTTTGACTTGGCCTCCCCTAGTTCTCAGCTTCATCGTCTCTCTTGCTGCACCTTACATCAACTCCATATCTGGTAGTATTCAAATCTAGCCTAAAACCCCACTTTTTTGAGATTGGTTTGAACTCATAACTTCCATGCCTCTTTTCATCAGTCCCCCCTAACTCCTTAATCCCATATTTGTCCTGTTTGTCTGCTTGATTAAATTATAAGCTCTACTGAGCAGGGACTGTCTCAAATAGTAGCACTATAGAAATGATAAGTAGTAGTAGGCTATTCCTATCTGCCGTTTCCTCAATGCTGTTGCTCTCACCTTCTGTTGCAGCTCAACGCTGAAGTGCTGTGGCTGCTGGATTTACACTATAAAATGAGATCAGCTTCTGCTATCTAAACTGGACCTAGATCAGGCAGAGTCCATAGAAGAGAGCCTGGATGGCGAAAAGTGAAATGCAGAGAGGGAATTGAACCTACCTGTCCAAAAATCAACATGTAGATTGTATCACAATCCCTGATTATGCATTAATCATTGTTGTTGTTTTTTTTTAACTTGAAAATCTTTATTAAAAGTTTTATATTATACATGCAAAATATGGATATCAAGGCTCAAGCACTCCATAGTATGTAACAGAAGACAACAGACTCAGAAATCACAATAAAGCAAGAAGAGAACATCATTGCCAAACAGATATCCCCTGCAATGAATCACAAATCCCCCCACCCCTCCCAAGTAAACTGAAATATACAAAGTGGACACCTCCTTGTTGCATTAATCATTGTTTATATCAAACATTTCTTAATAAAATCTATTATTTTGACAGAGTGGTACTAGAGACCCTGACAAAAGTTGAAGTTGTTTGGACCAGCAGAAAGGCAACCATCTTAGGCCCTTCACAATGCACACTTACTTCCTATTCTGCAGCTGTCTCTGATATAAAATACGTCGATGCTGAGGATGTAGATGTGTTGTATCTGCTCGGAACACCTGAGGTCGAGGCCTGGAGAAAAAGACAAAAGTAAAGAAGAAAGGTAGCAAAGCTGACATGAGATTTAAAACAAGTTCTTTAATATATCAGCTCAACTCTACTGGCTGATTGTTAATGCATGTTTTGGTGAATCATTACTACCGTGTTTCCCTGAAAATAAGCCCCAGTCGCCAGCAGCAGCAGCGCTTCCCCCTGCCCGCCACGCACACACATGCCGCGCCACCCCCATCTCTCCCTCCCATCCGAACCGCGAGACAGGAATACCTTATAATAGCGTTGACAGCAATTTACACAGGCTGCTTTGCGGTCTTCTATCTCCTGGGCGCTCCTCTGCTGCATCACTGATGATGTCATCAGCAATGCAGAAGAAATGCCCGGGAGATAGAAGGCCGTGAAACAGCCTGTTATAAGGTATTCCTGTCTTGTGGTTCGGATGGGAGGGAGAGATGGGGGGGAGGCGCGGCGTGTGTGTGTGTTGGGAGGGGGGAAGCGCTGTTGCTGCTGACAACTGGGGCAGGATCTTCAGACACCGGCACCGGCATGTCCTGTGGGTTGGTGCTGCGTGCTGGTGCCAGATTGGGGTAAGGGTTTGGGCAGGCAGGCGATGCCGGTTCACAGGCGGGGGGGACATTTGCAGGTGGGGGGGTGATGTCGGTTCTCAGGGGGGGGCTCGCAAATCGAGTCAACACTCGGTTTGCAAGGCACGATTTGCTTGAGTGTTTTGCTCGTCTTGCAAAACACTCGCAAACCGTGTTTCTCGCAAACCAAGGTTTGATTGTATTAGCAACCCAACTTGGCTTTTTGCTGCCTCAGGTGCAATCTTAAAGCCTCATTTTCTAACATGCATGAACGCAAGTCATTTAATATGAAGCCTCTTTGAGAAAAACACAAAGTAAATGGAGCCCTTCGATTATTAAGCCAAACAAGAGTAGGTGAATCGCAGAGCTCCAAGAAAATGTTACTATTTCCAACTCAGTAGCCTTTTGTAAAGAAGTGCTACGATTTCTTTACAAAGCACAAAAGCGACACAAGAAGCTACCTCAAATTTTGAAGATTTGATGCTGGAGAAGCAGAGGATGCGAGAGGTGTGGGAGCCCCAAAGAAAGGTCGGAAGCCAGTGGTTGCTGACATCATCGATTCAACTCTGCTCTGCAAGAGCTTTGGGTTCATCGAAGCAAGCGGAGGGCCCACCAAACCAGACACACAAGCAAACTGACTGGGAGACATCCGTCCTGCTGCCTGCTGAGGATATAAAGACACAGAATGAATGATAAAACATACACCCCAAACCAACACAGGCTCCAAATCGCATTACATTTACAATGCTTTGTCAAAATCTTTGCAGCCTTATCCATTTTTCACATTCTGCTAAAACCTTTCAAGGTTAATGAAAATGCTGGTGAAGGTTATTGTGAGAAAGAAAATGTCGACCATTAACTATTCCATATTACATGGCCTGTAAGAAGAGTGGCAAGATGTTTATGCTTATTCATTCATCTGATATATCACAGCGTTTGCAAACAAATCTTTAAGCACTGCATGAGTGTGGAAAAAGCTTTTGTGTACTAAGGAAACAAAATGCAACACATCAACCTACTAACACCTTCCTAAAAGCATGGCGGTGGCACTAATGTGTTGTGGGGATGCTTTGCAGCAGTGGGGACAAGATGGCTTGTGAAGATTAAGGGAAAGATGGCTAACATCCCACAAAGAAGATTCATTTTTCAGCAGCAGAAAGCAAAGAGCAATGGAATGGCTCAGCAAGAGCCACGGGATACTTCAGTGTCCCATCCAAGGCTCAGACAGGAATCAAAACATTTCTGGCATAACTTGAAGACTGAAAGTCACAGACAATCTCCAGAGAAATGAGCAAAAAACTAGAACACTCTTCCTTGCAAAATTGGTAGAGGTTGGAGGAGCTGCCGTACAGCGAAAGATTAGAGAAACTGGGCCTTCTCCCTTGAACAGAGGAGATTGAGAGGGGACATGATCGAAACATTCAAGGTACTAAAGGGGATAGACTTAGTAGATAAGGACAGGTTGTTCACCCTCTCCAAGGTAGGGAGAACGAGAGGGCACTTTCTAAAATTGAAAGGGGATAGATTCCGTACAAATGTAAGGAAGTTCTTCTTCACCCAGAGAGTGGTGGAAAACTGGAACGCTCTCCCGGAGGCTATCGTAGGGGAAAACAATCTCCAGGGATTCAAGACAAAGTTAGACAAGTTCCTGCTGAACAAGAACGTGCTCTGGTAAGGCTAGTCTCAGTTAGAGTGCTGGTCTTTGACCACAGGGCATGACCCAGCAGCGGCAATTCTTATGTTCACTTATTTTCAATGATTCGTGTCTGTTAGCACTGCAGAATCAGCTTCTACCATGTACCATTTGTTGTCCGACTTGCGTTTTCGCCAGACACATTTCTCTCTTGGCTTCTTTCAGTTTCATCTGAGAGTCCATTCTGTACGCCTCTTCTTGATTTTTTTTTAAATATATATTTCATGAACTCTTTTGCCTTTATTTTCTCCACCACTAGTTTAAAAAACCATATTGATTTGCTTTATCTCTTGTTTTTATTTTTATTGCTTCTTTCACCTTGGACCCCTTTTTCCACTTCTCTTACATCCTCCCATCCTATCAACTCTTTCTTCAGGTATTCCCTCATTTTACTAAAGTCCACATATTTGTAATCCAGGAGTTTGAGATCTGTGTGGCCGCTCTCCACTTTAGCTGTTTGATAATCACTACTTCCCAGATGGGCACCCACTCGGACGTTTCCCATTTGTATTTGCTCTGCAACAAGGTAATTATAATAAGTTTAAAAAGATTTGGGGGCCATTGGCAATTTATTCTAATGATCAGACATCTTAAACACCAAAATATTGAATAAGATAAGGGGGTGGGATTCTGAAGGATAAGAATTGATAATTGATATTTCTTGGTATATGGGCGGGAGGGGTGGGCTTCTTATATAATTAGTTATTTGGAGTAATACAAATAAGAATGTCAAGTGATGAATTAAGGTATTTCTGAATGAATGTTGTACACTTGTTGTAATTTTTGAAAATGAATAAAGATATATATAAAAAAAAAAAAGCTTAACAGATACATCAAAAAAATAAAAAAAAAGAACCACATCCACTATCGCTTTTTCCCTGGTGGGTTCCATCACCATTTCTCTGAGCACAGCCCCTTGAAACATAAGAATAGCCTTGCTGGGTCAGACCAGTGGTCCATCAAGCCTAGTAGCCCATTCTCACGGTGGCCAATCCAGGTCACTAGTACCTGGCCAAAACCCAAGGTGTAGCAATATTCCATGCTACCGATCCAGGGCAAGCAGTGGCTTCCCCCATGTCTTTCTCAATAACAGACTATGGACTTTTACTCCAGGAACTTGTCCAAACCTTTCTTAAAAACAGCTACACTATCCGCTCTTACCACAACCTCTGGCAACGCATTCCAGAGCTTAACTATTCTCTGAGTGAGAAAAAATTTCCTCCTATTGGTTTTAAAAGTATTTCCCTGTAACTTCATCGAGTGTCCCCTAGTCTTTGTAATTTTTGACAGAGTGAAAAATCAATCCACTTGTACCCATTCTACTCCACTTAGGATTTTGTAGACTTCAGTCATATCTCCCCTCAGCCGTCTCTTTTCTAAGATTAAGAGCCCTAACCTTTTTAGTTTTTCCTCATACGAGAGGAATTCCATCCCCTTTATCATCTTTGAACCTTTTCTAGCACCACTATGTCTTTCTTGAGATAAGGCGACTAGAATTGAACGCAATACTCCAGATGAGGTCGCACCATAGAGCTTTTTTAATAATTCCTAGCATTCTGTTTGCATTTTTGGCCACCACCATACATTGGACAGAAGGTTTCAGCATATTGTCTACAATGACTCCCAGATCCTTTCCTTGGGTGCTAATCCCCAAGGTGGACCCTAGCATCCGGTAACTGTGATTCAGGTTATCCTTTCCAATGTGCATCACTTTGTATTTGTCCACATTAAATTTTATCTGCCATTTGGACGCCCAGTCTTCCAATTTCCTAAGGTCTGCCTGCAATTTTTCACAATCCGAATGCTTTTTAACAACTTTGAACAGTTTAGTGTCATCTGCAAATTTAATTACCTCACTCGTCATTCCAATTTCCAGATCATTTATAAATAAGTTAAATAGCACTGGTCCCAGTACAGACCCCTTTTACTCTCCTCCTTTGAGAAAAATGACCATTTAACCCTACCCTCTGTTTTCTATCCGATAACCAATTCCTAATCCACAACTGAACTTTGCCACTTATCCCATGACACTTTAATTTCCTCAGGAGCCTCTCATGAGGAACTTTATCAAAAGCTTTCTGAAAATCTAGATACACTATATCAACTGGCTCACCTTTATCCATCTGTTTATTCATACCATCAAAGAAGTCAAGCAATTTGGTGAGGCAAGATCTTCCTCAGCTAAACCCAAGCCGACTCCATCCCATTAAATCACATTTGTCTACGTGGTCCACAATTTTATTTTTTATAATCGTTTTCACCATTTTGCCCCGCACCAAAGTGAGGCTTACCGGTCTGTAATTTCCCGGATTTCTCCTGGAGCCCTTTTCAAAAAACAGCATAACATTGGCCACCTTCCAATCTTCAAGTACTAAAGACGATTTTAGCGACAGGTTACAGATCACTAACAGCAGGTTAGCAATTTCATGTTTGAGTTCCTTTACTACCCTGGGATGTATACCATCCGGTCCAGATGATTTATCATTTTTTAACTTGTCGATTTGGCTTAGTACATCTCTCAGATTCACCAAGATTTCTTTCAGTTCCTCCGCATCATCAACCTTGAAAACCATTTCCGGTTCAGGTAGATCTCTTACATCCTCTTCCATAAAGACCGAAGCAAAGAAGTCATCCACGATTTCTCTACTTCTTTACGATTCCATAGACAGAACTTCTCAGTTCACATCTGGCAGGCTGAAATCATCCAGCAACAGCACTTGTCATTAGCAGCACTATAGAAGCTTTCAATAAACATAAACTTCCCCTTTCTTTCCCAACTTTTAGATATCTGCAACCAGATCCTTCTCAATTTGCTATGATTGACTGGTCTGTAGACAACACTCATGTAGACAGAAGTTTCATCTTCTCTTTTCAAAGTGATCCATAGCGCTTCTTCTTTACATAGAGAGCTACTCTTCCACCTTTTCAACCATCTCTGTTCTTCCTAAAAAGATTATAACTCGGTATGTTTGCGTCCCATCCATGGGAATAACTGAATCATGTCTCTGTGATAGACCAAGTCTGCCTCTAACATCAAGGCTTGCAGATCATGAATTTTGTTGCTTCAACTGTGTTTGTGGTCATAGCTTTCCAGCTACCTTTCAGTGGCAATCCCCTTTTGTCTAGTTTTGTTTTTTAGTCTCACTTCTTGTTGCCTTGCTAGAAGTGTATTGCTAACATTGTTGTTTACATTGCTATCTTTATTACCGTCATATCTTGTCTTTTGCTAGGGATGGCTCTGTAAGTTTCCTGCATACATATGCCACCCCCACTCTCCAGTTTAAACTCCTAGAAACATATTGCCTGAATTTCTCAGCAAGGATTCTTTTTCCTGCCATAAAAAGATGCAGCCCATCATTACAATATTGACTCTCATCCGCGTGAGCGGACTGCTGGGCATGATGGACCACTGGTCTGACCCAACAGCGGCAATTCTTATGTTCTTATAATGACACCAGGCTTTGAGTCACCTATTGAATTTTTCAATATTTTGTACTCTTCCCCCCCCCTTCCATATGCAGGTACAGGTCTCCACCTATATTTGTGGGGTTAGGTGTGCAGCCCCCTCGCAAATACCATAAATTTGTGAATAATAATATTCATGGAGCCAGCTGCCACAGTGATGGGAGCCATTAACATCTTTCTGTCATGATTAGATGCCATTTTTCTATTAATTCCACATCATTCAGTATTGGGTGGGGGGTGGGATTTAAATTATATGATCTTATAATAAATAGAGGGTTTTGAGGGAGGGTGGGATAGGGTTACATTTTTAATTATAAGTTATAATGATAAGATGTTCAAGTGCTCAAGCTAAATGTGTTTATTATATAATATTTGTACACTTGATGAAAGTTTTAAAATGAATAAAGAATTTTTAAAAAATTAATACATTTGTGAATAATAATATTCATGGAGCCAGCTGCCACAGTGATGTTGCAGGAGTCCTGCTGTCTGATTAGGCACAAATGTTGAAAGGCAGCCCCCACATAACATAACATCATATTTCTATACCGCATAACCATAAGTTCAATGCAGTTTACAAAAATTACATAATCTATAAGAAAGGGTCAAAGGTAACTACTCAGACGAGTACTTAGGGAAAAGATAAGCCTTCAATTGTTTTCCTAAAGTGTTCATAAGAGTGAGAAAGAAGTAAGTAACAGTGAACCAAAGTCTTTGCCATGAAAAGCTGCTTGAAATGAAAGCAGATGGTCTTGGTAGTTGACAGCAGTTCTGATGCCTAACTGGGCACAGGAATTGAGAGCTGGTTCTTGGGAAGTGCAATTGGGTAAGCCCTGCTCGCTGAAATCACAATGGAAGCAGGAGTATCTTTAAATTCTGAGTTCAGAGAGAGACAGTCAGTGTAGCAGTTTTAATGTGTAGCATGACTGTGATTGAGCAGGTGAGGAAGAACTAAAAATTCTGAACAGATTAAACACTGGGGTAACTTAGATGAGGAGTAGTGGTTGAACCCCTTAGGAGAGTAGAATGAATCAAATTAAGAGAATCAGATGTTTTCAACAAGAGCTCCATCAGTGGTAGTAGCATGGAAGTGAGAAGGCCAACCACCAAATTCAATAAGATCTACAATGATTTTCTCACTGGAGGTGTTGAAGGCCAATATTGTGAGAAATTTAGATATGAAGGGGAGGATGGGATCAGCATGAGATACGGGACTAATACTCTTGGTTTAAGTATGGAAAATTTGTGTAATTGTTGATCCAAAGTGCTAGAACATGCATATTCCAGAGGTAGGAAAGAAAAAAGGGGAGGGAGAGCATGAATAGAAGAGGTTAGGCAGCAAGCAAGGAAGGGAAAAGAGTAAAGAGGAGAAGACAAACTGCTTTACCTGTGCTCGCTGGAACTGTGTGAGAACAGATGTGCCACTAGGAGGAAATGAGTGGCCCAACAGTGAAGCACTCTGTGAAAACAAAATAAAAGCAATGGGAGAAAAAGGGATGACATTTGTTCTTTCCTTAAGTCCTGCTAAACCAGTCTAGACAACTCTTCAGAACAACAACGCTCTCAACGTTTTGGTGTCAACAATTGGTAATGTACCCTGTTATTGCTAAGAAAGCTCTGGAAATTTTCATACCGTTTGTTACAACATATCTTTGCGAGCAATCCTTTTCGAGGATGCTGGACATAAAAACGAAGAAAAGGAACAGACTTTGTTGCGAAAATGACATGAGAGTGGCACTTGCCAAGGTAAAGCCGCACATTTCTGAACTGGTCTCTGAGAGGCAACAGCAGAAGTCACACTGATTTGCAGTAAATTTCATTATTATGTTATTATTATTCGAAATATAGGAGAACTTTTTTGTTTTCAAAATTGATATTATTTTTTCCCTCACTGTATACCTATGTTTTGAATTTGTAAAAATTCTGCCTAAGCCAAATAAAGATCCTACTTTGGTTTCGAACTACAGGCCTATATCATTAATAAATGTGGATAATAAAATTTTGGCGAAAATTTTGGCTTTGAGATTAGCCAAAGCTCTCCCACATATTATAGATATGCATCAGACGGGTTTCGTTGCTAAAAGACACTCCTCTAATAACTCTAGATTATTGTTTCATATGTTAAATTTATTAAAAAAATGGATGAACCGGCTTTTACAGTTTCCTTGGATGCAGAAAAAGCGTTTGATAGGGTAGAATGGAATTTTATGTATCAAGCTTTAGAATGGTTTGGTATAGGTTCTGGATTTATACAAATGGTAAAAACTTTGTATAGCTTCCCGATTGCAAGATTAAATATTAATAATATGATATCTGATGGATTTAAATTGCGGAGGGGAGTTAGACAGGGTTGTCCTTTATCTCCTTTGTTATTTGATGTTATATTAGAACCCTTATTGTTAGCAATACAGCAAACGGGGGAGATACAGGGTATTCCATATTCAGATATGGAATATAAAATTTCAGCTTATGCTGATGATATTTTGCTTTATTTGAAAAATCCAGAATCTACCTTATCTTCTTTATTAGAATTAATTGATAAGTTTGGTAAATTTTCAGGTTACAAAATTAATTGGAATAAATCTGAAATTATACCCTTAAATGTTCATTGTGCAAAAGGACTATTTAAAAATTTTCCGTTCATATGGAAGGAAGAAGGATTTAAATATCTTGGCATTCAAGTTAAAAATACAATTGAAGATACAGTAAAAGAAAATGAAAAATTTGTATTAAAAAAAGTTACGGAGTTGTGTGAGCAATGGAACCCATTACATATTTCTTGGTGGGGGAGAGTTCAAACTATTAAAATGATGATCTTGCCTGTAGTTTGCTACCAAATGAGTATGATACCTATTTATTTTCAGGGGTCCTTTTATAAAAAGCTTAATAGCATTTTAACGAAATTTCTTTGGCTTGGTAGAACACCTAGAATAGCCTTAGTAACTTTGCAAAAATCAATTAAGGAGGGAGGGGTAAATTTTCCAAATTTTTATAGGTACCATCAAGCCTATATTCTACGTCAGGGTATGTATTGGATCCTCCCAGAACTTATAGATAATGTACCAGATTGGTTATATTTGGAATGGCGCCTTATGTTTCCCCTAAATTTAGTTCACCTTCCAAGTATTAACATGCCTAGAAGATACAGAGAAAATAAAATTTTAATGGATACTTGGAAAACGTTGAGATTTATAAGTAAATTAACACCTATCCCAATAAACAAATCACGTTTACAAAAATTAGACAGTTCTAAGTCTAATAGATGCTGGCACTGTAATCTAGAACCAGGGACATTAGATCACTTATTGTATCAATGTCCCTACATTAAAAGTTTTTGGAATTCAATTTGGCCACAAATTAATAAATTGATGGAAAATCATATATCAATATCATATGATACAATATTATTTGGAATGATGATGAGGAAAAAAAGTCAAATTACACCAGAAAATAACAAGCTTTTATTAATTATGACAGGAGTTGCCATTCAACATATACCGTAACTAACAACTGGAAGAATTATAACAACCTAAATTATATATTTTGGTGGAATACAATATGTCATATATTTAAAATGGAAAGAACAATAGCAATACAAAAAGGGACATATACTAAATTTATAAAAATATGGGGGCCATTGACAAAATACTGCAATGAATAAATAGTAGGATTTTTCTTCTTCTTTTAAATATCTTTTTTGTGACACACATAGAGGGGGGGTAATGAAAATAATTTTTACATAATATGTTATAATATATTATACAATATGTAATGTATGAATGAAAAGTAATAGAAGGGTGGGGGGAGGGAGAGGGGAAAAAAAAATATATTTTAGAATATGATGTATTAGATATAAAAGTGATATTGTGTATTCATCAATTGTATTTTAATATGTTGCACACTTTCTGTAAAATTTGAAAATAAAAAATAATAAGGAAAAAAAAAAAAAAAAATCATATTTTATTTTTCCAATAAAGAAGGGTTCGGTGAACACGCATATGAAACTGGTGGGGTTCAGTACCTCCAACAAGGTTAAGAACCACTGGACTACACGGTCGTGAAGCAGATGTTGAAAAGCATTGAGAGCATTGAAAATTGCCCTGAGTTCCAGGAGATTGATGTGGCACTGGCGATCTATACTGGTCCAATAGCCTTGAGTGCGGAGACCATCTAGATGAGCCCCCAAGCGTAAGTCGAAGAGTTGGTCATGAGAACCTTCTGGATAGATTGGAAGAGAGCATCCACCAGCGAAGAGACTGTGTCAGAGCAGGAGTGACCTGGATGTGTCGAGACAGAGGGTCGGAAACCTGCGTCCATTGAGATGCCAGGGTCCATTGAGGAATTCTGAGGTGAAGTCTGGCAAAAGGAGTCACATGTACTGTAGAGGCCATGTGGCCCAGAAGAACCATTATGTGTCTCGCCGAGATGGATGGACGAGATGACACCGAATGACAAAGGTGGAGAAGAGCTTCCAGACACTGCTGAGGGAGGAACGCTCCGAGTTGGATAGTATCCAGAACAGCTCCGATGAATGGAAGAGTCTGAGAAGGGTGAAGATGGGATTTTGGAACGTTGATCTCGAATCCCAGACTCTGCAGGAACCAGATAGTCCGCTGGGTCGCCAGGACGACTCCCTGAGACGTGGAATCCTTGATGAGCCAGTCGTCCAGGTAGGGAAATACCTGAAGACCATGGTTCCTGAGTGCTGCGGCCATCACTACCAGGCACTTGGTGAAGGCTCTGGGTGACGAGGCCAGGCCGAAAGGGAGAATCCTTTCCCACCCGAAATCTGAGGTACTGACGGGAGGCCGGATGGATGGGAATGTGAGTGTAGGCCTCCTTGAGATCCAGAGAGCATAACCAGTCGTCCTGCTCGAGGAGGGGATACAGAGATGCCAGGGTCAGTTTCTTTGACCAGAAACTTGTTGAGCACTCTGAGATCCAAAATAGGACGCAGATCGCCCGTCTTCTTTGGAACAAGGAAGACAGAGTAAAACCCCTTGTTGTGCTGAGCCAAAGGAACTGGCTCAATAGTTCGGAGCTGCAACAAAGCCTGAGCTTCCTGAAGAAGAAGGGCGGTCTGGGCAGAGGTGGAAGGATATTCTCTTGGAGGATGTTCTGAAGGAACTTAATGGAATTGAAGAGAGTATCCCTCCCTTACGATGGAAAGGACCCAGAGGTCGGTGGTAATAGTCGTCCATCGATGGTAAAAATGATGGAGAAGACCTCTGATAGGGGGAAAAATGGGGAAGGGCAGAACGACTGACGTTATGCTCTCCAGAAGACAGTCAAAAAGGCTGAGGAGCCTTGGGCACAGCAGGTGGTTGAGGCTTCTACTGCTTCTGGGGATGCTGCCTCTTGACAGGCTGACGAGTGGCAGGAGCCTGTTTTGGTGGAAAACGCCGTTGGTAAATTAGAGGCGGGCGTGAAGGACGAGGAGCAGGCTTAGGCTTAGGATGGAGAATCGACTGGAAAGACTTCTCGTGGTCCAAAAGCTTCTTGGTTGCTGCCTCTATTGACTCATCAAAGAGGTCAGTGCCAGCACAAGGGACATTAGCCAGCCGGTCCTGTAGATTGGGGGTCCATGTCGATGGTCCTGAACCACGCCAGGCGTCGCATGGCCACCGAGCAAGCAGTAGCCCAAGCAAACAGCTCAAAGGCATCATATGAGGACTGAAGTAATTGTAGGCGAAGTTGGGACAATGAGGCCAGAACTTCCTGGAATTCAAAATGAGCCCGAGGATCCAAGTAGGCCATGAATTTGGGGAGGATGGACAGAAAAAACTCGAAATATGTAATGAAATGAAAATTATAGTTGAAGACTCTGGAGGTCATCATGGAGTTCTGGTAAATTCAACGACCAAATTTGTCCATCGTCTTGCCCTCCCTGCCCGGTGGAACAGTGGCATATACTTGAGAAGGGTGAGACCGCTTCAATGAAGATTCCACTAGAAGGGATTGATGGGATAGTTGAGCACCATCAAACCACTTATGATGAACCGTCCAGTACCTGAAATCCAATTTCCCCGGAACAGCTGGGATGGAATAGGGGGTTTCCAGACAGTGGATAAAGATCTGATCCAGTAGCTTATGAAGAGGAAGCTTGAGGGATTCAGCAGGAGGTTGAGGGAGATGCATGGTCTCGAGGTACTCCTTGGAAAATTTGGATCCAGTGTCCAGTTGAATGTCCAAATCAGCTGCCATCTGACGCAAAAAGGAAAAAAAAGACAGCTGGTCAGCCAAAGCCGGGCCTTGAGAGGGACTTGAGGACGTCGAGGCTTCTGGATCCAATGAGGACGAGGATCTGGATGGGGAAAAAGACCCCACCGTATCCTCGAGATCCGGTAGTGGAGGAGGCGAAGTAGCCGGTGGGGAATACTGAAGAAAAGGCTGCTTCCAATGAGGCGAGGCATGCCTGGATGAGTGCTTCGAAGAATGTCTCAATTGATGATGCGAGCTGTGTCTCGAAGCAGGCCTCGACAAACGAGGCAAATGTGTCTTCGCTGAGGCCCCCAGAGAGTGGATGGGGCTGGAAGCGGTGGATCGAAGCAGAGGTGGTTGGCTGGAAGAACCACGAGGCACTCGCAAAGACTCGAGCCCTTGCATCGAGTGGATAGGTTCCAATGGCGGCATGGGCAAAGACTCTGCTCCTTGCGATGCATGCATCGATGCCAGACCAGACACTCGCAGAGACTCTGCTCCCTGTAGAGAGTGTGCGTACGGCTGAGGCACAGGAGGCGGCTCGACCTCGCAGAAGACTTCCGCATGCCCAGGCTGGAGTTGAGAGAGAAGCTTCGGCCCCATTGTAGTAAAGAGCTGAATGAACTGCTTCTCTAGTAAGGTCTGGAACCAAGCCGGCAAGGATGGATCCGCGTCAACAATGGGACCACCTGCATGGGCTTCGTGCTCCCTTAAGGCAGTGTGAGAGTGCTTGGACTTAGAAGCCTTGGGCACTTTGAGCACTACTGGGGGAATGGGCTGCTGCGCTATCTGACCTGAAGAGACAGAGGAAGGCACCGCAGCCAGCGTCGAAGGCTGAGTCAGTACAAACGAAGCAGGTTTGATGAGGCTCGGAGCAGAAGACGTGGAAGTTTGGAGAGCTTCAGATGAGGTCGAAGGTGAAGCACCCTTTGATGACGAAAGTTCCATCGAAGACTCCATGCTGTAAAGCTGCTCCCACAAGATGCAACGACGCTTGAAAGCACAGGCTGTAAGTGTTGAGCAAGGCCAGCACGATTTCGGGAGGTGTTAAAGTCCAAGACACCGAAGATAGCGTCAATGAGGGTCAGTCAGTGAAATCGCGCGCTGGCACTTGAAACACTTTTTAAAATCGGTCGCAGGCCGGGACAGAGGCCGAAAAATCTCCGCCGCCAGATCAAAGCCATGGGGCTGCGGCCATGTGGCCTGCCCGGTCGAACGGATGGAAGAAATTTTTTTTAAAAAAAAAACAAGAAAGCACGACGAAAATCAGCGATTCTGAGAAAATTTACCCAAAACTGCGGACTTGAGAAGGCACAAGTGAAAATACTTCACATAGAGAGTCGAAGACGGACTTCTCGGCTCCGCGGAAAAGTAAGAACTGAGGAGACGCGCCCTGTGCTGGGCGGGAAGGCACTCGCACATGCACAGTGCGGGCGACTCGAAACTTCAAGTTTCTTCAAGCAAGACTGCTTGTGAGGCGTCCGCATCGGGGTTCCATTGGATCACATCACCCACTTGTGAGAATACCTACCTGCTTGTTCTGGGATAATCCAAAATATAGCAATAAATATCATCACATATTCTAAAAAGTATGATCACGTTACCCCGCTTTTGAAAAATGCTTACTGGCTCCCCATTACATACAGAATTACATATAAAATTGCTGTGGGGAGTTCCCGTCGTAGTCTCGAAAGACTACGGGAACTCACGGCAGCCATTTCCTATTGGCGATCTGCACTGGGCAGGAGTGTAGGAAGATCGCTGTTGTCCTGAAAGCCCACTAGACCACCAGGTAAGGCCGGGACGCCGGGGGAAGGCGGGAGGGAGGCGGACCAGAAGATATTTGCGGTATTTCACCATTCGCGGTCCGGCTCTGCCCCTATCCCCCGCGAATCCGGAGGGAGAAGTGTATAATTGGAAGATGTACCAACTACATATGTTCAATAATGAATTAATTGATGATGTCATTGTCCCAATAAAATGACCAGTACCTGGTAATATGAGACTTTGGCTGCCAGCTTACTAATTTAGTAAGCAATCAAATACTCCTCAAGGCCTTGACTATTACCCACACTTTTATGATAGATTTCTTTCTTTGATCTCCTCTGAGATAGAATTAAGAACTGAGGGGCATGTATGTAGCCTGTCCATAAAGTTATTTTGACCAAACAGAAAGGTCATCAGAGATTTTCTCAGTTACAGCCCCCCAACTTTGGAACTCCTTACTCATTTATCTCAGGAAGGAGACTAAATTAGATAGATTTAAAGGTTCCCTTAAAAGTTTTCTGTTTAAGGACGCTTTCGATATTTATGATTAGAGCAAAGCCAATATTCTTATAATATTTCTTTTGATCAGCGATACTTTTTAGTACTATTTCATTATTTTATATTTCCCCCCCCTTATGCTACCTTAAATGTCTCTCTTTGCTATAAATATTATAGTTCCTCCCCTTTTTCCTTACCTTTTTGAGTTAGTTTATGTCTATATGAATTTATCAAATGTATTTAATCATGTCTCCCACTTTTATTGATGTACAAACGCTCACAAATATTGATAAGCGTCAGAATCAAATTTTGAAACTTAAATAGTGTGGAATCTTGACATGTAAAGAAGGAGCAATCAGATATGCCAGGACTCACAGTATTAAAATTAGAAACGACTAGTGATTGGCCTTAAGGTGTAGTGGCCTTGAGCCTTCTGACCTTGCCAGGTGATCTCCACATGGAAATATTATTCATGTCTTGGGAAATAGGTTAAAGCTTGGTCATATTTACAAACCTACAAAAGGACTAAAAATGGCCTCCTATAGAAGACAGAGATTATACTCAATTTTTATTTTCAGAGAAAATTTTGTACTAGCTTTTCAGATAAAGGACTGAGATCATCTATTACCGAAAGAGTGCAGTGCTGGTTAGGAGACATCTGATCATTGTAGGATGCAGATGAGAAGCGCTGGTGCAGTGGTGCTCGAATGTGAACAGCCTTGGGGCACAAAATCTGCCAAAAGAAATTAATCAAAATTTAGACTTCTGCTCTTTTACCCTACCAACACAATCTCAATCATCAACTTCAAATTAGTTGTGGACAGGAAAACCTTTTGCATGAAAGAGAGTATTTTACCTGGCAAGGTGGTTCTCTCTAAACAGCAGAAGAATGCAGCCACACTCATCGGTGACATCTTCTGACATCTTCAGTGTACCAGAGCTCTCCATTAGCTAAGCAAGCCTTTGGCTTACTGGGCATAAACAGAAGTTCCTGTGTTCAGTGTGATTCCCACTACTTGCTTCAGTGGTTCCTAGCTGATTACAAGATATGAGAGAGTGGATCTGGAGGGCAGGGAAGTGTGGCTGCATTCCCTTGCTGTCTACTCTTGTTACAATAAGCAACTCCTCTTTCTCTGGAGACAAGCACACCTGTTGCTGAGTCAATAGTTTGAAGGTTGGTAAATCCTTTAGCAGGCAGATTCCTGAGGACGTAGTGGTCAAATGGTCAATGCCGAGCAAAATGGTAGAAAATTGTGGAACACGTAGACAAACATGATTTAATGAGACAGAGTCAACATGGGTTCAGCTGAGGGAGATCTTGCCTCACCAATTTGCTTGACTTCTTTGAAGGTGTGAATAAACATGTGGATAGTATATCTAGATTTTTAGAAAGCTTTTGATAAAGTTCCTCAAGAGAGGCTCCTGAGAAAATTAAAGTGTCATGGGATAGGTGGCAAAGTCCCCTGTTCGTTTACAAAAATTGGATTGCTCTAAGTCTAATAGATGTTGGCATTGTCATCTTGAGGCTGGAACCCTAGATCATTTATTATTTTATTGTCCTCTTATTAATAATTTTTGGAAATTGATCTGGGGACAAATAAATTGTATGTTAGAGAATCACGTGGCCCTGTCATATGACACAGTTTTGTTTGGGATGTCTATGAGGGCCAAAAGTCAAATCTCCTCGAATAATAATAAGCTGTTAATGATTTTAACAGGAGTTGCCATCCAACAAATAACATACAACTGGAAAGACTACAGGGGGTTGAATTACTGTTTCTGGTGGAGTTCGGTGTGCCATGTGTATGAAATGGAAAAAACATTGGCGATTAAGAGAGGATATTATAAGAAATTTAAAGATGTATGGGGACCATTAATTGATTACTATAATAAATAATTGTATTTATCCCCATTTAGTATGTATAGGGTGGGAGGGTGGTTGGGTGGGTTTTATGAAATTATGATGAGTAGTTATAAAAATGTTTGGAAAGGGAGGGAGGGGAGGTAATTTATGGTATAAGATGATTGCAAAGTTTCAAGTGAAGAATGTATAGTATGACATGATTTATTGTACACTTGTTTGTATAATGTAAAAAGGAATAAAGATATTTTTTTTAAAAAAAGGAATTGGTTATCGCCAATTTTTCTATTAATTATACACCATTTAGTGTTGAAAGAGGGGAAGGGTTTAATGGGAGGGTTTATGATCTTATAATGAATAATGTGATTAGAAGGAGGGTGGGGGGAGGGTTGCATTTATATTTATAAGATATAATGATAAGATGTTCAAGTGGTCTAATTAATAGTGTTTATTATGAATTCTGTACACTTGATGAAAGTTTAAAAATGAATAAAGAATTTTTTTTAAAAAAGGAATTGGTTATCGGAAAAAAAAACAGAGGATAGGGTTAAATGGTCATTTTTCTCAATGGAGGAGAGTACACAGTGGAGTGCCACAGGGGTCTGTACTGGGACTGGTGCTATTTAACTTAGTTATAAATGATCTGGAAATTGGAATGATGAGTGAGGTGATTAAATTTGCAGATGACACTAAACTATTCAAAGTTGTTAAAACGCATGCGGATTGTACAAAATTGCAGGCAGGCCTTAGGAAATTGGAAGACTGGGCATCCAAATGGCAGATGAAATTTAATGTGGACAAATACAAAGTGATGCACATTGGAAAGAATAACCTGAATCACAGTTACCGGATGCTAGGGTCCACCTTGGGGATTAGTGCCCAAGAAAAGGATCTGGGTGTCATCGTAGACAATACGATGAAACCTTCCGACCAATGTGCGGCGGCCAAAAAAGCAAACAGGATGCTAGGAATTATTGAAAAAGGGATGGTTAACAAGATTAAGAATGTTTTGTTTTAAAATTTTTATTCATTTTCATATATCCACAAGTATAACATAGAAAGATTAAGAATATTATAATGCCCCTGTATCGCTCCATGGTGCGACCTCATCTGGGTTATTGCATTCAATTCTGGTCTCCTTATCTCAAGAAAGATATAGTGGCTTTAGAAAAGTTTAAAGAAGAGCAACCAAGATGGTAAAGGGGATGGAACTCCTCTCATATGAGGAAAGACTAAAACGGTTAGGGCTCTTCAGCTTAGAAAAGAGACGGCTGAGGGGAGATATGATTGGAGTCTACAAAATCTTGAGTGAAGTAGAACGGGTACAAGTGGATCAATTTTTCACTCTATCAAAAATTACAAAGACTAGGGGACACTCAATGAAGTTACAGGGAAATACTTTTAAAATCAATAGGAGGAAAAATGTTTTCACTCAGAGAATAGTTAAGCTCTGGAATGCGCTGCCAGAGGATGTGGTAAGAGCGGATAGTGTAGCTGTTTTTAAGAAAGATTTGGACAAGTTCCTGGAGGAAAAGTCCATAGTCTATTATTGAGGAAGACATGGGGGAAGCCACTGCTTGCCCTGGATCGGTAACATGGAATATTACTACACCTTGGGTTTTGGCCAGGTTTAGTGACCTGGATTGGCCACCATGAGAACAGGCTACTGGGCTTGATGGACCATTGGTCTGACCCAATAAGACTATTCTTATGTTAAGTGGAGGGGTCAAGGCAGTAGTGTTTTGTGAAAGTATGTGGTGAAGGACAGGTTGCAGCTTTACAAATATCTGACAGATAAGTGTCTCTGTAGAAGGCAATGGAAGAAGTCATGGCCAATGCAACCGGGCGACAGGTGGCCTGTCTATGCATGGCAAAAGTTAATGCAGTCAGTGACCCACAAGGATAGAGTCTGCTTGGAAGCTGAAAACTTTGTACTTGGAGTCTTTTTTCCATTTACATTCCACTCTAAATCTTCTAGAGCTGGGGAAAATGTATCTATTTTATTTTCCTTTTTCCTCAGGAAGTTGATACATGAAAGTGTTGGAAAGTTCAACCTGTTACCAGGTTGTTTGAACATGGTATTAGGTTCGTACCTTGCTTCAATTGTAAGACACAGAATTCTGTACAAAAGCTGTTATTCCCCTTAACCACGAATATGCAGAAGGGTATCTCGTTAAGACTCTGAACTCCTCCCCTTCTGCAGTGGAGCACAGCCCCCTCTTCAGTTGGTCCTAAAGCAATCGAACTGCACTGAAACAGAAGAAAGGAGAAGGAGGGATACAGGGAGCTTCCCCAGCAACAAGCTATATTCTGTTCAGCTCTGTAACATATGATAAATGAACAATGAATAAACATTTAACAATAACTATGCACATGCATAATTAAGAGTCATCCTGCTAAGTGAAACCAGTAGGAGCCATAAAACTTCCCCAAAGAAGAAAGGAAATAGGTGCCCCCATGTTCCTGGAATATTGTCTCTGCTTCTACTTAGATACAGGAGAAGAAGACCCGATATGGACACTGGCCATGTCCGTACAAAATCCTATGGTCTTATCACTGAATGAAGATTAGCACGGTAAAAACTTAGGGGTCCTCTTACTAAGGCATGCTAGCCGTTTTAGCGTGCGCTAAATACTAACGTGTCCATAGACTTAGTTAAAGGACCCCTTAATCTTTCATTCAGTTTCAAGACATAGGATTTATCATCATATTGCATCAATTTACTGTGCCTGAGTTTATCAGTAAAATATATACGATATACTATACACAATTGGTACAGTTGCCAAGGTCTTGTACAATCATTATTTGAGCTGCAAAAGCTAAAAGAATATGTACGATAAACATTTAAATTCAAAACATGACAGAAAAACATAGGCAGCAATTTTAATAAGAAGATTCTGGTGTAAATCCTGTTTTCCATAAAGCAAATGGCTAATAAAATCACCAGATATACTCTAATATAAGCCCATCAGAATATAAACTGAGATACCATTTTTGTCCTTCCTTTACGGGAGAAATGATACCTCAAATATAAACCGAGGGTTTATATTCCACCATTCCTCCCCTTCTCTGTGGTGTCACCCTCCCTCCCCAGCTGCCTTCCTCATCGGCAGACTTCTCCAGCCATCATTGTGCTCCCCAAGAACATATTCCAGCCAACATGCCCCCCCCCAAACCTGCAGCCTACCCTTCCCTCCCTCCCTTGAGGAGTGTGGTGTAGTGGTTAGAGCTACAGCCTCAGAACTCTGAGATTGTGGGTTCAATCCCCGCGCTGCTCCCTGTGACCCTGGGCAAGTCACTTTATCCTCTACTGTCCCAGATACATTAGACAGATTGTGAGCCCACCGGGACAGACAGGGAAAATGCTTGAAATACCTGTATGTAAACTGCTTTAAGTATGGTTGTATAACTACAAAAAGGCTGTATGCAAGTCCCAATCCTTTTCCCTTTCCCTTCTTCCTCCCTGGACCAGGAACGACTAACCCCCCTCCTGGAACCCAGTGAAAAGATCCCCAGGCCTACCATGCTTCCCTAGTGGTCTGGTGGTGTGTTGGGGCAGGAGTGATTCCCCCTCGCTCCTGGCCGTGCACTCTTCATGGTGAAAATGAAGCTGAGATTTATCACACAGTGCCAGCGAAGCATTAGAACATGTAATGAAACCCAGGTACCCAATCACCCCCCTACCTGCTGCTGACTGAAGGTAGACATAGTCACTTGCTTAGGTGGCGTGCCAATAGGCACTGCCCGGACCGGAGGACTGCCAATGATGGGGGAAGAGGAGCGTCTGGGCAAGGCACATTCCGAGAGATCTCGTTCAGACTCTTTCTGGTCAGGCTGTGGCTTCTCAACAACGCCATACTCCTTCATGACGGACACCGGTGTTCTCTCCTATGCAAAGAGAGCGAGAAAAATGTACAGCCACTTATGCAGAAACAAAACAGACAAGATGACGGTATAGGTGAGAGGCAGGTGCTAGTGAAATTGGGACTAATTATTTTAACAGTTACTAACTTCCTTTCATTCCAATTACAGGAGGATGGGAGAGTTCACATGATGATTCAAAAATAGATCAGAGGCCTCTGCTGGAAGGCTTAACAAACAGTACTGTACCTCCGTCAGCATAGACGCTTGCAGACCCCGTAGCACAACTGGCCCATCCCAAATGCTGCAGTTCAAGCCTTTAGTCAACTGCAAAAAGACAGAATATCATCAGATTCCATCTTCTCTTTGACAATCTCACACAATCTTTGTTTTCAGACACCCTGGCACTAAGCTGCAACTACTTTCGAGACCTATAAGCAATCTATGTGAGTAGTAATACATTTCAGCAAGGGACTTTTGCAAGCAGTGATGAAAGGGGAAAATCTCATGAAGAGAATGTGATGGATAGCAGATGTAATGAACAGAGCATTCGAAGGAAGGCTACTATCAAGGGCATGAAGACTTCGCAGCAATCCTGCATGTTGTCTCAAATTATAACAGAAAGTGACGAATATTTACCCAAATTAGTACATCATTCAGCAGAATACACACAACAAAATCCGAACCCTCATCCATACACTATTTCATCTATTTATTGGTATTTATTAAGCACATTCCTGAAGAGATTCACCCAGGGCCGTGTACAGCAGGTATAATTCAACATAAAACAATTTTGTTAAGAGCATAACGGTAGAAAAAAGACCAAATATAAACATAAAATACAATGGAACAGGTAACATCAAAATCAGTAAATGCCTCTGTATAAGGCACTGGTGAGACCTCATTTAGAATATTATGTACAATTCTGGAAGTCCAGAGGAAGGCTACTAAAATGGTGTGTGTGGTCTTTGTGATGAGGCATATGGGGACAGACTTAAAGATCTCAATCTGTATACTTTGGCGGAAAGGCGGGAGATATGATAGTCATTTAAATACTTACATAATATAAATGTGCATGAGTCGAGTCTCTTTCATTTGAAAGGAAGCTCTGCAATGAGAGGGCATAGGATGAAGTTAAGAGGTGACAGGCTACGGAGTAATCTGAGGAAATACTTTTTTCCAGAAAGGGTGGTAGATGTGTAGGACAGTCTCCCGGAAGAGGTGGTGGGAACAGAGACTGTGTCTGAATTCAAGAGGGCCTGGGGTAGGCACATGGGATCTCTCAGAGAGAAAGAGATAATGGTTACTGTGGATGGGCAGACTAGATGGGCCATTTGGCCTTTAGCTGCCGTCATGTTTCTGTGACCTAGGAATTGTTCATTAATATGTCTGAAATAAGTCTGAAGAATTAGGTCCGTATCAAATTTTAAGGCAAACGTCACAATGAGGGTAGTCCTCTCCTTAATTACTTCCAAAAGAATTTTCCAGAAAGTTTGTTAGATTCATCTCACCACCAACCCCTTCAGCCATGCCAGTAAAAGTAGAACTTCCTAATTTACTCCTAAAAGAGAGATATTGAGCTCTTAATATAGAGAGTAAATTTTCCATTGAAATTTAACAATATCTCTCCGTGCCATTTCAACAGCTGATACGATTATTTTGGGAAATTCAACACTCTCAAATTACTTCCATTTCCATTTCTATTTCTAGACTGCAAATATCTTACAGTTCATTGTGGTGTACAAAAAGCCAAGAAGTCTGTACAGTAAGAGTGACCTACACAGCTCATGGAAAACCAGATTACCAAGGTTATCAATTTCCCAGAAATCTAGCAACATTTTCTCTTTATTTTCCATGAATTCTAACTTTTTCTGGCTATAAGACCTCTCTTTAATAATGTCCAGTTCTAAAGTCTTAATTTGATTCATTCGCTCCTCATGTTTTTGGATACTCTCACTGTGTTCACGCAGCATTTTACCTTGAGCGTTCACCATGGAGTTGAGAAAGACACAATCATTTCATAGTGTAATCACTGCTTTCTTCAGGCTGGAGACCATGATTTTGATAGCCTTCCATAGCGCTCCAAATTGTTTTTTCTCTCTCCGGAAGGGCAAAGTTCCTGTAACCTCCTCACAGGGTGCTGATGTCAGAGCCACAACAGGACAAACTTCAATCACAGACTTCTTTCCCATTGTTCCTTCAGGGCTTGGCACCAACTCTTCCTCCCGGGGGGAGAGCGCTACCTCCACACCTGCTGGGTTCTTCCTTCCAGGTTGGACTCAAAACTAAGCTCATGCGTTCCTCACAAAGCTGGTGATGTCTCTGTCGAATGGTGCAGGGCTATTCCAAAGATAGTTGTCTGAACTAGTCGCCGTGAGTTCCCGGCCGTTGGAGGACCAGGCCGGGAAGTTCCTTTCCACTTTCCCATAGCTCAAAAAGGAAAAAAAGCAAGCTTTAAGGTAAGTTTGGGCATGTGTCAAAACTTCATCCACAAAAACGCTCTGTACTTGCATTTGTCTTCGACGCCATCTTGGTTACAGTCTATCTAATTTTAAAAACATGTTTTTTGTGGTTTTTGATTGATTTCTAGCTCTCTACCTGCTTGGTGCTTTGATAGTTAAGTTCCCCGGGGTATGTGTTGGGACTACCGCTTTTTAACATATTTATAAATGATCCAAACATGGGAATAACTAGATATAAAATTATTCAATTACCTCACATCAGGAAAAGGACTGTGAAAAATTGCAAGAAGACCTTAAGAGTCTGGGTATCCAAATGGCAGATAACAATATGGGGGGAATTAAACAAAGGACCGCTCTTTGCTGTATTCTCCCCTTAATGAGAGCAACTTTAAAGTGATGTATGTGGCTATAGCAATGCAATACAAGGTTCCACATTAGAATTAGAAATAAAAACTATACTCTTCAAGAAATCCCTTAATAAAGCTTAATACCATGATAAAGCTAAACCCCCCTCTTACCATCCCCTCCCTAACCCCAGATCCTACTTTTCCCTCTCTTGGAAACCTTCTCTGATCTAACGTTGTAACCCTTCTTCCATAACTCTTTTTGTAATCCGCTTTGAACCGAAAGGTAATGGCGGAATAGAAATCTGTAATGTAATGTAATTCACCACCCAGGAAAAGGATCTTGATGATGACATTATCCGCTCAATGTGCAACAGCGGCTCAGAAAGCAAATAAAATGCTAGGAAGTAGAAAAGAAATAAAAATATTATAATGCCTTTGTATCACTCCATGGTGCAGCCACACCTCAAATACTGTGTGCAATTTCGGTCACTACATCTCAAAAAAGATACAGCAAAATTAGAAATGGTACAGAAAAGGGTGATGAAAATTATAGGAAGGTCATCGCATTCTCTTTATAAGGAAAGGTTAAAAAGGCAACAGTTCTTCAAAATGGAGAAGAGATAACTGAGGGTAGACACTGAGTGGAGTGGAAATGGTAGATGTGAATCGTTTGTGTACTCTTTCCAAAAATATAAATACCGGATAAAGGACTAGGGGGCATAAAATGAAGAAAGAACACATTGGAGAAAATATTTCTTTGCTTAGCATGTAATTAAAACTCTGGAATTCAATACCAAATGATGTAGCTAAAGCAGTTAGCTTAGCAGGGTTTAAGAAAGGTTTGGATAATTTCCTAAATGAAAGTCCATAAGCTATTCTTAGGAAAATCTACTGCTTATTTCTTGGATAAGCAGCATAAAATCTGTTTTATTCTTTTGGTATATTGCCAGGTATTTGTGACCTGGATTGCCACTGTTGGAAACCGCTTACCAAAGTATGACAAGGCTTATGCTCTTATTCCCCCCCCCCCCTTCTGCAAAAATAACACTGGTTATTGATGAAAGCTTGTTGGGTATTTAAATGATATAGAATGGTATTTAGAATATTTTATGGTTTAGCCCCCACTTATATGATTCCACTATTATCTTATTCTCTGTCACAAAACATTAGCAACATTAGATAAGTTCAAGAGGATTTGGGGACCATTAACAGATTTTTGTAATGACTGATTTTCATTTTTCCCATATTAAGATAATGGTTAAAGGAGGGAGGGTGGGAGGGGGTAAGGTTTTTATTCTCTTTGTCATAAATTATAAATAATTTATCATAATAGATGTTATTCTTATGTGACAATAACAAAATGGAGGGAGGGAAGAGGATTCATAATTAAATAATAATTGATAAAATCATTACAGTTTATATGATATGTAAAATCATAGTAAAGATAATATAAGATATGTTTTATATAAAGTACATTATAGATATATTGTTAAAATAATTGTATGAAAATTTATGACACTTGTTGTTATATGAAAAAATCAATAAAAAACTTAAAACATTAGCAACTATTTATTTTCCTTTGGTGATAAAGTATATCAACCTGTGATAATCTGGAACTCTCTACCAGCAGACGTTAGGTCTGATACAGACTATATGAGCTTCGAAACTAAACTCTAGATTTATAGACCGGGTCATCACCATAAGGAGCTCGACAATAAGCTCAAAGCTTTCTTATTTAAAAATTTTTTGTATTATTTATCCCAGGAAATAACTGGCTACTCTTTCTGTACTGCACATTGAACCACTTAGATGAAAACTGTAGAATATACATGATGTTCCGTATTGTAGAATCTGATGATGATCAAATAATTTGATAAACTATTAGCCTAAGAACCAGACTTCCATCAAGCCTTTGCAGTCTACTCTCCCCTCTCTCTTCTACTATCAAACAAAAGTGGAAAATATTTTAGGAGCACTTTCCCCAATCTGATTAAAATACTAAATAAATGCTTCCGATGTCTATTTGTCTACAACAAGAGAAAACCAAAATCCTTTACAAAATGGCAGCTATCTTGTTCACCTGCAGAGAGGGTCGAGAATGGACGGCACCCATGATGGCAGGGTCTTCTAGCTCACTGTCGATCACAAGCTTGTTCAGACTCTCTGCCAGGTTTTCTTCATGGTCCCCCAAAAAATCCTTGTCATCTTGGAGAGGAGCACTGCTGCTCAGCAGTGGCCCACAGGTTGCCTGCCGCAGCTCAGACTGGGTCTTGTCCTCCAACTCGGCCAGTCGCACATGCTCCTCTTGCCAATCATCATCTGAAAGAGATATGGGAACAGGAAATATTAGTAAGAGTACAGAGAGCCTCTAGCAGAGGGAAAAAGAAGAGTGACCGTGAGGATCTTCTAATAGTAGCAGACTTCAAGATAGCATTTTAGTGCAACTCATTCATAATACATGCAAGTACCAGAGGCAAGAGACCAAATTTTAGCTTACATAATAAGAACATGAGTCAGACCAATCCACGTCACAAGTACCTGGCAAAACCCCCAAATAGTAGTTTCCTCCAGGAACTTTTCCAAACCTTTTTTAAAACCAGTTCTGTTAACCACATCCTCTAGCAATGCGTTCCAGAGATTAACTATTCTCTGAGTGAAAAAAAATTTCCTCCTATTGGTTTCAAAAGTAACTTCATTAAGTGTCCTCTAGTCTTTGTCATTTTTGAAGGAATAAAATATCAATCCACTTGGACTCATTCTCCACAACTCAGGATTTTGGAGACTTCACAATGGATTGATTTTTTACTGCATTAAGATTTACAAAGACTAGGAGGACATTCAGAGTTACAGAATAATACTTTTAAAAGCAATAGGAGGAAATATTTTTTCACTAAGAGAACAGTTAAGCTCTGGAACACGTTGCCAGTTAATGTAGCTGATTTTAAAAAAGGTTTGGACAAATTCCTGGAGGAAAAGTCCATAGTCTGCTGGGATGGTAGAATGGAATGCTGATACGATTGGGTTTTTGCCAGGTACTTTGACTTGAATTGGCCTCCTCGAAGACGGGCTACTGGGCTAGATGGACCATTGGTCTAACCCAGTAAAACTATTCTTATGTTCTTAATTTTGCTGGATCTAAGAATTAGGAAAGTATGGTTTCAATAGAAGATTAAGTTCTTACCTTTGGTAATCTTCTTTCTCTTAATCCCCGATGGAGTCAGTACGATAGGTGATGTACCAAAGCAATGGCAACATCTAGGGTGGGACAGAAGAGCCTGCTTGCAATACTGAGGCCCCAAAGGCAGCTTCATAAAGGTATGAAGGGAAGACTAAGTACTCGACTTACCGCTCGAGACTCTGCAACACCTCTAGTTGAGTGAGCTTTAAGAGAAATCAGCAGTTGCTTACCACATGCAATGGAAGTTGATGAAATGGCTATGTGGATCTATCTGACAATAGAGGCCTTGGACACTGGCCTACCCCACCTGGATTGGCCAGGATAAACAGATGGTCAGAAAGATGGAAGTCATTGGTCCTCTCTAAGTAGTGAAGTAAGACTCTTCGCACATTCAGTCATTTCAGAATCTGGTCTTTCCGTTCAGACCTCGTAGCACAAAAAGCAGGCAAACTTCCTGATTGATATGGAAATCCAAAACCACTTTCAGAAGAAAGGAAGGAACCATGTGGAGGGAAACCCCTCCTCCGTGATCTGTAGAAAGGGCTTTCTGTAAGAGAGAGCATGCAGCTCCAACATACACCTTGCTGAGACAATCACCATGAGAAAGACTGTCTTGACCAGAAGGTCCAAAAGGAATGCATCCTTGAGCATAACATTAAGATTCCCAATAGGAAAAGGCTGTAGCATGGGTGGCTGCAAACGAAGCCCCCTCCTAAGAAATCTAGTCACATCTGGATGAGACGTAAGCGAACTGGAACCGCTGAGTACTCTAAAACAGGAAAGATCTGCCACCTGTACTTTGAGGGAAGCCACCACAAGGCCCTTCTCAAGACTGGCCTAGAGGAAAGTTACAACCACAGGAATGAGCCCGCAATGGAAAGCCTTCCGAGCCTTGTCGAAAGCCGACATGGACCTCAAAAGAGTGGCACTGACTACATCGGAGTAGCCCCTCTACATCAAGAGCCATGCTGCAAGAGCAAAGCGCTGGAGGTTCTCCATGAGAGCCAATCCCTGACTGAGCAGGTCGCAATGAAAAGGGAGCTTGAACTTCTTGTTGCACTGATGAGATTTGCATACCATGGATGGTAAGGCCTTCTGGGGCCACTAGGATCACCAGACCCGGATGAATCGCTATCCTATGGATGACTCAACTCACCAAGGGCCAAGGCAGAAAGACATAAAGGAGTCCTTGAGCTGGCCAGGGCTGAACCAAGGCATCTAGCCCTAAGCTTCCTAGCTCTGTTCTTCGACTGAAGAAGCGCTTAACTTTAGTACTTGACCAAAGCCATCAAGTCCATCAATAGCCTTCCTCAGCACCTCACAATGAGACAAAATGCTCTCTGTGAGAAAGACCACTCTGCCTGCACATTTACCACTCCAGCCATGTGTGCCACGGAGAGAGCCTGAAGGTGTAGCTCCACCAACTAAAATAACATCGGAGCCTCCCAATTCAAGGGAGCACTTCTGGTGCCCTCCTGCGAATTCACATATGCCACACCTTGTTAGAAACCACCCTTACCGCTTTTCTTTCCAGGGTGTTTAGAAGAGCTCTCAATGCCAAACGAATAGCTTGAAGCTCTAGACGGTTAATCAACCAACCCTTTTGATGGGACGTCCACTGGACCTGGATGGAACGATCCCCTCAATGAGCACCCTAGCTTGAAAGACTGTAAGCTCTTCTGATCAGGGACCGTCTATTGAATATTAAATGTACAGCACTGCATCTGACATTCAGCGCTATAGAAATGATAAGTCGTAGTCATAAAGACTGGCATCAGTCATGAGAGTAATCCAGGAAGAGGTATACCCTGCACTAGATCTTCTCCCTGAATCCACCAGCACAGGCTGGTTCCATCCAGGAAAGGGAATCTGATGACATGAGGGGACCACTGAGACAGGCCCAGGGCACAACCTCCAGGGAGGCCACCGTTGACAGCAGCACTTAAAGGTAATGCCAAGCAGTGGGGTTCAGGAATGCTAAGAGATCCCTGATCTGTTTCTGGAGCTTCTGTTTGCCTTGTGCCATGTCAAACTGAACTCCCAGATATTCCAATGTCTGAGAAGGCATCAGCTGGCTTTTTTAATTGATAATCAAGCTCAAACCCTCTCTACTGCTTGCTGACACACCAGCCTGGACAGAGTTCTGATTAATCAGTCGTCCAGTGCTCACTAGAACCTTTAATGAAATACAAGAAAATACCGGTCTCCCATCTTCGTTGAGATAGGGATAATAGAGATTGCTGCCAATGAGGGACCGCTGAAAATTTCTCAGCCCAACCTACTAAGTTGGGGCAGTCTCCATCAAGGGCTATATACTTAGTCCTGTAATTTTTCACTTTTTTTCGTTCCATATTGGACCCCCCATTCTGTGGAGATGCACCACCACTACCACCATCACCTTGGTGAAGGTGCAGGGGGCTGTCGCCAGCCCAAAGGGGAGGGCTGCAAACTGGAAATGTTGCTGGAGAACATGAAATCTCAGATACTTCTGGCGCCCCAGGAAGATAGGGATATGAAGATAAGCTTCTGTCTGATCCAGAGATGCAAGAAATTTCCCAGAGCCACTCCTGCAATGACCGAACACACTCTCTCCATTTGAAAGTGCAGAATCCGCAAAAGACACTGACTGACTTGAGATCCAGAATGGGTCACCAGTTCTCTGAGCCGGCATGATGAAGTATAAGGAGTATCTGCCGTAGTCCAATACGCTTTCGGCAACTGACTCTATGGCTTGAATGTCCAAGAGATGCTGCCGTGTCGCCTGGACCTTGAACACCTTTTCCAGCTTTCCTGCTGGAGAATCCAGAAATAAATCTGGAGGGAAACAAAAGAAGTCTATCTTCTGTCCCTCCCGTAAGATGTCCAGCAGCCATTGGTCCGAGATTCGTTCCCATTACTGGAAAAATTCCGACAACCAGCCTCCAATATGAGGAAGTGTGGCTGAAGTCCTGGCATTACTGAGACTTCTTGGCAGCAGGGCTTGTTTGAGAAACTGAAGCCTGCTGGCGTCTGGGGTTGCTATAGTGTTGTCTATACTCCTGGGATTATCTTTGGGCGGATGAGGCTTTGGAATTTTGGCGGAACCTACTTGTGGGACAATAATTACTGCAACTCCCCCCCAGGGGGGACATCGAGGCTTGCAATCTGGTACAGACTTAGGACGGCAGTCTGCCATGCTAGCCATAAGGTCATCCAGCCTCTTTGCTAAAAAGCATTTGTCCTTTAAAAGGGAGTCTGCTTAGAGTCACCTTAGAGACTGAATCCAAAGCGAGTTTGTTTAGAGTCACTTTCATGGCGAATCCAAAGCGTTGTGTGAGCAGACATAGCATAAGCTGAGACCTTGCCTAGAACCCTTAAATAGTCCACGCCCTCTAGTAAGAGCTGGGGGCAGGCATCCTCCTCTGCTAATGCCAAATCCTGACGCAATCTCATGTGACAGGCACAAGCCGCAAACAAAGCAGCTGCTGCAGCCTTAATGCCCAAAGAAACCACTTCAAAAAGCTTCTTTAAAGCCATGTCCACCCTGCAATCCTGGGAATCTTTAAGCATCAATCCACCCTCACTAGGGAGAGCTGTGTGCTTGGTTACCTGAGCCACTGACAAATCTACCTTCGGTTGCTCAAACAGCTGCTGAAATTCCAGCGCCATAGGATAAAATTTAGACATAGCTTTAGTTAACCTGAAAGAACTCTCTGGTGTCTCCCACTGTTCTGTAACCAGAACCGTGAGACCTGGATGTGCCGGGTAAAAAAAAGACATCAGAGCATTAGAATGCCTCATGACTGTACATTGAGACGTGGAGCGTTGGTCCTATAAATTCAGTTCTTTTATGGTGTCCATAATAAAATGATGGACAGAGGCCAACTTAAACAGCTGGCAGATAGAGGGGTCATTACCCGGGTCAGAGCTCCCCAAAGCATCCCATGTAACTGTTCTGCAAATGGAATCAGTGTCATCCAGGGTGGAAGTGTCGTCCAGCATAGTATCAGTGTGGCAGCTAAAGCAGTCTGGGTCTATAGTAACTGGAGCTCTAGGGTCCTGAGTAGCACCTCCACAAAGGAATGCACTGGCTTTGAAGCTTGCACCACACACCCTGGCTGCGCCGTGTAAGCCAGGTCTGTAACGTATGCTCTCACCACATGAGCTGAACAAATTCCGGGGAAAAGCTACACCAGGGCTGATGATGGCTTCCAACGGCCCCTAAACAACACTTGCCAGGGGTCCTCAGAGTCAGCACAATTACGTTTCACATTGTCGCCAAAAACAGGTACCGGGCAGGATTTGCTGCCTATTTCCCGAACCCACATTGGTTCTCCGGCCTTAGAAGACCAGGAGGAGGTGAAGCCCAAAGCTCCCGCCCCTTCCTCGCACATGCTGTGGCATGTGGGTACACTGACGCTCCTCAGCTGGTAATGCGGTGCAATCCCCTCGTGAAATCATCAGATTAGGGGTTGAGGAGTCCATCCCTGACAATTTATTGCAAAATCAAGGGGCAATGAGGCAGAAAAAAGAAGCTGTCAAAAAGATAGATAAAATCCAAGATGGCCGCCGCTAGTAAATTCACACCAAAAAACTGCCCGTGGAGATAAATTGGGAAACTAAAAATGCTGAAATAGGGGTTTTAGAGGTGAGAGACATGAACCCTACTGCCAGAAACTGCTAAAAGGAGAAATTAGGTTCTTACCTGCTAATTTTCTTTCTGTTATTCTCTCTAGACCGGTACAGTTCTTTACTGATGGGTAATATCTCACTATGACCAGAAGGTGGAGTCTGAGACCAAAACTTTGGTTGTAGCATATTAGCTGAGGCTCCCCTTCCTAACCCAGTTTGCCAAATAGCCAAGCAGAGCTAAGAAAAAACTAACATTTAACTGTAATAACATTCCGAACAGGAGCATAAAACAACAAACACATAGGAATGCTTTTGGGAAATGCATAGAACCACAACCCTTTAGTGAAAATGTCCCCACAGCTCACCAGCTATGCCACTGTTCTTGTATCTCCTCGGCCCTAGAAAAAATACTAGAACTGCAGAAAAGCAAAAACTACACGCGAACAAAAAACACAATCACTGCAGAAAGACAGATAGGGTGGGGAATTGTACCGGTCTAGAGAGACTAACAGAAAGAAAATTAGCAGGTAAGAACTTAATTTCTCCTTCTGTATCACTCTCTAGACCGGTACAGTTCTTTACTGATGGGATGTACCAAAGCAGTACCTATCAAGGGTAGGCCCCCCTGAAGGGCTGACACCAGAACACACTCACCGAACACCATGTCCTGACATGCCTGAAAGTCCACATGGTAGTGTATGATAGAAAACCAAACATAAGAACATAAGAATTGCCTCTGCCGGGTCAGACCAGGGGTCCATCGTGCCCAGCAGTCCACTCACGCGGCGGCCCTCCAGGTCCTTGACCTGTAAGTTCCCTCCACCTGAATTGTTTATGCTCTAATCCTGAAGTACCATATAAAGTACCCCTCTATCCCCTGTCATCCCTTTCTCCTTCAAGAAGTCATCCAAGCCCTTTTTGAAACCCATTATTGTACTTTGTCCTATCACCTCACCTGGAAGCGTATTCCAGGTGTCCACCACCCTCTGAATGAAGAAGTACTTCCAAGCATTCGTTTTGAATCTGTCTCCTCTCAGTTTTTCTGAGTGCCCTCTTGTTTTTGATGTCCCTGCTAGCCTGAAGAATCTGTCCCGCTCTACCTTATTTTATAGGATTTTATAGGTCTCTATCATGTCCCCTCTAAGTCTCTGTTTTTCCAGGGTGAAGAGCCCCAGCCTCTCCAGCCTTTCGGTATAAGCAAGGTTTTCCATGCCATTAATCATTTTTGTTGCTCTTCTCTGGACCATCTGCAGGCACAAGAGAAGAATCAGCCCAAGAAGCTGCCTGACCCAGAGAGGAATGAGCCTTGAGAAATTCCGGAACAGGCATTTTACCGCGGCAAAGGGAAGTCCATGAATCAGCCCATTCAGAGCGCTACTACTGATTTAGAAGGCCTCGGAGGTATGTCAGATCTCACCAGGTTGGGGGGTCGCTGAATCAGTGAATCAGATTTTCTTGGATAACAAATCGATTCACCGCAGTGAATCGGTGAATTGATTCAAATCGGACACCACTACCTGGGTCCTGGGTTGGCCACTGTTGGAAACAGGATACTGGGCTTGATGGACCTTCAGTCTGTCCCTGTATGGTAATTCTTATGTTCTTATAAGGCACCAACAACAGGAGAACCATATTAAATAGAAAAGAGAAGACATCACACCAGGTTTAAGAGAACTTGAAAACAAATAAACCAAAAGGGCTTACCAACAGCACCAGCTCCAAAGGTATCATCATTAAACTGGTCAATATCTTCATCTTCTTCTCTAAGAATCTGAAAAGTGTCTTCATCCTCATCTAAAGGACAGTCCTCCAGGGACTGAAAACAAGGAAAGCAACAAAGAACATTAATAACAAGGTATGTGATGCCTCTTAAAATTCTAAAATTCAACTTCTTCACTAAATGACAAATTCGTTATTTGGAAATCCTTGATAATCAATACTGTTCTTTCAAAAGCCAAAGCCGGATTGTCACTTAAATTGATAACACTTGGAAACATTAAGCTGAAAGGTATTCATACCTGTTAATTTCCTTTCCTTGAGTCCTGCTAGACTAGTCCAGAAGAAGGCTGAAAATATTTCTGTACCAAAAACTGTTAGGATCGATCAATCAATTACTACTTTGAATTTGGTCACTCTGATCAATCTGATTATTTGTCTATTACAGCTTAACCAACTTCTGTATTGTATAGCAGACTTTACTATGTAAGTTCTTCCATACAACACTGTATTTAATTGTTAACTCCGGCAGAAGCTGTCAAGGCTCTTCTCTTGAACTTTCTGCAATTGATGTCTGTTCACTATAAGCTCCCCATGCATTGCATGGGTTGTTAACTTTGTAAATCGCTTTGAACCTAAATAGGCACAGTGCAATCCACAAATATTAGATTGGATAACTATCCCAGTGACATTATTGGTGCTGCCTGGAATTCTCCAATATGTCATTACCAAACAGTTTGAACCCCCATCAAACCACTGCAGCTGGCAACATTAAACCAGCATTTCTTGACGGCTATATCTGGGAAGTTATAGCCCGATGAGTCTGGCGTCGGTACAAACAAAATCTGAACAAAACTACCTCACCTCCAGGAAAAAAACCTGAATTCTTTTCTAATTAATGACCACGCACTCTCTCCAACAATGTTGCTATCCTTCCAGAGCATTTCATTCACTTTCTCCTGCGTCAATGTAACTAACCCTCCTTCACAATGTAACCTGTTACAATGTAACCCTCTAGATCAGGGGTGTCAAACTCAATCACATAAGGGGCAGAAATCTAAAACATAGGCTAAGTAGCAGGCCAAATTTTTTATTAAGATACTTAAAGGTCCTTTCATTAAGGTACGCTAACCGATTTAGCACGTGCTAAATGTACACCTTACTGAGAAGACCCCTTAGTTTTAGTAGAAGTAAAGGGTTCCAACCTCTCCAACCCCACACCGGTTCTGTGATGTAAACAACATTCACACTAGCTGTCTAACACCAGCTGTGGCAGGATACACATTTCAAATCTGACATATTGTAATCACAAAACAGAAAATAAAATTATTTTTTTCTACCTTTTGTTGTCTGGTGATTATTCAAATCATAATAATAACAGCTTATATACTGCAATACCGTTAAGTTCTATGCGGTTTACAATAGATTAAGCAAGGTACAAATTGATTGAATTTAAGAGGGGGGAAGAGGAGAGTTAATAGGACCGGAAATGCGTTGTTGAGGAGAAAGAGATTAATAGGACAGAGGAATCACTATGGAGGAGAAAGAAGATGAGTGGGTCAGTTGTCTAGATAATTTAGGAACTGTTGAGTTTTTAGACGTTTTCTGAATTCCTCATAAGTAGTGGGCGAAAGCAGTTGATCTAGGTCTTTACCCCACAATGCTGCTTGATGTGAAAGAAAGTGTTCATGGTGTTTTTTCAGTTTACAATCTCTAACAGGGGGGGAAACGAAGTAGGAATGAGAGCTTCTCTTGTGTCTGTTGGCAGAGAAGGAGAAAAGGTCAATTATGTATTTAGGGGCAAGTCCGTTTAGCGCTTTAAAGCATAAGCAGACGAATTTAAACTTTATGCGTGCTTCCATTGGTAGCCAATGTAACTGCCGGTAGTAGGGTGATACATGATCGAATCATGTTAGTCCCAGGCTCTGGCTGTCTTCTGATAACTCGCTTGCCAGGGTTTCCTTCTTTCTCTGTGCTAACCATCCATCCTCCATCTCTGTCCTGCCCTTCCATTTCCCTTCTCTCCCCTGGAGGTCTGGCCAAGCCCCTGTCCCCATTCCTGCACCTGGGCAAGATCCTGGAGCAGCCACCCCCAGCAGCTTCCTCACCATCCCGCATGAAGGACGTCACGTCAGAGCAAAGCGAAGCGGCCGTGAGATGAGAGGCGCAATGCATCGTGTGTGTGAACCTACAGCCCCTGCTGTTGCGCTTGTAAAACGTGATGACGTATGTGAGCTGATTGGGTAAAAAAAAAAAATAAAAGGCCTACCGGTAGGCCAGCTCAAGTACACATTTGTTATTGTCTTGTGGGCCAAATATTACACCCCAAATATTATTACAGCCCTGAAATAGTAGCATAGTAGATGACGGCAGATAAAGACCCAAATGGTCCATCCAGTCTGCCCAACCTGATTGAATTTAAATTTTTTACATTTTTTCTTCTTAGCTATTTCCCAGCCATTGAAGCCCTCTCCAGCCCATCCTCCATAACTTTCTCCTCTTTCCAGTGTTAATTCCTCCCCCCCGGCTGTTTCATGGGCCTCTTATCCTGTGAATCACCTGGAACCTGTACTGGAAAGATGGGCCACATGGGGGAGGGGAAACTGCCGGCCCCTCCTCCCCTCCCCTCCCCTCCCCCATGCCTGAACTCTGGCCCAGGAGGCCATTCCTTCTCACCTCGTACTGGTACATGTCGCTGGGCCACGACGCCGCCGCTCAACGGCTCCTTTCCCCCACGCCCGGCGCACGATGTTGACGTCACCAGCCGCAGAGCGCGGCCGGGCATGCGCGCTTGGCGGTCGTGCCTTCCCCCTCTCCTCTGGCTGGCGACGTCTCCCCCGAGCCCGGTCTCAGTCCCGCCAGCAGAGAGAAGCTTCCGTCGCTCGATTCAAGCGTCACGAGCACCCTCCCCCCCAAAGAGGAGCTTCCGGCGCTCGATTCTGACGTCACGAGCACTCCCTTCCCCTCCCCCGTCGCGCGACCTAGCGAGACAGCTCAATCTGGGCATGCGCACTTTTCTTTCCTTCCCCCCCCCCCCCCATATGTCCAAAAATTAGTCACTAAATATTAAACTATATTTCCAGGCGGTGCATTTTCTTTTCTCTTATTACGCTTCTTGGGTGCAACTTCCCTGGCTGAGGCACAAAAGACAGTCTTCTGTGTTGGTGACTCACCCAGAGGAAAAAAAAGCAAAGCGCAGTCGTCATTTGCTCGTGGAGCTAATGTCATAATTCTATTGGCTTTAAAAACATTTACTGTATGTGTATATATATATATCTCTATATTTGTCCTTTGATTGAGAAAAGTGAAGGCTCCAGCGAGATTTGAACTCGCGACCCCTGGTTTACAAGACCAGTGCTCTAACCCCTGAGCTATGGAGCCCTTCTTGCAAACGACGGTTTCACGGATCTAATATACTGTATAGCTTTTACTTTTAAACGTTTTACTGAAAATTTGAAAAGAAATACAAAACAGCAAAAATTGGATATCAGCTCAAATGCAATTCACAACATCATACCATAAAGATATTGCATCTTCAAACAAGAACAATAAACCAGATAGCCACACTCAAACTGCACCCCACACCCAAATGCACTTATGTTCAAATATTTTTTTATTGTGAATGCAAATAACAAACAACCAAGAACAGGGCAAAGTCAAAAGAACCATCCAGCAACAATACAGCAATTCCAGATATGTAGCCATTAAAACATAAGCAGGAAACCCCCACCCCAACCCAGTTAGCAAAATCCCCTAGCAGAACCTCCCCACCCACTCCAAAGAAACAGACAGAAGAAGACCAACAGGTCTCTCACATCCCATCAGGATACCCCCCTCCCCCCCCCAAAAAAAAAAAAATGTCTGCGGAGACCGAACCCAGAAGCAGACGCATAGCACAGCAACAAAGCTATGCCAGATGATTCAAAAGGAGACTAGGTCCTCGGGGAGATAAGGAAGCCAAATAGACTCTCCAAACCAACAGAAAACTATGCCATCGACAAGGGCGACCAACCGCCTCTCTTGCCTCCCATGTGGCCAAATAGTGCACCAAAGATCTCCAGTTCCAAAAAGAGGGAGGTCAGAAGCAGTCCAGGATTGTCAGACAACCCACCACCCATTTCCAGAAAGGATGCAACACCTTACAGTCCCACCAAACATGTAGGAAAGTACCCGAATCCACCCCACATCTCCAACAAGTAGCAGATCGGAGAAGCAGAAGGAGGCTAAAGCAGGTACAGAGGGCACACAACCAGGCACGGGGGACACAGCAGACAGAGGGCACACAACCAGGCACGGGGGACACAGCAGACACAGAGTACAGTAAGGAACGATCCTGACGAGGTGAGTCAAAACTCCGATTCTAAGTCCACTAGGGCCCAGGCGATCCTGGACCTGGTACTCACCAACGAGGATAGTGTCTCGAAGGTCTCGGTAGGAGATACGCTAGCCTCCAGCGACCACAACATGGTGTGGTTCTACCTCAGGAAAGGTTTCCCTAGATCAAACACGAAAACAAAAATACTCAACTTCCGAGGCACTGACTTCGAGCGCATGGGAGATTTCGTCCACCGGACACTGCAGAACCAAGCTACGACCGATGATGTGGAAGCTACGCCCGATGATGTGGAAGCTATGTGGTCATCCCTGAAATCTACCATATATGAAGCGACAAGCCTCTACATTAAATCAGTACACAAACGGCAGAGAAACAATAAACCCCAATGGTACTCCGCAGAAATCTCGCACCTCGTCAAGGAGAAGAAAAAAGCTTTTATTTCCTACAAACGAACGGAAACTAGGGAAGCTAAACTAGAACATAGGGCGAGGTCTGCAGCGATCAAAACGGCAGTCAGGGAGGCCAAACTTCGAGTGGAAGAGACTCTGGTAAAGAACATGAAGAAAAAGGACAAATCCTTCTTCAGGTATATTAGTGATAGGAAAAAGAACACAGACAGGATAGTACGCCTTAGAAAACCAGATGGGAACTGCGCAGAATCAGATTCAGATAAAGCAGAACTACTGAATGAATACCTCTGCTCGGTCTTCACCTGCGAGGCACCGGGGCAGTTGCAGGCAAGGCCCAACATGAAATTCCCGTTTCAGAATTTCGAGTTCACATCTGGCGATGTCTACTACGAACTGGCAAGACTCAAGGTGAACAAAGCCATGGGACCGGACAATCTACACCCCAGGGTGCTCAGTGAGCTATGTGATGTCCTGGCAGAACCGCTATCGGGACTCTTCAATCTCTCCCTAAGTTTGGGGAGAGTCCCCATAGACTGGAAAACAGCTAATGTCGTTCCACTGCACAAAAAGGGTTGCAGGGCAGAGGCTGCAAATTACAGACCGGTGAGTCTCACATCAATAGTATGCAAACTCATGGAAATACTAATCAAACGTAAATTAGACGCAATCTTGGATGTGGGGAATCTACGGGATCCCAGTCAACACGGATTCACCAAGGGTAGGTCCTGCCAATCCAATCTCATCAGCTTCTTTGACTGGGTAACAAAACAGCTAGACTTGGGAGAATCCGTGGACGTCGTATACCTAGACTTCAGCAAAGCTTTCGATAGTGTCCTGCATCGCAGGCTATTGAGCAAGATGAAATCAATGGGACTGGAAGAAACACTAACTACATGGGTCAATGACTGGCTGAGTGGCAGACTTCAGAGGGTGGTAGTTAACGGTACCCTCTCTAAAACATCGGAGGTGACCAGTGGAGTACCGCAGGGCTCAGTCTTGGGCCCGCTCCTTTTCAACATATTCATAGGGGACCTAACTCAGGGGCTTCAAGGTAAGATAATGTTATTCGCTGACGACGCCAAACTATGTAATATAGTGAGAGACAGCAATTCACCCGATAGTATGACACAGGACCTACATTTGTTGGAGCTTTGGTCCTTGACCTGGCAGCTGGGCTTCAACGCTAAGAAATGCAAGATCATGCACCTCGGCAGCAGAAATCCGTGCAGAACTTACACTTTGAATGGTGAGACCTTAGCTAGAACTTCAACAGAACGAGACTTGGGAGTGATCATCAGCGCAGACATGAAAACTGCTGATCATGTGGAGAAGGCTTCATCTAAAGCAAGACAGTTGTTAGGTTGCATCCGCAGGAGTTTCGTCATCCGGAAGCCTGAAGTCATAATGCCATTATACAGAACCATGGTGAGACCTCATTTGGAATACTGTGTGCAATTCTGGAGGCCACACTACCGAAAAGATGTGCTGAGAGTAGAGTCGGTGCAACGGATGGCCACCAGGATGGTCTTGAGGCTCAATGATCTATCGTACGAGGAAAGGCTGAAAAATTTGAGGCTGTACTCACTCGAGGAACGTAGGGAGAGAGGAGACATGATCGAGTCGTTTAAGTATATTACCGGCTGTATCGAGATGAACGAAGAGATTCTCTTTCTCAAAGGACCCTCAGCCATAAGAGAGCATCCGCTCAAACTCAGGGGCAGGAAATTTCATGGCGACACCAGGAAATATTTCTTCACCGAGAGAGTGGTTGATCCTTGGAACTAGCTCCCGGTGCAGGTGATTGAGGCAAACAGCGTGAAAGAATATAAGAGCAAATGGGATGCCCATGTGGGATCCCTTAGAGGGTTAAGCCAAGGGAACCTGTCACCAGGAGTGGGATCCCTAGGATAGTAAACTTGGGGGTGGGTCTGTAAAGTGGGCAGACCTGATGGGTTATGGCCCTTATCTGCCGTCATCTTCTATGTTTCTATGTTTCTAACCAGGCACGGGGGACACAGCAGACACAGAGGACAGCCAGCAGAGGCAGAAGACATCCACATCAGACCGGAGAAGCAGAAGGGGGCCAAAGCAGATACAGAGGGCACACAACCAGGCACGGGGGACACAGCAGGCACAGAGGACAGCCAGCAGACGCAGAAGACATCCACATCAAACCGGAGAAGCAGAAGGGGGCCAAAGCAGGTACAGAGGGGACACCACCTGGCACGGGGGACACAGCAGACACAGAGGACAGCCAGCAGACGCAGAAGACATCCTCATCAGTTTGGAGAAAAAGAAGGGGGCCAAAGCAGGTACAGAGGGCACACAAGCAGGCACAGGGGACTCAGATGACACAGAGGGCACACAATCAGGCATTAGGGACACAGCAGACACAGAAGAGAGACAACTGATGCAGAAGATATCCACATCAGACCGGAGAAGCAGAAGGTGGCCAAAGTAGACACAGAGGGCACACAACCAGGGATGGGGGCCAAAGCAGACACAGAGGGCACACAACCAGACACAGGGGCCACAGCAGACACAGGACAGTCAGCAGACGCTGAAGACATCCACATCAGACTGAAGAAGCAGCAGCAGGCCAAAGCAGGTACACAGGGAACACAACCAGGCACAGGGGACACAGCAGACGCAGAGGACAGCCATCAGACGCAGAAGACATCCACATCGGACCGGGGAAGCAGAAGGAGGACAAAGCAGGTACAGAGGGCACACAGCCAGGCACAGGGGACACAAGACACAGAGGACAGCCAGCAAAAGCAGAAAACATCCACATCAGACCGGAGAAGCAGGAGGCCAAAGCAGCTACAGAGGGCACACAACCAGGCATGGGGGACACAGCAGGCACAGAGGACAGACAGTAGACGCAGAAGACATCCACATCAGACCAGAGAAGCAGAAGGTGGCCAAAGCAGATACAGAGGACACACAATCATGTACGGGGGACACAGCAGACACAGAGGATAGCCAGCAGACGCAGAAGACATCCACATCAGACCGGAGAAGCAGAAGGTGGCCAAAGTAGTCCTTGCATTCCCTGTTTCACAGTTCTCACTTCCACATTCCAGACTGTCCCATTTTCGCTAGGAGCCGCTCTGGTGAGGGTAAGGAGGTAGCTTGCCTTATCTCCTCCAGTAGACATCTGTTCAAGTACCAGGTCTAAATAACAACATCCATCCTTCTCTTTTTTAAATCAGAGTGTGATGTCCATATTTTGTCTCCTTAGTTCTGCCCAAAACACACCTAGTCAATTCCCCCTTGCCATATGAATGTTTTACATGTCCATTTCTTGGCTTTATAAAATTGGGATTCAGACATCCTTGCAATACGATTATCTAAATGCCAATTTTCAGACACCTAAAATATAATTAGTTTCTAAAATATGGGCCTTACTGTAGTGAATTGTTTAGAGACTACAAAAGATTGGCTAGTTTTGATAATTCATAAAATAAAGTAGAATGTCTGCATTTCTTCTGAAAGGGGCAATTTTCATTTTCCCCAAACAATATTTATTATGCAAACTTTGAGGAAAATTCCATCTGGAAATCTGGATCCCTAAACCTAACAAATGCTTGTCTGGTCAAGATCCATCAACTCCCCCACCCATGCGTATCTGTGTATAATACACGGCAATAATTTTGAAAAGCAAAAATCACTATGGTCAAAGGGGTCATTTTAGAGCCAAAACTTTCTACTGCTTTCCATTGGCAACAGCTCTCTAGACTTGCCCCCTCTTCTACAAAGCTGCGTGGTAACGGCCCCGAAGCCCATAAAGATTTAGGGCTCCAATTACGAAGCTGTGTTAGGGCTTTAACACATGGACTAGTGCGCACTACGATGCTGCGTGCACCAGACGCCAGGGTAGCGTGGGATTAGTGTGCGCTAAAAACACTAGTGCACCTTAGTAAAAGGAGCCCTTAAAGGGCTTCGGGGCTGTTGCCGCGTGGCAGCTGCTAATGCAGCTTTGTAGACCAGGGGGTTGGTGGCACATCGCAGACCTTCGTGCTGTTGGATTGTACTATTTGTGTTGGTGAAAGGTTGGCCAAGTGCATGTCTGTTCATAATTTCTTACAAATTTGTCATTGCAAACATTTTCAGCATTTTGTACATGGTTGTTCTCACCAATCTTTTTCAAAACCTGACTGCCTTGTCGGTATAGTCTGGTGTTACACTTCCATAGGATTGCATCTTCGCCACTCATTGCGTGTGTTAGGAGTGTGTGGCGCAGTGGTTGGATCTACAGCCTCAGCACTCTGGGGTTGTGGGTTCAAACCCCGCGCTGTCACTTAGTTCTCCATAGCCCCAGGTACGTTAGATAGATTGTGAGCCCACCGGGACCAATAGGGAAAATGCTTGAGTACCTGATTGTTAAACCGCTTAGATAGGCAGTATATAAAAAATCATAATAAACTTTAGAAAAATGAAGCCATCCAAAACTGCTAGTGATGAAACTAAGAACTTGCATGTTAGCATTTCTTGTTGATAGGGAGTGTGAGTATACATATATCTTGTTACTATACCCATCCAAATATATCCTGTACTTTGCATTAACTCTTGACCCTATTGTAAATCTTTTTGACATCTGTTTACAGTACATACAATGTGGTCAGGAAACTATAGATGGCGACCCTATGGTGAATTTTTGATCTTGGCCATTAAATTAGCAATTGTTGACATGATTTGCATTCTTGAAGTTATGTGGTGGAGCACATGGCAGTAATCTAACATACTTGTTCTTGGAATTGCTTTATATTTGCTTCAAGTGTTAACTGCTAAAATGTTTTGAGAATAATGTAACAATTTCTTTCTGTATCTCAGAGCAGCTCAAGAGCTCACACCCTGCAATGCTACCTGCCACAGTTCCAGTGAACATTGCCTGCACTGCTCCAGGGAGGTGCACAGGATCTGCCCCCATCATCACTTGGACAGGAACTTCAAATACACCCAATGCATCATCTAGAAATGGAAATGAGACGGTCCTCTATGCATCCAGTATCACCTTCACTCCATCCTTAAGAGACCACAACAAAACACTGACCTGTATGATCTATCACCCTGTGGTGGAAGCATCCATGCAGACAAATGTCTCCTTAAATGTGGCATGTAAGTATCTTCCTGAACCATAAACGTGAACAAACCTGTACAGTGTGGATTGCATGAGTGAGTGAGACAAAGTCCACAGAAAGCCCTTTGAACTAATCCTGAACTTCCTAGAACCAAAAGAGTATGAGAACTTTCTAACTTCTTGATAAAAAAATATCTCATGAACAGAATAATCCACTGAGCATTCTTACTGCACTGGAAAATGCAATGGTTGATAAAATCAGTTAATTTCTTATATAGCACAGATGTTGTTTGTCTATAAGATCATTTGTTTCAAAAATGAAAACTGAAGGATTTTTCTCTGGTTATTCAGTCCTCCTTTTTTATTTTAGACAGGTCTGCATATTTAAACCAGATGGCATCAAACTGTTCTGAAGAGGGTTATAGTGTGATGTGCACCTGCATGATACAATCCGTCCCTCTGCCTGTATTACAATGGTTTGTCAATGAGGAGGTTGTCGCCGGGAATTACAATAATCAAACCCTGCAGTTGACATCTAACATTAATGGAAATATAGCAAACAGCAGATTAACTATGAGAAAGAAAATGTCTGAATACTTGAAGATCAAATGCTGAAATACAAATAAACACACTGTAATCATAATATGACCATATGTCCCATTTTTAGATCCCCTGAGCCAAAATTGTCAGGGGGGGCCCGCTGAAGGAAGGCAAACAGACCATTCAAAAATTTTGTTTTTTCATATGGCAACGGAGCCCCCTCCCCATGGTGACGCCCCCCCCCCCAGCATCAATCAGCAATCCATAAATAAGGAGCAGCTAGCAACCAGTGTTAAAAAAACATAATGATAGGAAACCATAAATGAAGGAAGAGTTACCTTGTCCGTGAGTAGCAAAAAAACCCCCAAAACAGTTCTGCAAAGCAGGAGCAATAGCGAAAGTAAACTTTAAAAAGAAGAGTGACGCAGGACAGAGGCGGGAAACCTGAACCTATGGTTTCCTATCGTTATCGCTGGTTTCTAGGTGCTCCTTATTTATGGTCCTATTTGGCAACATAGTCTTTTTCCTCCATAGCCCTTTAGTAACTCTGTCTTCTTTATTGGGTAGACTGGTTGGCCTTTCTCACTGGCGGCAGTTTTTTGGCTAGCGTAAAAGGAGCCTTAACTTGCACATTTTTCCTCGGGCTTTCACCAAATTCTCCCTTGGAATGCAGGCAGCTTTATGGCCCACTCATCCCGGGCTCCTCATCTGGACCTTTTAGTTTTGTTCTTAAGTCTGGCCTTTTCTTTTTCACACAGTTCTTTCCAGCATGTCGAGTGTCCTGGGCTCGCCTGGCCCTCTCTAGTGGGTTTCATGATGTCCTTCCCTCAGCCGTTGGTGCCAATTGCTTTCCCTTTTTAGTTTCGGGCATAATAATCAATATATTAGACCTTATCATATGGTCTCAGATCTTTGTGTGTCCAATTTTTTGCCCCCATTCTACATCACGTTTTCAGTAAACACATATTATGCACTTATGTATGACATGCCAGTTTCTGCATTTGATGAATGTCCTCAATCTGTTTTCATTTCAATTTTATTTGCTTTCATTGCATCTGTTATGAATATGATTCGTCCTATGGCATCTCATGGTTTTTACTGTTCATGATTTCTAAATGCTTTGATTTGTTTTTATTGCTTTACAATGGTTCCATGTATTGTATTATTTTACGTTTTTCATGTCACATTTTTATGCATTGTATTGTTATTGTTTCCATGTACCTATGACTTATTTCTATTTATTTATTTAGTTTTCTATACCGTTCTTCCAGGGGAGCTCAGAACGGTTTACATTAATTTATTCAGGTACTCAAGCATTTCTCCCTGTCTGTCCTGGTGGGCTCACAATCTGTCTAATGTACCTGGGGCAATGGGGGGATTAAGGCCCAAATTCTGTAACTGGCACCTAATGTTAGGTGCCCAGCTAGATAGGCACCTATCTAAATTGAATAACAAATTTACCGGGAGCTTTTCGTTCCTTGCTTCCGGGAGCTCGATGGCTGTGTCGTAAGGTGTGTCTCCTGGCCCGTTGCTGTATCATGCAGCAGTGGACCTCCCCGATTCCCCCGTCTTTTTGGCATTGGAGAGCTCTTCTTCATGAGTTGGTTCTTCAGGAGGCCCGGGAGGTGGGGGGTTCCCTTAAACGTCGGCAGAGCTTTTTGTTGCTCTGGGATCCTTATATCAGTTCTTTGTCTTCCAGGGGGCATGGCCTTCTTCTGAACACTTTGACTTGAAGCGGCTTTCTCCTGGCCAGTTCTGGATCTCGACATCTCTCTGCTCTGGGGTCGGGGTTTGGGGGGTTGGAGGGGTTCTGCTTAGAGGGAGGGGGATGTCTTGCTGGTTTTGCTGTCCTAGGGTCATCAGAGTCCAGACCCTGGGGGGGGGAAATTAGGTTTGTGCTTTTCTTTGCCTGGGGTTCCACTTCCTTGGGGGGTTTGGGGGGGGTGCTGGGGGGGATGGGTTGGGGGAGGCGGGATTTTGGGGTGCTTTGGTAATTTTTAGGGCTGGTATTTTGGACATGCTTTTGTATGGTTGTCTTTGTTTCTGCAGCCACTGTACTTTTGTTCTTATCTTTATGTTGGCATTTGTTGTTGCTGTATTCACTTCTGAGTGCCTGTTTCATTTTTTCCGGATAATAAAAATTGTTACAACCTAAATTGAATAACAAGCTCAATTAAGCTTTTTAATTGGCAATGGTTGAAAATTAGGTGCCTGTCAAGAAAGAGCAATTCTGCAATAAGGCGCCTCTAAAGTTTTAGACGGCCTTCAAAATAGGTGCCGTTCAGCGTGATTCATTAAACAGCACCCAATTTTACTTGGATCGTGCTGAACAATGCCTATTTCAGGCGCTTCTTATAGAATTTGCCCTTAAGTGACTTGCCCAGGGTCACAAGGAGCAGCGTGAGTTTGAACTCACACAACCTCAGGGTGCTGAGGCTGTAGCTTTAACCACTGCACCACACTCTCCTTCAGGCTTCTTATTTATTCATCAGTCTTTTATGTCATTACTAAGCTCATAGGTCTGACTATTTGTAGGTTTTACCTACATTTATTATTTATCTTTGAAAAGCTCCAAAATATAAATTTTCCCAATGAATATGCATGAGATCTATTTGCATGCACTGCTTTCAATGCATATTCATTGGGGAAATCCTGAAAACCCGATTAGATTCTGGCCCTCGAGGACCAGAGTTGCCTACGTCTGATCTAATCTGTTCCCTGTCCTCTCATGTGAGAGCCAGTGGTGGTGGAGTGAAGCTTCCTAGTCTCATCCTACCGCTTTTTCTATTTATCATCATTTTCACTTCATCAGTCTCACCTTGCCATAACAGGATCAGGAGAAGCAGGTCCGCTCTGGACATGCTGAACAGGAAACGGACTTTCCTTGCAGAGGAACTCTTTGAAGGAGAACGCAAGACCCGCTGGTTGCTTCTTCTAGGCCCAGGAACTTTGGACAACATCAACCAGACTCTAGGAAAGGAAATCCAGTTCCTGGTCTTGCTGCTCCCAACCGTTTTCTTTGGTTCCCTTGGTAACAGGAAGTCGTGGAGATGCAGGGGGAGGAGCCTGGGTGGGAGGTAGTGAGTGGCATGTATCCGTAGAAACACTCCCTTGCTGATTTGGCAATTAAGCTACCTTCCAGTAGGTGGTGCTAACTTGAGGAATCAGAGGCTGAGGCAAAGCCAACATAAGCAAAGGAATGTTAGGCTCATTGGCCACAAGGGTGGGGTTTAACAGGGAGCAGGAAGTAAAAGTCCTCTGGGAGGGCAGGATTATTAATACTATGAGAAAGACTCTGCCCTGGCTTTCCCTATGATATCATTTCCTGGCCCCATGACCTGGAAGTGATTTCAGAGGGAAGCCAGGCCTGTGTGAGAAGCAGGCCAGAGAAATTACTCACCCTGACAAAGATTTAAAGAGGTGCAGGGGTATGAATGGAAGGCCAAAGTGTGGCATGGGGTGTGGATAGGTGCCAGCACATCACCAAGATGGTGCCCAACCTTCCCACCCTCCCTTACTACACCACTGTATTCCAGATCCTTGATTTTAATCCCATGTGGGAGAGTCTACAGGACTTTACCACTCCCTCTGCTGGATTCACCCTACCTTAAAAGTATAGCTCTTCCCTTGGAGGGGAGGAATCCAAGAAACAGCTGCCAAGGCAGGGCAGGAGGAGAGTAGAGAGAGCTTAGCGTCCTAATTAATTTGGGGCTAGTCCTGGGCCCTGATGCACAAAAGGTTTCCGTGCCAGTACGACTTGTTAAACCAGTCTTACTGGTATGGAAACCCTCCTCCTGATGTTCAAAAGGGTTCTCCATGGCTGCTACTGACCCTGGTACGAGGGGCATTCAATAATTTATCAACCTCAGTAAGAAAGAAAAGAATAAAAAAAAAGTTTATTTTATTTTTTATTTATTTTTTAATTTCTTTATTGAAAGATTTTCTACAACAATACAATCAAATAAAAAGACCAACAGTGGTACACAGCATAAGAGTAAGATACATACAGCCAAAACATACAATGCCACTCCCTTCAAAACTATTTGTTTTCTTTTTCAATCTAGTCCCCTGATACACTTCATTCACTTTTCCTGCAATGACTTTTAACCCCTTTGAAAAGAATGATTTTGTTTGACCTTGACATCACTTGAAAACTGCTGTCCATAGAAAGATTTCGTCCAAACTCTGGAACGAGAAATAATCCAAGGGAGCCAGGGTGGATGGTTCAGCTGCTGAAACCCACATTCTTGGATAGCAGTCTGGGATTATTGTGACATGTGCACCGGCGCATTTTTGTGAAGAAGCAGCACGCCTGTTGCGAGTTTTCCTTGTCTTTCTCCTTGATTTACTCCCCAGATATAGTTGTCTTGTGTGGCATGGACTCCAGAAGCAAAAGTCCTTCAGAAGACAATTGCTGTGATTTTGCCTGCAGATTTTTCTGTCAAACATTTTTTGGGGTGGGGGCTGATTTATGCTTCCACTGCATTGACTCTAGTTTGGACTCCGGATTAGAGAATGACACGGTGAAAAAATTGGTCCCCGTCACCGCCCCGTCCCCGTCTCACCATCCCCGTCACCGCCCAGTCCCCGTCTCACCATCCCCGTCACCGCCCCGTCCCCGTCTCACCATCCTCTTCACCGCCCCGTCACCGCCACTGCCACCCCATTCACCGCCCCGTCACCGCCACTGCAATCCCATTCACTTTTCTTTATTTACGTATAAAGGAAACATTCTTTAAAACTTTAAAACTTAGTTAAATATTAGTTAATAACTATACAAAAACAAAACACGCAGAGAAAAAATTAATTAATATAAATTCTCAAAACTGACACATTTTGATCACTAAATTTAAAATAGTTATTTTTCATACAGTTTTTCAATCACTAATCTTCCACCACCCCTGGGGCTAGCAATGCAAAAACAAACACGACATGTACTTTAAATGCTTACAATGTTAGCCTATATGGTAAGTAGACGCGGCCGCTGTACCTAATCGCGGCAAAGATCTCCCTGCCGTGATTAGCATAGTGACCGCGGCTACGGCTGCAAGTCTCCCCCCCCCCCAGCGATCACGGCAGGAGGGCACCCAACCCCTCCTGTAGACCCCCCCAACGGCCCTCCCGACAATCGCAGCAGAAGGGTACCCAACCCCTCCTGCCGGTCCTCCCAATGGCCTCCCCTAAGATCGCCGGCAGGAGGGTACCCAACCCCTCCTGCTGGACCCCCCCCCAACGAACCCTCCCACCCCGGAACCCCCTTAGTCTTACTTTCCAAGTTGGACCGGACGGCTTCTCACACGTATGGCCAGCAGGCTTGCCTCCGTCCAAATGAGGCGGGCCCGCCCCTACCCTGCCCAACCCACAGGATCCTAGGGCCTGATTGGTCTAGGCACCTAAAGCCACTCCCGCTATAGGAGGGGCCTTAGGTGCTTGGGCCAATCAGGCCCTAGGATCCTGTGGGTTAGGCAGGGGAGGGGAGGGGAGGGGCGGGCCCGCCTCATTTGGACGGAGGCAGGCCTGCTGGCCAGACGAGCGAGGAGCTGTCCGGTCCAACTTGGAAAGTAAGACTAAGGGTGGTGTTTCGGGATGGCGGGGTTTGTTGGGGGAGGGACCGGCAGGAGGGGTTGGGCACCCTCCTATTGGCGATATAGGGGGCCGTTGGGGGTGCCGGCAGGAGGGGTTGGGCACCCTCCTACCAGTGAGGGCGATCGTCGGGGGGGGGGCGGGTTCTATTGGCAGGAAGGGTTGATCTGACAAATGAGGAGCACGGTGAAAACACAGGTAAATTGCGGTTCCTAGAGGGGGGGACATTGGCCTGCGGGGACAAATCTATTCACCGTTTTTGCGGTCGGTGAAAGGATTTGTCCCCGCGTCTGCGGCGATTTGCTAATGAGGTCACCATAACCCGCAGCCAAACCGCAGCCACGCAGCGGTTCGCTGCGGGGATCGCTCCCCGTGTCATTCTCTAATCATCATTACTGCTTTTAAGAAGGAAATTTTTGGATAAATTATAGCCAAAGAGCCGAGAACACTGTGTTTCCACAGTTTTGTTTGTTTGGATTTGTTCTTCTTTTCCTGTTGAAATTCGGGTCTCCAAGTTTGTTTGTTCTTTGATATACTATTGCCTTTTTCACCACATTTTTGTAATTGATATATAAGAAATAGGGCTGTACATCGATTAAAATTTTTAATCGAAGAATTATTTGTATAAAGTGCCTCCTGTACAGTGCAATATATAGACAGCAGATATAAATTCTCAGTATTGACATACTTCAACTAAACTAAAATCATTTATCTTACCTTTTATCTCTTTCTAATCTTCTCATTACCTGACTCTGTGCACACAGTACAGTTCTGTGCTGTCAACTCTGGTTCCAGGGCCTCCTGACTGTTCGCCATTTCTTTTTTGTCTTCTTTCACTTCCTACTCTCTATCAATATTTCACATTCAACTTTCTTCCTCCATCTCAAATCTAGAAGTTTTCATCTCTTCAATTACCTTCCCTTCCCCTCCCTTCAATAGGCAACCATCTCTTCCATTCTCTCTTCTTCTCTATGAGCATCATCTCCTCTAGTCCCTCGTCTTCCTTTCCTCTCCTTGTGCACATCTCCTCCCATCTCCCCTTCCCTCTGTGGGCAAACCTCATCCCTCCCTCCATCCATAGTTTATAATTTCTTTCCTTTTCTCTTCCCTCCCCTCCTGCTCCCCAACCCACCACTCCTTTTCTCCCTCCCCTCCATCCATTGTCACCATCTTCCTTCTTTGTTCTTCTATCCTCTTATTTCTAGCATCTGTCCCTCTCAAAAATCTCTCCCATCCACATCTCTCTCTCTCTTTCTTCCTTCCTTCCTTCTGGCACCTCTTTCTGCATTTCTGAACCTTAACCTCTGCCCCACATCTGCATTCTCTCACTCTTCTACCTGTCCTTCTTGGCCCTATGATATTGCCTTTATGATGTAGCACTGAAGAAATGTTGCCTCTCTCTCACCCACCCAAAACTTCTCTCTCTCTCTCTCTAGCATCCATCTTGTGTTTCTTTTATTTATTCATTTTTCTATACCATTCTCCCAGGAGAGCTCAGAACAGTTTACATGAATTTATTCAGGTTCTGTCCCAATCAGCTCACAATCTATCTAATGCACCTGAGGCAATAGGGGGATTAAGTGACTTGTACAGGGTCACAAGGAGCAGTGTGGGTTTGAACCCAGAACCCCAGGGTGCTGAGGCTATAGCTTTAACCACTGTCACACTCTCCTCCTTACCACTCCACTTCAGGCATCGTCTCCCCAGTGCAGCATCATTCTTCCCCTCGTCTCCCATCCTCAGCTCACCTTTCCCTACTTTCCCTCATGCATTCTCTAAGCTCCTGGTACTATCTTGGTGGTGTTAGTGACTGAAGCAAGGAACCACTCAAGAGGCTTTCTCTCTGGTGAATCTCACCTATACGGGAACAGGAAGTTATGTCAGAGGAGGCAGGATGTGAAAGAAAGCCTCTGGAGCTGATCAGTGGTGATTTGCTTCAGTCGCTGACACCAAGAAGATACTGGGAGATTAGAGGGCTGCCTGGGAGGGAGGAGGAAGAGAATCAAGAGCAGGTGCCGATATGCTCAAGGATCAGGGTGGCTTCAGGCAGTTGCTACATTGCTTAGGAGTGAGGCTTGGGCGACACCTCCCCACTCAGGTTAGGGCTTCTTTGTTTGGCTGCTGGAATTTGAGAGGCAAATGTGCGACTACTCCCCTTGTATTCCTCCCTCCCTCAGCTATGGAAAATGGTGCCGGTATATTGGACTGGCATAAAAAAGCTCTGAGGGAGAGAACTCAATAAATACACTGCATTAAGGTGCTAATTGCATTATAAGAAAAAATAGATAAAAATGCTTTAACCAACTGTGGACAGTGGATCTTACCTGATCATGAGAATAAGGAACCCCCAGAAAATTGTCAAAGCCTTGATGTATGGGTAGGAAGGTCCCATTGGCCCCAAGTCCAAGATGCCATTTTCCTATCATGGCTGTGGCATCTCTGCGATGGTGACTTCACTGAGTGGTAGACCTCCAACGGAAGTCACTTCAAATACTGAATAAACTCCAGAACGGGTCTGATACCTGCCTGTCAGCAGTGCAGCTCTGCAAGGAAAGGAGCCAGAAATCATTACATCCTAAGCTCTCAGAAGCAGGGTGGCACCATCCCTTATTGTATCAGAAAGGGTGAAACAGCAGTGCGCCATACTTATTTTAAACCGAAGAAGGGAAGGAAGAGGAGATGCTGGACTGCGGTTAAACCATGCCATAGGATGGTGACCGCAGCCAAAAGGATGCTGGGCAGCCGAAGGAGAGGCCCCATTGGAGTATTATGTTCGTGTTTGGAGCTGTATCTTGCTAAAGACAAAAAAGTAACTTGAAGCGGTTCAGAGCAGAAAGTTGCGCGGGGACACAAATCCCCTCCGTCCCCCATAAAAGTTACCTGTCCCCTTAGTACTTATTTGGGGCAGGGGGAATCAAACCTGGATCTCAGGCCTCTGCACTTAGGCTACTCTTTGGCCATATTGTTTAAGCTCTTAAAGAAGTTGGCTAAGAAGCTTTTTTTTTTTTTTGCATTTGAATATGTTAAAAAGTAACCATTCTATTTTGTGAAATAATAATTACACCAACAAAATGATAGACCATTCAATAAAGAATGTGGGGGAAGAGTTTATGCTCAACGTTGTGCCTTCACCTCCCCCACTATCTCTCTAGCTCTTCGCCAGTGTCGGCTCTGGGTCCCGTGATGTCCTAGGGAGAGCCGACACTGACACGGGCGCCTTTCATCCTTGCTACACACTTAAAGAGTTGAGGCCCCCACCAGAAAAAGGAGGACAGATTGAAAGACCCACTGAAAGCAATGGAAGTAAAACCCAGATGTCTCAATCCGTTCTCCTTCTTTCTGGAGCCCTATGGTAACCCCACCCCCACCCCCTTGGCTCTCAATACAGTCCTTGGGACGCACTTAGATTTTCAAGATACCCACAATATGCATGAGATAGATTTGCATATAATGTAGTTAGGACATGAAAATGTATCTGGTAGATCCAAGTTTGTTGTGGATACCTTGAAAACCTGGCTGGGTGTGTCCCAAAAACTGTGCTAAGAATTTCTGCCCTAGAGGGAAGATAAGATACAGAGATTTAAGTAGATGCAAAGTATTAATCAAGCAAACAGGGAAAAAGTAGAACTAGAGGACATGACCTGAGGAAATACTTTCACCGAATGATAAAGACAGAAATGCTTGGGACTTTTATTCACCGGGCACTTTATGGGAGCGCGCCCTGGGATTTCCTACTACAGCTTTCGAAGGTATATCCCACGCACACCGCGGTCTATGGATTCAAAATGTTTGAAAGTTTTAAATCTGGGGAGCGTACAATATGCTGACTCAAGAGAACCATTTGGCCAGATTGTTCCATCTCCTTAGGAACTGTGGAAGACTTATTTGTACAGTGAAGGGTATGGGATCATTTTTTAACAACCTCCATATAAAAAAATATTTCTATGACAAAGGGAATTTCGGTCTGAATCAAAGTAGCATAGTTATTCACCTGTAGCAGGCGTTTCTTCTCACGTGGGAGATGTCATCCATGGAATCCAGCACGGACAGTCCAAAACCGTACTGTCACTTTAAAATCTTTTCAGACTTCCCATACTGCACGCATGCTGGTGCCTTCCCACTCGACCTGCAGTTTAGTAAGATAGCTAAGAAGCCAACTAGGAGAGGAGGGAGAATATATGCCTGCTTTCATCGGAGAACACCTGCTACAGGTGAGTAATAAAAAGCCACCTGTTTACGGCCTTTCAATACCACTGGCTTCATGGAAACTCAATATGCTGTTATAATTAATATATATTTATTTTATTAATAATCAATAACAGGTTACAAGAACAAATCTTACAGCATATGGAACTGATAGTATGCCTCAAGCGCTTGAGTATACCTGGATGTCTGTCCTGCTTTCATAATCACCAAGGCTGTCTCTTATATAATTCTTGACAGCTTGAGGCCATGTTGGCACATATCATATTGTTAGTTTTTATTGGTCACTTACAAACGCCATTACATTTATCAGTTTATTTATTGGTTCATAATATGTCCTGTTTACCAGAAAATCTATCTTTTCCCGCATATGCCGTTTTAATTTATCATGTCAGCAACTTCAAGCCATCGTCCAGTAAAAGCCTGCCCATCACAGGATATTCTTACAAAATAATGTATTTTTATATTCTTGGTTAAGACATGTTCTCATCCTTCTTAGATCCACTTCCCTTGGCTTCCCTGGCATTACTGCAAATGTGACACCAGTTGCCATGTAAAAGAATAAGTTTTGTTTCACTCGCTCATTTTTCGCTTGGCTTGCTGATTTCAGCAAGCATAGATTGTGCAAAGGCTTGACAGTTTTAGTCAGAGCATTTTCAGCCATCTTAGGCCTTTAGTTGGGTTTGTTGGCCTAATATGTTAGGGGATTTTCAGGGAAGGCTCTTCACCTGTCACCTGTACAGGACTCTCGCTCTCTCCTCCCTTCTCAGTAATTACCCTTTTTCCAAGGACAAGCAGGCAGCATATTCTCACACGTCCTCTTGCAATTTAACAACTTTGAGTCATCAGCAAATTTACCCCCTCTTTTACAAAGCTGCGTTAGCGTTAACACCGGCTGCCGTGGTAACAGCTCCGATGCTCGTAGGAATTCTACGAGTGTCGGAGCTGTTACCATGGCGGCTGGCGCTAAAAATGCTAGAGCGGCTTTAATGATCTCACTAGCTATTCCCATCTCTAGATCATTGATAAATCTGTTAAAAAGCAACCGTGCCAATGGAGGCCCCTGGGGAACCCCACTCTTTACCCTTCTCCATTGAGAATACAGTGGTACCTTGGTTTACGAGCATAATTCATTCCAGAAGCATGCTCGTAATCCAAAGTCCTCGTATTTCAAAGCAACTTTCCCCATAGGCCATAATGGCAACGCTGACAATTCGTTCCACAACCCAAAAGGTGCCGAGGAAATGGCGAGGGGTGGCCTGTCGGGTGTCAGGTGCTGCAGCGCCGTCTCTAGGAAACGCCTCCTCCGTCTACCAGCTGTTTCAGGGGGATTCCTCTTCTGTCCGCCGGTCAGCCTTGCAAGCCGGGTGCCTTCCCATCATGCACAACGTCGATGATTGACTTGGCTGCATGGGCTCAGACAGAGGCTCTCCACCATGCGAAGGCTGGCCGGCTGATGGAAGAGGAATCCCCCTGAAGTGGTGCTTCCTGCAGCTGGAAGGGCTTGTTTATCGGGGCGGGGCTCGGTTTGCGAGACAAAAGTTTGCTGAGTATTTTGCTGGCCTTGCAAAACACTTGCAAACTGAGGTATTGACCTTTTAACCCTATTCTCCACTTTCTATCTTTGAACCATAATAGGATGTTACCTCCTATCCCAGAATTTTGTGAATATAATAAGTGAGGACAGGAAAAATGATATTAGCAGAGGAAGAGATAATGGTTACTGCGGATGGACAGTATAGATGGGCCATTTGGCCTTTATCTGCCATCATGTTTCAATGATCCAGTTTCTCTCTTTCCCCTTCTCCACAAGCACCTTTCCCTCTTCCACTCTGGCCAGCAGCACCTCAACATCCCTCCACTAGTAGCAACTAGAAGTGGAGTGAAAACCTTGGCTCAAATTTTATATGGAAAAAGATGGTTCCTACCTGGAAGGGCTGCAAGCAGCGCAGCTGGAATAAAAATTGGTGAATCTGAGTCCTCTAGCTGCCAGCATGTCCAAGTTAGGGGTGGCTGATGTGGGGTGACCATAGCACCCCAAATCATCTGCAAAGATTAGTACAAAACTGGGAAGACTCTTGTTTGCAGAAATCAAAGCTGGAATCCAAAAACCGGAAGCCACAGACATATTTCTTCTTAATTCTGTCCTTCTCAAGTAGCCAGAGCTAGAAAACAAAATTCCTTTAACAGGTTTAGAAACCTCCAGCCTCTTAACAGCAGTACTCATCCGCAAAAAGAGGAATTATTTTATTTAATTAAATGTCTCCATTACAGAATTTGTGGTTTGCTTCTGGAGCCCTGCAGTGATAAAAATCAGTGAATCGCAGACTGATTTCCTATTAGGTCTGAAAACAATTAAAGAACTTGCAACAGAAGCCAGAGAGAGAATCAGGTGATCATGTTACTGTTCCCTGGTAAAAGAGCAACTCGTGACCAAAACATGTTCATCAACCTGTAATTCATAACATCTTTCTTGCAAACTTTATTAATCTTATGTAAGCCGCAATGATTCCCATCTGACATTTGCAGGGTATAAGAAACAATGTGGTATGGTAAATAGCATATATACTCGAATATAAACCGATCCGAATATAAACTGAGGTAACCTTTTTCCCCTAAAAAAGGAGGAAAAAAGGTTGACTCGAGTATAAACCTGGGTACAAGAGTGTCATTTGTCAGGAATCATGCCATAAGTAATCACTAATTTTTCAGTTGGGACTGCTTCAAGTCCAAACAAGCTGAAGGAGAGCTGACAAATATTTTCCACTTGGGGCCAAAACACCAACCAAAGTTTCTGGATTTCTGTCCCCACCAGAACACCTGGACTCAGTCACACATGCAGAAAACAGAAAAAAACCCAAACACCTTTTCAAATATAAGCCCACAAATAAAAAGTACTATTGTACACAAAGGAAACCCTAATATGCCAGACTCTGCACACAGTCCATCACAAGAGAACTAAAAAGAAATGAATTTCTTCCTGAACAGTCCAAAATATTAAAACAACATGTAAATTTTCTACATCCTTCTTTGACACCGATTTTCATCCATGTGCCACCATCTCCTTCCTCTCCCCTCCATCAATTTGCCCCCATTTGCAGCGGCAGTCTTCACAGCTGGCTGCTCTTGCCAGCGTCGGGCCTTCTTCTCTGCCAGGTCCTGCCTTCACATAAACAGGAAGTAGGCAGGACTAGCAGAGAGGAAGGCCCAACGCTGGCAAAAGCAACTAGCTGTGAAGGCTGCAGGGAAGAAGATCATGAGCATTCTTACGGGATGCACCAGCCCCCCCCCCAAAACTGTGACTGCTCGTCTTACCTCCTCCATGGTGGGTCCCGATTCCACTTGCCTCTTTTGATCTTTTTTTAAGGTTTTCCCCACCACCTCACCTCTGGCTTCGGTGTCGTCAACTCAACACATGGGGGACAAGGGGAAAAAGGCTGAAGAGAGTTGAGGATCCAGCTTCATGCACAGTACCCGCCAATCTGGAGACTTGGTATATGCTGTGCGTGTCTCCGCTTAGTTGACATGCTGCAGTGGAGTCCGAAGCTGATCTTTAATTTTTGGGTTGCTGGCCACCGCCGCTGTGCCCCCCCCTCCCCAAATGGCAAAACCCAGACAAAGAGGATAAAAAGAAAAATGTGCCCAGACCATCTGACCAAGTGCCAGAAAGAGGACATGTGCCGGTCATTGGAGGGGGGTATTGATGCAGTGCCGGTCATCGGGGGAGGGCAGAGATGTAGTGCCGGTCATTGGGGAGGGTGGAGGATAGCAGTGCTGATCATCGAAGGAAGGGGTGGTGGAAGATAACAGCGTTGCTCATTGGGAGGGGAAGAAAAAAGCACCATTATTGTAAGGTGACTCGAATATTAAGATAGACCCCCCATTTTTGGGCCTTTTTTTGGCACGATGGACCACTGGTCTGACCCAGCAGCAGCAATTCTTATGCCAGAGGATGGTGGTTAATGGAATTTGCTAGGAGGAAGGAAAGGTGAGTAGTGGAGTCACTCAAGGAATGGTGCTAGGGCCGATCCTGTTCAATATGTTTGTGAGCGACATTGCTGAAGGGTTAGAGGGAAAAGTTTGCCTTTTTGCAGATAATACCAAGATTTGTAACAGAGTAGACACCGAAGAGGGAGTGGAAAATATGAAAAAGGATCTGCAAAAGTTAGAGGAATGGTCTAATGTCCGTCAACTAAAATTCAATGCAAAGAAATGCAGAGTAATGCATTTGGGGATCAATAATCAGAAGGAGCCGTATATGCTTTGAGGGGAGAGGCTGATACGCACGGAGGGGGGAGAGGACCTTGGTGTGAGTGTCCGAAGATCTAAAGGCAAAAAAACCAGTGTGACAAGGCGGTGGCTGCTGCCAGCAGGATGCTGGGCTGTATAAAGAGAGGCAGAGCCAGTAGAACGTACCACGGCTGTGTCATTCAAAAACTCAACCTCTGAAAGTTCTTTTACTACGTTTGGTGTCTCCCAAGGGTCTATTCTTTCCCCACTTTATTTAACATTTTTCTTGCCCCTCTGATGACACTGTGCCAATCCATTGGTTTTAACGTATTTGCCTATGCTGATGACATCCAGCTCCTACATCCATTAGATACTAACAATCCCTTGGATACAATCACAATCAACAAGAAATTAGAACAAATTCATAAATGGCTGGACGCCAATAGACTAGCGCTCAACGTTAATAAATCAAATGTGATGCTCTTTCCGTGGAAAGACAATGTAAAACTTAATTTTCCCATCTCTATTAAGGGTTCTCCCTTACAACCAGTAAGATCCTAGGGATTATTTTCGATCACAAATTAACCTTCCATGATCATATTAGTAGTATTATTAAATCAACCTTTTTCAGACTCTGCCAAATTTGCTCAGTTTCACAATTTCTTTGTTCTAAATCTCTCAATATCCTCATTCACTCCCTGGTGATTTCCAAAATTGACTATTGCAATGCCCTATTCAAAGGTATAGCTCAAAATGAAATCAAACGTCTACAGATTATTCAGAACACTTCTATTAAGCTCATATCAAAAGCCAAGAAGTTTGATCATGTAACACCTCTCCTTAAAAAAGCACACCGGCTTCCGGTAGCTCACCGGATAACATATAAATTATGTCTGCTCATATTCAAATCATTACTCTATAAAACTCCCACTTTCATCTAAAAATTATTAATTCCATATACTTCCAATAGAATGTTGAGATCCAACGAACAGCATTTGCTAACGATTCCCTCTCTCAAAATTATTAATACAAGGCGACAATTTATTTTTTCTATTACGGCTCCCCAAACCTGGAATTCTCTTCCTATTTACTTGAGGGAAGAATACAATTTGGAAAAATTTAAGAGTAAATTGAAGAATTTTCTTTTTAAAGATGCCTTTAAAAATTAGTTATCCAGTCAATTTTAATCTGACTATTATTTTATTGAAGCTTTTTAACTTCACCCCCCCCCCATGTTTTTTCCCTAAATGTCTCGCTTTCTGTCAAATAACTTGTAGTTCTTTTCCTTTTCCCTCCTGTTTTTAGTTTTGTCAAGTTTGTTAATAGTCCCGTAGGACTTCGTTTTTGTCATGCATTGTTTTGTTTCCCCAACACTGTATTTTTTTATTATGTACATCGCTTAGAATCAAGATTAAGCAATTAATCAAAATTTTATTAAACTTGAAGGAAGATGATGTTGATGCCCCTGTACAGGTCATTGGGAAGGCCCCACTTAGAGTATTGTGTTCAGTTTTGGAGACCGTATCTGGCGAAGGACATAAGAAGACTTGAAGCGGTCCAGAGGAGGGCGACGAAAATGATAGGAGGCTTGCACCAGAAGATGTATGAGGAGAGACTGGAAGCCCTGAATATGTATACCCTAGAGGAAAGGAGAGACAGGGGAGATATGATTCAGACATTCAAATATTTGAAGGGTATTAACGTAGAACAAAATCTTTTCCAGAGAAAGGAAAATGGTAAAACCAGAGGACATAATTTGAGGTTGAGGGGTGGTAGATTCAAGAGCAATGTTAGGAAGTTCTACTTTACAGAGAGGGTGATGGATGCCTGGAATGCGCTCCCGAGAGAGATGGTGGAGAGGAAAACGGTGATGGAGTTCAAAGAAGCATGGGATGAACACAGAGGATTCTACAATCAGAAAATAATATTAAATATTGAACTAAGGCCAGTACTGGGCAGACTTGTGCGGTCTGTGTCTGTATATGGCCGTTTGGGGGAGGATGGGCTGGAGAGGGCTTCAATGGCTGGGAGGGTTTAGATGGGCTGGAGTAGGTTGTAACGGAGATTTTGGCAGTAGGAACCCAAGCACAGTACCGGGTAGAGCTTTGGATTCTTGCCCAGAAATAGCTAAGAAGAAAAAATTTAAATGGAATCAGATTGGGCAAACTGGATGGACCATTTGGGTCTATGTTACTATGTATCCTTCTCTAGCAGCCATAGTTCAGCACTGCTTGTAGTCTTTGACATTCTTACTTCTTAGTTTTTATCCTAAAACGTGATATCAACTCAGTTTTCAACTGCCTATTTATCACTAAATTAACTTGTCAATAACAGCAGCTTCAAAGCAGAGCTATTCAGTATGCAAACAATATTAAGTAAGCTACATTATTAGGAATAGCCAACTGTATTATGAGGATATTGTAGGACAATGAGCAACTCTAGATTTGTTCCAAACTACTACAAATTTTAACATTATTCAGACTTGTGTTGGCATGTTCTGATTAAGGTTGAATTTTTACCATAGTCTAATGGACCACCCTAATACACAATCACAAAGAAAACACCCCATTTAAAGGATATTTACCGTTTACTAAAATTCCCAAAATTGGGAGGCAGAGCCAAACAGAACTAACAAAAAAATATTCATATGAAGATACCAGAAGGGAAAAGCAGAAAGCGGACTACCAAGTCACAGTGATTCCTTCAGACAAGGAGGACTGGTAGGTTTACTATTCATAGGTTGAGCAGTTTTGGCATCAACCTTTTTACTATCAAGGTGCCCTTTAGCTGAGAGGACCTGCCAGTGAACGACCCCTGGAGGAGGATGGGGAAGATATCCCAGCACTCTCAGAAACAAACTTTGCTATACAGGTACTCGTCAACTTACAACCGTAATTGGTTCCGACTGACAGGTCGTAAGTTGGTCGGGACATAAGTCAGCCTATGTTAGACTGGGTAATGCTATTGGATTCATCTGAAAGTAATAATTTATCAACAATCCCTTTGTGGTGAACATTCGTTGTGGCGCTTCCTCCTCTTTATATTATTACTGCTGCATAGCGAGACTTGGGAGTACGGGAGACTGGGGCTGCTAACAGCTGGCGGGGGAAACTGTAGTAAACGCGTCGTGAAGTCGAACAGTCGTAACTTGAATAGGTCGTAAGTCGACCTGTATTGGGATAGATCACAGGTCCATCAAGTCCAGTATCCTGTTTCCTGTCAAGATCTCAAAACAGATGTTATGTTATCCTAGAGGAAGCAGTGGATTGTCCCACATCCATAATCATGGCTTATGGATTGTTCTTTTAGGAAATTATCTAAACCTTTTTTAATCCCTGAACAGCACCAGACCCCCACCAAGCTCTCCTGCACACTCTAAGCTATCTCAGTCCAGTGTGGAGAGGAGAAGGAAGAGGGAGGAGTAAACCGGTGCTATGGAGCCCATGCCACCCCTGGATCCTTTCCTCACAATACCATATGCAGCAGGGCAGAAGGGAGGACATCAGTTGCAGGAGAAAGTCCTCAGATCTGCCGGCTGTGGTGTAGGGATGGAGATCTGATAAATTCTGATCCAGGGCATCAGAACACAGGCAGGGTCAACACACAGATGGTTCTGAACACAGGCCAGATCGGCACACCAACCTATGCTTATCTTATTTGAGCTGTCCTTATTTGGTAAGGACATCAGCTGACAGGCATTGCATATGTGCATAGACTCAGGCCCTGTCCACGTGTTAATCAGGCCCTTGTCTAAGTGCTGAGCTGGAGGATGATCACGAGGTAAAAGCATGAGGTAAAAAGCATGTACCTATCTTTGTATCCCCCAATGTAAAACCATGTACCTTTGTACCCACCAATCATGAGATGTGTAAACGAGGGAGTTACTATGATGTCATTAGCTTAGAAGCATAATAAATAGGGACTCGGAGCTAGTCCTTACTAGCGCCTCCTCCCGATTCTAAGATTGCATGTGTGTTTCTTTTGTGGCATTCCTACAGTGTGGTCCTGCAGCCAATGCCCTTCCTGAGCCAGTAGCCCCCCACCCCTTGGTCCAGACCATGAGACCTCTGAGCCACAATGGGTGGGTAAATTCCGGCAGCAGTTTGCCACGACCTGCTATCAGCCTTCATCCACAGGATCATGGTCACCATGATGGAAGGTATGCAGACCAAGAAATGTATCCTTAGTGGCAGCCATGAGACGTCTTGAAGCATGTATTTCAGCCATAGTCCATTCCAGCACCTGTTGCACTTAAGGCCAGGTACGCACTCATTAATACGATCCTCATGAAGCGAAAGCCAAGGATTGATCACCACAACTTTATTGTACATATATTGACAAATATATAATGCCATACTCTTTTATGTTGTAGACATTACAACTGAATTATGTTATTTTTCTGTTAGAAAATACAAGTTTTGATACCATATCAAGAACCCATACTGGATTTATCTTGATTTGTCTCCAAGAAAACATCTGCTAGTCCACATGACAAACTGTGATGGGGCCCCCTCATCACGGTTATTCACATCCCATTCCCCCCTCCCTGCCAAAAGACGTGACCATGTGGAATGGTTACAACAAATACACAGCCCCCATTGTAAAACCATTCCTACACACTATAAAAATATGTATATACCTCAAATCATAACCCTATATACATCTATGTCCCCCTCACCATGACAACTTCTTTCTGCTATTTCCAAACTATACACAGTGATCAAATGTCATGTACAAACATTTCCCCAAACAGCTAAAACAATGTATAAGGCTTTAAGGAACCTCTATACCTATGCCCCTCACCTTATCCCTTACCTCCCCCCCAAAAAAAAACAACCCCACACATAGTCCTGTGAAGAACTGTCAATTACAGATGTCTTTCCATGGATCCTCAGCTGCTCTCCCTGTCGGTGGGATCTGAGAAACAGGAAAAAAAAAAGGACAGAAATCAAAACCACATAGTGGAAAACTGCACACACATCCCAGGTCATCTCTGCCAACCATTACATTTACTGGACATTTTGAGTTTCAGCTACCCTATATACATACTGCCGTTACCTTGGTTTAGGAAATGTCTGAAGGTCCATTTTTTCATTCAAGCATTTGGGAGACGAGGGGTGATGCAAGCTACAGGCATCAGGGGTTTTTATCTTTTGTTAATTCTGGTGTGAGTCCAGTTTGGTTTTCCCATAATGAAGGGAGTTCCATAAAAGCTTAAAAAAGAATGGATTTTAATACTGTACACTGCTGAGTTTGCCTTGGCAGTTAGTCAGTACATAAACCATTAAGGCTTAGCACTCAGGGTACCCCACATATCTGCACAATTATATATTTTTAACCACAAGACCAAACTTTAATCGCTTTTCACCCTCTCTCCTGCCTGTATTGCCCAAACCACCCCAGTGAGCAAGTTAAAGCAAAAGCCCATAAGGGCTGTCAACTTGCTAAGACAAGAAGTATTCCAGAGTCCCTGGCTTGTTAATTCCACTTCTTATATGCACTTTAGAAGGCTATGAAAAACTGAATTGTTTTTATAATCCGAATATTATGTAATTTTGCTGATAATGTTAGGAATTCACAGGAGCCATGCAGGAAGCCGCTTAGCACCAACCAGCAGTACCTGAAGCTGGAACTCGCGACAGCAGCGGGGCAGGAATGCGGAAAGCTCGTTCCTGCCCACTACACCTCTGGACCACAAGGGATTTCAGTGGCAGAGGAGGTCCAATGTAGGGAGGGAGGGAAGGGGGCTGTGAACAGTGCCTGACAGGGGAGGGAGGGGGTGCTGGGTGCAAATTCTGGCAAGGAACTTGAATATTTAGCAGCCTGTTTTATATTAGAGTCAATCAGTTTTCCTCCATTTTGGGAGGAAAAATGGGGGTCTCAACCTATTCGGATCAACTTATATTCAAGTATGTATGGTAATCTAAGTTAAATTGAACACCTTGACAATATAGTGATTGAAATATAGCTATAATCAGGAAACAGCAAGAATTTGGACAAGATTTGTAATCTGTGGACAATAAGAGGAAGACAGGAACACATTTTGGTCTGTAACTTTCAAGTACCCAAGTTTCCTATATTTCAACTTTTTTTTTTCACAGCGACCAACTCTCTCTCTCTCTCTCTGTAATCTAGGCCCTGATACTCTAAAGTCATTGTTAAAATCATGTCAGCTGTTGCAGTGGCAGCAAATTTTCTCATTTTTAAACAAGTGATGCTCTAAAAACTTCACATGCAAATGAAATCCATGGCGATTGACATTCTGTGACAGGGTGAAGTTCCTGACATAAGCCAGCAGAGGGAGCCTGAGCAGCAGAAATGAGGAGCTCATTTGCATAAAAATCTTGCAAAGGCTGCTGGGAGTTATCCATTCACCCTGAGTTAAGAGTGCTGCAAAGTAACACTCCAGAACAGACGGTTGAGAAAAGCAAGAGCTCCTTTGGGAACCTGGCCAATTCTCAAGAGGAAGAATGCTGGCTTCGGCCTAACTCCCAGTAAGCTCTAAATACCAGTACTGAACAGTGCTGACAAGGGGGCCCGGTACAGTAGAAGGGAACTGTCCAGTGCTGACAACGCTCACAGTGGGCACAGTGCAGCATAGAAAGAGAAACCCTGCCCTGTATTAGGCTACCTGTAGGGGTGTTGAAAGTTGGTCCTCAATCCAGTCAGGTTTTGAAGATTTCCCCAATGAATATGCATGAGGTCTATTTGCATGCACTTCTTTCAATGCACATTCATTGGGGAAATCCTGAAAACCCAACTGGATTGCGGCCCTTGAGGACCGACTTGGCACCTGTGATAGAGCTTGGATTCACTGGAGAGCACTCAGGCTTGATGATCAGCAGAAGGCCCAGTGAGACTCGAGTGTCTTAGGGACTAGAAGAGTCCTTAGAGTGTGCCTGAGAGGTCAGTCTGTGGAAAGACCAGAGTACCGGAGGAGTCCTGGCTGACTGTGGCTGATAGGAGAGACCAGTGGGGAAGATTAGTGGTGACCAGCCGATGAGTGAAGTAGCCAATGGGCTCGGTAGAGCTGGAGTGACCAGGAGTACCCCAGGGCTTGACGACTGGTGGGGGGGCTGGTGAAGAGCATCCAGGACTGGTAGGGATCCAAAAGGCTGGGGAGCAAGGGACCAGCGGTGGCCTCAGAAGCAGCTGGAAGAGTTCAAGGTATAAAGGCTGAGGGGGACTGGTGAGTGACCAGCAGAGGAACCGGCTGGACAGGTGGCGACCGGGGGAAAAAACTGGTAAGTGGTAGTGGGAGCTGTCAGATGACCCCCCCCTAGGAAGCAGCCTGATAATCCAGAGAGTAACCTGAGAGAGAGTGACCAGTGGAATGGTGGCCCAAGAGACCAGGGAGGTCATGTAGGTATTAGAACAGGTGACAGAAGCGAGTCTGGAATAACAGAGTTGATAAGAAAGAAGTTCAGAAGCGCCTAGGGAGTGAGAGGTGACGAGTAGTGACTGCTCGGCCCAATCACATGATCACACATGCAGAATAGTTCACGGAAAAAGACAAATGTACATGTGCGCCAGGATAAGCTACTGCATAGGCACGAAAATCATAGGCGCATGTCATAAGCGATATTGGGGTGTGGAGAACTACCAGCAAACCATGCAAATGTTGTTTTTTTTTTAAACTTATATCGTGCAAACAGCAGTCCTGCTGGTATACAATTTTAACGAACGCACCCGAGATATGCCTTTAACATATGTGTATCATATAGCAAGAAGCTTCTAAAGAGCCAGAATGGAGTCATCTGGTCCGTTCGTCTATCATACACGCATTTTAGGAAGCTCCTGAAAACACACCTCTTCCCCAAACCCAACGACCAAGTTTTAAATTAACCCTTGTTGACCCAAGACTAGACAACTTTCACTCATCATCTGAGCCCATCGCAAACCTCAGTTTTTTGTTTGTAAAACTGTATTATTCTAATTTGTTAAAAATGACTGTTTTTACTACCCTGTACACCGCCTTGAACCAAAAGAATAATACGGTATATAAATAAACAGTTATGTTATATATAGGGGTTTTTTTGGTGCCCTCCCCAATCCTATAAGTATGATGCACGTATCCCGTACTTTTTATTTTTTCAACTTCTACCTCTCAGGCAATCGGCAGCCCCAGACCTGCCAGTAATTTTGGTGCGTTAAAGGTTGGTGCTTTATTTTGTGCATCGCTCAGTGCTCATTTTAATATTAATGAGCTTGTTGTACTTCATTTCCATACTAGTCTCCACAGCCCCCACCCACCCTAGGCTCACATTACATATATAGACCCACACCCCAAACACCCTCCACCTGTTGCCCAACCAAATCCAACCTAAACAGACTAAAAAGTAACAAAACTAGAAATGTAATTCAACTCACTTTACAATTAACATATGAAAAAATGATATTCAACCTTCTTCGATCAGGGCAATTTACAAAATAAGCTACAAAATTGAGAAAAGAAAAAGGAACTAGGCTCAAAAACATTCCAAGAACCCATTCTAACCCTGGTAGTACCTAATGAGGGGGGGAGCAGTTCTGTAGATCAAGAACTGGCATGAGGAGAGCAGACACTCCATGCAGAGAGAGGGAAAGATGCTGAAGGAGTAGCAAGAGATTGCACGAGAATTCTAAAGCCTTCCATAAAGAGACACACCCAATGCAGAGACAATCTGACAAAGACGCACTAGAGTCATGCAGAAATGCTCCATACAGACACACAGGAGAAAGGACCGACGTGGAGAGAGATCAAGATGAGACCTAGATACAAGCAGGATTTCAGTGGTAACTTCTGAGGACTCACCTCTTCCAGAGGACCTTGTACTTTCCGCAGATATTTCTTCACAACTTCCTCTGGTTTTCTACCTGCAGAAACGAAGACACTAAACCAATGGGTAAATTCTTGAAGAGGTTTCTTGACAGACACAGAAAAAAAAAAAAAAGTCGGGACTGGGGAAAACTCTGAGTATGGGAGGGGAGACTATTAGACCAGATCTTGCCGATATCATGAACAACAAAGGACTTGTGTAGAGGGGAAGAAGGGGTTTAGAGGGGTGAGAAAGCATATCAGACAAAAAGACGATAGAGTGTGGGAGACAGAAGGGTCAGGCATCAGCACTACCACAAATAGTGGTAAGAAAGGAAGCCAGATCATGCAGCTTCTCACCTTTCTTGTTTTGCTTTTTACTGGGCTTGCCGCAAATACTGTAGGTACCAGGAACGGGATCACTCTCACTTTTGTTGACAAGTGGTTGAAGAATGATCTTTGAAGGGCGAATCAGACATACGGGAAGTCCTGCCGCACTCATCAGGATTCCAGTAATTCCTGCCACAAAAGTGTATACTATATAAAAAGCAAGTCCATTTCCAAGACACTGGGTTACAGAGCAATTTAGTTTCACCGGGCGATGCTCCACACAAACGGCATGCAAATTATATGAACAAAAGACTAGGTTCTTACCTTTTCTCATCTTCTTTCTTGTAAATAAACACTTTATTCCGGGACCAGCGGGTTATTTCCATCTACCTGCCAGAACTTTGTAGGAAGCTTCAAATTTCAGAGACGTCTGGCTCCAATCCTTGCCATCCTCCACAGAGCCACGCAGCTTGTGCTCGACCCATTAGTGGATGAACCTGGGATGAGCAAGCTCCCAAGAAAATGATCCCTGAGCCTCAATCTGATGTCCAGAGGGTGTACCGACAGGCAGTGAACCCCCTAAAAGCAGACTTCCAAAAGTCTGTGATCTCCTTCAGGGAACTTCAGCAGCGAATGCAAGACTGAAATGACATGAAATAAAATAAAAACACGAGCAGAAAAGACAACCTCATACAACCTGGCTTGTAGGAAAGAAAACTGGTTCCTAGAGGGCCAGTGAAGAGGTAAGAGGGGTTGGGGTTTAAGTCTCTGAAATTTGAGGCTTCCTACAAAGTCCTGGTGGGTAGATGGAAATAGCCCACTGGTCCCGGAATAAAGTGGGATTGACATAACATCGTATTTCTTAACCGTGTAACCATAAGTTCTACGCGGTTTACAAAAGATTATAAACTAAAAACAATTTAAGGATGACAAAAATAAATTATTTGACCAAGTATTTTGAAGAGAGATAAGTTTTTAGTTGAGTGTTGAGTTCTGAAATGTTGATAAGAACAGGCTCCAAGCAATAACAATCGAAATTCTCCATCTTGTGAAGCTGCTTGGAATGCTAAAGTATGGTCCTGTGCTGATGGGAAGGTAGTCACGGCATGAGATTTTCTACTATTTTTATACGATGCTAGCGAGAATCTATTAACCATGTAAAACAGAGAGGTACCATACATAACCTTATAGCAAAAGCAACCCAACTTAAAGAAAACATGAGCCTCCATTGGCAGCCAATGCAACTCACAAAAGAATGGAGTCACATGATCGCATTTTTTAAGACCATAAATCATTCTAACTGCTGTATTCCGAATCAATATGAGTCTAACCATGTCTTTCTTGGGAATTGTTAAATATACAAAATTACAATAGTCCAAAAAGTTTAAAAGCAGAAAACTCAAAAAAGGGTTTAATGGTACGTAGTTTCCATAGTGTGTAATAACCCTTACGTACCACACCATCTGTTTGGTTTTTTCATAGTCAGATGCTGATCCAAAACGACTCCCAATATTTTAATTGTTGATTGAATTATATACAAGGTAGAATTTATACTAATCGACGGCTCGTGAATAATCTTATGTGGCGACACGACAAAAAACTGACTTATCAGAGTTAACTTTGAGTTTGAAATCCTGCATCCAAGAGTTCATCAATTTCAACACAGACTCAATTTTATGAGACAGAACTATATCAGAAGCTATGACAATTGTGATATCGTCAGCATAGCTGAACAGTGGGGGAAAGTGGGGAACCCTGGGGTACACCACTTGGATTTTTCCAGTCAAAGGAAAACTGATTATTAAACTTAACCCGACATTGTCTGGATTCCAAAAACCCTTTAAACCACAGCAGAACATTACCCTGGAGGCTAAAAGCATCCAAACAAGCCAATAATTTGGTATGATCTACCACATCAAAGGCGTTACAAGAACGCTGTTTGTGTTGAGGATTGGTGGTAAAAGGGGGAGGACACGCCTAGTGCCTGCATCCAAGAGATTCTCTCCTAGTCTTAAGAAAAGCACCACGTACACCTAGTAGCACTATAGGTTTACCAGAATGTGCTCCTCAATCCATAAACCCCTCTGTAACAGATGAATTCATATATTTTTGGATGGAAAATTTCTAAATGAATTGCCAACCTACAGTAGAAAGTAGAATTGTGGGGGTCACAAGCCAGGCTTTAACTTTTATATTCTATTTCATTAACATTTTCCTGTATTAATCTAATTGTGGAAAATATGCACATCCGGGGTGGTATGTTTTGGCATTTATTAAGAAGTAAAGAAGGGTTGATTATAAGCATTTTTATGAGATGTTTTTAATTGGAAGGGGATGGGAGAAAATAAGTCTTATCTTTCTTTTATTAAAAGTGGAAGATGAAGTTTAACATAGACAAATGCAAAGTGATGCACCTGGGCAAGAAAAATAAGGAACGTGAATATAAAATGTTAGGTGTAACACTGGGCAAAAGCGAAAAGAAAGGGACCTGGGGGTGCTGATAGACAGGAACCTGAAGCCGTTGGCTCAATGCGCAGCAGCGGCAAAGAAAGCAAACAGAATGTTAGGTATGATAAAGAAGGGGATCACGAGTAGATCGGCGGCCATTATAATGCCGCTTTACAGAGCGATGGTCAGACCACACTTGGAATACTGTATCCAACACTGGTCTCCATATCTAAAAAAGGATATAACCCTGCTGGAGAGGGTGCAGAGGCGAGCCACGAAGCTAGTAAAAGGTATGGAAAATTTGAGCTACAAAGAACGCCTCGGAAAACTGGGACTGTTCACCCTTGAAAAGAGGAGACTGCGAGGGGATATGATAGAGACTTTTAAAATACTAAAAGGATCTGACATAATAGAGCAAGAGGCACCGTTATTCATATTGTCAAATGTGACACGGACAAGAGGTCATGGACTGAAACTGAGGGGCAGCTTCACACAGCGAGTGGTGGACGTTTGGAATGCTCTCCCGGAGGAGGTTGTGGCGGAGACTACCATTCTGGGTTTCAAACACAAGTTGGATACACACCTCCTTGCAAAACACATTGAGGGATACGGGTAATCAGGTTCTCCATCTGGGAGCACCTAACTTGGCCTCCGCGTGTGCGGGTCGCCGGACTAGATGGACCCAGTGTTCTCCCCAGGGCCTTTCAGCCGGGCGCTCCGCCCAGCTAATTTAGATGAGCGCCCGACTGTAATCTCGATCGCAATCCTGCAGCTGCTGCCGCCTTCTGCTCAACATTTTAAAAAAAAACCTTTTCACCGGCTTGGAGATTTACCGGGCTGACTCGGCACAGCCTGAATCGCAAGAGCCTGACTTTTTTTTTTTTGTTTGTTTTTAACGCCAGCAAGCGACTTGAACCCATGCTCCCCGGCGGGGCTCTAATGTGCATGCCGCTTCCCTCCGAAACCGGAAGTCACGTCCCGAGGGGGGAAGAGAAGGGAAGTCGGCATGCACACGCCCCAGAGCATGGGTTCGCTATAGGAGACAGGTCAGCTTACAACTTGCTCTTGCTTGCTTCGGGCTTTCCTCGCTGCCGGGTCCTGCCTACTTTCTGTTTCCATAAAGGCAGGACCCGGTAACGAGGAAGGCCCGAAGCAAGCAAGAGCAGCGAGTTGTAAGCTTCCCTCCGTTGCTGACTTATGGAAGTTAGGTCAGCGATAGAAGGAAGCTTACAACTTGCCTTAGTCCAGCCCTGCACAACATGCGGCCCAAAACAGATGTCACTGCCGATATGGCTCTCACTCCGCTCTCCTTTGAAGATTAGCTCAGGAGGCAAGATTTACCCAAGATCAGACGAACATTAAAGGGCATCTGAGCAGATTGAGGAGAACATGTCCTGTTTTTCCATGCCTAAAAATACCACCTTGTCTAATGTAATCTCTGATCAGATCCTTAAGAGTGATGCAACTATGTATGCTGGACAGTCTCCTCCAGTAAACAGAGCTTTAAAGCCTGCAGCCATACAGAACCAGATAGTCAAAGGGCTCCGAAGTGTAGTATTGCCAAGGGATCTGTCTCACAAGTTTCTGCTGCTGGCAGATGTAAACACAGCACAAGAAATAGAGACTTGTGGCATTCTGTGTGGAAAGCTGATGCATGTAATAGTGCCAAAGCAGTCTGCTGGACCAGACTACAGTTCAGTGATATGGGGAATATGGAAGAATTATTCAGTGTTCAAGATCAACATGATCTCCTCACAGAAGAAAGACGGAGAGAAAGAGAGAGGCAGATACTGGAGAGGGGGGAGAGAAGGGAAGGAGATAGAGATGTCAGACCATGGGGTGGAGTGGCAAGGAAGGAAAGGAGAAGAGAGAGATGCCAGAGCATAGGGGAAGGGTGGAGACAAAAAATGGAGAGGGGTTGAAGCTGAAATAAATCATGTACAAAGGAGAGAAAGGGCACAGGATACAGAGTTTACTGAAGAGACATAGAAAGAGGGAAGATACCATATGGAACAGAGAGAGAGCAGACACTGGATGGAAAAGGCAGAAAGGGTGGACAGTGGATGCAAGGGGCAGAGATAGGGTGGACAGTAGATGGAAGGGGTAGAGAGAGGGTAGAGGCTGGGTGGAAGGGGCAAAGAGAGAGGACAGATGTTGCCTGGAAGGGAGCGAGGACAAATGCTGAATAGAAAGAAGAGAGTGAAGAGAAGATGACTAAAGCAGAAACGACAAAAGGTAGAAAAAAAAATTTTTTTTTTGCTTTACGTAGAATCAAGTAGTATTGTAACTGTATTGATTAAAATTTATCAATAGGAAATGGAAATAAGGCAATTTTGGGGGGGACTAAACCCCTTTCCTCAGATTAGGACAGGATACCATAACAGCTGTTTACTGTACTGTCTTGAAGAAAGATTTGGCCTCTGAAAGCTAATTGAAAAATGGATTAGTCCAATAAAATGGTATTTTCATATTTCTCATTATTTGTTTTATTTCTATTTGTTAATTTGTAAAGTGGTGACTTATGTACAAGTTTTTTTTCAAATTTACATCTACTGTCTTTATATTTTGCACAGTATTAGGGGACATGTGTCACTGTTTCTGTGGTGTTGCATTGTATGCAGAGTCTGGTTTCTTGGTTCAGTTTAACTTTTGACTACGTATTTCTATTTTTAGTTTGTGATTATTCCATATTGGGCGAGTGTGTTTGTGTTCTTTGTGTATGAAAAGGACATGGCTTTCTGTTAGCATCGACTACAGCAGTGGTTCCCAACCCTGTCCTGGAGGACCACCAGGCCAGTCGGGTTTTCAGAATAGCCCTAATGAATATGCATGAGAGAGATCAGCATATAATGGAGGTGCCAGGCATGCAAATCTGCTCCATGCATATTCATTAGGGTTATCCTGAAAACCAGACTGGCCTGGTGGTCCTCCAGGACAGGGTTGGGAATCACTGGACTACAGGATCAATTGACTGTGTAGGATCTGGTTTGTTTAGTTTTACAATGCGTGTGTTGGTGCTATCGTGCTCACTGCAGTGTTTAAGATGCTGCCTTTTCCTAGATGCACCCTTATTGTGTGACTCATGGATTATTACTAAAAATATCTTTTTTTATATAGAGGAGGGGGTTGTTAAAAAAATGATTAGCACTGGCTGTCATATATACTAGGTACACCACTGGATTTAATGACCCTATTCTAACTTTACTGTTGACGTAGGTGTTGTCCCCCCCAACACACAGACACACATTATAAAGAATTAAATTAAAGTTGTATTATCATCAAGTAGCTTTCAAATGACATTATAAGCAAATAAAAATAAAATATTTTTAATACATTGCTAATTATTACCTGCATTTTTACCTATACTGTTTTGCCCTAGCTCTCACTTTGATCTTTATCTGCTACTTTTTTGTTTTGCTGTAATGCAATCACACAGGTGCCCTTCAAGGCTCAGTAACACCTCTCCATAAATTATGTGGAAGAGGTCTGGAAGTGGGGATAGCATCTATTTCATATCCTCAGTGAGACCTCAGGAAGGAACCTAGTGATCAAAACATTTCTTGTATGACTGGATGAGCTATATTTATCTTTTTTTTTAGTTGTTTAAATTCATGCAGAAATAAATGGTTAGATTGGACCTAATGACTTCATTAACACATTTACCTTTTTTAAACCTCTATACCATTTGAAAGAGGGTGAATATCTAATTATTCACTTCTAGAATTGGATACTTCTTAGATGTAGTAAAAATATTCTGGCACAAGTGTCAAACCTTAAAAAAGGAAGTCATATCGAGCATTGGAAAATAATAATAATTAACTAATAAAAATAGTATACATTTAATTTTCTCCACTACCAAATTTCCCCGCCCCACCCCACCCGGCTACTTTTTCATGCCACCCGGCTGGAAAAAATTTCTGGGGAGAACACTGGGACCTATGGTCTGATCCGGTGAAGGCGTTCTTATGTCTATATTGTGCTGTAATGATAATAATGTATGTAAATGCATCATTTGTTGTGCACAATTGAAGTTTCAATAAAGAATATAAAAAACCCAACATTTTCCTGTATTTTTATTGGTGAAGGGGAAAGGGATTGGGAGCAGCCCTAGCATTCAATCCCACAAACTCTAGGTGCAGAATCAGGAGCTGGACTTTAGAAGAGAAAACATTAATGGGAATGGAGGTGGGCAAATCCCTGAACCATTTTCAGAGGACTGAGATCATGAGAAGCTAGCTAAAAGGTGGACAAAGCGATGGGACTGGATGGCATACACCCACAGGGACTTCGTCTGGAATACGTTCCATTGTGCCGTGTGAGATTCTCCTATTTTAAGTCCTTAAAACTACTGAAACAATCATCATAAGTATTTTGACGACAATGGATAATTAATTTTCTTTACAAATCCAGAATGAAAGCCCACTTCTTTGAAGTTGCATTTAAATCCTGTCTGTCACCCTCCCACTTCTCCAGCCCCCTCGAATTCCCTTCATGAGCACAAGCTCGGACTCCCCTTTGTCCTGTGTGATTCCACCCGACTCCCCTTTTGTCCTGTGTGTCTGTCGTAATTAGATTGTAAACTCTTCTGAGCAGGGATCGTCTCTTGTGTGTTCAATAGGCAGCTCTGTGTGTCTAGGAATGCTATAGAAAGAATCCATTGTTGTTGTTAAATTCTAATTGACTTTCTATGAAATGCAGAGATTTCAGACCAGTTTTATTCTGACACTTTTCTGCATTTGGAATTCATTCTAACACAAGCCGGCATGCAAGTGCACCTTTTAACACTTTTTTTCCATCTTGTAGTCCACTACATTGAAAGTAAATTTTAGCACACAAAATAAGCTAAAGCAAGGTCAGTAAATACTTTTTCACTGAAAGGGTGAAAGCCCCCCAATCTTACCAGCCAGGGCAGGGTTGACAGGGCTGGATGCATTCAGGTTTTTTATAGGCAGCGTGGGAACTCTACAAAAGAAAGATCAAAAGTTAGAAACTACCTACTACTGTAACTGCAGAATTTTATAAGCTACAAACAAAAGAGTCTCATGTCTAAGAATCCTTCACATGCCCACAGAAGCTTCAGATCAGATCCATCTACAAAAGGCAGGAGGAGTCTTGCAGTTACATCTGTTCTTAACATACACCTCAATAATCCATTATTGTATTTTTTTAAATGTAGTTTTGATTTGGGGAGTGGCTCAGATGGCGGCACTGGAGACACATTTGTAAGACTGCTTAAATCTACTCAAGTTTCTTGTTATCTTTTGCCGTTATGCTGCATAAACCAAAAGAGGTGGTGAAAGATGTTCTGCCCTTAGCTCAGCAGACAATAGAGTGTTTTATCATGGGACCCTTACCAGCTACCCCTTCATCGATGGGGCATGAGACATTGCTATTGCCCTCATCGTCAGCCGTTCCTCCTTGTCCAGAGTCAGCGTACGTTATGGGTGTGGAAGTGCAAGCCGCTGAAGTGGCAACATTTAATGCGACCAAGGAGGCAATGATTCCACAACACCCCCCCCCCCCAAGGAGGTGACACTTGAAGCAAAAACTTGATAATACAACAATGAAGACTTCTTGAGAGATAATTGCTCTGGGGAGGAAAATGGAGGATTTGATTAAATCTCTGGAGTCAAATAAATTGGACTTTAAAAATTCAGTTGCTCAGATATGGAAGTAAAATCTATTCAAGACTTTAAGGAAATCAGCATTAAAGATAATCTTGCCCTACAAAAAAGAATTGAGAACACTGAAAATTATAATTGTAGACTGAATCTTCAATTACTCAATTTTCCTAAATCCCCAGGGATATTACCACTTGATATGTTTGACAGAGATATTAAAATATTCCTCAGAAGTTTTGCCCCTAGTAAATAAAATATATTATTTGTCTGTTTCTTCAAAAGTATCCCAAAGAGACAGAGGGAGACTGTATTAAGCAGACTCAATTAGATGTGACTAATATATCTGTATTCTAGAAGAATCTATAACCGAGTCCTCTATTAGAGCTACATTAATAGTTTCCTTGTATTTGAGAAAGATTTAAACGTTGAGAGACTTTACCTATGCCACTCGTCTGAGTTATTTTATGGGAAAAAGATATCTGGATGTGACTAAAATACTCAAGAAAGGAGGAAAACATTTCTTGCTATGAGACCAGATCAGGGGCTTCATTTTTATTAGCCTATCTATGCAAGTGTATTGTTAAATTTGTTGGTTTCAAAATATGTTTTCTTTGCCACAGAGCAATTAAGAGCCTTTCTAGATTTGAAGGAACATTGCTTGACTGATATCTGACTATAGGAAGGATTTCAGCCTTATGTGCTCTTTTTTGAGTTAAAATTATTTTCCTTATTTTATTCTCCTCAATTTTCTTATGACCACTCCTCCTTTTTATTGTTTGTGGTCTAAGGAAAAATTAATAATTTTCCCCATTTGTTTCAATTTAGATTCTGTTATGTTCTAGGCAATTTCCTTCTGTATTACTGCAAGTTTCAAGTTTTATTAAATTTGATATTTCGCTTATCAAGCTTTTAAGTGGTATACATTTAAAATATAAAATCAAGGTAACAGATTATGACAAACAGACATATCAAAATAGGACAGAAAGCAATTAAAGTGTAGTAGAGAGGAACCCGTCTGCTATGGAGGAAGATTTAATTAAAGATCAAATGCGTAACAAGAGTTTATCTTATAAAATTTTTGTAAAACTGCTAAAGAAATTTAAAAAAAATGTAGTTTCATATCAACTAATGTACATAAAATTAAAAAGGACTAGAGGCATGAAAAAGGCCATATGCTAGACTTGGTATTCTGCAAAGGAGTCGCAATCTGTGAACACAAGGCTGGTGGCATGTGAGATACCAGCACAATCATGGTCTGATCATTTTCTATTAAGGACTACATTAAAAAAATGGGCCTAGCCAAAGTTGGAAGGAACTTCAACTGCTGATAATTCCTAGAGGCCTTATCCTACTCCCAACTGGATGAAAATACACTCTTAACAATGACATTCCAACGGCACCTTCAAAGAAAGTCCTATGCTCTACAAACAAACGTTCTCCCTAGAAAATGATGAAAGTCTCACCTAGAAAAAGACAGACTCAACTAGAAGAAATATATGGCAATGTATGGCCAAGCCTCAACAGCAGCCAAAAACAATATTTCTCTGAAAACATCGAACAAACTGCAAATTCAACTAAGCAACTATTTAAAATAGTAAGCAGCCTACTGCAAACCCCATAAGTTGTGATTCGGAGGGCTGGTTCTAACTTGCAATGATTGGCTAACAAAATTAAAGGTCTCCATTCTATAGATAGTCCCCATCAAAAGCTCCCAACAGCTAATAAAGAGAACACTACCCCCCCCCAACCAAGCACAGCTATCTGGGACTCATTCAACCAGGTTACCAAGGAAGCTCTTGAAATAATCCTAAAAGGCCTATGGCCTACAACCTGCCCTCTCGACCCCTGTGCAGCAAACAGTATAACAAGCAAGCAAAGGCCTCACTGAAGGGACCACTAACATTGTTAACTCCTCACTTGTAGAAGGGCAGCCGCCAACCACACTAAAAAGAACTGGGTGCACTCCCTACTGACAAGAGCTCCCTTGACATGGACAAGCTGAAGCTACTGAGCAGTCTCAAACATTCCTTTCCTAGCAAAATGTCTACTGTTGAATGGACAATCTGCATTCAACTCAATAACTGAAGAGAGAAGGAGGGAAGAGGACATTCTCTGTCTGAGAGGAATACAAGACAGGAGCCCCACAGTCATTGTCATGGAAATTCACAGAGGGAGACGTCTCAGTGGCATCCACTGCTCCAGCCCTGTATGTTCAGAGTCTACAATGGCTCCTCTGACCACAGCGGGACAAAAAGGGCATTAACTCATAAGCAATTCTGTTCTCCTCAGTGGGGGAGAAGGCAGCTCTAGCATTCTTCAAAGATAAAGAGCAGGAGGAGAATGCTTTTCCCCTCTTTGCTTTCCTTGGGTCATTTACGAGGGTAAGTAAATTTATGTGACAAATGAGGCAATGAAAACACAGGGAAGCAGACAGAGGGCGCAGGGGACCCTAAAGGAGCTTTGCAATTACAGAGACAACGCATACTTTAATAAACACAAGTTCTGAACTAAGATATGTTGACGCTCCATTATTCTTTGCCCCTCAGGCACCACAGCTCCAACTTTCCTTACCAAATACCACGCAGCCAACTTACCACTTCTAGCTGTCTTCAACTTAAATACCCCTCTTCTGTGTTAAAGCAACCTGTTGAAATCAGCGTTGCCCGTCTCAAGGCATCAGAGCAGCACTGGCAGAGAGCCAAGATTAGCCCAAGGGCCCAGCTCCATCTGAAGATGTTTCTACAGTGCATATGCTAAACTAGTGCTTCTTAAACCAGGCAGTCGGATTTTCAAGATGAATATTTGAGAAATTTCAATGCTTACTATCTACTTTATAGGCAAATATCACTCATGCATATTCATTAGGGATATCTTGAAAACCCAACTGGCTGGGGGTCCCTCAGGACAGGTTTAAAAACCACTGTGCTATATTGATAGCATACCAGTTTAATAAGTGCAAACAGGATGCTGCAGTCTCTTGGAGAAGCACTTAGAGGAGGCAAGGAGAGGTGGAGGCAGCACTGCAGAATCAGCATGTGGATACTCGATTTGTTTGTTTGTGGAGGGAGGGGAAGGGGGGTTTGAGAAGGAAGATACACACTTAACCTCCACATTCACATCAATGGAGAAACTACCCCTGGGCACAGAGAGAGACAGACACTCACCCAGCAGCAATGAGTGCTCTGGACTGCGCCATGGCAATGCACTGAAGGTGGTTGTGGCTCAGGCTCTTCCTGGTCTTTTGGCTCTTCTTACGTTGGATTTCCATTTGGTTAGTCACGTTTGTAGCCACTGTCTGACTTGACATGCCGGTTGCCTGTTCCTTGTTCACTTGGCTTGTCAGAGTCTGCTTCTGGCTCCTGACAGCCTGTATAGATTGGGCAGGCATCACCCCATTTACCAGAGTTTTCATACCAGCAGCAGACCAGTGTCTGGGCTCACTCGGGGCAACTCCCTTCACAGCAGCTTCAGTAATGGGAGAAACGTTGCTCATTACCTTCTTTACTAGCAGGCATTGTGGGCACATACATGGCTGCTGTGGTGCTGGCTTGCTGGGAGTGCTGGGGCTGGCCAACCAGGCCTGCAACTTAGGCCATGAACCCGTCAACAAAGGATACACCAGGTCCTGCCGCCAGCGCAGGCGGCACTTTTGCCGAGTCTGGTGGTTCATCTGCACCATGGTGGTGAAATCAATGACGAAGCAGAAGCCAATGGAGCTGAGGTCAATCCAGGACTGCCGCTTCTCAAAGGCTCGCTGGATAACAACTATGATTTCCATATCATACGGAGTCCACAGCCCATCATTACTCTCCCACTCCCACACTACACCTTTCCCTGGTGCCGAGGAAGGATCAAAGTAACGGCGCTGCACAGGATGAATGGCACCTGCAAAGAGAAGGAGTCATCATGAATATATTCTACCCCAGACTAGAGAAAGACCCGGGGACAAATTTTTCCCTGTGGGAACTCATTTTCCTATCTTGCCCTGTCCTTATCTGCACAAGCCTCAAACGCTTTCAAATTGTAAGTGTTTGAGGCTTATGTGGTCACGACAAAGCTTACAGGAATGGGAAAGGGACAGTGACAAAGCTTGTGTTGGCAGGGAAATTGAGTTCCTGCAGGGACAGGGAAAAATTTGTCCCCGTGTCATTCTCTACCACAGTGGCCTTTGAAGGATGGTTTTCTCTACCCTATAGCCTAAATGAGAAAAGGGGAATTGGATTTGTGTGTGTATGCTTACAATCAAAGCGGTTTGACATATTTTGAAAAGGTACTTATTTTGTTTCTGGGGCAATGCAGTGTCACAAACAGCTGCAGGATCTGGGCCCACTTGGGGCAACTCCCTTCAAAGCAGCCTCAGTAGTGGGAGAAAACGTTGCCCGTGGGCACATCCATGGCTGCTGTGGTGCTGGCCGACTAGGACTGCAACGTAGGCCATGAACCCGTCAACAGTTTAAATTTGGTGTAGGAATGTTCCAAGTGGAACTGACATGGTTTGGATCCCCAGTAACTGAGTAGTTCACACCTATTAGCAGCAGATGCATTTGAGTGATGTCAAGATGGACAGAGGGAAAGGGAAGGGCAAATAGAAAAAAGAACAGGGGAGGAATAAAGGGATAAGATGACAGGACAGATAGATGCCAAAGGGAGTAGACCCTTGAGGACAACCCAATGGACTGCACAAATTGAAGCCGCGCGAAGGAATACAAGGGGAGACCAATGATTAGGAAATTACAGCAATCCAGATGTGAAGGAACCAAAACAGCACAGATGCAGTGCAAGGCAAAATATGATGTACAGCGAGCGTTATCAATGTGAGGCTGGAAGGAAAGACTGGAGTCAAAAGTAACACCAAGTATCTTTTGAATGTCAAGGGAAGAAGTGGGAGAGGCTGAAATGGATTTGGGAAATGTTAAGATGCCAGACAAAATCATGCAGAGGAAAAAACGACAGATGATGTCTATTGAGGGTTACAGATAGATGTAGAGGTAGGTTATAGAAATGGTCAGGAACCACTTCACAGGTCACAGACCTGATGGGCGCGATGGACCTCTGGTCTGACCCAGTGCTGGCAACTTCTTATGTTCTATATCATCCATGTAGCAAAAACCTATACTGGTTGTTAATTAGCTATTAACGCCAATCTGTATCTAAATTATTATGTGCATAACAGGAGCTATTCTTTAACCTCTGCACACAATTTTGCACGCTAAGGCCCTGATTAGCTCTGGTGCCCAAGGCCTCTCCCAGTGCATCCCAAGATGAACTGGGAGGGGGAAGGGCAGGAGTGGGCATCCCTCCTACTGATATTTTCATGCAAAGCTACAGAGGATATGGGGGAATAACAGGGGATGTTTGCAGGGATGGGGGGGTGTCAGGCTCGTCAGGAGGAGTGCAATGTTTGGAGGGGGCTGGAGGAATCACTGGGGGGATGTGGAGGGAAGTCAGGGGTTGTGGAGGAAATTGGGGATTCCTCTGCTGCAATCAGCTGATGCCAAGCCCAGGTGTGGGGAGGTGCAGGGGTCAGTGAGAGGAGTGCTGTCTTTGGAGGGGGGCTGGAAGACATCAAGTTTATTTTAAAAAAATTATACCGCCTAATCAGGCTTCTAGGGGGTGTACATTAATCAATAAAAAGTCAAATTAACAAACATATTTGGGGGAACAATTAACTAAACAGACTTGTTCAAAAGTAAAAAAAGGGGTCGAACTACAATCTTATAGGAAAGAACAAGAGGCAAGAGAAAGGCTAAAAGAAAGGAAGTCAAATTGTCCTTAGAAGGGCAGTTGCTATTAAACAGCATCTTTAAAAGAGAAGGGACTACTCGAAGGTGTCTTTAAATAAGGATTTAAACTGGTTTAAATTTGTTTCCTCTCTTATATAATTGGAATGGAGTTCCATGCCAATTAGTTTAGAAAAGTCAATTTGTTGAATGACAATGGAAGGTACTTGGTGTGGACTTCCTGCATCCTACCAATTTTTCTACGAATTGACGTCCTACCAATTGTCAGGAGCCCAAATGAAGGAATGTAAGAACTGTGTTGGAACATTTGCGGGAAAACTGTTTTGAGGCCCTTGGTATTATAAAGAATGATTCTTTATGGAAAAACTTGTCACGTCCGCAATTGAACTTCAGCTCTCACCTCCTCCAGCACGGACACACGCACAAGCTGCCTGGCTCACTGCTGTAACCTCAAGCAAGTGCTTTTCTGCGTCTGCATGCGATTGGACTCCACCTCACAATCACGTACAGACGCAGGACAGCGACTGCCGGACGCGACCACCAGACACTTAAGGCACAAGTTTTGCATAAAGAATTATTCTTTATAATAATAATAATAATTTTATTCTTATATACCGCCAAAGCCATGGTAGTTCGAGGCGGTTTACAACAAGAAGAGCTGGACAATCAGCAAAATAATTACAGTGACATCGTCAAGTACGAGTGGAGAGGGAGTAAGTCAGAGTGATAGACACAGAGTAGAACCGGGGTCATACACCAGCAGACCAGCAGTTTTAGAGCATTCTCCACCAAAACAGGAGCCACCACTACATGTTGTATCCGGAACGATATTTTTTCCCAGGTAACCTCATCAAACACCTACCCCAAGTCCCCTTCCCAAGCCACCAGGTACGAAGGCTTCCGGGCCCTCTCCTGATGTACCCACTGATACAACCTCTCTGGACTGGTGACCCCAACATCTGCTCAAAGGCAGAGCAACTATAACCCGCAGCATCAGCCTGTTTAGCCTTCTGCAAATAACTTTTCACTTGAAGATATGGGAAAAGGTCCTCAAGGCATAAGCTTTTAAGGACCAGAGTCAAAAGCCTCTAATGAATAAGGTTCTGGTCCTTCAAAGCTGATATTTCAAATTAGTGTTCGGTGCCACCTGCCCACGATGGTGGCATACAGAGCGGGTTAAACAAACTGCCCTGGGATGTAGTTTTGTACCATGAACACAAATAACTGGGCAAACTGTGGCCTCCTAAGTTTGCTACCCTCTCTCTATGCCCGTTCACCCCATCTCAGCAGCTCTCATCCCTATTTAGTATCCCTCATGAGGAATTAAGCACCTAGAAAATGTTACATATCCAGGACCTCTAGTTAAAATGGCTGTAGTACAAACATTGCTTTGCGCAGCTTCCTGTAAATTAGGAAGGCCTGTGCATTCACTCATCATAGAGGTGGGGCCCTCCTGGGTTTCCAGCATAGAACTTATGGCAAAGGTCAGAGAACCCCACCAAGAGCACCAAAGAAAAAGCCGTTCATAGAAAGCCAACAGTGAAAGTTTCTTTAGGTATGTTAAACTGTAATGTTTAGTGTTTTATATGCCATTTATATTTTAGCTATCTGTATGTTTTTGCTTTTTCTTAATTTGTGAATTGCTTATTCTTTATAGCTTCATAAAATTTGATTAAACGCTTTACATAAAATTCAAAGCGTTGTACAGTAAAAGTTTAAAATATTAATTAGGGAACACACTGCAAATAATAAACAGTCATATGAGAAAGAAATTTGGAGGGTGGGAGGACAAGAAAACAAAAGGGAAAAGAGAGTAGAACTACAATTTATGAGAAAATAGAACATAAACGGATAGAAAGAGTAGGGCGTGCCAAGAAAGAGAGAGAAAAAAGAAAACTAAAGATGGTTTAAAAAGGATAAATCAGTTGTAGGCATCTTTACAAAGAAAGCATTTTAGACTACTCTTGTTCGGTTCTGATGGATAGAGGGAGAGAGTTCCAAATTGAATGAGCAGTGACCGAAAAGATAGACCCTCACAGGAACATTCAGAGTTTGTTGTGAGGCGGATCTTAGGGTTCTGGGGGAATCGTATGGAATTAGAAGTCTATCTATGAATGCGGGAACATTAGTCTGTAGATCCGATGAGGATGGGCAACCAGTGCGCGTTCTTCAGCAAAGGGGTAAATTTTTTAGAGCCTGTGATGAATTTTATTGCCGTGTTTTGAATAAGTTGAAGCTGCCTTATATCCTTTTGACATATCCCTTTATATAATGTATTACAGTAGTCAATTTTTGATACGACGAGCGAGTGAATTAGGATATTAAGAGAATTAGCATCTAGGAGAGGGACCAAAGATCTTATCATCCTGAGCTTGTAATAACAGTTTTTGACCAGGATAGCTCTTACTGCAGCACTTTGTGCTAGAAAAAAAAAAAAGGAGTGCCACTAAAGCAAGTTACATAATGTTCACAAAGATATCCCTTATAAATACTGCCCAGAGAATGAGTTTCCCAAAGCCCCACGCTGCTTAGAATTAGGAATGTGCATGGTTTAGCTAGGACTTAGTAATGCCAGGAATGTCCCTTGAGGATGATGGCAGACTCCTACCAACCGAGTTCATCTCCACCCTGGGCCTTCTCAACAGGCTACAAATACCAAAATTTCTCAGCAGACTCTTAAGACAGAGCTCTGCAACAGTCTGGAATGACAGCAGATGGGGAATGGATGAGGGGCAAGAAAACATTCAGATTATCCTGTCATAATCTGATCTTCATATCCTGAAGACTAAAGAAAAAAAAAAAACAACTAACGACACGCAGCGAGAGCAGTTCCCAGCTAACCCATCAATCTGAGAGAAAACGTGTAACTAAGAAAAAAAAAAGTGGTCTTCTTCTCCTCAGTACATAAGTTAGCTTTATTATGATAAGGATTTGGCAAGGAAATAGTTTCTGGTCAAATCCATTGGGAGCGTAAAACACTGAACCCATTGTCTAAGCAGATGGAGAGGAGAGGAGAAGCTGAAGAATGAATAAACCTGGGAAACTCATTAGCAAAGACTGATTTCCCACCCTCCCTTTCCCCAGGTCAAGTGAGCAGCTATGAAAAGAAAGGCCCAGCTGTTCCCAGATGGCAGCGTCCTGACAAAAGAAGGGAGCTTCAAACAACAGAATGGAAGAAACCACAAAGAAATCACAGAAGTGAAAAACCAGGGAAGCAATCATTCCCACACAGCTCCACAAAACAACCAACCTTAGCAATGAAGACTGACTTGAGAACAAATCCCCCCCACCCCCACCACTACAGATGGCCGACAACTAGGAGTCAATCAGGGCTCTATGGATCTAGCGTTGGGGGATCATAGGCCAGCCTTGCTGGACAGTCCCCGTCATGAATCACTTAAGAAAAAATTTACCATCAATGGTGTGCTGCAAGATTCAGTTACTGGCTTGATTCTTTTCCAAAATTTTAGTAAGTGGTATTGCTGAAGGGCTGTCAAAATTTGAAATAGAGTAGACGCCCCTGATGGTGTGAACAACAAGAGAAAGGACCTAGCAAAGCTTGAGGAATGGCCTGAAATTTGGCAGCTAAACCTGAAGGAACAATACATTAAGGGGCCGAAATCCAAAACACAGGCTAAGTCGTGGGTCAGACCCCGCCCCATTATAGTACTAATTGTAACACCATTTTTTCCATTCATTTTTCATATATAGACACACAAAATAACCTTATTAACAAATTTTTATTATTATTAACACCACAAAATTTAATTACACACAGCACACTGTATACTTCTCAACATTCATTCTTACCAGAACACAGATAACCCCTATACAAATACGGGACCAAAAACTAAAAGTACTAATATATACAAACGAAACCCTAAGATTCAAAACTCTGCATGCAGTATAACCTCAGAGAGAAAGAAACAAATGCATTTCTTCCTGAACAGTGCAAAACACAGATAGCAGAAGAAAATTCTCAAAATTGACAAAGCCATGGGCGGCGGCTACTTGCTCCTCATCTGGAAGCCTTCCCTCTGATGTTGCAACATCAGAGGGAATGCTTCTGGTTCAGGCATGGGACGCAAGTAGGAACTGCCGCCTGCGGCTTTGTGCACACTGCAGCAGTGAGGAGGAGGAGGGATCTGGTCAGAACATAACACTGGAGGCGGCATAACACCTCCTTTGAGAGAGCAATAACCTCCTCTGGGAGAGCATTCCAGGTGTCCACCACTCGTTGCGTGAAGCAGAACTTCCTGATATTTGTCCTGGACTTGTCCCCCCTTAGCTTCAGTCCATGTCCTCTTGTCCATGTCACATTGAACATTGTAAATAATTTTTTTTCCTGCTCTATTTTGTCGATTCCTTTCAGTATTTTGAAGTCTCAATCATATCCCCTCGCAGTCTCCTTTTCTCAAGAGAGAACAATCCCAGTCTCTTAAGTCGTTCCTCATATTCCAAGTTCTCCATACCATTTATTAGCTTGGTTGCTCGTCTCTGCACCCTCTCCAGCAGTTTTATATCCTTCTTTAGGTTGGGAGACCAAAGTTGGACACAGTATTCCAAGTGTGGTCTGACCATTGCTCTATAAAGCGGCATTATAACTTTCTCCGATCTACTCGTGATTCCTTTCTTTATCATGCCTAACATTCTATTTGCTTTCTTTGCCACTGCTGCGTATTGTGCCGACGGTTTCAGGGTCCTATCTATCAGTACACCCAGGTGCTTTTCTTGTTCGCTCTTACCCAGAGTTGCACCTGACATTCTATATTTGTGTTCCTTGTTCTTTCTGCCTAAACTTTACATTTTTCTACATTAAACTTCATCTGCCATTTCTCTGCCCATTTCTCTAACTGACACAAGTCACTCTGGAGTACCTCGCTATCCTTCTGTGATCTGATTGCCCGGCATAGCTTTGTGTCGTCTGCAAACATGATGATCTCACTGGATGTTCCTTCTTCTAGGTCATTGATGAAAATATTAAATAAGATGGGCCCAAGTACCGAGCCCTGGTGCACACCACTAGTCACTTTCTCCCAGTCTGAGAACTTCCCATTTATGCCCACTCTCTGCTTTCTGTTCTCCAGCCATTTGCCTATCCATCTTAGTATATCTCCCTCTATTCTATGGCTTTGTAGTTTCCTGAGAAGTCTTTCACGTGGAACCTTGTCAAACGCTTTCTGGAAGTCCAAGTATATTATGTCCACCGGTTCTCCACTATCAATTTGTTTGTTCAGGGTCTCAAAAAATTGAAGTAAATTCATCAAACATGATTTCCCTTTCCTGAAGCCATGTTGACTGGCTCTCATTGGGTCGTGTGTATCCAAGTGCCGGATTATGCTATCTTTAATCAGTGCTTCAACCATCTTTCCAGGGACAGATGTAAGACTCACAGGTCTGTAGTTGCCCGGTTCTCCTAGAACATAAGAACATAAGAAACGCCTTCACCGGATCAGACCAAGGTCCATCTTGTCTGGCGATCCGCACACGCGGAGGCCCATTTAGGTGCTCCTTGTTGGAGATCCGGATTTCCCGTATCCCTCAATATGATTTGCAAGAAGGTGTGCATCTAACTTGCGTTTGAAACCCAGAACAGTAATCTCCGCCACAACCTCCTCCGGGAGAGCATTCCAAGCGCCCACCACTTGTTGTGTGAAACAGAACTTCCTGACATTTGTCCTGAACCTGCTGCCACTCAGTTTCAGGCTATGACCTCTTGTCCGTGTCACATCTGAAAATGTCAGTAATGCTGCTTCCTGGTCAATTTGGTCAAATCCTTTTAATATTTTAAAAGTCTCAATCAGATCCCCACACAGTCTTCTCTTTTCGAGGGTGAACAGTCCCAGTTTTCCGAGGCGTTCCTTGTAGCTTAAATTCTCCATGCCTTTGACTAGTTTCGTGGCTCGCCTCTGCACCCTCTCCTTTTGATCCTTTTTGAAAATTGGTGTGACGTTCGCCATGTGAATCACTTTGCATTTGTCCACATTAAATTTCATCTGCCACTTGGACTCCCAGTCTTACAATTTCCTAACTCAAACATGAAATTGCTGATCTGTTGTTAGTTATCTGTAACCTGTTGCTAAAATCGTCTGTAGTGCCTGAAGACTGGAGAGTGGTCAATGTTACACCTCTGTTATAATGCCTCTGTATCACTGCAGGGTGCAACCTCACCTAGACTACTGTGTTCAGTTCTGGTCTCCAAGGTTCAAAGAAGAGCGACCAAGATGATAAAAAGGATGGAACTCCTCTTGGATGAGGAAAGACTAAAGAGGTTGGAAAAGAGACGGCTGAGGAGAGATATGATTGAAGTCTACAAAATCCTCAATGATGTAGAATGGTGGATTGATTTTTTACTGCATCAAGATTAACAAACACTAAGGGACATTTGATGAAGTTACAGAGTAAAATATGTTTTCACTCAGAGAATAGTTAAACTCTGGAACATGTTGCCAAAGGATGTGGTAAGAGTAGTTAATATAGCTGGTTTTTCAAAAGGCTTGAACAAGTTCCTGGAGGAAAAGTCCATAGTCTGCTGTTGAGTCAGACAAGGGGGAAGCCACAGCTTGCCCTGGATCGGTGGCATGGAATGCTTCTACTATTTGGGTTTTTGCCAGGTACTTATGACTTGGATTGGCCTCCGTGAAGACGGGATACTGGGCTAGATGGACCATTGGTCTGACCCAGTAAGGCTATTCTTAAGATGCTGGCATGGATATTAATCTTTCTAAGATGACTGGTGTGTGTATAAATTTAGTTTGTATATAAAAAAAATTTTATCCTATCAAATTACGATATTCCTTTCCTATACAAGTAGTCTCTGAGTTACAGACGCCGACATAAGTACAACTTATACTTAAGAACACGGTTGTGGCCTCATTTGATGTCACTGAACAGAATTCCCAGCGATACAGACTCCTACGCTTCTCCTGTAGCGGATTCAGGGCCACATTTGTGTGGCTGTGCTTGCTGTTTTGTCAACTGGGAGCAGAGGTAAGCAGCAAAAATCTACAAGTTCTCAGTTATATACAAATCTGACTTAAGAACAGCTTTAAAAACGTAACTTGTTCTTAACCTGTATAGTTAATGTATTTTTGGGATTGCAAATTGCTTTGATGTTGCCACTAAAAGGTATAACAGTGCATAAACCAATCATTGTACTGGCTTCCCCCTCCCCCCCATAAAACCAAAACCAAACCTTAAACGCAGAATTTATCCAATTATTTCTGGCCAGTGAAAGTTTAGCTGAACTGAGTAACAGTATTATGTAGTTAAGCTAATCTGGGGATTGCTCTGGTTAGGCCCCAGACCACTAGAGTTTAAATGCTGGCTGGGAAGGAGAGGAGGGGGGTTTGGGGCCAAAATTTCAGCCACAGATTTCATTTCGGTCTCTATGCAAAGAAGATTCCTCAGATGTAAAAAGTGATCAGAAAGAACCCCTAAAGCAGGTTGTCCAGTTTTAAACTAAACTAAACCTTAAGTTTATATACCGCATCCTCTCCATAATTATGGAGCTCGGTGCGGTTTACAAGAGCTTAATGTAGGAAGGTATAGCATAATGGGGTTGGAAGTTGGGTATAGGGGGAAAAGAGCCGTACATTTTTGTGAATAGCCTAGTTTTCAGGTGCTTTTGGAATAGTTGGAAGGAGCCCAGATTCCGTAGTGGGACAGTAAGGTTATTCCAAAGGCCGCAATCCAGTCGAATTTTCAGGATTTCCCCAATGAATTTGTACGAGATCACTTTGGTAGGTACAGTAAATTACAGATACAGATTAAAGATAAATTAAAGATAACTACACCCGCCTGACTCTCGGTGCCAACCCTCACCGTCTCTTTGCTATACTAAACTCCTTAGTCAAGGTCCCCCAACTTCCAACACCTCCGTCACTCAACGCTCAGACTATGGCCGAGTACGTCTATGACAAGATTCACAAAATTAACATTTAGTTCTCAACTGAGCCACCAAACTATCAACCCCGCTTTCCCAGCCGTTGCCACCTTGCCTTCCATTCCTGAGAAAACTGTCCCTCTAGAACAGTGGTCTCAAACTCGCGGCTCTCCAGGTCCTATTTTGTGGCTCGCGGTCTGTATTCGATCTCACACACGGGCAGGAAGACAGGCTCTGGCGTCAGCTGACTTGAAACTTCCTGCTGCTGTCACATATGCCGGGACTCCTACCTTTGCACATCTACTGGGACTCGTTACCTCCTTTCTCTAGCCTGCCGCTGCTGGTCCGGGGCTGTGGAGACGAAGGCAGGAGTCCTGGCATACGCCACGGCAGCAAAAGGTTTCAAGTCAGCCGACGCCGGTGCTGGAGCCTCTCTTCCTACCCAGTGTGTGAGATCGTGTACAAACCGCAGGACGCAAAATAGAGGTATTGCTGGGGAGAAGGGGTGGGGTAAGGAGAAGGGAAAGAAAGAAGAGAGAGATGCCAGAGCATGGGGGAGGGAGTGGAGACAGAGAGACAAATAGAGAGGAGATGAAGCTGAATGAATCATGTATAAAGGAGAGATGGGGCACAAGATAAACAGTTTATGGGAATATGTCATATGGAAGGGACAGAGGAAGAGAGCAAACACTGGACGGAGAGTGAAAAGTTGAGAAAAGCAGAAACCAGAGATGACAAATGGTAAAAATTCATAAATGTTTGTAAATGGAAATAACAAATCTTTTTATTGGTCTAATACATATTTTACTAACTTTCAGAGACCAAAACCCCCTTCCTCAGGTCAGGACAAAATACCGTAACAGCAGTGACTGTACTGCCCTAAGGAAGGAGGTTTTGGCCTTTGAAAACTAAGTGAAAAATGTATTAGTCCAATAAAATAGTAGTTTCTTATTTTTCATTTTTTGTTTTAATTCTATTTGTTAATTTGTAAAGTGGTGATTATTTGTCAGTTTTTTCAAATTTACATCTGCTTTCTTTATATTTTGCACAGTATTTATCTATCTAAAAATTTATACACTGCCTAAACCTAGGTGGTTTCCCAAAAACATTATGAGACACGGAGGAGAGCATGGTGCAGTGCAGGGGGAATCGATTCAAACTGATTTACCAGGAGAAAAAAATTGGCCTCCAGATTCGTTGACTGACCCTCCCCCCTAAAGCAGGAGCGGCAGCGCTGCCTCTTGCTGGCCTGCCGCTCCTGCTTTAGAGGGCGAGTGAGGAGGGTCAGTCAGGAAATGGCTTACCCGTTGGCCTCCCGCTACTATACTGTCCCATCTTCCCCACTGGCCTCCTGGAATCAATTCTCCTAATTTCAGCAGGCTGCAATAAGATCACTGGTGCTAGTGATCTTTGCAAGCTGCCGTACGTCTTGTCTCTGCTACGGTCCGCCCCTCCTCTGACGTCAGAGAAGGGGTGGGACCGCGGTAGAGAGAAGAGAGCTCAGAAGCCGTACAGCAGCTTGCAAAGATCGCTAGCACCAGCGATCTTATTGCAGCCTGCTGAAATTAGGAGAATTGATTCCGGGAGGCCAGGGGGAACACGCAGGCCTTCCGAGGGGGGGGGGTGCAGTCCTTTGGGGGGAAGGGGTGCGGCTTCCAGGTGGTTACAGGCCTTCAGAGGAGACAGGCAGGCCTTCAGGGGTGGGTTGTAGGCCTTCAGGGGGGGACATGCAGGCCTTCAGGGGGGACAGATCTTCAAGGGTGGGGAACAGGCAGACAGGCCTTCAGGGGGAACAGGCAGACAGGCCTTCGGGGGGGGATGCAGGCCTTCAAGAGGGCGGATAGGCCTTCAGGGGGAGGTGCAGGCCTTCAGGGGGGGGGACAGACCTTCAAGGGGAGGGGGCAGGCAGGCCTTCAGGGTGGGGGATGGGATAGGCCTTCAAGGGGGCGGATAGGCCTTCAGGGGGAGGTGCAGGTGTTCGGGGGCGACAGGCAGGCAGGCCTTGAGGGTGGGGGGGTGGGACAGGCCTTCAGGGGGGACAGGCAGGCAGGCCTTCGGGGGATGAGGCTTTCAAGGAGGGGGGACAGGCCTTCAAGGGGGGAGGACAGGCCTTAAGGGATGGTGGTACAGGCCTTTAGGGGTGGGGTGCAGGCCTTCAGGGGGGGACAGACCAGGGGAGGGGGGCCCTGGTGTAGAATTACACGGAGGGAAGGGGGGGTGTTCAAAGATACGAGCATATGGTGGACTTTGGGGGGGGAAGAAATAATGGGTGTGAAAATAGAGGAGAGGAAGAAGGATGATGGACAATGAGATGTAGGGAGGAAAGGGAGAGAAGTTGGACACAAGGGATGGTGTAGAGGGGGGATAGAGATACTGGATAGGAGGGTAGTTGGGAAAAGAAAGGGAGAGATGGTGGACCCTAGGGTTGTGGGGAAGGAGGGAGAGAAGCTGGATGAAAGGGTAGTTAAGAAAAGGTGGATCTGTGGATGGAGACGAAAAAAAGAAAGATGCCAGACCTCCGGGGGAGGGAAGGGAAACGGAAGGGGAGGACAGAGATGGAAGATGGATGGTTAGCACGGAAAAAGAAGAAAGAAGGAGACCCTGGCAAGCAAGTTATCAGAAGACAAGCAGAGCCTGGGACCAACAAGATTAGAATAATGACCAGACAACAAAAGGTAGAAAAAAAGCATTTTATTTTCTGTTTTGTGATTAAAATATGTCAGATTTGAAATGTGTATCCTGCCAGAGCTGGTGTTAGTCCGCAAACATGAGCTAGGATTTAAGAGAGAGAGGAAAAGTCTTTGTTTGTTTATTTTGTTTACATCACAGCGCCAGTGTGGTAAGGAGAAGGCAAAGGGGGTATAGAGGCTATAAAATAAACCCACCAGGATGTTTGAAAAAAACACCCAATTGGGCAGGAAAATCGAATCGAATCGAAAAACCAATTCAGTAGGCTTAATCGAATTGAATTTTTTTTCCTGAATCGGGCAGCACTAGTGCCCACACTATTTGGGCTTGCAAACTACTTTTAAAATGACCAAGTCAAAATGATCTATCAACAATAAAATTTTAAAAAACCCCACAAAGCAGACAGAAAGGCAGAAAAAATGTTAATTATCATTCATATTCCGGGTTTTTTTCAAAGAGGTCAAGGCAGATGACTCTATGTACTGTCACCTCAGTAACAACCACACAAAAATAGACAAATATACCCCTTCCCTTTTTACTAAACCGCGATAATGTTTTTTAGCGCTGAGAGCTGTGCTGTTCTCGATGCTCTTAGGCTCCCTGCGCTAAAAACTGTTATTGCGGTTTAGTAAAAGGGGGCCATAGTGCAAAATATAGACAGCAGATATAAATTCTCAAAACGGACACATTTTGATCACGAAATTGAAAATAAAATCATTTTTCCTACCTTTGTTGTCTGGTGATTTAAAGAGTCTCTGATTGCACTTTCTTCTGACTGTGCATCCAATATTTCTTCCCTTCTTTCAGCCTCCTGTATGCTTCCTCTCCTCCAGACCTCATTCCCTCCCCCAACTTTTTCTTCCTCTCTCCCTGCCCCTTCTTTCTTTCTGTCTCCTTTTCTTTCTCTCTCTCTCTCCATGCCCCCTTTCTTTCCATTTCCCTTCTTTACATAGTAACATAGTAGATGACGGCAGATAAAGACCCGAATGGTCCATCCAGTCTGCCCAATCTGATTCAATTTCTTTGACTCCTTGCCCCCCTTCTTTCTATCTCTGTGCCTGCCCCCTTTCTTTCTTTTTTCCTGCCCTCCCCCAAGCCACTAGGTTTGCCACCGCTGCCATCGGGGAACAGGACCCCAAGCCACCGCCGCCCCAAGCTCTCCCTATAGAAGCGTCGCACTGACCGGCATTCCGTTCCCCTACGTCAATTCTGACGTCCAAGTTTATTAAATATTTGATTAATCGCTTATTCCAAATTCTAAGCGATGTACAAAATATTAAAATATTAAATTACAATAATCAAAGGGAAACAAACTGTATAAATATGACTGACATGACAAAACTTAATACAAAAGGAATGGAATGGGAAAGAAATACAGATTAAAAAATAGTAAAGAAGACATGTAAGGGAAAAAAGCAATAGGGAATGGGAGAGCAGTAAGCTTCAGAGAGTTGAAAAGCCAGGGCACAATAGAAGCACCTGATCTAATCCAATTTTCAGGTTTATAATCCAAATTTAATTTTATTAGTTGTCGAATGCATCTTTAAAAAGAAAACATTTTAGCTTGCTCTTGAATCTATCCAAAATTAAGTTCTTCTCGCACATGAATTGGGAATAAGTTCCACGTTTGGGGGGCAGTAATGGAAAAAATAGATTGCCGCCGTATGTTTATAGTTTTAAGAGAAGGAACAGTCAAAAGATGTTGGTCAGTAGATCTGAGTAGTCTAGAGGAAGTATAGGGAATCAATAATCTATGAATGAAAGCGGGTGTTTTATAAAGAAGGGATTTGAAAGTCAATAGACTTAATTTGTACGATATACGGTGTACGACCGGAAGCCAATGCGCTTCTTTGAGTAGAGGAATCACATGATCAAATTTTTTAGCATTCCTTATGAGTTTGATTGAAGCATTTTGAACAATTTGCAGACGACAAATTTATTTTAAGGCAACTCCTTTAAACAACGCATTGCAATAATCAATTTTTGAAATCACGAGCGAATGAATTAATATGTTTAGTGATTTGGGGTATAAGAATTTAGACACTGACCGAATTTGCCGTAATCTGAAAAAGGTAGATCTAACAATATTGCTAATATGTTCATGAAAGGTAAGTTTGCTATTGAAAATAACCCCGAGGATCTTAACTGCAGGCTAGAACCTTTAATAGTAATGGGAAGCTGGAGTTTGAGACCTTCTTTCCAAGGGAAGAGCATAACATTTGATTTGTTGACATTCCGGGCTAATCTGTTTGCCTCAAGCCATTGGTGAATCAGTTCGAGTTTGTTATTAATAGCTGTTGTTTCAGAAGGATTATTGGAGTCTAACTGGTGTAACAGCTGAATGTCATCTGCGTAGGCAAAAATGTTAAAGCCAATAGATTGGCAAAGAGTCATCAACGGAGTGAGAAAAATATTAAACAACAGAGGTGAAAGGATAGACCCTTGGGGAATGCTGTATGTAGCTGAAAATCGTTCTGATGTACTATTGTTAAAAGCAACAGTCGAGGAATGGTTGGTAAAATAGGATCTTAACCAAGAAAGAACCTGATCAGTAATTCCAATGGAATGTAATCTTTCTAAAAGAAGGTTGTGATCGATTTTGTCGAAAGCTGAAGAAAGATCTATGGAAATGAGAAGAACAGATTTATGATGATCTAAGTAGTAGAGTATAGAAGTAGACATGCCTATTAAGGAATGTCTGGTAGAATGATGCTGCCTAAAGCCCGTTTGATTTGGGTGCAAAATGTTAGTTTTTTTCGATGAACAGATATTTGAATGAAAACTACGTCGGAGAGGAGTTCCGGGCCAGCCAGGCAGCGATTGGTTTGTCCGACGCTTCTGCAGGGAGGGTGGTGGGGGACGTCAGGGAGAGGAAGGCTAATTGGGACGGCAACACGAGTCTATCATGGAGCCCGGGATGGGCTCCGTGATCGGTTCGTGTTGCCTTCCCGATCAACGTATTGGGCACCCCTGGTGTAGTGGTTAGAGCTACAGCCTTAGCACTCTGAGGTTGTGGGTTCAAACCCATGCTGCTCCCTGTGACCCTGGGCAAGTCACTTAGTTCCCCCCATTGCCCCAGGTACATTAGATAGATTGTGAGCCCACCAGGACAGACAGGGAAAATGCTTGAAGTACCTGTATGCAAACCGCTTTGAGTGTGGTTATAAAACTACAAAAAGGTGGTATCTAAATCGCAATCCCTTTCCCTGTTTCGGTGGTGTTGCATTGTCTGCAAAGTCTGCCTTCTTGGCGGTTTAGTTCAATTTTTGTCTACATATTTCTAGTCTTAGTTAGTGATTACTTATTTCCTATCGGGCAAGGGTGTATGAAAGAGACATAGTTTTCTGAGAGTGCAGGATTGATCTGTATTAAGCAACGGCTGGGCTGGGGGGTTGCGGGGTGCGCAGCGGGGGGAGGGGATGGGAGAGATGACCTAGTGCCTTTTTTGCTGGTCTGCTTCTCTTTATGAGCAGCATCTGGTCAGGCACAACCCCATCCCCCCGTCCAGATTCGATGCACTGGATCTGCCCCAGGGTTTAAGCTCTCGGGGACGGGGAACTCTGCTTTGGGGAGCTACAAGGACTCAACTCACCGGTGTCCTGGCGGAACTGGCGCATGCTCTGTAGGTCCAGCACGCACGAGACCAGGCTGCCGTCCACGCGCCCGAGCGGCACGCCGCGCGCCCGGGGACTCGCCTCCAGCGCCGCCTCGATGTAGTGGCTCAGGGCGGAGCTGTAGGGCCTCCAGCGGCCCGGGGCCTTCAGCCATTCCCACACCACCACCGCCACGGCCGAGCCCGGCGCCATCTCCGCCGGAGCCGGCAGCGAAGAGCACTAGGTAGTGGCCGAAAGTTGCTCAGGGGGGCCCGGCCCCGCCTTCGCCCCGCCTCCCACGTTCTCCTCTTCGCCCCGCCCACTCCCGCCTTCACCACGCTCAACACGCTCTCCCCTTCGTCCTGCCCACTCCCGCCTTCACCACGCCCCCCACGCTCAACACGTTCTCCCCTTCGCCCCGCCCACTCCCGCCTTCACTCCAACCCCCACGTTCTCCCCTTAGCCCCGCCAACTCCCGCCTCCGGCCCGTCCGTCACCCCGCCCAAACCCCACAGCCACGCCCCCAATATTGAGGCACTCTCCGAATCGCCCCGCCCAATGCATTAACCCACTACATCGCACACCCCTGAAATTGAATCTAATACGATTAAGACAAAACCTCAAAAGCAAACAAGATAATCAGGGCGGTAAAAAAAAAGGCAATGAATGTGAATGGCCTTAAAACATACACGATTTCAATTACAATGGCGCCATCTGGTGTAAACGGTAAAAAAAAACAATGAATGCGAATGGGCTGCAAAGTAAAAAATACACGATTTCAATTACAATGGCGCCATCTGGTGGAAACGGTAAAAAAAAACAATGAATGCGAATGGGCTGCAAAGTAAAAAATACACGATTTCAATTACAATGGCGCCATCTGGTGGAAATGGTAAAAAAGGCAATGAATGCGAATGGGCTGCAAAGTAAAAGATACAGGATTTCACTTACAATGGCGCCATCTGGTGGAAAAGGTAAAAACAGGCAATTAATGTGAATGGGCTGCAAAGTAAAAGATACAATATTTCAATTACAAAGGCGCCATCTGGTGGAAACAGTAAAAAAAGACAATGAATGTGAATGGGCTTGAAAGTAAAACATACACGATTTCAATTACAATGGCGCCATCTGGTGGAAATGGTAAAAAAGGCAATGAATGGGCTGCAAAGTAAAAGATACAGTGTTTCAATTACAATGGCGCCATCTGGTGGAAACGGTAAAAAAAGGAAATGAATGCCAATGGGCTGCAAAGTAAAAAATACACGATTTCAATTACAATGGCGCCATCTGGTGGAAACGTAAAAAAGGAAATAACAGTATTTCAATTTCAATGGCGCCATCTGGTGGAAACAGTAAAAAAGGCAATGAATTTGAATCGGCTGCAAAGTAAAAGATACAGGATTTCACTTACAATGGCGCCATCTGGTGGAAAAGGTAAAAACAGGCAATTAATGTGAATGGGCTGCAAAGTAAAAGATACAATATTTCAATTACAATGGTGCCATCTGGTGGAAACAGTAAAAAAAGACAATGAATGCGAATGGGCTGCAAAGTAAAAAATACACGATTTCAATTACAATGGCGCCATCTGGTGGAAATGGTAAAAAAGGCAATGAATGCGAATGGGCTGCAAAGTAAAAGATACAGGATTTCACTTACAATGGCGCCATCTGGTGGAAAAGGTAAAAACAGGCAATTAATGTGAATGGGCTGCAAAGTAAAAGATACAATATTTCAATTACAAAGGCGCCATCTGGTGGAAACAGTAAAAAAAGACAATGAATGTGAATGGGCTTGAAAGTAAAACATACACGATTTCAATTACAATGGCGCCATCTGGTGGAAATGGTAAAAAAGGCAATGAATGGGCTGCAAAGTAAAAGATACAGTGTTTCAATTACAATGGCGCCATCTGGTGGAAACGGTAAAAAAAGGAAATGAATGCCAATGGGCTGCAAAGTAAAAAATACACGATTTCAATTACAATGGCGCCATCTGGTGGAAACGTAAAAAAGGAAATAACAGTATTTCAATTTCAATGGCGCCATCTGGTGGAAACAGTAAAAAAGGCAATGAATTTGAATCGGCTGCAAAGTAAAAGATACAGGATTTCACTTACAATGGCGCCATCTGGTGGAAAAGGTAAAAACAGGCAATTAATGTGAATGGGCTGCAAAGTAAAAGATACAATATTTCAATTACAATGGTGCCATCTGGTGGAAACAGTAAAAAAAGACAATGAATGCGAATGGGCTGCAAAGTAAAAAATACACGATTTCAATTACAATGGCGCCATCTGGTGGAAATGGTAAAAAAAGGCAATGAATGTGAATGGGCTGCAAAGTAAAAGATACAGGATTTCAATTACAATGGCGCCATCTGGTGGAAACAGTAAAAAAGGCAATGAATGGGCTGCAAAGTAAAAGATACAGTGTTTCAATTACAATGGCGCCATCTGGTGGAAACGGTAAAAAAAGGAAATGAATGCCAATGGGCTGCAAAGTAAAAAATACACGATTTCAATTACAATGGCGCCATCTGGTGGAAACATAAAAAAGGAAATAACAGTATTTCAATTTCAATGGCGCCATCTGGTGGAAACAGTAAAAAAGGCAATGAATTTGAATCGGCTGCAAAGTAAAAGATACAGGATTTCACTTACAATGGCGCCATCTGGTGGAAAAGGTAAAAACAGGCAATTAATGTGAATGGGCTGCAAAGTAAAAGATACAATATTTCAATTACAATGGTGCCATCTGGTGGAAACAGTAAAAAAAGACAATGAATGCGAATGGGCTGCAAAGTAAAAAATACACGATTTCAATTACAATGGCGCCATCTGGTGGAAATGGTAAAAAAAGGCAATGAATGTGAATGGGCTGCAAAGTAAAAGATACAGGATTTCAATTACAATGGCGCCATCTGGTGGAAACAGTAAAAAAAGACAATGAATGGACTGCAAAGTAAAAGATACAGGATTTCACTTACAATGGCGCCATCTGATGGAAATGGTAAAAAAGGCAATGAATGTGAATGGGCTGCAAAGTAAAAGATATAGTATTTCAATTACAATGGCTCCATCTGGTGGAAGCGGTAAAAAAAAGGCAATGAATGAGAATGGACTGCAAACTAAAAGATACAGGATTTCAAATTACAATGGCGCCATCTGGTGGAAAAGGTAAAGAAAGGCAATGAATAGGCTGCAAAGTAAAACATACAGTATTTCAATTACAATGGCGCCATCTGGTGGAAAAGGTAAAAAGAGGCAATGAATGTGAATGGGCTGCAAAGTAAAAGATACACCATTTCTTTCACAAGTGAATGTAAGTAATGCACAAAACCTTTTAAAAAGGATCTAACAGTGAGAAAAGTCATTTTATACAAATTGATTGGATTTAAGAAATGAAAAAAGGGGAGGGTTATATTTTATATGATAAATTGAATTATTTGTAATCACAATTTTTCATGTATTATTTGAAGTTTTATGTACAATTAAAATATTGTAAGAATGAAAAATTTATAAATAAAATATTTAAAAAAAAAGATACACCATTTCAATTACAATGGCGCCATCTGGTGGAAACAGTAAAAAAAGGCAATGAATGCGAATGGGCTGCAAAGTAAAAGATACACGATTACAATTACAATGGCGCCATCTGGTGGAAGAGGTAAAAAAGGCAATGAATGCAAATGGACTGCCAAGTAAAAGATACATGATTTCAATTACAATGGCGCCATCTGGTGGAAACGGTAAAAAAAGGCAATGAATGGGCTGCAAAGTAAAAGATACAGTATTTCAATTACAATAGCGCCATCTGGTGGCAACAGTAAATAAAGTCAATGAATGTGAATGGGCCGCAAAGTATCACCCTATTGGAGAGACCAAGGCCCGGATTCTGTATAAGACGCCTGTGCCAGGTGTCCTATACAGAATCGGGCCTACACCCGCCCAAAGTTAACCCGATTCTGTAACTGACGTCCGTGTTGCAGACATGTTTAACATGCTCAACCCCCCTCCCCGGACCCCCCCCCAAAGGCCCTCCAAAGATCACCGGCAGGAGATTGCCCAACTCCTCCTGCTGAACCCCCAATGCCCCCCCTAAGATCGCCGGTAGGAAGGTGCTCAACCCTTCCTGCCTACAGAACCCGCCCCCCGACAATCGCGGCAGGAGGGTAGCCAACCCCTCCTGCTGGACCCCCCAGTGGCCCTCCTGAAGAATGTGGCAGGAGGGTACCCAACCCCTCCTGCCGGCTCCCCTAATGGCCCCCCTAAGATCGCCATCAGGATGGTGCCCATCTCCTCCTGCTGGCCCCACCAATGGCCCCCCCTAACTTTGCCGTCAGGAGGGTGCCCTTCTCCTGCCGGAACCCCCTAACGAGCCCCCTCACTCCGGAATCCCTCCTTGGGCTTACCTGCAAGTTGGACCGGACGGCTCCTCACATGTCTGGCCAGCAGACCCGCTTCCATCCAAATGAGGCGGGCCTTCCCTTCCCCTCCCCAACCCACAGGATCCTAAGTCCTGATTGGCCCAAGTGCCTAAGGCCCCTCCTATAGGCCTTAGGTGCCTGGACCAATCAGGCCCTAGGATCCTGTGGGTTGGGCAGGGGAGGTGCAAGCCTGCCTCATTTGGATGGCGGCGGGCCTGCTGGCCAGACGTGCGAGGAGCTGTCCGGTCCAACTTGTAGGTAAGCCCAAGGGGGGTTCTGGGGTGGGGGGGGTTCATTGGGGGGGGTCAGCAGGAGAGGTTGGGTACATTCCTGCCATAATCTTCAGGAGGGCCATTGGGGGGTCCGGCAGGAGGGGTTTAGTACCCTCCTGCCACGATAGTCGGGGGGGGGGGGCGGGTTCTGTTGGCAGGAAGGGTTGAGTACCTTCCTGTCGGCGATTGAGGGGGAGGGCGGGTTCTGTCGACAGGAGGGGTTGGGCACCCTTCTGCCGCGATCCCTGGGGGGAGGGGAGACTTGCGGCCGCTATACTAATCACGGCTGGGAGATCCTTGCCGCGATTAGGTACAGCAGCCATGTCTACTTACCATGTAGGCCAGCATTTTGCTAGCCTACATTGTAAGCGTCTCCCGTTCTGCTAGGGAGCCGTGTAGGGCTGCCTAGGTTCGCTTAAGGCTACTGCCTAGCCTTAGGCGAGCTTAGGCAGGCTTGCGGGCCTCTCTAGCGGCGTCTTCAATATAGGCGACCTGCCTGGGGAGCATTTTTTTTAAATAGAAAAAAGTGCCTCCTGATTGGCTGATTAGACAGCTGTAGGACACATACAGCTGCCTACAATCGGGAGCACTTTGCAGAATCAGGGCCCAAATGCCTATCTAACCCTCTCCTAGTCCACACCTCCATTCTTCCCTGGGGGACCATGGACAGGCATAGCTTCTAGAACTTTCTTCTTGAAGTTTCCATTCTTCACACGGGTACATCAAAATCAGTGCCTGAGAGCATTAGCCTGGCATCACTTTATCAACTCTTAGGTTCCCAGATGGAGTGTTCTGTCGACTTGCATTTTTCTTTCAGCACTGTTCATTGTCTCTCCAGCACAGGTTGGTGTCCTTGAGAAACGTCACAGCAAGAAATCCACACACTCACATGCCGCACATTAGCATCTGAACTGAAACCAGATTATACAAGCCCATGACTTTAGCAACTTCAGCAAAATGCAGGAATAGGTTTCAGAACCTGTAAAAGTCTTGCATAGGCTCCTGTCATCTATCTCACTACCCATGTAAATGTCAGATATAATATGTATTTGTTGAGCCAGAGCAGCTTCGAACCTTTTTGGAAGCAAAAAAATTAATTCAATAGTATTAGAGCTGCAAAGAAAAGAAGGCCAGTTTATATCATGTTAAGCTTTACTTGTGCGATGTCTTCTACTGCGAGCCCTGCCACCTGCCTTGCGGGCCCCTGGCTAAGCACCATCTGGTGACCCCCGCTCAGGGCTGGGTGAACCCCTGCAAGATCGCCACCTGCATGGCCCACGAGCTGGAGAACCACAGCATGTATTGTGTGCAGTGCAAGATGCCCGTCTGCTACCAGTGCCTGGAGTTGGGCAAACATTCCAGAGGCCATGTGGAAGATGCACAAGGTGAGTGCATGTAATTAGTGCCGGAGGGGTGCAGCAGCAACCAACACAATCCGTGCATTGGCACTCCACATGGGCGGGCCACCTCGAGGGATGGCAGGATGGGCAAGCTTCAAGCAAAGAGAGGCTAAATAAATAGCTTAGCCCGCACTGAAAGGATAATTGAGCTACCCTGTGTTCATTTGGTTGATTTTGCGGGCACTGTGGGGGGGGGGGGAGAGCAGTGCTGCAAGCAGCAAGCTTCCCTGAGTACTTATCAGCTTGTGGTGATTGTGTGTTCTCACTGCTTTTCCTTTCTCAGAGTGCATTGCCAAAATCCAAACTAATCTGACCTTTCAGAAGGAAGCAGGGTAACAGGAGGGGCCTAGTTACTAAAACTTTTATCCCATTTGGTGCCTATGGCAATGGAACAATACGAGTTCTTAGTAAATAGGGCTCTCATTTTAGATTTTGATTTTGCTGGCCTTTTCCTTCCAAATCTTTGCTGAAAGCCAGTTATATTCAGGTGCACTGTTAATCTCTGTGCAAGTGGACTTAGCAATCAAGTTGGAATTAAGTCTGTATGCATTCTAGCTGGATATAAATCTAAATTACTCAAAATTGATGTATGAAAGGTTTAAATTTAGGGAACTTAGTTTGTTAATTGAACTATCAATAGGATTAGTTTTACTTTAACGCAATTTTACAGTGTTCAAACAAAAATAACTTTCCTATCCAGAACCCACAGTGCATCATCTGCTCTTTTCTGATTCATTTGTGCTGTGTATTGTGTTTTCTTTCTTCCTATATTGTCATCCCAAATTGATATCAAATACTTAAACAGGTAGGGGTGAGTGAGGGATGACTTTAGCAGGTTAACAATTGTATAAGGTGGTTAGGAAATGCACTTTACTCTTCATTTCATAACTTTTAGAAACAGAGAATTTCAGAAGAGATATTTCAGAATAATGGACAGGTAGAATTTTGCAAATGAAAATAATATGCATTGAAAAACAAGTACTGTAGTATTATGTACATCTGATACAGGTAAATGGAACTGCATGTAATTGCTGTGAAGAATATACAATTGATCGGTTTTCATAAATAATTGCAGACTAAAATCATTATGATAATTTTGTGAGTCTATTTCCTCTTGTATGCTTTTCAGCTTTGCTAGTGCCCCATGGCCTTTCATTTGCAACTACGATGTGCTGCTGAAAAGTTTTCAGCCCAACCAAGAAGAGCAGTGTTCTCCTTAGCGTCTTTTAGCTGGGCGCTTCCCCCTCAGCATCCTCCGGATTCCCCCTTAGTCTCACTGTCTTACCTTTAAAGCTAATTACGGCAGCCTGCAGAGCGAACCTAGCAGGCTGCTGTCGGCCTCCGCAGCACATTCCCTTTGCCACGGTCCCGCCTCTGGGTTTTGGCCAGGTACCGTGACCTGGATTGGCCACCATGAGAACGGGATACTGGGCTTGATAGACCATTGGTCTGACCCAGTAAGGCTATTCTTATGTTCTTACCGTGCTGCGGAGGCCATCAACAGCCTACTAGGTTCGCTCTGCAGGCTGCCTTAGTTAGCTTTAAAGATTGGTCCTCGATAAGAGGTGGTCACAGTGTGGAAGATGACCTCTCTCGCTGGGTGTGGGAAGCAGTTGAGGAAAGGCCCCGCCCATCGCGAGGGCTCCAGTGAAATTGGGATTGTCATGGAGGGAGGGAGACAAAAAAAGACCTTGAGGAGGGATGGGAAAGCAGACTTGAACCAAAAGGGATGGGGAAGACAGGGCAGATGCTGGACTAGAGGGGGTAGATAGGGGAAACACCCTGAACCGAGGAGAGATTCCAGGCCCTGGAGAGGGGGAAGACAGAGTGAGAGAGACAGAAAGACCCGGATAAAGGTGGGAGGACTCAAAATGTTGGAAGATAGAGAGAGAGAGAAACCTGAAACAAAGAGGCAGAAGAGAAGGGCGGCAGATGTTGGACTTAGGGGTGTATAGAGGGAAGAGAGAGACTGCAGAGAGGTGGAAAGATTCTGGACCAGGGAGGGAGGAAGGAAGATAGAGAAAGAGGTAGAGAAAGGAGAACAAATGCTAGATATGGGGGGGGGGGTGTTGTAAGCAGAAGAAAGACAGAGAGAGATAGGCCTGGACCAAAGGAGAAAGACAGGAGGCAGATGCTGGACTATGGGAGGTGCAGACAGAGGGAGAGAGACCCTGAGGAAGAACAGAGAGATGCAAGATCATGAGAGAGAGGGAGATATGTTGCCAATAGGGGTGGAGGAGAGAAGAAGAAAGTTGGACTCATGAAGGGACAGAGAGAGATGTTGGTTGGGGGAAGGGAATGCACAGTCAGAAGGAATTCCTCCCCGAAACGAATTAAATCACCAGACAATAAAGGTAGGAAAAAGGATTTTATTTTCAATTTAGTGATCGAAATGTGTCAGTTTTGAGAATTTATAATCTGCTGTCTATTCTTCTATAGTTGTTACTGAGGTGACATTGCATATTTTAAAGGCATCTGCCTTGACCTCTTTGAAAAATAAAACAAATATAAATGATAATTAACATTTTCTCTGCATACAGTGTGCTTTGTGTTTTGTTTTTTAAATTTTGTTCTTACCATTATGAATTAATAAGATTATATTGTGTGTACATGAAAAGTGAATGGAAGAAATTGCATTACAAGTACTATTATAATGGGGGTGGGGTCAGGGGCGGCGCTTGGGCTGGAGTACTTGGTTGGTATTTGTTAGACTTAGGGGGTACTTGGCTTGAAGAAGTTGAGAAACACTGGTCTAGGTGACTATGGAGTTCACTCAGTAAGGGCCCCTTTTACAAAGCTATAGTAGCAATTCTCCCATGGCAAATGCACCAAAGTCCGTTCAATTCCTATAGGCTTCAGTGCATTTGCTGTGGCAGAATTGCTATTGTAGCTTTGTATAAGGAGCCCTAAGGCAGGAACTACTGTCGCTTTACATTAGATTCAACATGAGTTTGAAGTTGGTTGAGTGATCTGAAGTTGGTTCAATACCACTCTCAAGTATGGTAGTTTTGAAAGAAATGGAAGGGTTTAAAAATTTTTTTTTATTAAACATTTTTTAATTAAACATTACAGAAAAGGCACTTTAGCTACACAATTAATACAGAAAACAATCATTTCCCCCCTCCTCCCCATAACTTATTATATTAATCTTTATTCATTTTTAAAGCTCCCAGTAATACAATCATATATACAATACAATAATACAATCATTTATAGTTAAATCACACTTAATATAACATCAAATTCTAAACTATAATGAATAATCCCTCTCCCTTATATCCTATATTTATTCATAAATAAAATAAATCAAAAAAATAATCCCATGCCCCCACCCCACCCTGGACGTAAATGAAATGGAAGGTTTGATACTGGCCAGTAGTTATTTGGAATAAGAGGATCTGCATTACTTATTTTCAAGGGTGGCTTAAATGCTACTGGAACACTGCCTAAGTGTTAAACCTTAAAAAAGGGAGTCATATTGAGCATTGGAAAATAATAATAAATTAATAAATTAATTAAAATAGTGCACATTTAATTTTCCCCGCCACCAAATTTGCCCATCCCACCCCACCCCACCCAGCTACTTTTTTATGCCACCTGGCTGGAAAAAATTTCTGTGGAGAGAACACTGTTGTTGTTTTTGTTTGCAAGTATACTGTTAAAAAGTGCCTCTTTTCCATTTGGAGACAAGGAATAAAGTTGGAGTTCAGTTTGTTTATAACTGCCTGTGTGGTCAGGGCACTATTCAGAAGAGTGTGAGAGAAGAGCTTGCTGCGGCCTGCCGGAAATATCTGGTCCTGGCTAGAAGTGAATGATGAGTATCTGTAAGAAAAGGATACTCCGTAAACTTCTGCTCTTCCATCTCTACCACCGTATCTGTTTTTCCGGTGCTCCTTCCCTGCAGCCATTCTTCTCCTTTTTACTATCCCAGCATCTGCCCCCTTGTCCCAGGACAGTCACTAAGGCCCAGATTCTGTAACCGTTGCCACCAATCACATGTCAACCATGTGACAGCACTGGGTACAGAATCGTGCCTCCGGCAAAGGTAGATGCCAAAAAGGAGGCCAGGGGTTTCCAGGCCTACATTTGATGTGCATCACGCTTCAGGCCGCCTAATGCCACTTCCTGTGTTAGCAACGCACACAGTGGCATTAGGCACCTGGAAACTCAGTTAAAAACATTGTTTAAAAGGCTTTTTTTTTTTTTTTCTTTTTACTGAGCTTAGGTTTGCCTACCGACGCCTAAAAAACCCCCCAAACATCTGCAATGGTTAGAGAAACCAGGCCTAACTCTTTCTCAAGTTACAAATGCTGCCATTGCCGACATACGCAGAGTCTTGATTTTGTTTGCCCATCTAACTCCTGGAGTGGTTAAGTGTAGGGGGAACAGCGTGAACTGTGGTACACAATACATACATGGAATGGTTGGAAAGAATTTCGTGAGCTTCCCTCTCTTCTTTATCTTTTCATATATTCTATGGCCATGTGCCTAATTAATTGCTGACCCTCCGCTTCACTTTAAAATGTTTGAGATCAGTGGTTCCTGTCCTGGAGGACCCTAAGATATCTTAAATGAGAGAAATTTACATGCTTACTGCCTACTTTATAGGCAAATTTCACTCATGCATATTCATTTGGGATATCTTAGGGTCCCCCCAGGACAGGTTTAAAAAACACCGTTTTAGAGCATTTCTATTGTAACATGTCTATTCATCCAGCTTTAAAAGTTAGTTCCAAAGTACAAATCACTAATCTTTAATCTGATGAAGGTTGCCAAATGGGTGGCAGGGTGCTCACAGCATTTCATCTTCTTTGCAGGTAATATAAGTGTTAGATCGTCACAGTGGGACTTTCTTCCTATTCTTTTAAGAAATTGTATGTATATAATATTTTCTTAATGGAATGCTTCTGTTAATATAATTGGTTTGTTGTCTCCTGTATTGATTTATTAATTTTGCTTTTTGGGATTCTCTGAACATTTAAATTCTGTAACGTGTTACTGGGAATGGAAGACTGTCCGTGTTTGTTTTTCTCAAGGATTATCTGTTGAGGGAAGGATCGAGTCTAAGTGCCAGGTATAACATTTTTAATTTGCCTCTTTCTGTTTTTACTGTAGCATTTGAACTTCTACTTCCTATCCCCCCTCCTTGACTCTTATGAGCGTTGGAGCAGTTACTGCCGCTGTCGGCGCTAAAACCCACGCTACGTGTTAGTAAAGGAGGGGGTATGTTTTTAAAGCTTTAGTAGATCCACGTGCAGACATTCATGTGAGAGAATTGTGGTTCCTTGGAGCTTACAGTCTAGAATCCACTAGAAATGTATTATCTTCCTCTTGGTTTTCAAATATAATTCAGTGCTGTAGGGTAGAGAACTATGACTAAAAAGTTTATATTGATCTGCTATTTTAAAGCTGCTTTTCCATTCTGCTCTCTACTCACTTGCATCATAGTTTGACTATTATATTTTGGGGCAAAGGGCTAAAATCGCCTGTAGTACCTGAAGACTGGAGGATGGCAAATGTTACACCAATTTTTTAAAAGGGCTCCAGGGGAGATCCGGGAAATTACAGACTTTTAAGCCAGGCAAAATGGTAGAAACAATTATAAAAAATAAAATTGTGGAACACGTAGGCAAGCTTGATTTAATGAGACAGAGCCAGCATGGGTTCAGAGAGGAAGATCTTGCCTCCCCAATTTGCTTGACTTCTTTGAAGGTTTGAATACACATGTGAATAAAGGTGAGCAGTTGATATAGTGCAGTGATGGCTAACCTTTTTGAGCCCGAGTGCCCAAACTGCCGCACAAAACCAAAGAATTTCCTCAAAGTGCCAGTACGTCAATTAAACCTTAATAACAAGATTTTAGTATCTAAAAACTCTTTATAAAGTTGCCTGAACTATGTAACATCATTTTTAAAGGTTGGAATCTTTGTATTGTCAGAGAATCAATTTCATTCACAATCCTTTGGTTTTCATTTCAATTTATTGGCAATTTTATAATGTTTTAATTATTTCATTCATGGGCCGAATACACACATACTTTTCTCTGTGGCCGCACTCTTTGACCAAAAGATTTGTAAGCCTGCAACCACGTCAAGGTAGACTCTTTCAGCAGCTCCCCTCCCTCCCCCTTACCTTTGTGGCCAAGTCAAAATGATCTACCAACAATAAAATTTTAAAAACACAAAGCACGCTGTACGCAGAGAAAACGTTAATTATCATTTATATTCCACGGGTTTTCAAAGAGGTCAAGGCAGATGACTTTATGCAATGTCACCTCAGTAACAACTATACAAAAATAGACAAATATTCCCCCTCCCTTTTTACTAAACCGCGATAGCGGTTTTTAGCGCAGGGACCTGCGCTGAATGCCCCACGCTGCTCTTGAAGCTCATAGGCTCCCTGCGCTAAAAAACGCTATTGCAGTTTAGTAAAAGGGGGCCATAGTGCAAAATATAGACAGCATATATAAATTCTCAAAACGGACACATTTTGATCACTAAATTGAAAATAAAATCATTTTCCTACCTTTGGTAATTTCATCAGTCTCTGGTTGCACTTTATTCTTCTGACTGTGCATCCAATATTTCTTCCCTTTTTTCAGCCTCCTGTATGCTTTCTCTCCTCCAGACCTCATTCCCTCCCCAAACTTTTTCTTTGTTTCACCCTGCCCCCTTCTTTCTTTTTCTCTCTCTCCATACCCCCTTTCATTCTGTATGTCTGTCTTTCTCTCTCTCTCCGTGCCCCATTTTTCTTTGTTTCACCCAGCCCTCTTTCTTTTTTTTTTTTGGCTCCCTGTCCCCCCCTTTCTTTCTTTCTCCTTGCTCTCTCCTATGCCACCACCATTGGGAAAATGCTGCCACCGCCACTGGGGAATAGGCTGCCACTGCCGCTATCGGGAACAGGCCGGCGCCGAGTTCGCCCTGCTTCTCTTCCCCACGGGGCCGACCAACCCTCGCCACTCGACGTCAATTCTAACATCGGAGAGGACGTTCTGGGCCAGCCAGGCAGCGATTGGCTGGCCCAGAACGTCCTCTCCGACATCAGAATTGACGCGGGTGGCGAGGGTTGGTCGGCCCCACAGGGAAAAGCAGGGAGAACTTGGCACCGGCCTGTTCCCAATGGCGGCGGTGGCACTCAAGTGGCTAAAGAGACGCAGTTTGCCAGCCTAGGGAGAACACTGGAGGGTGGCCAGCTGTGCACCCCCTTGGGGCGTAAAACGGGGGCAGACCGCCCCCCGCCCCCACCTTGGTATGTCACTGTCTGTACCTCACTCCCTCCCTATGACCAAAAATTCTCCTTTCTTCTATTCCCCGTGTACACAACCATCTCTTTACCTCCTTTCCTCTCTCCCAAGTCCTTGCCTTCTGTGTCCAAAAACACATTCCCTCCCCCACCTCAGCATCTCTTTCCCTCCCTTCCTCTCTCCCAAGTCCATGCCTTCTGTGTCCAAAAACACATTCCCTCCCCCACCTCAGCATCTATTTCCCTCCCTTCCTCTCTCCCAAGTCCATGCCTTGTGTCCAAAAACCCATTCCCTCCCCCACCTCAGCATCTCTTTCCCTCCCTTCCTCTCTCCCAAGTCCATGCCTTCTGTGTCCAAAAACCCATTCCCTCCCCCACCTCAGCATCTCTTTCCCTCCCTTCCTCTCTCCCAAGTCCATGCCTTCTGTGTCCAAAAACCCATTCCCTCCCCCACCTCAGCATCTCTTCCCCTCCCTTCCTCTCTCCCAAGTTCATGCCTTGTGTCCAAAACGCACTCCCTCCCCCTTTTGTGTTCCCCGTTTGTCTCCCAGCCCATCTTAGCAACTTTCTCAGCAAAATGTAGCTCGAGCCGCGTAGGCTTGTCTTCTATTTCCTGCCTGTCCCGCCGTGCACACATAGCCGATCGGAAATCTTCCCCGACTTCAGCGCTTACGTCGGGGAAGATTTCCGATCGGCTGTGTAAGCGGCAGGGCAGTCGGAGTAGAAGACGAGCCTCGCGGCTCGAGTTGTATTTAACCCCCGCAGGTCCCCCATCGTCCCCGTTCAGCTCTCTCTCCTGTGCACCCCCTGGTAGTACTGCCCTGATGGTGGCCCTGCGCGTGCCAGCTGCAAGGCCTTCGCGTGCCATAGGTTTGCCATCGCTGATATAGTGTATCTAGATTTTCAGAAAGTTTTTGATAAAGTTCCTCACAAGAGGCTCCTGAGAAAATTAAAGAGACATGGGAAAGGTGGCAAATTTCAGTTGTGGATAAGGAATTGGTTATTGGATAGAAAACAGAGGATAGGGTTAAATGGTTATTTTTCTCAATGGAGGAGAGTAAACAGTGGAGAGCTGCAGGGATCTGTACTGGGACTGGTGCTATTTAACTTGTTTATAAATGATCTGGAAATTGGAACGACAAGTGAGGTGATTAAATTTGCAGATGACACTAAACTGTTCAACCGGATGCTAGGGTCCACTTGGGGATTAGTGCCCAAGGAAAGGATCCGAGTATCATCGTAGACAATACGATGAAAACGTCTGCCCAATGTACGGCGGTGGCAAAAATTGCAAACAGAATGCTAGGAATTATTAAAAAAGGGATGGTTAACAAGACTAAAAATGTTATTATGCCCCTGTATCGCTCCATGGTGCGACCTCATCTGGAGTATTGCGTTCAATTCTAGTCTCCTTATCTCAAGAAAGATATAGTAGTGCTAGAAAAGGTTCAAAGAAGAGCGATAAAGATGGTAAAGGGGAAGGAACTCCTCTCATATGAGGAAAGACAAATGGTTAGGGCTCTTCAGCTTGGAAAAGAGACAGCTGAGGGGAGATATGATTGAAGTCTAAAAAATCCTGAGTGGAGTAGAACGGGTACAAGTGGATCGATTTTTCACTCCATCAAAAATTACAAAGACTAGGGGACACTCAATTAAGTTACAGGGAAATACTTTTAAAATCAATTGGAGGAAATTTTTTTCAAAGAATAGTTCAGCTCTGGTACGCATTGCCAGAGAATGTGGTAAGAGCGGATAGCGTAGCTAGTTTTAAGAAGGGTTTGGACAAGTTCTTGGAGGAAAAGTCCACAGTCTTTTATTGAGAAAGACATGGGGGAAGCCACTGCTTGCCCTGGATCGGTAGCATGAAATATTGCTACACCTTGGGTTTTGGCCAGGTACTGGTGACCTGATTGGCCACAGTGAGAACGGGCTACTGGGCTTGATGGACCATTGGTGTGACCCAGTAAGGCTATTCTTATGTTCATCAGCATATGTACATTTGTACATATTCATTATGGTTATGCAAAACATACACACATAAACCCGAGACTAAAACACTTAAGGGCAGGATGCACAAAGCTCTGACTCCATGGTAAAAAAATGCATTGGGGAAGCAATTTTATGGGGGGTTATGCTCAGCACAATAGCATGCAAATTATATGTGTGCTATTTGTGTGGAGCAGCCCTGCTAAAAGGGGAAGGAACTGTGCCTGGTGCCTGCTCAGAAGAGCAATTGCTAAGCACAGCTCTCCCTCCTGCCTGCAGCTGCTGTTCTCCTCCTCTGCCCAGCTGGGCAAAGGGGGCTGATGGAGAGGTAGTCCAAACCAGACTCTTTTTGAGTTGACATGAGTAAAGTGGCTAGAGTTGAAGTCTGGGCCAACTCATGCAGAAGCCAAAGCGCTCCTGCTACTGGGAATCCTTTCCTAGCAGCCCTCACCTCGCTTCTGTCTCTTGCTTGCAACTGCCTCCAGCCCAGATACAGTCGAGTGGCATTGCAGAGCAACTGTCTACTTCCCATGCTCTGCCGCTAAACTTCCCTTGCAACGTTGAGATCCAATCACAGATGCCGCAGAGGATGCGAAGTGGACAGTTGCTCTGTAGTGCCAATCAACTGTATCTGGGCTGCCATGAATAAACATAAAATCAATTTCTAGACCGTATAACCTTGCAGTTCTATGAAGTTTATAAAAGACTAATAAAATGTGACAATTAAGGAATGAAGATGAAACAAGTAGGTTTTCAAGTGTCTCCTAAATTCTAAATAGGAAAATGAAATGGTAAACAGCTGCTTAAAATCTTTGTCCCAAATGGCAGCTTGATATGAGAGTTTACGTTTGTGATATCTTTTAAACTTGCAACCCTTCACTGATGGATAAACAAAGCATGAGTTTTACAAGAGTACTTTTGAGTGGAAGGTGAAAATAAACCAATTAAGTATAGTGGAACTTGGCCCAACTGGATGGGGTTAGCCAATGGAAGCCTGGAAGAGGGTGGCACCTTTCATGACGTAGAGTGGCACTGGAAGGGGCAACAAATTTTGGTCTGTGGCACTTCCGGGGCAGCCAGTGGGCACTTGTGGTAATGGCGGCATCTGGTAGATGTGGTGAAACGCCTGCTAAAGATCACCACCACCCTGGAACCCACTTTGGAAAACCTGCTAAAGAACATCACCAACTTGGAACCCACCTCCACCCTGGCAAACCACTCCTACACCCTGTGCCTACCTCAACATACGCTCCATCAGAAATAAAGCCCAACTAGTGAAAGACTAGCTAATTGAATCTCAACTAGAATTAGTATTCCTAACTGAAACCTGGCTCATCTCTGACAACAAAGATACCCAAATAAAGGCTAGTGCCAAAATTGATTTATCACAATAGCTATCTCTTAGAGACTATGGATCTCAAGTGCTCATGGCTAGCGGCTGCTTGAACTAGGTCAAGGACGCACTAGCCCATATGCGAGCTATCATCGGTCCAAAATATCTCTATTGAGGCAGATGCTGGACTATGGGAGGTGCAGAGGGAGAGAGACCCTGAGGAAGAACAGAGAGATGCAAGATCATGAGAGAGAGGGAGACATGTTGCCAATAGGGGTGGAGGAGAGAAGAAGAAAGTTGGACTCATGAAGGGACAGAGAGAGATGTTGGTTGGGGGAAGGGAATGCACAGTCAGAAGGAATTCCTCCCCGAAACTAATTAAATCACCAGACAACAAAGGTAGGAAAAAGGATTTTATTTTCAATTTAGTGATCGAAATGTGTCAGTTTTGAGAATTTATAATCTGCTGTCTATTCTTCTATAGTTGTTACTGAGGTGACATTGCATATTTTAAAGGCATCTGCCTTGACCTCTTTGAAAAATAAAACAAATATAAATGATAATTAACATTTTCTCTGCATACAGTGTGCTTTGTGTTTTGTTTTTTAAATTTTGTTCTTACCATTATGAATTAATAAGATTATATTGTGTGTACATGAAAAGTGAATGGAAGAAATTGCATTACAAGTACTATTATAATGGGGGTGGGGGTCAGGGGCGGAGCTTGGGCTGGAGTACTTGGTTGGTATTTGTTAGACTTAGGGGGTACTTGGCTTGAAGAAGTTGAGAAACACTGGTCTAGGTGACTGTGGAGTTCACGCAGTAAGGGCCCCTTTTACAAAGCTATAGTAGCAATTCTCCCATGGCAAATGCACCAAAGTCCATTCAATTCCTAGGGGCTTCAGTGAATTTGCTGTGGCAGAATTGCTATCGCAGCTTTGTATAAGGAGCCCTAAGGCAGGAACTACTGTCGCTTTACATTAGATTCAACATGAGTTTGAAGTTGGTTGAGTGATCTGAAGTTGGTTGAATATCACTCTCAAGTATGGTAGTTTTGAAAGAAATGGAAGGGTTTAAAAATTTTTTTTTATTAAACATTTTTTAATTAAACATTACAGAAAAGGCACTTTAGCTACACAATTAATACAGAAAACAATCATTTCCCCCCTCCTCCCCATAACTTGTTATATTAATCTTTATTCATTTTTAAAGCTCCCAGTAATACAATCATATATACAATACAATAATACAATCATTTATAGTTAAATCACACTTAATATAACATCAAATTCTAAACTATAATGAATAATCCCTCTCCCTTATATCCTATATTTATTCATAAATAAAAGAAATCAAAAAAATAATCCCATGCCCCCACCCCACCCTGGACGTAAATGAAATGGAAGGTTTGATACTGGCCAGTAGTTATTTGGAATAAGAGGATCTGCATTACTTATTTTCAAGGGTGGCTTAAATGCTACTGGAACACTGCCTAAGTGTTAAACCTTAAAGGAAGATATCCAAATAAAGGCTAGTGCCAAATTTGATTTATCACAATAGCTATCTCTTAAAGACTATGGATCTCAAATGCTCATGGTTAGCGGCCGCTTGAACTAGGTCAAGGACTCACTAGTCCATATGCGAGCTATCATCTGTCCAAAATATCTCTATTGCGGGCTACTTAATTTTTATAAAAAGTTTTTTTATTTTATATATTTTACTACTTATATTGTAATCTCTCAATTGTAAGTCCTTATTAGAACTATAATCTTAATATAGAGTACTTAGCTCGGGTGTAGTCTGACAACGACATAATTATCCATGACATTCTACCAAGGGACTATATCATCCCCCTCTCCAGAAACTTCAAAAGAGGTGGTGGAATAGCCATCATTCTTAAAGACCACTTTAACTTCCAGGTCATAGACCCAAGTCAACTGAAAACTTAGAAATTCTTACCTGCAACCTCACAAAACATGACCTGACCGCCAACCTGAACACCACTCTGTCCTATATCCTGCCCAACAGATGGTGTAATGCTAGTGAAGACTTTTCTGAATTTCTCCTATTGAACACTTCCAAAGTCAAGCACAACCTGCTTCTCAGTGACATCAACCTCTACCTAGAGCAACAAGACACCCCAACTTTCAAATAATTATTCTCCTTCCCTGGGATTCTCCATCCCCTTCATAACCTCCACCCACCAGAAAGGCCACCACCTAGACCTTATTTTCCTCTCATCCAAAGACCCTCACTCCTCTCACATCAGCCTAACAGATGTCACCTGGACAGATACCATCTGGTCTGACCACCTGAGGGCCAATTTTAAAATACTATGGAGCAACCCACACCCCAAACATCAACAAAACACAGAAAGGATAACCCAACAACAACCTTCAGACCCTCCCTCAATCCCACAGAATTCTGGTCCCACTTCGACCTGCTATTCAACCCAAACTCAGAAATAGAATTCAAATCCAACTGTATCACCCTCAGAAATCAGATCCTAGACAAAATCGATCCACTAAAGAAAGGCAAAGACAACATTTAATAGACGGATGGTACGACACAGAACTAACCTCACTCAAAAGAAAAGCACGCCAACTTGAAAGAATCTGGAACAAAACAAAGAAGGAAGAGCAATATGGAGATCCAAAAGCCACGAGTACAAAAAGAATCACCAAGGAAAAACGACGTACCTTCTACTCCAACAAAATAGGATCCCCCACTACGAACAGTAAAGAACTATTCAGATTAATCGACATGCTACTGGAAGTTGATCACCACAAAAGATCCTCCTCCACACAATTACCTACCGTTAAGAACTTAACACTTTAAGAACATAAGAATAGCCTTACTGGGTCAGACCAATGGTCCATCAAGCCCAGTAGCCCGTTCTCACGATGGCCAATCCAGGTCACTAGTACCTGGCCAAAACCCAAGGTGTAGCAATCTCAGAACCTCCTTCCAAAACCCTCCATCCAGCTCCCAACAACCACACCCACACTCTCTGATTCAACCCTGGTAGACAGGAACTGGAGCCACTTTAAACCCCCTAGTTGGTTCCTATTTTTCAAGCTCTATAATAAATACACCAAAACCTTCTGCCGCCTAGACAACTGCCCACCCACCATCATGAGAGAAGCCCCCACCCCCTTCAAGATCATTCTCTTTGATTGGATCTCCCATCTAATGGCAAATGGCAAATTCCCAACATATCTTGGCCACATCTTCAGCTCGCCTATTGTAAAGAACCACAAAAATCCCATATCAACATCATCCAACTACAGACCAGTAGCCAACATCCCCTTCTTCATCAAACTGATGGAGGGTCTGATCAACAATGCCCTTATGAGCTACCTAGATAAATTCTCTATACTTCACGAGTATCAGTCAGGATTCCGCTCACACCATAGCACCGAAACAGCCTTAGCTTCCATCATAGATCACATTGCACTAACACTCCAATTCGACTTTAGCAGCACCTTCAACCTGGTTGACCACAAACTACTCAGCTGTTTAGATACCACAGGTATCTCGGGCCACGTACTTAAACTGGTTTACAGGCTTCCTTAAAATCGATCCTACCAAGTCATCAGCAAACAAACCTACTCCCAGACTTGGACCAACCCCTGTGGTGTCCCTCAAAGCTCCCCTTTATCCCCCACCTTATTTAATCTGTACATATCCTCCTTAGGCCAGGAACTATCCAAACTGAGCCTCCAATCTCACATCTATGCAGACGACATCACAATCATCGTCCCCATCTCTGCACTGTCAACCGAAACCAGTCACTTCACGACATATATCATCAACCAAGTTGAACAATATTCAACAAACTCCAAACTAAAATTAAACCCGGAAAAGACCAAAATATTTATGGCCTCCCCAACAAACAAGCCAACTGTATCTACTATCAACCTAAACTGAATAAACTTCCCAATCAACCCAACCATCAAAATCCTAGGAGTAACCCTAGACCAGCAACTGACACTCAAAGCCCATACCAACATCCTAATCAAAAAATGCTTCCACTTACTGTGGAAACTTTGCACGCTAAAACCATTCTTCAATTTCACTTCATTCAGACTATTGGTCCAGTCTCTGGTCCTAAGCACACTGGACTATTATAACATAATCTACCTAGGATCTCACAAAAAAAACCATCAAGAAATTGAGACTTATCTAGAACACAGGTGTTTGACTAATCTTTGGCTTGAAAAAATCTGACCACATCACCCCATACTATAAGCAAATCCACTGGCTACCTATAGAAGCAAAAATAATTTTCAAATTCGGCTGCCTCTGCTTCAAGACTCTTTTTGGCACCGCACCCACCTACCTCCTGAATCACCTCACCCTGCAGGACAAACTCCGCTTCTCACACAGAACACTACTGTTCTCATTCTCTTCTCAAAGGATGCAAATTCAAACGACTCCTCAACAGAACACTCTCCTTTGAAGCAGGGGTCTGGAACAACACCTTAAGTGACCTAATCCTGAATTCTCTAACATACCACTCTTTCAGAAAATCACTAAAAACCCACCTATTGTCAAATTTACCCGATCCTCAAATTCTATGCTACACCTACCTCATCCTACACACCCCTTCCTCCTTCCTTATGTCACATTACATTACATTACTGATTTCTATTCCACCTCAACCTTGCAGTTCTGGGCGGATTACAAAAGAAACAACTGGACATTTCCAGGATAATTACAGAGAGAATTCTGGTCATTTCCAGGAGAAGTTACAAGAATAATGGAGCTGTATATTTCAAGAGCTACAAGATGCTGTACAAATAGGAAATAGTGCAGATCCAGTATATATACCGTTAGGGAAGCAGTTGACTTGCTTGAGGCTAAAGAGAAGTGAACTGGTGAAGGGGGAGGAGGGGGAGTTGCATTGAAGGGGGGTCTGTTTGGGGTTAAGCCATCTGTATAAATTTTTTGAATAGGTGGGTTTTGATTTCTTTGCGAAAATATTTGTAGTCGTTTGTTGTTATCAGCAGGTTGGAGATAGTGTGGTCCAGTTTCGCTGCATGCGTCGCCAGCAGACTGTCAAATATCACATCACATCGTTCTACCCCTCCCCAATTCTAATGATGTTACCTTGCTGTCCTTACAGCACCTCTTGTTGTATACCGTCTTGAACTGAAAGGTATGATGGGATATAAATAAAGGTATTATTATAATGCTGCTTGCGCAAGAAAAATGAAAGAGGTATGAGGGAAGGGAAGGGGCGCCGGGAAGGAGGGGGTATGGATAGGAGGACGGGTGCCTGCTCCCTTTACAAAACTGTCTGAGGTGGACCACCCCCCAACACCCTCTTTACTATACCTTAAGCCTGACATTATCATCCTCCCATTTTCGCTGCAAAATCTTATCTTCCTCCCTTCTTTTCAACACTTCCCCATAACCATGCACATACTGTAGATAGAAAACATAGCTCCCCCTACCCCAAACAGGCAGAACATTTTTTCCTGGGGTCTAGGGTTACCAGATTTTCTATCTGGAAAATCCAGAACACTAGACCCGTCCACAGGCCCGCCCAGTTCCACCCATCCCCACCCCATCACGCCCACAAGCCCCACCTCCAATCCCAGTCCCCGCTGCCTGTTCGTTGGGCAGCACATCCGCGCATGAAGTGCAATGATGACACATGCCATATCCGCACATGAGTGGATGCCCTCTCGCACGAAGGAAAGCTTTTCAAAACCCAGACAAAGTACTGGGTTATGAAAAGCCATCCGGACCCCAGATGTCTGGTAACCCTACTGGGGCCACCACAGGCAGCACTGAGAGGGGACATGATCGAAGCATTCAAGATAATGAAGGGAATAGACTTAGTAGACAAAGAGAGATTGTTCACCCTCTCAAAGGTGGAGAGGATACTCTCTAAAGTTAAAAGGGGATAGATTCCGTACAAACGTAAGGAAGTTCTTCTTTACCCAGAGAGTGGTAGAAAACTGGAACGCTCTTCCGGAGGCTGTTATAGGGGAAAACACCCTCATGGGATTCAAGACAAAGCTGAACCAGAATGTATGCAGTTAAGGCTAGACTCAATTAGGGCACTGGTCTTTGACCTAAGGGCCACCGCGGGAGTGAACTGCTGGGCAAGATGGACCACTGGTCTGACCCAGCAACGGCAATTCTTATGTTCTTATGTTAACTTTCTTCTTCTTGAAGTTTCCATTCTTCAGACAGGTACATCAGTATCAGTGCCTCGGTGCAGCCTGGCATCTCTATATCAATTCTTAGGTTCCCAGATGGAGTGTCCTGCTGACTTGCATTTCCTTTCAGCACTGTTAAATAGCTCATTGTCTTTACAGCACTGTTTTGTGTCCTTGAGAAACTCTTCACAGCAAGAAATCTACACTCTCACATGCCACATATTAGCATCTCAGCAGCTGAACTGAAACCAGTTTGTATAAGTCCGTGACTTCAGCAACTCCAGCAAAATGCAGGAATAGGTCTCACAACCTGTAAAAATCTCTCAAAGTCTCTATCTCACACTCTAACCAACTGTTTAACTGTGTAACTAATTTTCATTTGTTCTTCTACTTTCAGTAGCTGACTCTGCCTTGAAAATGCTATTTTTACATTGTTCTCAGAAACTGGCTACGCTAGAGAGGGTTTTGATTAGAAGCTTTCCTGAGTCTCTGAAGGTAGGTGAAATGCAGGAAAAAATTTCCTCTTTATTGTTAGATACATCTCCCTATGACACAAGCACTGAAGCAAACTCATATCTACAGCTTGCATAGTATAATATTAAGCACTTTGCTGTTCACAAGGAACCCAGAAGTCTCCTCTTCCCAAGGGAAAAATCTTCCTATTCCACCACTCTTCCTGGAGTTAAGTATTGAGGCTCTACAGCGCCAAGGGGCTTGCCTCCTCCCTTTTCCTCCTGCATCTAAAAGGGCTCGACTTATCAAGGGATTACTGGGGATTTTCTTCCCTCCTTCTTCAGAAGGTAGACTGCTAGTGCCAAGGAATCATCTGGTGATTTTGCGCATTGCTGCAAGCATAGAGTGAGACTCCTCTTCTGTGAACTTCTGGGAGCGAGGCCTTTGCCATTAGCTACAAGAAGGTTCCCAGCTGCAGCACTTCAGGAGCCATTGGGTGATTTTGCACATTGCTGCAGGCATAGAGTAAGACACCTCTTCTGTGAACTTCTGGGAGTGAGGCCCTTGTCATTTGCTACAAGAAGGCATTCCAGCCGTGGCCCGCAGCCCATGGCATGTGCCTGAAGCCACATGGCTAAAGGGGCAGGTTCCACCCCTTTGGAGTCACTGAGGAGCAGGCTATACTTTGCTCCTTCATGGGGAAACATAAGGCTGGTAAAAGTAAAGTTATGAATCCTGCCATGCTGAAGTGAACAATAGACCAACACGTGCTTCCAGTTTTGGTAGACAGTATGAATCCAATTTCTAGCTCAGAGGTTTTCTTTTCTTCTAGAGGGCTTACCCCTCCTCCATAACCAGTTCAGCTAGGGGAGAAGAACAGGTGAGTGCTGAAGGTTGATCTGGAACTTTTCTAGTTCCCATTTCAACTCTCAGTGCTCAACCAAATGATTGCGATAAGCCTTCAGATATTTTGAAATTTTCATCTCTGGCGTTATTACAAACTTCCTCCATATCAGTATCTCAATGATTTAATGAAGGCTATTAATAGAATTGAGAAATCTTTGCAAGATAATTTGGTATTGTTTAGTGAGGAAGCTTTGTAAAAATTTACTGAAGAGGAAATTAGGATGTTGTTTACTTAATAAAGATGGAAAAGGATGAAAAATCAGAAGTTCGTCTGTCAATAATTAATTGTAGAGAATTCCAAGGATAATCCATGATTACATTTACAACTAGATAATCTGGAAAATGTGTCTAGAGCCTGCAATCTACATTTTTTAAATTTTTCAGTCACCCACTTTTTATCACCTCAACAACATTCTAAGGTGTACATGAAAAATGTGCTTAATTATTCTATTGATGATGTGATGGTGAGGAATATTAATGACTTACAATGAGGCTCCAAGGCAGAGCACCCACTGGCACGTTTCTATTCATAGAATACACGCATAATCGACCTGTGGTTATATATTGGACCGGCACAGGCAGTCTAAACTATCTGTCATGCAAGTATCCCAAGATTCCAGTCATCTATTTTGTTCCCAAAATTCATAAATCCCTCACTAACCCACCAGGCAGACCGATTGTTTCAGGCATAGGGTCTGTTTTGGAACCTCTCTCGTCCATACTGGACTCATACCTTAAAGATCGTGTTCCTTTAGCGCCTTCATATGTTTTGGACTCTGCTAGCATGATAAAATTCTTGGCCACATTTGATAACATCCCTAATAGCGCTACGATCTTTACCTTGGACTTCACAGCTTTGTATACGAACATACCTCAACGTGAGGCAATAGATGTTGTTAGATCTGAATTACAAGCGCTGGCCATCTCTGTTAACAGGATTACCTTCCTTGTGAAACTAGCCTCTATCGCCTTAGGTATGAACTATTTTCAATTTGGAGATACCTTTTACAAGCAAGTTAAGGGTACAGCCATGGGAGCCAAAATGGCCCCATCCATAGCCTGCCTATATGTTTCTAAGTTTGAGCAGATGTTTTTATATCCATCAATATATTGGCAAAATCTCCTGTTCTGGAAGCGATATATTGATGACATTTTGGGCGTATGGATGGGTACTGCAGGAGAATTAGATCAGTTCCTAATATGGCTCAATAATTGTGATGTCAATTTAAAGTTTACCATGACCAAGGATTGTTATCAAGTGCCATTCCTGGACATCAACATTTTTATGGTGGATGGAAGGTTCCAAACTAGCATATACCACAAGCCAACTGATCGGAACAACATCCTACAGTATGATAGCTTTTATCCCAGGCACTTGCGGGATAACATCCCAGCAGGGCAGTTTCTGAGGCTTCGTAGGCTCTGCACCTCTGTGAAGGATTATATTGCCAAATCAGAAGCTATGAAAGAGAGGTTCCGGGAGAAGGGGTATCCCACTAAAGTTATTTGAAAAGCCTACAAAAGGGGGCTATATGCCAACCGTGAGGTGTTGTTAGAATCCCATCCTAAATCTAATGAACAGTCTTTAGTGTGTGTGTTACCATATTCACACTTAGCGTTTCAAATTAAACGGATCATCAAACAACATTGGCACATTTTACAGATACATCAGGAATTTCAAGAACTTCCTCATTTTGCATTTTCTAGGAATCAGAATTTGAAACAGAGATTGGTTCACTCTCAGTTCATCAGTCCCTCTAATGAAGTCCCTGCCACCGCGGGTGGTCATCACCCGTGTGGGCATTGCAAAATATGCCAATACAGTGTTTCCCTGCAAGAGATGAATGTTCACATAAAGAGAAAACACACGCTGAGGGCTTCGGACTGCAACTCTAAACAAGTGGTTTACGTAATTCAATGTCCGTGCAGCCTACTGTATGTGGGCTGCACCACCCGCAGTGTCAAAACTCGGATTGTTGAGCACATCAGCAGGATCAAGTCAGGCATACAAGAAGCCCCGTTGGTTCTTCACTGGCTTCAACGCTGGCATGTTTTAGCGGATTTGAAATTCTCAGTATTAGACACCATTGTTACCACGAGAGGTGGTGACACAGCTAAGCTACTCTGGCGAAAGGAACAGAAATGGATACGCGAACTTAATACTTTGCACCCTCAAGGACTTGAATGGGTGGCATTTCTCTGATGTGTTTGGGACTTTTCACAAATATCTTTTTACATTTTTTCATTTTTTACAGTTTTTTCATCTTTTCAATCATCTTTATTTACAGTGACAGTTGTTCACCCACAGCTGTAACTTTTTTCACGTTATGATGTCATCACGTTTGCATACGGAGCTCCCCTCCCCCTCCCTCCCCTTTGCTTTCAATCGGGTGAGGCAGGCAGGGCTCTCTGTTGCTTGGAACTTTGGAAGTTTGCAATTGGTATGTACTTTTCCCACAGCGTAGACTATTTAAGTATATTTTTCTACGGTTTGTGTGGTTCTGATTTAAGTTTTTGTATTTTAGATTTTCTCATGGAAAGCTGGTACTGTTGTACAGAGTCTCAATGAGAACATCGTTCAATTAAGTGTTTCTGGGTCTCCTGAAGCAGAACACGAAACGGGGCCGCGTTGAGACCCCTGAGAGCTATACTTACAAGATAATTGTTCCAAACTAGCAATCCAGTGAGATTTGTGGCATAAGAAATTGGAATATTTACGCCAGCCTTACAAGCAAGTCTAATTATCAATACATATTCTACCAGTGTTCAGAGAGTGTTTTTTCATGAAACATATGCTATGATTGGATGGTAAACTCTTACCCTAAGAGGAGGTTCTCACCCCCTCTTCAGAGTTTCATTTCTCTGAGCGTACAGCTAATGAGTTATTCATTTTCTCCACACTGGTAGTTTCTTTATTATATAGTCAGTCTCCCATTATATACATAGCCTTTTACTGACTATTGTTTATAGACAGTCCCTGTCATTTGCTATAACGGATTTCAGATTTTTAGCAAGTCAGGTTTCTGAGATCAGTTTGCCATATTGAAACAATATTGCGAGTGAAATGTGTCCCACCAAAATTGTGTTAAGGAGTTTACTCTGAAGACAATAAGGAGACATTAACTCACACAAAAGTGATGTCAGCATGCTCAGAAATGTTTAAGACGCTTGCTTTTACCCATGTACTGTACATTTGTCTCTCTTTGCAAGAACCAACAATAGTCTCCCATCATACTGGGAATGGGATTGAACATTCCATCACCTTGATATCTTGATGAAATCTTTCCCCTTCCTCATTGCTGACATCACCAAGACTGGGTGGGAAGAGGTCGAGGTGAGAATGTAAGAAATGCATTTTAAGGGACATTCTGGCACCCATTGGCTGATACGCTGTCAGCATGTTCTCCACAAACTCAGCATAATTACCAAGAAAAGTTCGAACAACCTGCATGAATGCTTCCCATGTTGCTGATTCAGCTGGGTTCAGCGTCTGTTTGAACACATCATCAAGGATCAGTTCACAGATTTCGGGTCCAACAAAAACCCCTTCTTTGATTTTGGCTTCACATTCTCAAAACCAAACGTACTTCTTAGGTGCTGAAACGCATCACCATTTCTGTCCATTGCCTTGACAAAATTTTTCAGCAGACCCAGTTTTATGTGAAGAGCTGGAAGATAGGTTCAAACAATTTTTTTTATTGATGCAAACAGCAAATACAATGCCAGAGCACCCCAAGGGTGCACAGCACAGACAATGATGCATCATATACAAGAAGATAATAATATAACAAGCAGGTACAGAAGAAGAGTAACAGCAAAATAACACCCCCTCCTTTTATAATCTACGCAGGGCTAGCGAGACCTGAGGAGGTGGAAAGGCACTCCGAGGCCCTGGACTCTGATGAGCCCCGAAGAAGCCACACCACCCCTCCACACACACCTAATCCCACAGATCATACTCTTGACAAAGTGCCAGAACCTCCCCTCCCCAATCCCTCCCCCCCCAGTGGTACTTTCCACCCCGCCCCACCATTATTCACCATGGCTCTCTCAGCCCTACAAACTGAGCGCCCAAATTAGGACACCCATCTTAAAACCCTCACTGCGTCCCTTTGGATGCAAGGACCGCAGATATGGTTCCCAGATATTCAAGAACAGCATCTTTCTCTTCCTAGCTCCTCCAGCATCTCACACCCCCCAGGTGGCCAACTGATGCAACTGGTTCCGCCAATGCTAAAACGCCAGAGGGCCAGGACCGTCCAGCACAGAAGAATACATTTCCTGGCCAGTAAGTTCAACTTCTTGCATAGAGCCTGATGCCCCCTAAGAGCTGGAAGATAGATTTTCCCATGATGTACTAATGGCAAGTGCTTCACATTGTATCTGCCAGGTACGGATTCATCTCGGTTTGGCCACTGTTTCTGCAATCATCATGACTGTTCCAAAGACATAAGAAGCACATGTATTTGGTGTACCCCAGTTGCAGACCCAGAAGGAGTGACACAACTTTGAGATCACCACAGAGATTCCACTGGTGATCTGCATAGCAAGGTTTATTAAAAATTGGATTCCTTGCCTATTAACATTCTAGGTGATATACAATACAATTAAATTGAGGGGATCAAAATTAAAATAATTAACGAGAACCAAAACACAGAACAAGATCCACTGACAAACAGAAAATAAGAGGGTAGAAAAGAAGATATTTAAGGATAACACAAAAGGGTAGGGGAAAGTTAGTTGAGAGCTGCCTTTTCATAGATTATAAAAGAGTCCTGGATTATGGCATGTGAGTTTTTAAAGTATCTCCATCGACTTGTACGTCTCCTTCAACCCAACTGCATGAGCAACAGGAACAGATCGAAGATTAGGCTCTTATCCAGTGGCATACCTAGGGTATGTGGCACCCGGGGCCCATCATTTTTTGACACCCCCGCATGTAAAAAAATATTTTTTGTAATAACCATGAAACGGAATAAATGGTCATAATAGAAACAGGCAGTGAAAATTTTCTTTTATTGAACCTCATATATGTAACCATTATTCCAAACATACCATAACATAACATAAATTATGTCTGAATTGTCATGACATCAGAAGTACGTATGGAGTAGTTGCAGGTGATGCTTGGGACAGTTCTGATTGTGTTAGTTCGGTTTTATGTGTTTTTTGAATAGAAGGGTTTTTATTTCTTTTTTGAAGGTTTTGTAGTCTGTGGTCGAGGTCAATAGGTTGTAGAGTTGGGGGTTGAGTGTTAGGAGGTTGTCGAACAGTTTTTTTTCTTTTGACGTTTTTGGTTGGAGGGTGTGTGAATGGTGCGTGAGTTCTCCTATGTCTGGTTGAGGTGGATTGAATTTAGCTGAAGAAATTAGTTACCCCCTCATTCCACACACATTAATTCTCTTCCATTTTTGTTTCCATTATAAAAAAAACACTGATAAGTTCCCAGAAAAAAAATACATTAAAGTAAGAAGTGAAAACAAAGTCCCCTTCAGATGAGAACATAACATAAGAATAGCCTAACTGGGTTAGACCAATGGTCCATCATGCCCAGTAGCCCATTCTCATGGTAGCCAATCCAGGACACTAATACCTGGTCAAAACCCAAAGAGTAGCAACATTCCATGCTACCGATCCAGGGCAAGCAGACACTTCCCCCATGTCTTAATAACAGATTATGGACTTTTCCTCCAGGAATTTGTCCAAATCTTTCTTAAAACCAGCTACACTATCTGCTTTTACCATAACTTCTGGCCACTTCATTTTTAAGTTTAGATCTTTCCTTTCAAACAGAGACCTTGCTAGATGTCAAATACAGCACAAGGTAACTTCACATGGACTTAGCTGTGCAGGAAATGTGAATCTCCTCATACACCCACCATATAGTGCAAAAATGTGCAAAGATCTGTTTTTTTTCTTTCGATCACTACATAGCCTAATGCCACACAAGCAGTGCTGTTATAAACATATTCTGAAGGTTAATGCTAAGGTTATCAAAGTTTCCTTCCTTCAACCACAAGGAGATACTGACAAACCACTGGAAGAGATCCCAAAACAACTACCCAGGCACAACACCCAAAGACCCACTCAGTGTGTGAACCAGTTGAGTGGAGTGGACTAACTGTGGGGTGGAAATGGGCCCGGAGTTTGCTCAGCAGAATTTCCCAGACCACCTCTTCCTCTCAACACATTGACACGCTGCCACCACCACCACCACTAGGAACACCTCACCGGGTAGGCCAGCAATGCTTATAAACTTTATAAAACACATTATTATATTTCTTATAGAGCACATATTTTAACTGAACTCTCTGACATCCTCAGCCTTGTCATTCACAAAAATAGAAGGAAGAAAAGTTCCCATTTCCCTCGGCCTATACAATATTTTTCTTCTGCAGACCCTTCAAAAGTCTGACCAAATCCTCGTTTCACTTGCATTATAAAGTACTGAGGATGCCATCTCTCCCCAATCCTAAAGTCTAAGACAGTAGCGCAAACTAATGCTGCCCGATTCAGGAAAAAAAATTTCAATTCGATTCAGCCTATTGAATTGGTTTTTCGATTCGATTTTCCTGCCCAATTGGGTGATTTATAGGAGCACGTTTTATATACAGTCTGGGCTCTGGGTATCTTGTGTGGTGTGAACATGGGCTTTGAGCATTTGGATTCTGTCTTAAATGATCTGGTCAGTCCAACACTATTCCTAGAAATGAATCTATAAATCAAACCAAACACAAGATCTGAAAATATATAAATCCAGAAGTGCTTAACCTTAAGGCTTGCAGTACTTCAAATCACGTGTGCTCCCAAATTCTGTTTCTCAGGAGTTGCCAAGTTCCACAGCGCTTCCCTTAAGGGCATAGTCTACAATGAGAAGCAGAGCAATATAGGACAAGAGGTAACATTTGTTATGCAGGGTATTTTCATCAGCAAATCATTCACCGTAACAAATTCTTTGCAGTTCACCGAGAAGCTAATCCTTTAGCACTCTTAGCTTTGGGAGAGCAGTTCAGTCTCTTGCGTGTTTAATGTACAGTGCTGTGTGTGTCTGGTAGTCCTTTAGAAACAGAATATGTAATCAATGACTTTGTAGACTATCCTTTTTAAACTGGATGAATGAGTTACCATTTGTGGGGCAGGACAACAGCACAAATGGATGTAAGGTGCCATTATGCATCTATTGATTTGTCACAGAGGCTTGGTATACTACATCTGGTGCCAAAGTGCAGCAAAGCAGTTTACAATAAAAATAAGGGATCAGAAAAAATGAAGAATAAAAAAAGAATAATGTAAATACAGAACAGTAGTGAACAAGGGAAAGAAAAGTATGGGAAAGAGGATAGAAAAAAAAGAAAGGGGAAAAGGGAGGAAAGTACAGGAAGATGAACTAGTCTTTTTCGATCCCAGGAATGACTGCAATGTTCCTTTCTTTGCAGGTTTATGGCTCTGTTTTCCACATTAACCATGGAAATCCTTTCAGGCTGGAAGTACTAGTTGATACCTGGCCACAGTTCAGCACAGTTATCGCCAGGCCTTCCCCTAAGGTACTGTTTTGTTCTATTCTAGTCTATTCCTTACACTTCTAGACCATCGCACAGAAGTCCCGACATGGTTTACAAAATAGAAAATTAATGAAACAAAGGAAAAGATACAATAATGAAAACTGATAACTCAAAGAATGGCACAAATATATACGCTTAACATAGAAACATGAAGGCAGCTAAAGGCCAAATGGCCCATCTAGTCTGCCCATCCACAGTAACCATTATCTCTTTCTCTCTGAGAGATCCCACGTGCCTACCCCAGGCCCTCTTGAATTCAGACACAGTCTCTGTTCCCACCACCTCTTCCGGGAGACTGTCCTACACATCTACCACCCTTTCTGGAAAAAAGTATTTCCTCAGATTACTCCGTAGCCTGTCACCTCTTAACTTCATCCTATGCCCTCTCATTGCAGAGCTTCCTTTCAAATGAAAGAGACTCGACTCATGCACATTTATATTATGTAAGTATTTAAATGACTATCATATCTCCCGCCTTTCCGCCAAAGTATACAGATTGAGATCTTTAAGTCTGTCCCCATATGCCTCATCACAAAGACCACACACACCATTTTAGTAGCCTTCCTCTGGACCGACTCCATCCTTTTTATATCTCTTTGAAGGTGCAGCCTCCAGAATTGTACATAATATTCTAAATGAGGTCTCACCAGTGCCTTATACAGAGGCATCAATACCTCCTTTTTCCTACTGGCCATACCTCTCCCTATGCAACCAAGCATCCTTCTAGCTTTCGCTGTCACCTTTTCAACCTGTTGGGCCACCTTAAGATCATCACATACAATCACACCCAAGTACCATTCTTCCGTCATGTGCATAAGTTCTTCACCCCCTAAACTGTACCGTTCCCTCTGGTTTTTGCAGCCCAAATGCATGACCTTGCATTTATTAGCATTAAATTTTAGCTGCCAAATTTCAGACCATTCTTCAAGCTTCGCCAGGTCTTTCTTCATGTTATTCACACCATTCAGCGTGTCTCCTCTATTGCAGATTTTGGTATCATCTGCAAAGAGGCAAATCTTACCCGACAACAATTACTTAAGAAATTTGAGTCCAGTCTGATAGTTATTAGGCTACAGGTCCAATGAGTTTATGCTGACTGGGATTAGAGTTACCAGATTTGGTAAGTCAAAAAATATATAAGACACCCAACCCCACCCCACCCTGCATATACCTGTCTAATCCCCACCCCAGCCCACCCACCATGCCCCGCCACACCTCACCCATCTCCCCCTAGTTTCACCTCTAAACTGCTCCACCCAGCCTCTTTCTTTCCAGCTACCCACCTCTTCGAATCTCCCCGTCCCCTCCTCCGGTGTTGCTATTTCAAAACTTTGGGCAGCCAGCAGGGTTAGGGAGTGATCCTGCTCCCATCAGCCTGCCCTGTAGGCCTTCGCTCTGCAGAACTCCCTGTTCCAGCATAGACAGGCACTGCAGAGTGAAGGTTTATGGGGCAGACTGACGACAGCAGGATCACTCACTAATACTGCTGGATGCCCGAAGTTTTGAAATTGAAGCGCCAGAGGAGGTACATAGGGACAGAGGAGACTCAAAGAGCCATCCCCAACTCCGAGGTGGGGGCTGGACTGGGGAGAGCGAGTCCAACACCTGGACAAACTCACTCCAGTCCAGGAAACCGTCCGGACACCTGGACAGTCCTCTAAAAAGAAGAGAAGTCTGGGTAAATCCGGACATCTTGTAACCCTAACTGGGATCATCTGGGAGAAGAAATTCACAGCTCCTCAGGAAATGACAAAGTTAAATTAACATATTTATAAATGATTGGAAAAGGAAGAACGAAGTGAAGTAATGAAATATGCTTATTACTCCAAATTATTCTTCTTCACACAGGAAATGACAGATGATCTGGATAACTACAGAAACAGCTACTTCCTGTTCACCAAAGACCCAGATAATCTGCAAGACATCTTGACAAATACCGATACCATCAACTGGAAGCAAGTTCTGCAGATACAAGGTGAGGAAACATCTGTAAACACGGTAAGTCTTTTTATATGCCATCACTTGAATATGCATGAGATCTATTTGCATGCACTGCTTTCATTGGGGAAATCCTGAAAACCCGACTGGAATACAGCTCTCGAGGACCGGAGTTCCCTACTCCTGCTATAGACAAAACTAATGTAATGGAGCTCCATCTTTTCTCCGTATTGCACCCACATTCATAGACAAGACTGCATTATCTTTCCGCTCAACAAATCAGACAGCTTCGCCTGTTCCAAGCAACTGCCTTATAATTGAGCTCTTGGCAAATTCCTAAGACATTTATAATTCTATCCCAAAGTCGTTCCTCAAATTGGTGCATTCCGTCATCTGTCCTAGATTTACATTATATCAGCCCCTCACCTCTGCATAATTGCCATATTCTTTTCCTCTCTATCCCTTATTACTTTGGATCCTCTTATTTGATCCCTTTGTGTATTTTTGCAGCATTTCAACAGAATATTAGTGAAGTGATTAATTCAATCTGCACTGCAAAAATGCTGAACTTAGAGACCACTCGCACAGTGCTGTACGTGAAGGACGGGAGCTGGAACAGGCCTGAGCTTCACATGCCACCTCAACAATTGCAGCAGGGCTGGGAGCACAGTGAAGTGACCCCAATTGAAAGGTTAGTAACATAGTAGCATAGTAAATGACGGCAGATAAAGACCCAAGTGGTCCATCCAGTCTGTCCAATCATACATGCTCCATAAATTAATTTAGTTTAAATGGTCCTTTTTCTTAGAACATAAGAATTGCCACTGCTGGGTCAGACCAATGGTCCATCCTGCCCAGCGGTCCGCTCACATGGCAGCCCCAAGGTCTTAGATATTTCTGGGCCAGAAACCCAGAGCCCTGCTTAGGTTCCATATACTGGAGTCTCCATCAAAGCTCACTCCAGCTCATCTTAACCATCCCAGCCATCAAAACCCTCCCCAGCCCATCCTCAACTAAATGCCAAATATACGGGACACAAGCTGTGCAAGCCTACCCAGTACTGGCCTTAGTTCCTTCAAGTTATACCCATTATTTTCTGATTAGAGATTCTCTGTTTTCATCCCACGCTTGTTTGAACTCTGTCACCGTTTTCTTCTCCACCACCTCCCTCGGGAGCACATTCCAGGCATCAACCACCCTCTCTGTAAAGAAGGATTTCCTAATATTACTCTTGAATCTACCACCCCTCAACCTCAAATTATGCCCTCTGGTTTTACCATTTTCCTTTCTCTGGAATAGATTTTGTTCTACGTTAATACCTTTGAAGTATTTGAACGTCTGAATCATTTGCCACAGAGTGAACTAGCAAGCTGCATAGGAATTGTAAAGCAGGTCTACTTTTGAGCGTGTTTGGGGTGAAATTGTGGACGCATCTCGGTACTAGGCGGAACTTAGGCGTCCTTTACAGAATTTACCCCCTAGTGTTCTGCTAAATTAATGCAATTGCTACTAAAACTGCAGATAGAAGCCAGTAGATTACAGGATCTAAAGTGAAGGTCACCAAAATCTGCAGTAGGATAGATACTTCTGATGGTGTGGACAGCATGGAGGAATGTAGTGAAGCTTAAAAAATGGTTTAGAATTTGGCAGCTAACAATTAATGCTAAAAAACACAGTAGGGTCATGCATTTGGGCTCCAAAATCCCAAGACAGTGTTTTTTAGTGCAAGGCCTGTGGGACAATGGCAACCCCCACGTGTTTTATTTCCTCCTAGATTAGACCATAGGCCTTGCATTGAAGAATACTGCATTAGGAGCAATAGCAGAGACTCGGGCAAGTCTTGCTTCTTCACTCTGCCCGCTCCCCACACAGCCTTCCAAACTTGCTATATTCACCAGCGGCAATTAAATCAGGCTGCTTCTAGCTTGCCATGGGGACCTTCACTTTGTCACAACTTCCTATTGTCATGTGGGCAGGATATTTCAGAGGAAAAGTTCCAAACTGATGACTGTGGGCTAGGGAGAGGAAGAAGGAGGTAGAGAGAGATGCTGGATCTGCAAGGTAGAAGGAAGGGAATAGGTGAAGGGAAGAAAATAGAGACTAGACTGGACAGACAGGGGAGGGCTGCAGGGAATGAGAAATCAAGTTTCAAGTATTTACAATGCATCCATCACATAGGTGTCTGAGTGGCTTGCAGACTAAAATAAAGGATATAGGGGATCGACATTAATATAGAATAAGGGAGAGAAGAGATAATTACAATGCTGAGAGAGAAAAGGAGGGGACAATCCTATTTTGCAACTTGCAGATTCCAATTTCAGGTGTCAGCATCTATAAAAAGAAGGGTCTTTAAATCAGATTAGCAGTTGTTATGAAAACTGTAGCTTGAGATAGATCAGTAACAGCAGGGATGGCCCTATGACGCCTCAGGTGGCACTCTTCTGGGAGTCGCATCTTGCCACCGACAAGCCTATCTGCTTACTATCTCTGCTACATTCCTTCCCCAATCTCTCTCCTTCCATTCCATTCCCTCCCCCGGGGCCCACATCTCACCCCTTCCTTCCTCACACCCTCCGAGTCTACCTTTAATTGTATCAAAAGTTGCCAGGCAGTGGCAGCAATTCACACACGCTACCCTTCTGTCACTAGTCCAAAGTTTTCTTTTTGCTGCGGCCCGCCTTTTCTGACATAACTTCCTATTTCCATTGGGCCAGCAGCAGAAGGGTAGTATGTGTGACTGCTGCTACCGCCCAGCAACTTTTGAAACAATTAAAGGTAGACTCGGAAGGGGGGGGGGTTTAGGAAGGAAGGGAGGTAGGTAGCCAGATCACAGCCTGATGAGTTGGAAAAAGTTGAAGCGAAGTTGGAGAACAGGAGACAGAGGGGATAGATATTGGGTTCAGGGGGCCTACAAAGAAGGGTGGGAGACATGTTAGATGAGGGGAGGAAGGGAAGGAGGGATAAATATCAGATTTTTGGAGGGGGCAGGAAAGAGATGGACTTGGGGGAGGGTGGAGAGGTAAAATGGGGAGAGGAACTTGGGGGAAGCACTAGAAGAGGGAGAGTAGATGAGGGGAAGGAGAGATAGACAGGTAAGGGCAGAGGGAAGATGGAGTGGGGGCTGGAAAGGGAGTAGGAGGGAGAAGGAGATATCAAACTTGGGAGCAGCAGTGATGCTGCCATAAACTGTGGCATCCTTGGGGAGTGTGTGGTGTAGTGGTTAGAGCTACAGCCTCAGAACCCTGAAGTTGTGGGTTCAAACCCCACACTGCTCCTTGTGACCTTGGGCAAATAACTTAATCCTGTACTGCCCCAAGTACATTAGATAGACTGTGAGCCCACCAGGACAGATAGGAAAAAATGTACGAGTATCTGATTGTAAACCACTTAATATACCTTGTTCAAGCAGTACATCAAATCCCAATCCCTCTCCCTTCTTTAAGCTGAAAGAAATCCCCAAGCTCCACCAGCTGATAAATTTCTTCTCCGTCAGCCCAGAGCAATCCCATACTTGTTGCAGTTGGCAACACTTTCTATGGGCCACTTTTTGCACTTGCTCACTTATTTCTCACGCATGCTCAGTTTTTGTGCAAGCACAGTAAGGATGAAAACTGGTTTAGTGGTGACACGGTTTGTGTGCATGTGCAGAAGGGAGGAAGGCTATTTGGCGGTGGCTCATACAGAGTGCTGCCAGCTGCGATGAGTATGGGAGTGTTCTCAACTGCTAGAGCAGGACCTCTTCAGCTATTGGGGCTCAGTCCAGAGGAAGGTTACTAAAATGGTATGTGGTCTTCATCATAAGGTGTATGGGGACAGACTTAAAGATCTCAATATGTATACTTTGGAGGAAAGGCGGGAGAGGGGAGATATGATAGAGACGTTTAAATACCTACGTAATGTAAATGTGCATGAGTTCAGTCTCTTTCATTTGAAAGGAAACTCTGCAATGAGAGGGCATAGGATGAAGTTAAGAGGTGATAGGCTCCAGAGTAATCTGAGGAAATACTTTTTTCCAGAAAGGGTGGTAGATGCGTGGGACAGTCTCCCGAAAGAGGTGGTGGAAACTGAGACTGTGTCTGAATTCAAGAGGGCCTGGGATAGGCATGTGAGATCTCTCGGAAAGAGAAAGAGATAATGTTTACTGCGGATAGGCAGACTAGATGAGCCATTTGGCCTTTATCTGCCATCATGTTTCTATTAGAATTGAATATGGGCTTGCTGGGTGGGGGTAAACAGTGTGTGGCCCGCACTTTGCATTGAGGCCCACCAAATTGGCGTGTCTGGCTATGCCCCTGGAGAGGAGGAGTGGAAGGGCAGGAAGCAGAGATGTTGGACTTGTGGGAGGGAGAAAGAGAAGGAGGAACTGCTAGTTGCAAGGGACATGGAAGGGAGATGTTAGGAATGGGAGAATCCATTGTTGGGTTATCAAGGAGATGAGTGAGAGGAAGATAGTGAGTATAGAGGGTAGAAATGTGGTAATAGGAAGATGGGAAATATAACAGCTAGGGAATGAGAGAAGGAGATAGAAAGTTGATAAGTAGATAAAAAGTGAAAGGGAATAGAGCAAGAGAATGAAATTTGAGTGGACAGAGGCAGGAAAGAGAGAAAAGGAGGAGAGAGCTTTAAGAGAAAGATTGATATGTCAGACAGGTGTAGTGAGGGAATAAGACAGGAGGAAAGAGGAGAAATAAATTGTCAGCGACTGCTGAAAAAAGAATTGGCAGAAGAAAGGAAAGCAGAAAAAGGAAACCGAGACCAAAGTGATGGAAAAATAAATTGCCCAGACATACAAAAGTAGAAAAAAAGTATTTATTTTGAATTTATTACCTGGAATACATTAGCTCTATGAATTGCATAACACAAATATTTATGTATTGTGTTCAGTAGAAAAGGAATCACATTTAATTTTGTTTCTCTAGTGTGGCAGAATATGCCGAGCTTAACTTCTTGGGGTTCCCAGTTCAATTTTTCTCTTTATATTTCAAACTTTAATTTGGGATCCCTTGTTTTGTATTTGGTAAGGGTCTGTGTTGTGCATGACTGAAGTGTGATATTTGTTTGCATATAGTTTCTGTGTTGACATCTGTAGTAGTCCCACTTGTTCTGTTTTACTTGTATAGATGATTTGGTGTTTTAGGATCCAGTGTAATATTTGTAGTGCTGACTATTCATAGGTTACTCCTGGGGGGAATTCTGCATCTCTGTCCAATGCAGAATTTATACAGAATTCTTCAATTGCCTTGCAAAATTCTGCACAGGAAACAGAAGGTGATAAAAAATGCCTTTTCTTGTGATACACAACCATAGATTGCTCGAATAAATTCCCCGTCTCCCACTAGGGCTTACTCTGTCCTCTTGGGTCATGTGGCATAAGGAAGAAATAAGCAGCTGAGCATCATATTACCGTACTTCTTCCTCCTCTGGCCTAGGCTCAACTGTTGTACAAAGTTACTTGTGGTTCAACTAAGCAGTGGGGAGAAGCTGGACTTTTGTGGATGCAGATCCCCGAGGGTTGAATATGCAGTGTGTCATACATATGACCATGACCTCACTGATGTGTCCTAACTGAAAAAAGGTTGCGAATCATTGTCATAGAGACTCTACAGCATTTTGAAAGTAAAACATGCATCTCTTTCCAAATTTAAGCCCCAGATGCACCGTTAGAAAATCTAGACTATCACACCCAAGAGTTGCAGCACTCAAACAATAACTCCTCAAAAAACACTGCTACCATACACCAGAAATGGAGCCTACGAACACTCTAGGAAAACCATAAAATCAAGAAATCAAAAGAGATTATACATTCATATAGAAATAAATGTCACCAAAGCACTTGCAAGGCTCAAGTACCATAAATCACTTCAGACTAGGAGGAAAAAGCCTCAGAGCCTTGCCACTACTCTCCAGAGATCGGATAGCATGTAAACAGGATCGTTGCTACGTCATCAGCATAAAAAAACCCCTGGTTTAAAAGTGTATTCTCGAGTCTTGTGCAATGCAAAAATGCTATTATTATGCTAAAATTTATAACTCAACAAGTATTTCACTCTCAAATTCCTGTATTGCTTATCTTAACATTGAGGAATCTTGAAGCACCAATGTTGATCAGCTTTTTGCCAGAATAGCTACATCAGGGTGCAATTATCCCTCGATAGAAAAATATATACCGTATTTGCCGGCGTATAAGATGACTTTTTAGTACCTTAAAATCCTCCCCAAAGTCGGGGGTCGTCTTATACGCCGGGTACAGTTTACATGCCCTTACTTGCGGGGCTGGATGTACTCAGTCGCGCGGCTCTTCTTCTCCCTACCTTCTCCGCTTGCAGCACAGAGCCGAACGGAAGTCTTCCCGACGTCAGCGCTGACGTCGGAGGGGAGGGAGGGCTTAAACAAAGCTTAAACAAAGCCCTCCCTCCCTCCGACGTCAGCGCTGACGTCGGGAAGACTTCCGTTCGGCTCTGTGCTGCAGGCATGGCAGGTAAGGAGAAGGAGAGTAGCCTCGCGGTACCAAGAGAGAGGGGCGGCCGCCCCGCCCTGGTTGCAGCACAGCCGGCCAGGTCCCCTTACTTTTGTGGCACTTCCCCGACCGACCGATAACAGCCCGGGTCCGACAATCCTCCCTGCCCTGTAGCCGCGAATCTAAATTACCTTCTTACAGCAGCTGTAAGAAGGTAATTTAGATTCGCGGTTAAGGGCAGGGAAGTTTGTCGGACCCGGGCTGTTGTCGGTCGGTCGGGGAAGTGCCACAAAAGTAAGGGGACCTGGCTGGCTGTGCTGCACCCGGGGCGGTAGAGAAGGAGGGGGGGGAGAAGGACGCTGAAATGCCATGGTGAAGACAGGAGGGGGGGGGAAGGACTCTGAAAGCACTTGAAGACAGAGGAGGGAGAAGAACGCTGAAAGCACATGGGGGAATACAAAGGGGTGGAGAAGGAAGAAGGGGTCGTCTTATACGGCGAGTATAACACAAAACTCTATTTTTGTGGGGTCGTCTTATACGCCCAGTCGTCCTATACGCCGGCAAATACGGTATGTATGCAAAGGACCTGAGAGGAGACTGAGAGGGGACATGATCGAAACATTCAAGGTAATGAAGGGAATAAACTTAGTAGATAAAGACAGATTGTTCACCTTCGCCAAGATAGGGAGAACAAGAGGGCACTCTCTAAAGTTAAAAGGAAATGGATTCCATACAAACGTAAGGAAGTTCTTCTTCACCCAGAGAGTGGTAGAAAACTGGAACGCTCTTCTGGAGGCTGTTATAGTGGAAAACACCCTCCAGGGATTCAAGACAAAGTTAGACAAGTTCCTGCTGAACCAGAATGAACGCAGGTAGGGTTGATCTTGGTTAGGGCACTGGTCTTTGACCTGGGGGCCGCCGCATGAGCGGACTGCTGGGTGCGATGGACCACTGGTCTGACCCAGCAGTGGCAATTCTTATGTTCTTATAAAAATACTCTTAACAACAACAAAAGTGCTTAGAATTTGCACATACCTTCCAGAGAGTCTGTATGGCCCCATGTCTTCCAGCTTCACTAAAAATGGCCATGGCGTTCCTTGCTCCTACATAGGCCCAACCCATCTGACATCAGTGCATCTGTACTATCCATTCATTAAAAAAGAAAATAAATCACCCCATTCACAGATGCCCAATACCAGAAACTGAGGATATATACACCCTAAATAGCTTCAGTTTCTGAAAACAATTTAAAAAAAAAAAAAGGAACTCCATTCAACTTTGGAGTTTAAACCTCATGGTTCCTTGCTGTCATAGGTATGGAAAAAGAAGGGCTCCTGACGCAACAGAGACCATTTCCTATTATAACATAGAAATATAAAATTGTATTTGTATACCGCAATACAGGGGTTAAATAGAGAATTGTACATAAGAGGTGAGGGTACAATGACAAGTAACATAGTAGTGTAAATAACAAAGGATCATGGCAGGTCTGAGTCAAATACAATACAGGTGAAGACTCGAGATATAAGGAGAACTCAAGAAATAAACAGAGTTTGGATCTCAGTATAGATACGGTAAGGGAGGAATGAGTCCGTACCTTGTCACCTGCCACAAGAAGACTGTGGGGGACAGCCGGCAGGTGGCAGCACAGATCCTGGCGTGACTCCCAATGGGGGAGACCCTACAAAGTAGCCAGCATAGAATTCTCTGGCTTAGGTTAGTGGAGGAAAAACCAAAAAATGCCTCAGGACATTGCAAATTTTTTAAATTTTCAGTTCAGTCCAAACATTAAAGGCTTTCTTCACCAACTGCTAATGAGTTTGAACAGTTCCTCAGTGAGTGATCAAAACCAAAAGAGAAATAACTCACTGACTTTTACTCCAATAGCAAACAAAAATCCCGGTTCTTCCTTTAGATAAGTATCTCTGAGTTCATGCTGGTGACAGCCTTACACAGTCCCTCTGAAGAGACCTGGGCTTAAACTGAACACAGTCCCTCTCTTCATCAGGCTCTTATCATTTCAACAAAAACACTCTTATTAGAGTTCAATCCAATTGCCTACTTGGGCCATGGTAACTCTTCAGTTCCTGGGAACTGGGAGGCAGAATTGCTCAAAAAGCTTTCAACAAGCACCCTCAATAAATCCCAAGCCGAGATCTTGAATGAACCCTGCCCCACAATTCTGGAGCTCACTTTACAAATATTGTTGCCATAATCCAACTCGGTGCCAAGGCTACAGAAAGGAAAGGGAAAATCCCCCCGACACCTTTCCTTTCACACTGCTCAGTCCCAGCTGGTACACAGCAAAGCAATCAGGGCTGTGCACAACTTCAGCCCGGCCCCCACTGCGGTGCAAACAAAACTCAGTTCCTTTTCAGCTACTTATTCAGCTCACAGTTTCTCCATAGTAGCTTTCTTAATCATAAAAACGTCACTGGCAAGAAATTGCCAAACTCACGTCCATTGGTTCCAGGGACTCAGCATTCCTGCCACTTCCTTACATTCCTCTGGGATATTCCAAGATTCAGTGCACTGCCGATCCATGGGTTCCTGCCTTGTGGCTTGCCAGAAGAGTCCTGGCTGCCCACTTCCCAGTCTTTAAGAGCTCTTTAAATTTGTTAAAGCCACTCCCTAGCTTAGGTGGCCGGGGCAAAGGTTTGTCTGCTCTCTGGCTCCCTCTCAGTTCACTAGGAAAACTACAGCTTGGGAACTGACTGAGCTTTCTATGGGAGACTGCTCAAATGGGTGTTCTGTGTCAGGATCAAGGTCCCTTTCTTCAGGTTAGACAGCCCTGACCTTCTGCAGCCTCTGAAGCTCTATATTCAACTGCCTCTGGGAACAGGCTTAGCATAGGACTTAACCGTGACAGGTTCATCAGGAGGAATGGAACTGTCACAACCTAGAGCTTTCCTTTGTCTTGAGAATGAGAGACACAGGGTTTAGTGCTCTACTAGGAATTTGTTGAACAGATATGTTTTTAATCCTCGCCTGAAAAACATGTATGACAAAGACGACCCTATAATGGGGAGCAATTCCAGTGAGCATAAGAATATGTTGAACAGGATAGGGGACAGTCGGGAATCTTGTGGAACTCCGCAGGGAGTGGTCCACTGTGGTAGGTATATAGTGGATAGCATAATATTGCAAGTCCTCAAATTTTTGTCCCATTTTCAAGCAACGAGTGACTATCGGAACCTGTAATTTGTTGGTGTGGAAGGCACATAAATTTGGGACAAACATACTCTATGATAAACAACAAAAGAGGTGGCAAAAACGCTCCTACCTGTCACAGGGTCTGTAAAGCTACCAATAAATTCAAAAGTAACCGCACACACAGAGTAAGAGTTACATTTCATATGGCCCCCACCTGCCACATTTTGAAAGGTGAAATTCACCACATTTGGCGAGAGTAGGCCACCCTAAAATTAAGGTTCTGAAAAGCTGGGGCAGTCCTTATAACATTCCAGTGTGTCCGTAACTTTGGTCCGCATCATGGGGAAATACTGCAAAACATAAGTCACAGTCTGAATATCCTCAGAACAATCACATTGTTGAAACAATAGTGCTCTGTTGGAAAACTTTGCACATTTATAAGCCCCTTTCGGAATACCAGAGGAATAACCCCTGGCTGTTAAACAATGATATAGATCTTGGCTCGTCCAAATCAGAACAAATTTTTCTATAGTGTAGAAATTGAGAAGTGGGCAGACTCGGTTTTAGTGCAAGAGGGTGATTACTAGTGAAATCCAAATATACTAGTGAAATCCTGTCAGTGGATTTTTTAAAAACAGTAGTTCTAAATCTGTTATTTTCTTTGTGAACAAGCACATCTAAATATGAAATGTTCTTGGTGTTCTAAAAGTGTAAACTGAATGGTAGGATATCTACTATTCAACCATGTGTGGAAATTATCAAAGGCTTCACCAGGCCCCGTCCACACCACAAAGATGTCATCAATAAAGGGTGAAAAGAGGGAGAGTCGGAGACACAGAGTTCTGCACAGGGGAAGGAGGCAGGAAGAAGCACAGGACTCGGGGAAGCGGCAAGAGTACGCTCCGCCCACCCCCACCACGTCAGAGGCAGCGTCGGACTCCCCCTTGAAAGGGGGCGGAGCCAACGATGTGCAGCTGTTCGGCGCGCGGCAAAGGCAAGCAGCAAAGGCGCTCGCCTTAGCGAGAGCGCCTTTGAGAAGGGACAAGACAACGGAGTAAGACAGAAGGGTAAAGAAGCGACAAGTACAGAAGGAAAGCACAGAAGGTAAGAAAGAGACAGACACAAAGGGCCAAGCCGTTCACACAAGTATAACAAGCAGGCAGAGGGAGAGAGTGAGAGAGAGGACACCAGCGGCTGGTAGAGAGAGAGAGAGACACCAGCACAGAGCACCAACACAGAGAGAGAAGAAACAGAGAGGACACCACCAACAGGCAGTGAGCGAGAGGACACCAGAGACAGTTAGAGAAAGAAAGAGAGGGCACCAGCATAAAGAGAGAGTCAGGGAGGACACCAACATCAGATAGGGAGAGAGAAAGGACACAAAGCGGACACAAGTCACAAGTAATCTCAACTGATATCTTAAAGAAGGAACAACAATGGAAGCAGAAGGAAGCCAGAAGATGAGCTTTCCAGTGTTCTGCACAGACTGTCATATGTATGACTATCTCCCCTCGGGGAGACAGTCATATGTATGCAGTCGGTGTCAGGAACTGAAAAGCTTGAAGAAGGAGGTCAAGCGACTAGAGGACAAGATTCAGGAGCTAGAAGGATTTCACACCACAGAGAGACACATTGAGGAGGAAGTCAGGGAACTCGAGAGATTCATTGAAGAGGCATACAGGACGAAGGTGGAAGAGAACGAACTTCAGATGAAAGAAGAAGCTACACGGATACCAACATGCAAGGGAGAGCAAGAAGAAGATTACCTCAAGGATGACACCCACAGAGGACTACCGCAAGAGGGGGAGAATTTGGCTAGTCGAGGCCCAAAAGAAGAAAGAGTGAAGCACATTGAGGACATTGACCTGAGACAGAAGCGAAAATTGAAGAAAGGAAAGTCAGCGATCCTAGTGGGAGACTCGATCCTTAGGCATGTGGACAGCCACATAGCAGGAGGGAGAGAGGACCGACTGGTGACCTGCCTTCCAGGAGCAAGAACCAAGGACATCGTGGACAAAATTGGAATGATCCTGGAAGGGGCGGAGACAGAAGAGACCGCTGTAGTGATCCACATCGGGACGAACGATATCAGCAGGAGAGACTACAAAAGAAGCATGCTATTAGAACAATTCAAGATTCTGGGAAGGAAGCTGAAGATGAGGGCCCAGAAGATAGTGTTCTCAGAGATCCTACCAGTACCGAGGGCAGATGTGAAAAGGCAGGAGGAACTACAATCAATAAATACGTGGATGAGAAGATGGTGTGAGGAAGAAGGATTCCACTTTGTGAGGAACTGGACGGCGTTCTGGGGCAAGAGCAAACTCTACAGGAAAGATGGACTGCACCTGAGCGCAGCAGGAACTAGACTCCTAGCAAACAACGTCAAGAGAGGAATAGAACAGGCTTTAAACTAAGAAGAAGCGGAAAGCCGACAGTTGACAAAGGGTCGACGATTCGGAAGACGGTATCCTGTGAAGATACCGAGGGGAAAAATGGCTGGGAAGGAATAAGGGACAAACTGCAGGAGTCGACTAACCCAGAAGTGGTTACAATGTCTGCAGCAAAAGAGAAGAAAATATGGACCGAAGCACAGGGAAAAGAAAGGAGGACAGCAAAATACCAGGATCTAAAGTGCATTTATGCTAATGCAAGGAGCCTAAGAAACAAAATGGGGGAACTAGAAGCCTTGGCCAACGCAGAAGACATCGACATCATTGGAATCTCTGAAACATGGTGGAATGAGGAAAGCAAATGGGATACAGCACTACCGGGATACAAGCTCTATCGCCAGGACAGATCAGGACAAAAAGGAGGTGGAATAGCCCTATACATAAAAGAAGGCATACAATCCACACAAATGGACACAGCAGAGACGGCCAGCAAGCCGGAATCTCTATGGGTTAAAATACCGGGAAGGAAAGGGCCTGAAATAAAGATGGGCCTATTTTATCGTCCACCCGGGCAAACCAGTGATATCGATGAGGAAATGGAAGCCGAGATGAAGCGTGAATGCAAAAGCAGCAACACGGTTATTATGGGAGACTTCAACTACCCTGGGATAGACTGGAGGCTTGGAAGCTCAAAATGCGCTAGGGAGACAAAATTCCTGGAAGCTACACAGGATTGTTTCATGGAACAGCTTGTTAGAGAACCGACGAGAGGAAATGCCACTCTGGATCTAATCCTAAATGGGTTAAGGGGACCTGCAAAGGAAGTAGAAGTAGTGGGACCGTTGGGAAACAGCGACCATAATATGATCAAGTTCAAGGTTGAGGTAGGAGTGTCAAAAGGCAAGAGATCCATTGCGACAACCTTTAACTTCAGGAAAGGAAACTACGAAGCAATGAGGGAATTGATAAGGAAGAAACTTAGGAACACTTCCAAAACATGGCTAACGGTAAATCATGCCTGGTCCTTCTTCAGGGACATGGTGAGCGAGGCGCAAAATCTGTATATCCCCAGATTCAGGAAGGGGTGTAAAAAGAATCGAACAAAATACCCGACGTGGATAACCAAAACAGTGAAGGAAGCGATAGGCAATAAGAAAAAATCATTCAAGAAATGGAAAAAGGACAAAACTGAGGGGAACTGGAAAGAGCACAAGAAGCATCAAAAAGAATGTCACCGTGAGGTTCGGAAAGCCAAAAGAGAGTATGAAGAGAGGCTAGCCAGGGAAGCAAGAAATTTCAAACCATTCTTCAGATATGTTAAAGGGAAGCAGCTGGCTAGAGAGGAAGTGGGACCGCTGGATGACGGAGACAGGAAGGGAGTGGTGAAGGAGGAGAAGGTAGTGGCAGAAAGGCTTAACATGTTCTTCCCGTCTGTATTTACAAACGAAAACATGTCCAACATACCGGAACCTGAGCAATTCTTCAACGGAAGTCAGGCAGAAAAATTAACATCCATAGAAGTGAGCCTTGAGGACGTTCGTAGGCAGATAGAAAAACTAAAAACTGACAAATCCCCGGGTCCGGATGGCATACATCCAAGGGTTCTGAAGGAATTAAAGGAGGAGATAGCGGAACTACTGCAGCAAATTTGCAACTTATCCCTGAAAACAGGCGAGATCCCGGAAGATTGGAAGATAGCCAACGTTACACCCATCTTTAAAAAGGGATCAAGAGGTGACCCGGGAAACTACAGACCGGTGAACCTGACTTCGGTTCCGGGGAAAATGGCAGAAGCACTGATAAAAGAAAACATCGATCAACATTTTGAAAAACATGAACTTCTGATAACCAGCCAGGATGGTTTCTGCAAGGGAAGATCGTGCCTAATGAACTTATTGCACTTCTTCGAAGGGATCAACAAACGGATGGACAAAGGAGACCCTATAGACATCCTATATCTAGATTTCCAAAAAGCCTTTGACAAGGTGCCCCATGAACGTCTACTCCGGAAACTGAAGAACCATGGGGTGGAAGGAGACGTACATAGATGGATCAGAAACTGGTTGGAGGGTAGAAAACAAAGGGTAGAAGTGAAGGGTCACTACTCCGACTGGAGGAGGGTCACGAGTGGTGTCCCGCAGGGCTCGGTGCTCGGGCCGCTGCTATTTAATATCTTCATAAATGATCTAGAAACAGGGACGAAGTGCGAGATAATAAAATTTGCGGACGACACCAAACTATTTAATGGAGCTCGGACTACAGAGGACTGCGAAAAGTTGCACAGGGACTTGAACAAATTAGAAGAATGGGCGGCGAAATGGCAGATGAAATTCAACATTGAGAAATGTAAAGTATTACATGTGGGGAGCAGAAACTCGAGGTACAACTATACAATGGAAGGGATGTTATTGAATAAGAGAACCCAGGAAAGGGACTTGGGGGTAATGGTGGACATGACAATGAAGCCGTCGGCACAGTGTGCAGCGGCCGCTAAGAGAGCGAATAGAATGCTTGATATCATCAAAAAGGGTATTACAGCCAGAACGAAAGAAGTTATCCTGCCGTTGTATCGGGCGATGCTGCGCCCGCATTTGGAGTACTGCGTCCAGTATTGGTCGCCGTATCTTAAGAAGGATATGGTGTTAGTCGAGAGGGTTCAGAGAAGAGCGACACGTCTGATAAAAGGTATGGAAAACCTGTCATATTCTGAGAGATTGGAGAAGCTGGGTCTCTTTTCCCTGGAGAAGAGGAGACTAAGAGGAGATATGATAGAGACTTATAGGATCATGAAGGGCATAGAGAGAGTAAAGAGGGACAGATTCTTCAAACTTTCTAATAATAAAAGAACAAGAGGGCATTCGGAAAAGTTGATAGGAGACAGATTCAAAACAAATGCTAGGAAGTTCTTCTTTACCCAACGTGTGGTGGACACCTGGAATGCGCTTCCAGAGGACGTAATAGGGCAGAGTACGGTACTGGGGTTCAAGAAAGGATTGGATAAATTCCTACTGGAAATGGGGATAGAGGGGTACAGATAGAAGATTACTGCACAGGTCCTGGACCTGTTGGGCCGCCGCGTGAGCGGACTGCTGGGCACGATGGACCTCGGGTCTGACCCAGCAGAGGCATTTCTTATGTTCTTAAAAGGGATTTTCTCTTATCCAAAGTTCTTCAAATCTCTGCATAAATAAATTAGCCATAGTGGCCCCTATAGGCACGCCAGAGATTTGTTGAAAAAACTTTTTCCCATATCTGAAAAAGGTTTTCTGCATTGCCAAGGCTAATAAATCAATCAAAAAATCAGTAGGAATACGTCTAGATATCGCTGTAGCATTCAGAAAATCTCTAATGATGCTTATAGCTTCTTCTTGTGGTATTACAGTATGATTGTAAGGATTTCACATCAAAAGTAACAAGTTACGTAACAGGTGACATATCAGGGATCTCCATCAACTTATTCATATCCTGAAAATAACGGGATGGTTGGATAGGCTGGAGTGAACTTGGACGGCAACTTCAGCAGTTGGAACCTAGGACATTACTAAGTGGACTTTAGTCTATGGCTCAGAAATATCAAAGTTAACTTAATCATGTATTTCTAATGAGAATAACTAATGGACAGACTGGATAGACTATTCAGGTCTTTATCTGCCGTCATTTACTATGTTACTATGTATGTTATTAAAAAAAGGGAAGAATCTCATAAATAAGAAAAACCACTTGACACTATAGGGCGTAAGAAAACATCAATAAAACAGCAACGAGGTTCCAGGACCAACCTACTATTAGACACAATTGGATGCCCTGGGGGGTCTACCAAAGTTTTGTGTATTTTAGGTAAAACATAAAAGACCAGGACCCTGGGCGAGTCTGCATTCAAAAACTGAAATTCACGTTTAGTCAAAAAACCTCTCTCTAGACAAGAAGTGGGGCTCTCCCTGATGTTATCTGCCAAAAGGCTGGTGGGATCATCACTTAACTGAATGTGGTTGGAGGGAATTGACAGTTGCTTCATGACTTCCCTATCATAGAAGTCAAGGACAACCACTGCTCCTCCCTTATCCGCTCTGCATATCCTTATGTGCTGATTGTGTTTCAAAGGTGACAATGCTAAATATTCTTCCTTTGTAAGATTATAAGGTTGGAAATGCTTCCTATACATCATGGGTGTCAAAGTCCCTCCTCGAGGGCCACAATCCAGCCAGGTTTTCAGGATGTCCCCAATGAATATGCATGAGATCTATTTGCATGCACTGCTTTCATTGTATGCTGATAGATCTCATGCATATTCATTGGGGACATCCTGAAAACCCGGCTGGATTGCGGCCCTCGAGGAGGGACTTTGACACCCCTGCTATACATCAATTTCCTGCCCTCACACAACATCAAATCTTTACAAGTTGTTAAATGAGGACTTAAAGCCGTAGGAGGTACCCAATGAGAGCGGTTATGAACGTATGACTCATCTGTATTTGATGGCAGATGAAAATGAAAAAATTCCTTCAAGTGAAGCATAGTAACATAGCAACATAGTGGATGACGGCAGATAAAGACCCGAATGGTCCATTCAGTCTGCCCAACCTGATTCAATTTAAATTTTTTAATTTTTTCTTCTTAGCTATTTCTGGGCAAGAATCCAAAGCTCTACCCTGTACTGTGCTTGGGTTCCAATTGCCGAAATCTCTGTGAAAACCTCTAAACCCTCCCAGCCATTGAAACCCTCTCCAGCCCATCCTCCCCTAAACGGCCATATACAGACACAGACCGTGCAAGTCTGCCCAGTACTGGCCTTAGTTCAATATTTACTATTATTTTCTGATTCTAGATCCTCTGTTTTCATCCCATGCTTCTTTGAACTCCATCACCATTTTCCTCTCCACCACCTCTCTCGGGAGCGCATTCCAGGCATCCACCACCCTCTCCATAAAGTGGAATTTCCTAACATTGCTCTTGAATCTACCACCCCTCAACCTCAAATTATGTCCTCTGGTTTTACCATTTTCCTTTCTCTGGAAAAGATTTTGTTCTACGTTAATACCCTTCAAGTATTTGAACGTCTGAATCATATCTCCCCTGTCCCTCCTTTCCTCTAGGGCAGGGGTAGGCAATTCCGGTCCTCGAGAGCTGAAGCTAGGTCAGGTTTTCAGGATATCCACAATAAATATGTATGAGATAGATTTGCATCTCAAGGAGGCAGTGCATGTAGATCCATCTCATACATATTCATTGTGGATATCCTGAAAACCTGATCTGGCTCCGGCTCTCGAGGACTGGAATTGCCTACCCCTGCTCTAGGGTATAAATATTCAGGGCTTCCAATCTCTCCTCATATGGCTCAAACCTCCTATCATTTTCATCACCTTCCTCTGGATCGCTTCAAGTCTTCTTATGTCCTTCACCAGATACATAGAAACATAGAAACATAGAAACATAGAAATAGACGGCAGATAAGGGCCACAGCCCATCTAGTCTGCCCACCCTAATGACCCTCCCCTACCTTTCTCTGTGAATAGATCCCACGTGTCTATCCCATTTGGCCTTAAAATCAGGCACGCTGCTGGCCTCAATCACCTGTAGTGGAAGACTGTTCCAGCGATCAACCACTCTTTCAGTGAAAAAGAATTTCCTGGTGTCACCTCGTAGTTTCCCGCCCCTGATTTTCAACGGATGCCCTCTTGTTGTCGTGGGACCCTTGAAAAAGAAGATATCTTCCTCCGCCTCGATGCGGCCCGTAAGATACTTGAACGTCTCGATCATGTCTCCCCTCTCTCTGCGCTCCTCGAGCGAGTATAGCTGTAATTTGTCAAGCCGTTCTTCATATGGAAGATCCTTGAGTCCCGAGACCATCCGGGTGGCCATTCTCTGCACCGACTCCAGTCTCAGCACATCCTTGCGATAATGTGGCCTCCAAAATTGCACACAGTATTCCAGGTGGGGCCTCACCATGGATCTATACAATGGCATAATGACTTCCCTCTTACGGCTGACGAAACCCCTTCGTATGCAACCCATTATTTGTCTTGCCTTGGATGAAGCCTGCTCCACTTGATTGGCAGACTTCATGTCCTCACTGACGATCACCCCCAAGTCTCGTTCTGCTACCGTTTTTGCTAGGATCTCGCCATTAAGGGTATAAGACTTGCATGGATTTTGGCTGCCCAGGTGCATAATTTTGCATTTTTTGGCATTGAAGTTGAGTTGCCATGTCCTAGACCAGCGCTCCAGCAGGAGTAGGTCGTGCATCATGTTGTCGGGCACTGAATCTTTGTCTGTTGTGCATTTGCCCACTACATTACTTAGTTTGGCGTCATCGGCGAATAATGTTATTTTACCTCGAAGCCCTTCTGCCAAGTCCCTTATAAAGATGTTGAATAGGATTGGGCCCAAGACTGAGCCCTGTGGCACTCCACTGATCACCTCCGTCATTTCGGAGGGGGTGCCATTCACCACCACCCTTTGAAGCCTACCTCCAAGCCAGTTCCCAACCCATTGCGTCAATGTGTCACCTAATCCTATAGAACTCATCTTGCCCAGCAACCTGCGGTGTGGTACGCTATCGAATGCTTTGCTAAAGTCCAGGTACACGATGTCCAGGGACTCCCCAATATCCAGCTTCTCCGTCACCCAATCAAAGAAGCTGATCAGGTTGGATTGGCATGATCTCCCCTTAGTAAATCCATGTTGTCGGGGATCCCGTAGATTCTTTTCATCCAGGATTTTATCCAATTGGTGTTTGATTAGAGTTTCCATTAGTTTGCTCACTATCGATGTTAGACTCACTGGTCTGTAGTTTTCTGTCTCCATCTTTGAGCCTTTCTTGTGGAGTGGAATGACGTTAGCCGTCCTCCAGTCCAACGGGACGCTGCCTGTACTAAGGGAGAGGTTGAAGAGCGCGGACAGTGGCTCCGCCAAGACATCACTCAGTTCCCTAAGCACCCTGGGGTGCAGGTTGTCCGGCCCCATTGCTTTGTTAACCTTGAGCTTTGACAGCTCACCGTAGACACTGCTGGGTGTAAACTCAAAGTCACTAAAAGGGTCAACTGAGCCAACCCTTGTCTGTAGCTGAGGGCCAAGCCCCGGCGCTTCTCGGGTGAAGACTGAGCAGAAGTATTCATTTAATAGTTGGGCTTTTTCCGAATCCTTATCCACATAGTCTCCGTCTGGATTCCTAAGACTTACAATCCCGCCTGAGTTTTTTCTTCTGTCACTGATATACCTGAAGAAGGATTTATCTCCCTTCTGGATGTTCTTTGCCAGAGACTCTTCCATGTGGAATTTAGCCTCTCTGACTGCTGTTTTGACGGCTTTTGATTTGGTCAGGTAGTCTGCTCTAGAGTCCTGCTTCCCTGATTTTTTGTAAGAGATGAAAGCTTCTTTCTTCTCCTTGATGAGGTTTGAGATCTCTGCAGTAAACCACTGTGGCTTATTGTTCCTTCGCCGTTTACTTACTGATTTAACATAGCGGTTTGTTGCTTCTTGTATGGTGGCTTTCAAAGTCGACCACATTTCTTCCACATTATCAGTTTCAGCTTGGCTTTGTAGCGCCTGGTGAACGAAGTCTCCCATTTCTTTGAAATTTGTGTCCTTGAATTTGAGGACCTTGGTCAGTGTGGTAGATTTAGTGAAACCTTTCCTGAGATTGAACCATACCATGTTGTGGTCACTGGAGGCCAATGTGTCGCCCACCGAGACCTCTGTGACACTTTCTCCATTGGTAAGTATCAGGTCCAGTATTGCCTGATCCCTTGTTGGTTCCAACACCAGTTGCCTGAGTCTTGCTCCCTTCATAGTGTTTAATAGCCTCCTGCTGCTTCCGGAAGCAGAGGTAAGTGTAACCCAATCCACATCAGGCATGTTGAAGTCACCTAGCAATACTGTGTCCCCACGCAAGGTGATATTTTCTATATCTCCGATTATTTCCATATCCAGGTCATCCTGTTGTCTTGGGGGTCTGTAAATTATGCCAAGATACAAGCATTTGTCTTTCCCTCTGGCCAAATTAACCCAAAGGGATTCCCCAGTGTACTGGACATCTGTGATTCTCGTGACCTTAATGTCATCTTTAGTATATAATGCTACACCTCCTCCCATTCTGCCCTCCCTGTCCCGGCGAAGCAAGTTGTAACCCGGTATGACCATATCCCACCCGTGGGAGTCTGTGAGCCAGGTCTCGGATATCGCCACCACATCCAGGTCGGCATTACTTATTTCTGTTTCCAATTCCAGGATCTTGTTTCCTAAACTGTGTGCGTTGACGTACATAGCCCTCCATGTTGTATTTCTGTTATGTCTCAATGGGGATATTTCTGCTTGAGCTATTTGAACACCTTTAGCATTGTTTGCGTTATTTGTGCTTTCCTTAGGCCCAGAACTACAATGTGTATTCCCCATATACCCAGAACTACAGTGTGTACTCCCCTTAGACCCAGAATTACAATGTGACCCATAAATATGATATGACCCTACTCCCGACTTGAAAGTGTGTGCACTCACCCCCGACCCAGAATTTTGGTGACTACTTACCTCAGCCTCAAAAAAGTATTGGCAGTTTAGCTCGCCAGGTATGTTGTTTATGCCTGTACCCTCCCCCGACTTACCTAGTTTAAAGCCCTGTGGAGAAGGCGGGCTAGACGGTGTCCAAGGACATTCTTCCCTCTTTTGGTCAGGTGTAGCCCATCCTGTCCCTGTAGCCCTTGCAGTGCTTCTCCATGGTGCAGAAACCCGAAGCTCATCTCCTTGCACCATCCTCGCAGCCAGTCGTTCGCCCTCCGTATTCGATCCTCTCTGGCTCTGCCCTTGCCCTTCACTGGGAGAATCGAGGAGAAGACTACCTGCGCATCCATCCTCCTCAGCTTCTCCCCCAGGGCCCTGAAGTCTTCAGGTATGTTGTCCGGGGTGCTCCTGGCGGTGTCGTTGGTTCCGACGTGGATTAGAATCATGGGGAAGTGGTCTCGGGGCTTGATGAGTCTGTCAAGGCAAGCAGTGACATCCCGGATCCTGGCCCCTGGCAAACAGCAGACCTCTCTTGATTGTAGGTCTGGTCTGCAGATTGGTCCCTCGGTGCCCCTCAGCAGTGAATCTCCGATGACCACCACTCTGCGCTTCCTAGGGGTAAGCCGTACAGTTGATTCCGGAGCTGGAATCGTCTGCTGAACATCTTCTTGTACCTCTGTCTCTGGACCTTCCTGTAGCAGTTGATATCTGTTCCTCAGGGCGATTTGTGGTGTCGATGTAGAGCTGTCCTGTGTGAGAGAAAAAGAGACAGAGTTAGGTCCTCGACGTTTTCCTGTGGAGGAAGTCACCAGCTGCCAGGAGTCAGCGTCCCCAACCACTTCCTGCATTCCAGCGGTTTGTCTCAAGGTGGCCGTTTTGGACGCTTTGGGTGTTCCCAGGGTGGTCTTGTCAGGTTCCTGTTCAGCGATCTGAGACAGCTCCTGGATGACTCCATCGATGAAGGTCTCGTCGTCTCGGATGCTCCTTAGACGCTGAACCTCCTCCCTCAGGCTCTTCAGCTCCATCAAAAGGCTTTCGTCCAGTTGATCCATTACTTCTGTCTGCGTTGAGACTGTAGACCTCTTTGAGGGGATGGCCTCGGTCTGTACAGAGACCTCTGCCCTCCGTCCTGGTTCCCCTTCCATCTGTACTCGGACCATAGCCATCCCCTGGGTGCTCTCGGTGACTGTACTGCCTGTTTTGATTGAAGTCTTGCTGCTTCTAGTCCTACCTGCCATTACAAATGTTTATTGTTATTATTTTTATTTATAATTTTTTTTTTTTTTTTTTTTTTTTTAAGTATTTGTTAGGGTGGGGGGGTGTTAGGTGTTGGTCAGTAAGTGTTCTTGGTCTGAGGGATGGAGTAGTTAGTTAACAGTTAGTTAATTGTCAGTTAAGGATGTATGTTTGTTAGTGTGCTGGGGAGGTCTGTCTGTTAAAGTGGTTTGGGAATAGAGTGATTGGTGAGGTCTGCCTGTTTAGTGAGAAAGATTTTAGTAGCTTGTTGGTGAGATAGAAAGTTGTAAGACTGAGAGTTAAAGACTTGGTAGAATGCTAAAGAAAGACTGAAGACAATTGATTAGTTAGTTAGCTAGGGCTATAGTTGATAGCCCTATCTGGATGCCCTTCTTGAGGCCCTTCGCGAAGGCGCTCTCGCTACCCGCTCTCCGCTCCCACTGTCCTCTGCCTCCTCCTGGAAGTCTTGGCCCCGCTCTCCTGCTGCTTGTGATCTCCCCTCTCTTCTTCAGCAGCCGCTAGCTCTGCCTGCCTCCTCCACGCGGTCGCCGAGTTTACTTCACCCGCGGCTCCCTTCCTGGTTAAGGGGGAGTCCGGGCGCTGACGCTGGTGGTGACGTGGAGCGGGTGGGCGGAGCTAACTCTCGCCGCTACCCGCTCTCCGCTCCCACTGTCCTCTGCCTCCTCCTGGAAGTCTTGGCCCCGCTCTCCTGCTGCTTGTGATCTCCCCTCTCTTCTTCAGCAGCCGCTAGCTCTGCCTGCCTCCTCCACGCGGTCGCCGAGTTTTTGTTGTGCCCTTTAGTTAATGCAGCTCTTAGATTATAGAGCCCTCTTTGGGGCAGGGACCCGTCTATTGTTCCTGAACTGTAACTGAACACAATGCTCCAAGTGGGGCCTCACCAACGACCTGTACAGGGGCATCAACACCTTCTTCCTTCTACTGACTACGCCTCTCTTTATATAGCACAGCATCCTTCCAGCAGCAGCCACTGCCTTGTCACACTGTTTTTTCGCCTTTAGATCTTCGGACACTATCACCCCAAGGTCTCTCTGCCCATCTGTGCATATCAGTCTCTCACCTCCCAGCATAAGCTTGTGAAAAAACTTTTCTAAGTCAATCCTTAACTGAAATGGCTTAAAAGGTTGCACTGGAAAAAATGTCAAGCCCTTTGAAAGACCAGATTTTTCAGCTGGAGTTAAAACATGGAGAGACAAATTAATTACTGCATCAATCTGTGGTCCGCCCTTGATATGGTGTTGTGGGACCTTGTATTGGGGTGTGACTGTGTATTCTAATGTTTCACTCGCCCACATCCTTGGCATCTTCCTCTGTCTCTTTGTCTTAAAAAATATTCATCACCAGAGGTAGATCTAGAACTCCTACCAGATACGTTCAATTGTTCAAAATCATGGCGTGGTGGCTTTTGTGGGTTAACAAATCAAGAATAAATAGACTCTCTTGCATAGCCTGCTTCATCCCTCTTAAATTTCTTGATTTTATACTTCTGGAGATCTGATTTGAAGGCATCTAACTTCTTCTGAATATCTACAAACTGTTCGTCAAACTCTACTTGTTCTAAGGTACTCTTTAATTCACCGAGTTTAGTATCTAGAATAGATCAGTGGTTCCCAACCCTGTCCTGGAGGAACACCAGGCCAATTGGGTTTTCAGGCTAGCCCTAATGAATATGCATGAAGCAAATTTGCATGCCTATCACTTCCATCATATGCAAATCTCTCTCATGCATATTCATTAGGGCTAGCCTGAAAACCCGATTGGCCTGGTGTTCCTCCAGGACAGGGTTGGGAATCACTGGAATAGATCATACTGAATATTCTTGGTGACCACTCTGATTTTTTCTATGATCAAGACTAAAGTGGAATGGACTTCCTTTTTTTAAAATTGTTTTAAGAAACTGAGGATATTTAGGGACTTATATCCGCTGTGCTAGTTTCTGGTGAGTGGGGTGATTTATTTTCTTTTTTAATGAATGGGTAGTACAGATGCGCCGATGTCAGATGGGTTGGGCCTATCTAGTAACAAGGAATGCCGCGGCCATTTTTTGTGAAGCAGGAAGACGTGGGGCCATACAGAAGGTAAGCGCAAATTCTAAGCATTTTTGTAGATTTTGAGAGTATTTATACATAAGACAAAAGGAGAATGCTTACTAAGGTGTTAAGCAGCTGGAAAGCTGACCCCCAACCCCTGGAAATTAACAGCTGATATTCGGAACGGTGCCTGGTTTAACTCGGTGCGTAAAATTAGGACAGTCTGTCTTGCTGCATAAGAGACTACCCAGTTTAGTGCTGCTGGATATCAGCAACCAGGCAAATCCCTTTTGGATATCAACCACATGATTTGTTTTATTTTTGCAAAACCTGACGTTAGGCATTTTTTCATTGTTAAAACTGATGCACTAGAGTATTTTCTGTATGAGGATGTCGGGGTTGTCATAGGGACAAAATACTTCCTCTGTGCAGTAATGAGCAGGGGCCGAGTTGTGTTTTCTTCTGTATCTCACTATCTCTGGAATTTCCAGTACACCTTAAGGAAGGTTAATCACATACTGAAAAAAAAAAATTATTCATACTTTCCACATGATGTTGCTCATCAGGGGCTGTAACAAAGTTTTAGAGAGAATTACGGAGACAAACAATCAAAGAGTAAAGGAGAGAGTTTACTTGGTTCTGTTGCATATGTCAACATCCCCGGAGAAAAAGCAGAATGTACAATTTTGCTTGAAGCTGTCAAATCACAACACATGGTGATCATACACAGCCTTGCACAAGTTGCACAATGAGATGTTCTTTGGATGTCATAGAAAACAACAATGATAAGGAAGCAATCATGCCCAGAGAGAAAAAATTAGCACTTGTGCACTCTATTCACACCATGCATGATGTTACTTCCTGTCACATGACCTCTCTATGTTGGGTTTGTGGTAGCAGTTATGTTGATGACACCACTTTCTGGCTAAATCTGTTTCTTTGGAGGCCATAGTCTTGGATATGTTATTAAAAAGAGGCATGGCTGGGGGCATGTCAATGAGGTCATTTCCTGTGATGCAATAAATCATCTGATGATGTCATTCAAAAGCGGAGGAAGCATGTATCTTGGGTGGTTAATGGGCAGGGCTAAGGTGAGACCTCAACACCGATTGAGTGACAAGACTAAGGTTTGACAAAAGCTATGTAACTTATAATACTCTTATATCAAAAGAACTTACAATCTAATAAGATACATAGGTACATAGTAACATAGGCAAAAACTGGGATGATGTTTTGAATTAAAACAATGAGACCAGCTGCAAAACATGAGCTTTCTTGAGACTTCCAGAACTGGGAAAAGTGAGTGAGAAAAGCATAATTGAAAACTCAAGGAGCTGAATCAGCTGGAAAGTCTTTGGCTGAAAATCATTTATATTCATGTTCAAATTATGTTAATAATAATAATCATTGCTTGACTATGGATTCCAGCAATATAATCTCAATTTCTCAGCTGAAAGTTTAGCCATATTTTGTTCTTTTTCTAGGGCTGGAAAGGTATTTCGGATCTCCCCTCTAAACATATCACATGCTGAGCTGGTGAACAACAACTGGGGTTTTGGGGGTAATGAGCAGAGTCTGAAATACATTCAGCGTTGCATCTGCTATCTTCCTAACCTGTGTGTCATGGATGAGAACGGATATCCTGTTTCTTGGACTGTTATGGAGGAGTCTGCCGAGATCCGGATGGGTTATACCTTACCTGGGTATCGTCGGATGGGGATTGCCAAATCCATGCTTAAATTCTTCTTGGGGTCTCTTATGCAGAAAAACTTCCCTTTGTACATGCATGTGGCAGAAAACAATGAAAATGCCAAAGGGGTACCCCTGGGATTGGGATTCCACATTGCTTCCTGTGGATGGTACCAGTGGAAATGTAGCCCCGTGCATAGATCAGAAAGGATAGCCTAAGAACAGAAACAAGCCTGGTTCTTCAAGCTTTAAAGCAGTGTATCGCAAACTGTGTGCCTCCTGAGATTTCTGGTGTGCCGTGGTATACTGGGGAAGAGGAGAGGTGCTGGTGCTGGATGTTGAGGCACGTCCTGTAAGCAATCTCCCAATGCCGGCACCTCTTCTCTCTGCCAGCCCTTCTCTCCAGCGTGGGTCTTTCTGTGCAAGGCCCGTTTGAAGGCATGCGCATGACGTCAGCATGCCAATGCCAGCGCACTTCCGGGTTTCTTGAGCCGGGGACACTAGGTATAGTGTGCATCGGCTCAAAAAAGTTTGCGAGACACTGCTTTAAAGGACATAACTGCTCATAGGTTAGTCAGCACCAGAACATTATAAAATTGAATAACAGCCATTTTAGACAGCTCCAGTTCTCTACTGGGAAAAATGAAACATTTCTACTTTCTTAAATTTTAGTTGTGGAGACAGGTTTTGCACAAAATTTCCCCCCCCCCCCACGATAGAGGTTTCTACCGCATCCAGGAGTGCTAAATGCTCCGATGCGCATAGAATTCCAATGGGCGTTGGCACATTGAGCTTCTGGGCCTTTATTTGCTTTTTTTTGATGATTAGAATCGTTGCAAGAATAAAGGGCCTCTTTCACAAAGCTGAGCAGTCTATGGGTGAATTTATTGCACTGGCCTGCGGTTATTGGCTTTGTAAATGAGGCCCAAAAGTTGTAATTAAAAAGAAATACAATATTCCCTTCTGCTACAAAGCTGCAGTGTACCAGAATATTTGTAAATCTGTTAATTAGAATGGGACAACCTCCTGCTAAAAATAAGAAGATATTACTATTAACTTGATTTTCAAATTTCTATTAAAACCATTGTATTCTAAAGACTCCTGGAATTATAGAGTTGTTACTGTTATAACATGCATATTTTATCCAGTTTGTTATCTATTATTTTAATTGATTTTGTCTTTGCAATTCACTCTGCAGAAAGCAGACTATAAAAACGTAAATTAAATGAAAGTTTTGGCCACTGCATAGAATAATACCTCGAAAACCCTTTACCCTGATTATAGGAAGCACAATTGGCCTGTTTTAATCTGGCACTATTGTGATATAAGCTGAAATCTTTACGTTTTAACCCATGTGCAGAGATTCTATCATGTTATATAAACCAAGATGATATTACCCATGTAACTGGCAGAATCCATGAAGGTCTAACAATATTGGAGAACTGGATATGTCCAGTTTAGATTAAACTTAATAGGGAAGAAACAAAATATATGGTGATAAGTAATAATTCAACCAACTCATCAGTAAAGAACTTACTATTAAAGCCATTTCATATAAATTAGAAAGTAAACTTAAAATCCTAAGAGTCACAGTTGAAACAGGTATCAAAGAAGGTGTTTAAAGTGCTCTGGAAAACAGTATCTGGCTAAGCGAAATCTATCTTAAACTGATATAATGCTGCTGAACGACTTGATAAATCGAGATACTATTTAGAATTTGAAATTGAAATCAAATCCCTCGGAATCTATTTGGGGCCAACGAAGCAAGAAATCCAAGAATATCAGATTGAGCAAATTACAAACACTGACAGAAAAATGGTCTCCATTGAAATGGTCATGGTGGGCTCGATTAGACACTGTCAAAATGATATTAACACCCAAAATTCAACCCAACTACATCACACTGCCCTGTAGAGTCGCTCAAGGCTCTTTACTAGCTCCCTTATTAATATTTTTATGACATTACTTCTAACCAGAGCTCAATCCATTTATGCTGATGATATTCAGCTTCTCGATCCCATTAATCTCAACTCTAAACTTTGCACTATTTATACTTGGCTAAAAAACAATCGTCTATTTCTCAAGCCCACAAAATCATGAGGTTTAATATTTTCCCGTATACTGTCGCCAGATCTTGCCACCCCATTAATTCTTTTTGGCACACCACACTTTGAATACTAGGTGTCACATTTGATATCTCTTTAAGCTACAAACCTCAAATCTCTTCGGTTTTCAAACTTAGAAAAATCCGCTCCCTAAAACCCCTCCTCTATCCTTTGGCCCTTAATATACTGGTACACTCACTCATTATTAGTCAATTAGATTACTTTAATTCTCTCTATCAGGGCATCACAAGTAAAGAGTTATATTGCTTGCTGATAATTCAGTCTTATAACCGGTGCTAGAAAATTTGATCACGTAACCCCATTGATTAAATCATCTCACTGGCTCCCCATCACATACATTCAAAATTCTTCTTCTCATATTTTAAAAAAGGGATGTTTCATTCTCCCCCTTTACCTTGATCAACATTTTGTCCTCCAATCACCCAATCACCATATATTCCCCAGGAAGCCAATCTTTTTTTGCCCAATGTTCATGTTTGGTTCTACTATCCCAAAGGTGTATCTAAGAAACCAGAGCTGATGTGGTCTATCCAATGCAATTCTCTGAATCAGTGCCCCAGGCAAAGGTCAAAAACCCAAGGCACCAAGAACATTTGTTTTGTTGGCATGTGTTATATAACATTACATAGGATTACAACCTCCCCAACCCCATGCCACTCTAGAAACTTTACTTTTGAATGAGCTCTTTCTATACCCACCTTAATATTAATCAGTACCATTTGGTGATCGCTGGATGCCAGATGATCACCCACTGTAATAACCATGAACTAATCATACTTTAAGCAATGTTCTGTGTTATGTTAGCATTATTTACCTCAGGCGCTGTAACTCCTAGATCAGGTAAACTAGCTACTAATTTTTGAAATCCATACTTGAACTAAATAGGTGGAATAGAAGTGTTTGTATAATAATAATAGACCTGAAATGGGATTGTACCCACTGCATCCTAGTAACTGGGACAGAGGGTATGCATGCTTTTATGATAATTAATCGGCAATGTACAAGAATACTTTATGTAGTCCTTTCAAAAGTTGTGTCTTTTATTCCTTACCATTGGTAAATATATTTTTACAACCTCCTATACATTAAAAGCATTTTCTGTGCACTATGTTTGGTCCAATTTCATTGAACTCTGCGGCAGTGACCCACATCTGCTGAAAGGCCGAGAGGGAAGACAGAATAGAGCCCCCCATCCAGGCTGAGATTTTCCTCTCAGGAGGAGCATGGACTTGCAGTGGAGTGGACGCAGGGAGCACCTTTTTCATTTCCTTGGCTATCCGCTCAGCCATTCCAGGAAAGAGGCTGGATCCTCCAGACAGGACGATGTTGCAATAGAACATAGACCTGAGGTCAATATCACATTTCAGGATGGTATTTAAGCAGAGCTTGTCAATGCCTGGGGCTTCTAAGCCAATGGAAGAAGGAGCAAAGAGAATCTCAGGGCAACGGAACCTCTGGTTTTGAACTTTTATAAGGCACCCATCTGGGAGTTTGTACTCTTGCTCTATCTCAGAGGCACACTTGCACATCTCCGCTTCCATGTCCAGAGCAACATAGCAGGTCTTTTCCTTGATGTCTCTGACAATTTCTTTTTCGGCTGTACTTACAAATGAGACCCCATTCTCAGTCAGAATGCGCATGAGGTAATCCGTGAGGTCTGCGCCTGCCAGGTCCAGTCTCAGAACAGCATGAGGCAAGCAGTAGCCCTCAAAAACAGGCACTGTATGGGACACGCCATCACCAGAGTCCATCACACAGCCAGTGATACGCCCAGAGGAATACAATGCCAAAACAGCTTGGACAGCTACATACATGGCCGGGACCTTGAAGTTCTCAAAGAGCAGCTGTGTCATTTTTTCTCTGTTGTAAAGAGGGTTCAAGGGCACTTCTGTCACTAGTATTGGCCTGTCCGAAGACCTAATCCTCAGGTCATTGTCGTACACATTCTGCCAGATCAATTCCATGTCCTCCCATGACATCACTATCCCGTGCTCCACAGGGTACTTGATGGTCAGGATTCCCCTTTTTGCCTGGGCTTCATCTCCGATGTAGAAATCCTTCTGAATGACTCCAACCATGACACACTTGCTTTTTGGCCGACCAATGATATTGGAGTAACTACTTCGGGGATTCATATCTCCTGCGAATCCCGCCTTGAGCAGACCTGTACCGTTGTCTAAAACCACAGCGGGATGAAGTTTTCCCACACTGCACATTATATGGGATCTCTGATTTCACACTCCACCTTTTCCTTAGCCACTTTTCTTTCTTGCTCCTGCAAAGGGTTAGCAGTGATATGGTGACAGTGAGGTCACAATGTATTTGCATCACTGAGACATTTCCAGAGATGTTCTTCCTGGTACTATCCATGCCCCACAAACAGGCATTGTAAAAGTCCAGACACATATCTCTACTGAATCCCTTGTTGAACTTGCTTGAAACTTGGAATGAATATTCCTTATAAAACTTTTTCTTTAAGAAAATTCTAATTCTACAGAATATTTTTTGTAAGTACAGCAGTAGTATATTACAGCTGCAAAGACATGTTACCTTCTAATCCTTCAGAAATAAAGTCGAATCTCATTTATCTGGCACCCATAACGGGATTGGTGGATGCCAGGTAACAGTTTTCCCGGTTGATTGAGAGTGCTGAGTTAGAACACAGAACTCAAAACCCCCCTCCTTCCCACCCCAAAGCACCATCGTGGCAGCGGACCAGAGCCGCAAAGCCCTTCTCCCTCACTCTCTCAAGCCTCGAAGTGGCAGAAGCAGGTGGCAATCCTGAACTGTGAACCCCCTCACTCGCTCGCTCCCTTCCTTATTCAAAGTGCAGCTTGTCAGCAGGAGGCAGCCTCAAAACAGGCTGCTGGCCTTTCCTCTGATGCATCAACAATTTTTTTGCCTGTTGGGTGAGAGTGCCAGTAAACCGAGAGCCAGTTAACTGAGATTCAACTGTATCACTCACGAACATATTGAGAAGAACGGGCCCTGGTACCAATCTCGGAGGCACACCACTACTGACATTTCTTTCCTCCGAGGAAATTCCATTTACCACCATTCTCTGTCATCTGTCAGTCAATCAGTTTCTAATTCCCTTAAATGCTAGCCTTTGAACTATAAGAAAAAACTATCCCTTGCTAGGTAAAGTCTCTGAGCGTCTCTATTTTACTTTAAGTCTACAAGCAATTCTTACCAGTGGAAGTCCTCTTCTGGAGCAGGCATCACTCTTGCTTTTCTACTGTTTTTGAAATGGCTGATGAGGATCTGATGGGTTTGGAGAGTGATGGGGTATAGTTAGTTTTACCAGATATCCAGGAAGACCCAGCCAAATCCTCTTTTAAGAGAACTATCCAGGTATCCAGAGGGAGTTTGTCCGTGTTTTGGAAAGCCCCGGGCTCGAGGGCCTCTGCTCATGTGCAGATGTCAGTATGACTCAGTTCCTGAAGCGGTATGAAGAAGATCTGAGTATTCTGGAGAGAATTGTCAGCGGTGACAAGACATTGGTGCATCACTGCATCCCGAAGAGCAAAACAAAGCACGATGAAGTACAGGAAGTGGTGCTCACCTGACTTTGGGAGCAGCCGAAAAACTTCATCTCTGCAGGAATGCAGACACAAGTTGAATGATACAACAAATGCGTCATCTTGCATGGGGACTATGTGGAAAAGTGGTATCTTCAATTGCTCACAGTTCGACTAAAGCTGTTGAATGTATTTTACTTTTTGATTTTCCCTCATAATGACGACATGCAAATTATTGGTTTATTTAAGATTTGATCTACCGCTCCTGCATTTTACTGACCTAAGCGGTTTACAATGTATCAAACTAAAATGAAATTAGGTACTTGAGAAAAACTACTTTAATGTGGCAAGAATTTGGATGCTCATTGATTATGGCATCGCCACAGTATTTTTTTGGGTTAATTTTGTGGTAGAAGCTGTTTGCTCAATCCTGATTTCTACTATGCAACTTTCTGCACTGGCTTCAGAGGGGATAGTTGGGCACCTTTTAAAAACCTGGAAGACAGTCTTGATGGATCCTAAATGAAGGCAAAGTCTCTTAAAAGGAGAGTCAGGGTGAGTATTTCTTCGGAAGTGTTAGGCAATTTGCTGCCTATCCTCTCTGCATTTCCCCTATGGCCATTCTGCTCTCTGCTGTGCTCTTAAGATTTCCCTATACAGTAAAACCTTGGTTTGCGAGCATAATTCATTCCGGAAGCATGCTTGTAATCCAAAGCGAATTTCCCCATAGAAAATAATGGAAACTCAGACGATTTGTTCCACAACCCAAAACTTTCATACAAAATACTATACGTACTGGTGTTGCAAGACCTCGCTCATTTAGAACAGTCACTACACTCTTGCAGCGTCAGAGAGAGAAGAACCATCGGCTCAGTTGTGATGATGTGACACGTGTATACTGTATGTACTCGTATTGCAAGACCTTGCTTGTATATCAAGTTAAAATTTAATCAAATGTTTTGCTTGTCTTGCAAAACACTTGCAATCCAAGGTTTTCCTGTGCTTGGATTTCTCCAGAGCAAATTCGACTTGAGCTTTAAGTGCACGCAGACTCTGCTGTGCTCCCTATGAAACAGCTTTGGCTTCTCTCGTGAGGTTTCTGTTAAGTGTCTCTAATTGTGTGTGTCTTTTTGTATATGGTGAGCAGACTCAGAAGGATTAGCCAGGGTCTCCCAGGTATTTCAAGTTACAGTAGTCCTTGTAGAAATACACGGGACTGTGTTTGAGCTGCTTTTTCAAGGCAAACGGGCAGGATTTTAGAAAAGTATGTGGCAATTCTGCATCTGCTAAGGGGAGTGCTCTGCAAGGGGAAGGGCTGCCAGGAAAGTGACATCAGAGACCTCCTGATGCGAGGGGCTGCTCCCAGCCACACAAACAAAAAAGTAACTTTCTGAGCAAACAGCTGAGCTTTTTCCTAAGGAGAAACCAGCAACAGGAAATCCAAGAAAAACATTGTCACTCGGAAGGTCTCAAGGACGAAGGTATGTGCTCTAAGGGAGGAAAGTCTGAACGAATGCAGCAAAATTCTCTAGCTGTATTTTGAGTTTCTTGAGAAACAGAAGAAAAGGAAAAATAACAGATATGGGGGTTGATGGAATGAAAAAGGAAGTGAAAGGTGAAGAGAGGCCACAGGAGAGGAGAGGAGGAAACAACCCTAAAGTTTTGCAGGGCCTTTGCCCCGCCCCCTTTTGGGTTGCACAAGAGACAATGTGGGAGAACAGCATGTAGTAAATCCAAAGTAGTGCTAATTAATGTCAATAATTGATTAAACTAATTAATTTGCACAAGGATCTGGGCTCCATATATAGAATTTGAGGAAAAATTCAAAATACAGAATAAGCACACATTAAAAAGACAAAACCTTAAATGGAAACCTCTAAAAAGCTAAATTCTGTATGCAACGCAGCGGTGGAGAAAGAGGGAGGATCAGAAATGCATTTTCTGCTGTACTGAACATCTGCACATTGAACAAAGCTGACAGAGAAATGATAAAGCTTCCCAGGAAATGCTGCAAATGGAAAGTAGCAGCTACAGCAGCGTCTCAAACTCAAACCCTTGGCAGGGCCACATTTGGAAGTTCAGGTCTTATTAAAGAAATGAGGTCAAACTCGTTGATAAATCTTAATAATAATATTGTCATTTATAGCTAAAGAGACACATGATCAAAAAACTGTTTTATTTTACTTTTGTGATTATGATAAACATACCGAGGGCCTCAAAATAGGACCTAGCGGGCCGCGAGTTTGAGACCACTGAGCCAGAAATGCCAAACACTAGCAGAATCCAGTAATATTCTTATGAGTATGTTCACTTTTCTTCTTTTATTTTTCTCTCTATACATTCATGTTCAAAGTAACATGCCACCACTTTCCTGACACTTAGCTTGTGTGACCGAGAAAGCGACAAACCAGTGAACAGGAAGAGAATTTTATCCCCAGTAATAAAACCTTTTGACCTCTTGTAACTGGGGATTGAGGGCTTCCTCTGTGGCATCCCTGGCACAAAAACGACAGTAAAGGCTGCCCAAAATAGTGGAGGTGGAGAGAGTGTGTGCAGCGAGTAGGGTTATCTGTGAGGGGTGTCTGCTGTGGGGAGTTGTAATGTGTCAGAATGTGTGAACATAGGGCATCAGTTGCAGAGGGGATATCGAAGGGGAGTGTGGTCTGGGCAGGTTGTCAGAAGGCTGACAACATCTTCCTCATTCTTTCCCTGACCTAGTGGTTCAACTCCAGATGTCACCAGACAGCAGAAGTGTTTAAATGCTTCACCTTCTGTTGCTTTGGAGCAAAGTCTTACAAGAAGCTCCACAACCCATGAGGCTTCACCCCAGAGCAGCAGGAGATAAGTCTTGTGGTGCGAGACTTGCCCCCTAATTCTATAAAAAGAATACAAATTGCATACACAATTTAATTGAATAAGCAGCTAATTAGCAGGTACTGAAATCTGTGCAAAGCTCTGCTCCGTGACTCATCTTCTGCCAACCTCGCTATGCTCATGTCACCCCTCTCCTTAAGTCACTTCACTGGCTCCCTATCTGCCATCGCATACAGTTCAAGATCTTATTGCTGACCTACAAGTGTGTTCATTCTGCTGCCCCTCAATATCTCTTCTCGCACACCTCCCAGAGAACTCCGTTCCTCAGATACGTCACTCTTAACATTACCCTTCTCCTCCACTGCCAATTCTAGCTGCCCCCTTTCCCTATCATTCCCTCTGTAATTCCAGCAGCTGAGTATAGATGCATCTTTTTGTCCAGTTTGTCTGTCTTAACTAGATTACAAGTTCTTTCGAGCAGGGACCTCTCTTCCATGTTTTTGATGTACAGCGCTGCATATGTCTAGTAGTCCTATAGAAATGCTAACTAGTAGTCGTCGTCATTTGGCCCTTATCTGCCATCATGTTTCTATATAGTTGTTCCATTAAGAGTACATACTGTATTGAAGTCTTTGGCGCCATCTGGTGGTTGTCAAAGGTAAGGAATTTTTCCATGAGCTATGACTGACTGCAGAGAAAAATGAAGGCAGATAAAGACCATATGGCTTTTCTAGTCTGCTCAGCCATGCCATCTACACGAAAGATTACTTGGGTTTCTCTGTCCTCTATCATGGATTCAGGAATGCAATTAAGCAAATAGAGCTCTGGAGTAAATTCTAGTTGCATATGGGCTATCACTGTAAGTCTCTCCTGTCTGTGCCCTTCTCTTCAATTGCCAAGCAGGGGGGGGACGAGTCGCCTGGGAATTAAAGTCTAAATTGAAGCTTCCTTTGCCTATTAGCCCTCTTAAACGCTTGCCTCTAAAGTGTAACAGACTTCTTATGCTAAGAAGAATCTATCCCTTAACCTCGTTTGCTAAGTGAGCAGAGTAGTTAAATTCCCAGAGCTTACCTATTTCACTAAGTCTCCTTTTTCCTAAGTTTAGAAGCAATTTCCCCGCAAATTCTTAGCAGTGAAGATCTCTCTATCTAGAAGTCCTCTCCCAGCACCTCTTCCTGTGTTCTCTTTCTCCTTTCTTCACCTACACTATCTTCTTAGTTGCTTCTTACCATTATTTTCTCTTTTTTCTCTCTATTCCTTTCTTTTCTCCTTCACCATGTCTTCTACCTTTATCTTCCATTTGTCTCTTTTTTTTGCAGTCAATTTCTTTCTCTCTCTTCAAAGTGATTCATTAACATGGGCTTCTCAGGGCCCCATCTCTCCCTCCACTGTCTTTGACTTCCCTCCTTCCTTCTACCCCTTTTACTCTATCTGGTCATCCCATCTCCCACCAACCCCCACTGGCCAGCTCTTCTCAACTCCCTCTCAACGCTCTCTCTTTCCCTCATCCAGCTCTTTTTTTCCTCCTTATCCAACAGTCTCGTTTCTCTCCCCCTCCCTTGGTCAGCCACCATTATTCAATCATTTTACTTTTCAGCCTGCGTGGCCAGTATTGGCTTTTCTACTCTTGGCCTGTGTGGCCTGCGGGAGGGAAGCCAGTGCATGGGAATCTGTCTCCACCATACACCACTGAGAATTGACACAGCAACATTGCTACAAAAAAGTGCAGCTTGTTGTACTCACCTCCAACTCTACAATTTTGTAGTCTGAAGCTTCCGCCTCTCGTGGCCTAATGGCAGAACCAGCCTTTCCTCTTAGCCAGATTCTTAAAAATATTCTACTACTATTTATCACTTATATAGCGCTAAAAGGCATATACAGCACTGTACATTTTGACATTTAATAGATGGTCCCTGCTCATAAGAGCTTACAATCTAACTTGGACAGATGGACATGACATATAGAGTTGGGGATGGGTAAGGTGAGAGGAGTTAGGAGTGGAAAGCACTCTTGAAGAGGCGGGCTTCTAACTGGGCCTTGAACAATGCCAGAGACGGAGTCCGCCATAGGGATTCAGGCAGCTTGTTCTAAGTCAGGGGTGTCCAATGTCGGTCCTCGAGGGCCGCAATCCAGTTGGGTTTTCAGGATTTCCCCAATGAATATGCATGAGATCTATTAGCATACAATGAAAGCAGTGCATGCAAATAGACCTCATGTATATTCATTGGGGAAATCCTGAAAATCCGACTGGACTGCGGCCCTCGAGGACCGACATTGGACACCCCTGTTCTAAGTATACGGCGCAGCAAGGCAGAAGGGACAGAGTCAGGAGTAGGCAGAGGAAGAGAAGGGCACAGATAGGAGGAACTTAGCAGCTGAGCAGAGAGATAGTGAGGGGCAGCTGAGTGAGTGCATTTCTAGGTCAGTAAGAGGAGTTTGAATTGTATTCGGAGGCCAATGAAATGAGTATAGCGACTCTCACGGAATTCAACATAGCTCTTGAGCCCTTGTGAGCATGAGGATAATCATTCTTTTTCTATCTCATTTTAGATAAGACTCAGGATGTCTTCAACAGTACAAGAATCTAGTGGCATTGTGGTTATCACTCAGGTTGTTCCACAGCCCAGGCCAATGGATTCGGCACAGACAGAAGGAAACACCAGAGCTGCGTCCCTCACCTCTTTTTACCCTCGGCCCCTGCAGAAGTTTTACAAAGGGGAACCCAAAGCATTAGGGGTAAGGAAATCCTTCTCCATAAAAAGCATATAAGAACATAAGAAGTTGCCTCCACTGGGTCAGACCAGAGTCCATCATGCCCAGTGGTCCGCTCCCGCGGCGGCCCATCAAGTCCACGTCCTGTGAAGTGGTTTCTGACTACTCCTGTAACCTACCTCCACTTCTATCTGTACCCCTCAATCCCCTTTTCTTTTAGGAACCTATCTAGACCCTCCTTGAACCCTAAAATGTAGAAAAACATCTCTAATATTGAGAAAAAGGAGCAAAAGATGCAGAGGGATGCTAGTGCTTTTCTTACTTTTTTAGTTGCCTGTAAATAAGAAGGTTGCTAGTTTTTGGTGGAATAGGGCTCGATTCATCCCCTCTGTATTTTATGAAGCTAACTAGCTGATGTCCCGGCGTTGCACGGGTATTTAATTATAGCAATAACACTGTAAATGGAATCAAATAAAGATACTTTAAAGTGGTGAATGAAATTATTTTTTAACAGCTTTATAAAAAGTACAATATTCAAATTATAATGTGAAATATTTGACAAAATGAATACAATACAACTAACACAAAACTTGATTATAAACAACATTTTTAGTTTCACCTCCTGGAGCAAGAACATATAAATTATTGGGTGAACCCACCCTTGAGCAAGCAACATAGAATTGTGGGCCGCGAGACCCCCAGAACATATCACCCCAGGTAGTGAGGGATCTGCATACCAAGTTTCGGTCAAATCGGTCAAGCCGTTTTTGCGTGATCGCGGCACATACATACATACACACATACATACCTCCGATTTTATATATATAGATAGTGTTTAGTAATCTATGAAGTTGTGTATTCATAAGGTGACCATACGTCCCATTTTGAATGGGACCGTCCTGTTTTGGGATCCCCTGTCCTGTTGTTCCCACACACAGCTTCGGGACGCTGAAATGTTCCGTTTTCAGGGACAGCATCCCAAAGCTGTGCACAGGGACAATGGGACAGGCGATCACTTCCTGTCCCTCCCTCCCACACAAAAAAAAGCCTCCCTTCAGTGCCGATTTAAATCCCCCTCCCCTGCTTTCCTTCTTACCTCCCTGCTGCTGCTACTAGTAATCACCACCCAGAAGCCTTCTTCCCGACGTCAATTCTGAAGTCGGAGAGGACGTTCCAGGCCAGCCAGGCAGCGATTGGCTGGCCCGGAACATCCTCGCCGACGTCGGAATTGATGTCGGGAAGAAGGCTTCTGGGCCGCGATTAGCAGAAGCAGGGAGGTAAGCAGCAGTGGCGGGCTGGGTTTTTTTTAATGACAAGAGCTTTTTATTTAGTAAATTGTATACAGAAAAATAATTAACTGCATTTATCAGTGCTTTGATACTTAGCCATAATACCATAACCCCATATCAGGCAGAGTTGGCATACTGTACAGAATTTTTACAGTACTATTTCATTAGAAAAAAGCTTTTAAAAAAAATTAAAGCCTGGGAAAGGGAAGCAAGCAAAAATAGGCATTTTTCCAGTTGTGCCACTTCTTTCTACCATGCAATCGTCCATTCTGCAGAACAGAAATACTTTCAAAGTGCAAAGATAAAGTTTCTGGCAATCACTAGAGAAACAACAGCAGCAAAAATGGATAAAGACTCTGGCCAGCAGCAGATTTATGCATTCATATTGCAATCAAAGGCACATTCCTTGAAATCATCTTCACACAGCTTTAAAGTAATGCAAACTTGAATACTGCACAAGAAAGTAATATGTGTGATATGCTTGGAGGGAGGGACTGACAATTAATAGATGTCCCCTTTTGATGAAAAAAATGGGGAATCGCCCCACCAAACTCCTCTGTTCTAAAATCAGCATAAATAGGTTAAACGTGGTCATTAAAAATCAAATTAAACATTTTTATGTGATACAATTATAACCCAAAATTCAATGAGCCTCAAAAATTTTTTTCAGAGGTTATAAATTACAGATTACAATAGAAAAACCTGCTCTTGAGTCTTGGGATCACAAAGGCCATTTCTTAATAAGTCTTACAGTATTTGATATATATATAGCCTAGATTGGAGCCTATGTAAGGTAGCTATGTAAGGTGCGTACTTATAAGTACTTATACTATGCTTGCTCTAAGTGGACAAAATCAGTCATGGGGAAACTCATGAAGTAAACATTAAGAATCCACCCATAAATCATAAGCAAAGTACGCACTAGTAAGTACGCACTTATAAGTATTTATATTTAGAAGTGCATACTTAGAAGTGTGTATTTAGAAGTACGTACTTAGAAGTACGTATGTCAGCTCAGGTTTCAGCACTGAAATAGTTATAGCCTCTCTACTAGATCTCCTTCACAATTTATTCAGCCAAGGTTCTAGTGCACTTGTCCTACAACAAGATCTAAGCAGTGCCTTTGACTTAGTCGACCACGACATTCTAATTGACTGTTTGGAGTCAATCGGTCTTTCTGGCAAAGTGTTAAATTGTTTCCAAGGTTTCCTGAGTAAACGATCTTACCAAATCCACAGTGATAACAAACAATCCTTCTGCAGGGTTCTCCTCTATCCCCTACCCTGTTTAACATCTACCTTGCCCCATTGGGAAATCTACTGCAAAGCTTAAATGTCAAATTCTACATCTACGCAGATGACATCACCATAGTTCTTCCCCTCACTAACTAACCTCTGAGACAAGGAATCACCTGGCATTCGTCCTAAAACAAATCGAATTATGGACGACAGAATTCAAATTGAAACTTAACTCAGATAAAACCAAGTTTTTTCTGGCGAGCCCAAATGATAAAATCAAAGATTCAAAAATTTCCTTGAACGGTCAGGACTTCTCTATTGTCAAATCCATAAAAATTCTGGGAGTGACTCTCGAACGATTTCTTATTTTAGACATTCACACCAATCTACTGACCAGAAAATGCTTCTAAACATTATGGAAGCTAATAACCATCAAAAAATACTTTGATGCAGCATCATTCCGTCTACTGGTAAAATCTTCTATTCTAAGCATGCTGGACTATTGCAACATTATTTACTTGGGATCTTTCAAGAAAACCCTTCAAAAACTCCGAATTATTCAAAATTCAGCATTACATCTGATTTTCGGTTTAAAAAAATAGGAACACATAAGTCCCTATTATCAAAAACTTCACTCGCTGCCCCTCGAGGCTAGAGTATTATTTAAATTCTCTTTCTCTGTTTCAAATCAATCTTTGGTTTGGCCCCTTTGTACCTAGTCTCCCACTTCAATTTGGGTTGCACTATTAGGCCCACACATGAAATCCACAAATTTACACCCCCAACAATAAAGGCCTGCTGTTACAAAAGATTCTTGGACAGAACTCTAGCCTTCCAGACAGGTAAACTGAACGACTGGTTGGGTAACATTATCATGCTCTCCTCATCCTATCTTGGTTTTAGAACATTAGCAAAAACGAAACTGTTCAACCGATTTGTCACCTAAGAATTTGTTGTTCAATATCTCTCATATTCTGTATACTGAATTCATTGCTTCTACACTGTAACTATATTGCTGACTGTCCAGCTCCTCTTACTGTAAACCACCTCGAACTACCATGGCTTTGGCGGTATATAAGAAATAAAATTATTATTATTACTTGTAAGTGCATACTTATAAGTGCGCACTTATAAGAATGTACTTATAAGAACATACTTCTAAGTATGTACTTCTAAGTATGCACTTGTAAGTACTTATATTTAGAAGTGAGTACTTATAATTTGAAGTGCCTACTTATATTTAGAAGTGCCTATTTAGAAGTACACACTTCTAAGTAAGCACATGTAAGTATGTACTTAGAAGTACGCACTTAGAAGTGTGTACTTATAAGTACATACTTACATGTGCGTACTAGTATGCACTTCAAAGTATGCACTTATAAGTACTTCTAAGTACGCACTTATTAGTACGTACATGTAAGTACGCACTTATAAGTACTTATATTTAGAAGTGTGTAGTTATATTTAGCAGTGCGTACTTAGAAGTGCATATTTAGAAGTGCGTACTTACTAGTATGCACTTGTAAGTACGCACTAGTAAGTACGCACTTCTAATATATAAGTATGCTCTTCTAAATATAAGTACTTAGAAGTGCGTACTTACTAGTGCGTACTGCTAAATGCGTACTTCTAAGTACGCACTTACTAGTACGTACTTGTAAATATGCACTTATAAGTACTTATATTTAGACAGCGTAGTTATATTTAGAAGTGCGTACTAAGAAGTGCGTACTTAGAAGTACGCACTTGTAAGTACGCACTAGTAAGTACACACTACTAACTACACACTAAGTACGCACTTCTAAGTACTTATATTTAGAAGTGCGTACTTTGTACGTACTTCTAAGTACATACTTGTAAGTACGTACTTACAAGTGCTTACTTAGAAGTGTGTACTTATAAGTACGTCCTTATAAGTGGGTACTTGTGAGTATCCATCTGTAAGTATGCACTTATAAGTACTTATATTTAGAAGTGCGTACTTAGAAGTACGTATTTAGAAGTGCGTACTTAGAAGTGCGCACTTTGAAGTACGTACTTCTAAATACGCACTTTTAAGTACGTACTTGTAAGTGCTATATTTAGAGGCGCATATGTACTATATTTAGATGTGCATACTTATATTTAGAAGTGCATACTTAAAATTAGGAACTTCTAAGTACGTACTTATAAGTACACACTTATAAGTATGCACTTAGAAGTGCATACTTACAAGTGCGTACTTACAAGTGCGTACTTACAAGTGCATACTTACAAGTGCGTACTTAGAAGTGTGTACTTATAAGTATGTCCTAATAAGTGGGTCTTTATAAGTATGCACTTGTAAGTATGTACTTATAAGTACATACTTCTAAGTGTGTATAAGTACGTATTTGTAAGTGCATACTTCAAAGTACATACTTGTAAGTACACATTTGTAAGTATGCACTTGTACTTAGAAGTGCACTTGTAAGTACGCACTTGTAAGTACTATATTTAGATGTGCATATTTATATTTAGAAGTGCATACTTAGAAGTATGCACTTCTAAGTACGTACTTAGAAGTATGCACTTAGAAGTGCATACTTACAAGTGCATACTTGCAAGTACTTATTTAGAAGTGTGTACTTATAAGTACATACTTACAAGTACGTACTTAGAAGTGAGTACTTATAAGTATGTCCTTATAAGTGGGTACTTGTAATTATGCACATGTAAGTGCGCACTTGTAAGTGCGCACTTATAAGTACTTATATTTAGAGGTGTGTACTTATATTTAGAAGTGTGTACTTAGAGGTACGTACAAAAAAGTACTTACTTACAAGTACGCACTTATAAGTACTTATTTAGAAGTACGTACTTAGAAGTACGCATTTTGAAATACGTACTTCTAAGAATGCACTTTTAAGTATGTACTTGTAAGTGCGTACTTCTAAGTGCTATATTTAGAGGCATGTACTTATATTTAGAGGTGCGTACTTAGAAGTGCGTTCTTATAAGAATGTACTTATAAGAACGTACTTCTAAGTAAGTACTTCTAAATATGCACTTGTAAGTACACACTTGTAAGTATTTATATTTAGAAGTGAGTACTTATAATTTGAAGTGCGTACTTATATTTAGACGTGCCTACTTAGAAGTACGCACTTCTAAGTATGCACATGTATGTATGTACTTATATGTATGCACTTCTAAGTACATACTTCTAAGTGGGTATAAGTACGTACTTGTAAGTGCATACTTCTAAGTACGTACTTGTAAGTACGCATTTGTAAGTATGCACTTGTACTTAAAAGTGCACTTGTAAGTACGCACTTGTAACTACTAAATTTAGATGTGCATATTTATATTTAGAAGTGCATACTTAGAAGTATGCACTGCTAAGTACGTACTTATAAGTGCATACTTACAAGTGAGTATTTACAAGTGCGTACTTACAAGTATGTATTTAGAAGTGTGTACTTATAAGTACGTACTTACAAGTGCATACTTATAAGTGTCTACTTATAAGTACGTACTTACAAGTGGGCACTTGTAAGTACGCACTTATAAGTACTTATATTTAGTGGTGCGTACTTACAAGTGCATACTATAAGTACGTAGATACAAGTGCGTATTTACAAGTGCGTACCTGTAAGTACGTACTTTAAGTACTCACTTACAAGTACGTACTTAGAAGTGCGTACTTAGAAGTGCGTACTTACAAGTACATACTTATAAGTACGCACTTATAAGTACGTAGTTACAAGTGCGTACTTACAAGTGCGTACTTGTAAGTGTGTACTTAAAGTACGTACTTACAGGTAAGCACTTGTAAGTACGCACTTGTAACTACGTACTTATAAGTATGCACTTATAAGTACGTACTTCAAAATATAAGTACGCACCTCTAAATATACAAGTGCGTATCTGTAAGTACGTAGTTTAAGTACACACTTACAAGTGCGTACTTAGAAGTACGTACTTATAAGTACGTAGTTACAAATACGTACTTGTAAGTAAGTACTTATAAGTACGCACTTCTAAGTACGTACTTGTAAGTGTGTACTTAAAGTACGTACTTACAGGTACGCACTTGTAAGTACGCACTTATAAGTACGCACTTAGAAGTGTCTACTTAAAGGTACGTACTTATAGTACATACTTACAAGTACGTAGTTACAAGTGCGTACTTATAAGTACGTAGTTACAAGTGCGTACCTGTAAGTACGTACTTATAAGTACGTACTTATAAGTACGCACTTGTAACTACTTATAAGTATTTACTTGTAAGTACGCACTTCTAAGTACGTACAGCACTGTTACTTACTGTAACTGGTGTTATCCAGGGACAGCAGACAGCAGGGACAAGTGCGTACTTACAAGTACATACTTATAAGTACGCACTTCTAAGTACGCACTTCTAAGTACGTACAGCACTGTTACTTAATGTAACAGGTGTTATCCAGGGACAGCAGACAGCAGGGACAAGTGCGTACTTACAAGAACGTACTTAGAAGTATGCACTTATAAGTACGTAGTTACAAGTGCGGACTTACAAGTACGTACTCGTAAGTACGTACTTATAAGTACGCACTTGTAAGTTCGTACTTCTAAGTATGCACTTCTAAGTACGCACTTCTAAGTACGTACTTGTAAGTGTGTACTTAAAGTACGTACTTATAGGTACGCACTTGTAAGTACGCACTTCTAATTACGCACTTCTAAGTACGTACTTGTGTGTACATATAAGTACGTACTTATAAATGGGTACTTACAAGTATGCACTTGTAATTATGCCTTTTAAGTACTTATATTTAGAGGTGCATACTTATATTTTGAAGTACGTACTTATAAGTGCATACTTATAAGTACGTAGTTACAAGTGCGTACTTACAAGTGCATACCTGTAAGTACGTACTTGTAAGTGCGTACTTTAAGTACCCACTTACAAGTACGTACTTGTAAGTACGCACTTGTAAGTACGTACTTGTAAGTGGGTACTTAAAGTACGTACTTACATGTACGCACTTGTAAGTATGCACTTGTAAGTACGCACTTCTAAGTACGTACTTGTAAGTGGGTACTTAAAGTACGTACTTACATGTACGCACTTGTAACTACACACTTCTAAGTATGCACTTCTAAGTACGCACTTAGAAGTGCCTACTTAGAGGTACGTACTTATAGTACACACTTACAAGTACGTAGTTACAAGTGTGTACCTGTAAGTACGTAGTTATACGTACGCACTTATAAGTACGCACTTGTAACTACTTATAAGTATGTACTTGTAAGTACGCACTTCTAAGTATGTACAGCACTGTTACTTACTGTAACTGGTGTTATCCAAGGACAGCAGGGACAAGTGCGTACTTACAAGTACGTACTTATAAGTACGCACTTCTAAGTACGCACTTACAAGTAACTACGTAGTTACAAGTGTGTACTTACAAGTGCGTACTTACAAGTGCCCATTTATAAGTACCCATTTATAAGTACCATTTATAAGTACCAATTTATAAGTACGTACTTATAAGTGTACTCAAGTACGTACTTGGAAGTGCGTACTTATAAGTACGTAGTTACAAGAACGTAGTTGTAAGTACACACTTGTAAGTACGTACTTATAATACGTACTTATAAGTACGCACTTCTAAGTACGTACTTATAAGTACGCACTTCTAATTACGCACTTCTAAGTACATACTTGTGTGTACTTATAAGTACGTACTTATAAATGGGTTCTTACAAGTATGCACTTGTAATAACGCCTTTTAAGTACTTATATTTAGAGGTGCGTACTTATATTTTGAAGTGCGTACTTATAAGTGCATTCTTATAAGTACGTAGTAACAAGTGCGTACTTACAAGTGCGTACCTGTAAGTACGTACTTGTAAGTGCGTATTTAGAAGCGCGTACTTATAAGTATGTAGCTATAAGTATGTACTTGTAAGTACGTACTTCTAAGTACGCACTTCTAAGTACGCACTTGTAAGTGGGTACTTAAAGTTCGTACTTACATGTACGTACTTACATGTACGCACTTGTAAGTATGCACTTCTAAGTACGCACTTCTAAGTACGTACTTGTAAATGTGTACTTAAAGTACGTACTTACAGGTATGCACTTGTAAGTACGTACTTATAAGTACACACTTCTAAGTACGCACTTAGAAGTGCCTACTTAAAGGTACGTACTTATAGTACATACTTACAAGTACGTAGTTACAAGTGCGTCTTATAAGTACGTAGTTACAAGTGTGTATGTATTTACAAGTGTGTACTTGTAACTACTTATAAGTATTTACTTGTAAGTACGCACTTCTAAGTACGTACAGCACTGTTACTTACTGTAACAGGTGTTATCCAGGGACAGCAGACAGCAGGGACAAGTGCGTACTTACAAGTATGCACTTATAAGTATGTAGTTACAAGTGCGTACTTACAAGTACATACTCGTAAGTATGTACTTATAAGTACGCACTTGTAAGTTCGTACTTCTAAGTATGCACTTCTAAGTACGTACTTGTAAGTGTGTACTTAAAGTACGTACTTATAGGTACGCACTTGTAAGTACGCACTTCTAATTTCGCACTTCTAAGTACGTATTTGTGTGTACTTATAAGTACGTACTTATAAATGGGTACTTACAAGTATGCACTTGTAATTATGCCTTTTAAGTACTTATATTTAGAGGTGCGTACTTATAGTACACACTTACAAGTACGTAGTTACAAGTGTGTACCTGTAAGTATGTAGTTATACGTACGCACTTATAAGTACGCACTTGTAACTACTTATAAGTATTTACTTGTAATACGCACTTCTAAGTACGTACAGCACTGTTACTTACTGTAACAGGTGTTATCCAGGAACAGCAGGCAGGTATTCTCACATATGGGTTACATCACCGACAGAGCCCTGATACAGACAGCCTCACAAGCAGACTTGCTTGGAGAAACTAGAAGTTTTGAGTTAGCCGCAGTGCGCAGGCGCGAGTGCCTTCCCGCCCAGCGCAGGGCGCGTCTCCTCAGTTCAGATAGCTAGCAGAGAAGCCAACCAGGTGAGTTGGGTGGGTTGTGAGAATGAGATACTTCAGATGAGCCGTGGACATTGGTTCACATGGAAGCTTCTTCAATTGAGCAAGAACACTGATGTCCCAATCAACTGGAGGTGGATTGAGAGGAGGTTTGACATTGAAAAGTCCTTTCATGAATCTGAAAACCACTGGATGAGCAGAGAGGGGTTTCCCTTAAATAGGATGATGGAAAGCAGCAATTGTACTGAGATGGACTCGGATCGATGTACACTTGAGGCCAGAGGTGGATAAGTGCAAAAGGTAATCTAGAACAGAAGATAAGGAGGAATGTTGAGGCTCCTTATTGTGAGAAAAACACTACGTAGAATTTTTGGTGATAGCATTGCCTAGTGGCATGCTTCCTAGAAGCCTCTAAAATGTCTCTTACAGGTTGAGAAAACTGAAGAGGAGTTATGTTAAAAGGTACCAAGCTGTCAGGTGTAGAGACTGCAGGTTGGGATGAAGCAGAGATCCCTGACTGTGTAAGCAGAGATGGAAAAACTGGTAGAAGATATGGCTCCCTGCTGCTGAGTTGAAGTAGAAAGGAGTACCAAGGTTATCTCGGCCACCGAGAAGCAATCAGGATCATGGTGGCATAAGTGTTCTTCAACTTGATGAGAGCCTTAAGAATGAGAGGGAATGGAGGGAATGCATACAGGAAGGAATTCGTCCATTCCAGTAAGTAAGCATTTGCCTCGAGGTGATGAGGAGAATATATCCTGGAGCAGAACTGAGGCAGTTTGTGGTTGTGGGGAGCTGCAAAGAGATCCATCTGAGGCGTTCCCCACTGTGAAAAAATGTGATGAAGGGGCAAGGAATGGAGTGTCCATTCGTGAGGTTGCAGAAGACGACTCAAGTTGTCCGCTAAGCAATTGTTTGCCCCTTGAATGTAGACAGCTTTGAGGAAGGTGTTGTGATGGATTGCCCAGTTCCAAACCTTCAGAGCTTCTTGACAAAGGGAGAAAGATCCCGTCCCTCCCTGTTTGTTGACATAGTACATGGCAACTTGGTTGTCCATCCGAATGAAGACTACCTGGTCGTGAAGAAGATGTTGAAAAGCTTTGAGAGCATTGAAAATTGCTCTGAGTTCCAACAGATTGATGTGGCTCTGACGATCCGTACTGGTCCAGTGGCCTTGAGTACGGAGACCATCAGCACCCCAAGCGTAGGTCGAGGAATCTGTTGTGAAGACCTTCTGATGTGGGGGCATTTGAAACAGTAAGTCTCTGGAGAGATTGGAAGAGAGCATTCACCAGCGGAGAGACTGTCTCAAGGAAGGAGTGACTGCAATGTGTCGAGTAAGCAGGTCACAAGTCTGCATCCACTGAGATGCCAGGGTCCACTTAGGAATTCTGAGGTGAAGTCTGGCAAAAGGAGTCACGTGTACTGTGGAGGCCATGTGACCTACCGTATTTTCACGCATATAACGCGCATACGTGTATAACACGCATACGCGTATAGCGCGCGGGTCTAAAGCATGTCTGTAAAAAATTTTTTATATAGCACGCATACGCATATACCGCGCATGCTGCTATAACCTCCTCCCACTCCCGCTTACTCTTCTGGCCTGCGAACCGGCCTCCTCCCCCCCCGCTCGCGTCACCCCCCCTCCCCCGCGATCCTACAACCCCCCCAGCACCGCAAAACATCTCTTACCCGATTGGGCACCGGCACCAGCACCAATGCAGAGGACGTGCCAGTGCCAGTGCCCGAAGATCCTCCCTCGTTGTGTTGGGCTGGGCTGGGCTGTGCGGTGCAGGGAGATCCTCCTTCTTCCCTGTGCTGGGCTGGACTGGGCTTTGAGCATGCGCAAAGCCCAGTCCAGCCCGGCACAGGGAAGGAGGATCTCCCTGCACCGCACAGCCCAGTCAAGCCCGGCACAGGGAAGAAGGAGGATCTCCCTGCACCGCACAGCCCAGCCCAGCCCAACGAGGGAGGATCTTCGGGCACTGGCACTGGCACGTCCTGTGAATTGGTGCTGGTGCCGGTGCCCAATCGGGTAAGAGATGTTTTGCGGTGCTGAGGGGGTTGTAGGATCGCGGGGGAGGAGGGGTGACGCGAGCGGGGGGAGGATGCCGGTTCGCAGGGGGGATGCCGGATCGGAATAAAAAAAAAAGTTGTAAAACGCGCTCACACCTATAACGCGCACGGTTATGCACGGTTTGTAAAAATCATGTATAACGCGCGCGTTATATGTGTGAAAATACGGTAGTAGTACCATCATGTGTCTCGCTGAGATGGAAGAGTTGGAAGACATTGTATGACAGAGTTGAAGGAGAGCTTCCAGACGTTGTTGTGGAAGGAATGCTCTGAGTTGGATAATGTCCAGAACAGCTCCTATGAATTGTAGATTCTGAGAGGGCTGAAGGTGTGATTTGGGAAAGTTGATTTCGAATCACAAACTTTGTAGGAACCATGTAGTCCGTTGGGTCGCTACAATAACCCCCTGAGATGTTGAATCTTTGATGAGCCAGTCGTCTAGGTAGGAAAATACCTAATGACCATGGTATCTGAGAGCTGCTGCTACAACCACCAGGCACTTGGTGAACACCCTGGGAGATGAAGCCAGGCCAAAGGGCAGCACTCTGTATTGATAATGCAGATTCCCCACCCAAAATCTGAGATATTGGCGGGAGGCTGGATGAATGGGAATATGAGTATAAGCCTCCTTGAGATCCAGAGAGCATAACCAGTCGTTTTGATCTAGAAGGGGATAAATGGATCCAGGGACAACATTCAAAATTTTTCTTTGACTAAAAATATGTTGAGATCCCTGAGATCCAGAATGGGTCGCAAATCGCCCGTCTTCTTCGGAACAAGGAAGTAATGGGAGTAAAACCCCCTGTTCTGCTGTTCCAAAGGAACTGGTTAGATGGCATGGAGAGAAAGCAGAACTTGAGCTTTCTGAAGAAGAAGGGCGGTCTGGGATGGACTGGAAGGATACTCTCTTGGAGGAAGCTCTGGTGGAACCTGAGTGAAATGAAGAGAGTATCCTTCTCTGATGATTGACAACACCCAGAGGTCAGATGTGATTGTCTCCCATCGGTGGTAAAAATGATGGAGATGACCTCTAATGGGAGAAGATATGTCAGAGACAGAACGGTGGAGATTATGCTCTGTTGTAAACAATCAAAAAGGCTGCGTAGCCTTAGGTGCAGCAGAAGGTTGAGATTCTGTTGCTTCTGATTCTGCTGTTTTTTGAGAGGAGAATGAGTGTAAGGAGCTGATCTCGGAGCAAAACACCTCTGGAAAATTGGAGGGGGGCGTGCAGGCTTGGCAGGAGCTGGCTTAGGCTTTGGTCTGACAATAGAAGCAAAGGATTTTTCATGTTCAGACAATTTCTTGTTGGCTGCCTTGATAGATTCATTGAAAAGGTCATTGCCTGCACAAAGAATATTAGCCAAGCGGTCCTGAAGATTAGGGTCCATGTCAATGGTGCGAAGCCAGGCTAGGCGGCGCATTGCTACAGAACAAGCAATTGTCCTGGCGGACAACTCAAAGGCATCATAAGAACACTGAAGTAGATGTAATCTGAGTTGTGACAGAGTAGCTATGACTTCTTGAAATTCGAAGTGCTTTTGAGTATCTAAATAGCTGAGAAATTTAGGAAGGAGATCAATGAGGAACTTGAAATAAATGACAAAATGAAAATTGTAATTGAGGACTTTGGAGGACATCATGGCATTTTGGTAGAGGCGACATCCAAACTTGTCCATGGTTTTCCCTTCCCTTCCAGGAAGAACCGTAGCATAAACCTTAGAAGGGTGGGATCTTTTCAAGGAGGACTCCACAAGTAGGGACCGGTGAGACAACTGCAAATTCTCAAATCCTTTGTAATGTAGAGTTTTATACCTGGAGTCTAACTTGCATGGAACAGCAGGAATTGCATAAGAAGTCTCCAGGCATCGTGTAAAAGTCTGAGACAAAAGCTTGTGAAGAGGAAGCTTAAGTGACTCTGCAGGAGGTTGAGGAAAATGCATGACTTTGAGATACTCCTTAGAGTATTTAGAACCAGCATCCAATTGAAGGTCCAGGTCAGCAGCCATCTGATGAAGAAAAGAAGAGAAAGATAGATGATCCCCTAATGCCTTGACTCGAGGACATCGAGGCAGCCTGGGTCGAAGGTGAAGCTTCTGCAGGAAAACAGGCATTAAAAGAATAAGGAGACTTGGACGAAGCAATAGAAACCGCTGAGTCCTTGAGGACTGGAAGCAGGGACCTCAATTGAGGAGTCGGTGGTCTAGTAGAGATGGAAGGCGTAGATCAAGGCTTAGTTGAAAAAGGACGCTCTTTGGAAGAAGAGCTATGCCTGGAAGTATGCCTCGAGGAAGGTCTCGATCGTTGGTGAGAGTGGTGCTTGGAAGCAGATCTCGAAGATCGAGGAGACTTCGCCCTGGAGATGGAAGCAGACGTTGCTACCAAGGAATGGATAGGGCTAGAAGCTGTGGATCGAAGCTCAGGAGGCTTGATGTGAGGCACTCCCTCACTCGAGGCACTCCCAAAGACTCTGCTCCTTGTATGGAGTGTGAGGATTCCTGTCGAGGCACTTGAAAAGAATCTGCTCCTTGCTTCGCATGCATAGATGCCAGACCAGACACTCGCAGAGACTCTGCTCCCTGCATAGAGTGTGTAGTCTCAGCCGGAGGCATAGGAAGAGGCTCAACCTCGTGGGAGTATGCAGAATGCCCAGGCTGGATTAAAGTAGCAAGCTTCGGTCCCATATTATTTAGGAACTGAATGAATTGCTTCTCTAACATGGTCTGGAAAGAAGCCGGCAAGGATGGATCCGCATCTGAAACCGGACTACCTGGTTTGGCTGGAGGTTCCACCGAGGCAGTGGAAATGTGCTTCGACTTTAAAGTTTTAGCCAACTTGATTACCAGCGTTGGAACTTTCTGCTGAGCTATTTGACCTGAGGATGCAGGGGAAGATACAGAAGGTGTAGTCGAGGAAAGAGCCACTGCAAATGAAGAAGGTCTGATGAGGCAAGAGGTTGGAGTAGTGGAGGCAAGAAGGCCCTCGGTTGAAGGTGGGACAGAGGCTGCTTTCAAAGTCGAGGGAGTGGTTGAAGAATCCATCCCGAAAAGCTTCTCCACTAAAATCCAACGACTTTTAAGGGTTCGAGTTTGAAGAGTAACACAGCTCTCGCACGACTTCGGTTGAGGCACTTGAGGCACCAACGGTATGGGTCCGTGAGGGAAATCGCACGCTGGCACTGGCTACACTTCTTGAAGCCCGTTGCTGTCCGGGACATAGGAGGAAAAATAGCCGCCGCAAAGTCGAAGCCCACGGGCTGCGGCCGAGAGGCCTGTCCTGGCAGTCGAATGTAAGAAATTAATTTTTTTTTTTTTAAACTAGAAAATAAAAGAAAAGAACACAGCGATTCGTGAAGAAAATAAACACAAACTGCGGTGAGAGAAGGCATGAAGCAATAAAGTTAAACGCAGAGAGTCAAAGACGGACTTCTTGGCTTCGCGGAAAACTGAGCACTGAGGAGACGCGCCCTGCACTGGGCGGGAAGGCACTTGCACATGCGCGGTGCGGCTGACTTGAAACTTCGTTTCTACAAGAAAGTCTGCTTGCGAGGCTGTCCGCATCCAGGCTCCGTCGGTAACGTAACCCATATGTGAGAATAGGCTGCCTGCTTGTCCTGGGATAATTATAAGTATGCACTTCTAAGTATGTACTTGTAAGTGCGTAATTAGAAGTACTTAGAAGTGCGTACTTAGAAATACACACTTAGAAGTACGCACTATGTTACTATGTACTTAGAAGTGCGTACTTCTAAGTGTGTATTTCTAAGTACGTACTTCTAAGTACTTCTAATTACGCACTTACAAGTACATACTTAGAAGTGCATACTTATAATTATCCCAGGACAAGCAGGCAGCCTATTCTCACATATGGGTTACGTCACCGACGCAGCCCGGATGCGGACAGCCTCGCAAGCAGACTTTCTTGTAGAAATGAAGTACATACTTCTAAGTACGCACTTCTAAGGGCATACTTCTAAGTGCGTACTTCTAAGTACGCACTTACAAGTGCGTACTTAGAAGTACTTATATTTAGAAGTGCGTACTTACAAGTATGTACTTGTAAGTGCGTACGCACTTTTAAGTACACACCTACTTAGAAGTACGTACTTAAAAGTGCGTACTTAGAAGTATGCACTTAGAAGTGCGTACTTAGAACTACACACTTAGAAGTACGCACTTCTAAGTACGCATTTACAAGTACTTATATTTAGAAGTGCGTACGCACTTTTAAGTACACACTTCTAAGTATGCACCTTACATAGGCTCCAATCTAGGCTTCTACTTAGCCTAGATTAGACACTTACTTAGGTGCCTACATTGGAGTCCATGTAGGTGCATACTTATAAGTAGGTGCATTGGAGCCTATTTGTTACAAGCTGGTAAGAGAATGTGACCATATATCCTATTTTGAAAGAAAGGGGGGATGGAGAGAGAAAAAGTTCAACTCATGGAGGGACAGAGAGAGACGGGGAATGTAATAAGGTCTGGGGAAGAGGAAGCATGCAGGAGGCAAAAAGAAAGATTGGATGCACAGTCAGAGGGAAGTGCAACCAGAGACTCATGAAATCACCAGACAACAATGATAGGAAAAATAATTTTATTTTCGATTTAATGATCAAAATATGTCAGTTTTGAGAATTTATATCTGCTGTCTATATTTTGCACAATATTTATCTATTTTCTATAGTTACTAAGATGACATTGCATATTTTAACATCATCTGCCTTGACATCTTTGAAAAAAAATCAACTCGTAAATGAAAATTAACATTTTCTCTGCATCCAGTGTGCTTTATGTTTAAAAATATATATATATATATATATTTATGGTTACCATTATGAATTAATAAGATATTGTGTGTACATGAAAAATGAATGGAAGAAATTGGAAGTGGGGTTTGGGCAGGGTTGGGGGGGCGAGACTGAAAATTAATAGATGTCCCATTTTGATGAAAAAAATAAATGGTCATATTCTGTATTCATATAAACATCTGTTCTGATTGTTGGATGGTACTGGTTTGAGCAACATAGTTAGACATTTCTTTTGATTATGCCCCTCCACGTATATAATTCCACGTGTATAAGTCACTCAATGTCAGCAGCACCAAAATGTCCATTCTCAAAAGTACATCCCAATATTTTTTTTTCTCAAAAATCATCTAATCTGTACTTCCAAACCACTAGTATGTCTATCTTTATACCATATTTTCACCCAAATATTCATCCCAAACACCCAGAACAAGACCTTTTGGACATGGGAGGGGCCAGCAATATGATGGGCTGGCCAACCAGACATGGCAACAGAGTAGTGGGGCACCTTACAGGGCACTGCTGTGAACTTCACAAAAAGGGTGTCACATAAACATCTCACCTGAACTCCCATATAAGTAAGGTTGAGCTCCCCAAAACCCACTACACCCACCTGTCTACTACCCCAATAGCCCCAATATGGCAGTAGAGTTATGGGGGTGGGCTCATATTTTCCATCATGAACGTATTGGTTAGAGCGGTTTATGCGCCTGAGTCCTCCTCTCTATGGTTCACTAAGCCACCCCCCCAGTCTACTTAAGATTCATCTGTGCAGCTCTACTTTCCTATGCCAGGTGCTGATGTTCTGGAGGCAGGTATGTACGTTTTTATTCTGAATTTTATGGTGTGTGTGGAGGGAGGGGGGGGTCAGTGATCACTGGTGGAGTGTGGGGGGGGGGTCTGTACTTTGTGTCTGCAGTGATTATCTGGTCACTTTGGATACCTTCTGAGCACTTGGACTTGTTTTTAGATCGCCTAAGTAATAACGTATATGTTCCGTCTAGACAGTCTTGTTAAACTTTCGATTATCCCTGCAGTACGACTATGTCTAAGCCGCCCACATCCCGCCCTAACCACTCCTTCCAGCTCTGGGTGCACAGTGGAATTCAGAAGCTTAAAAGATCTCTGGATATATCTAAAAACCCGTTTTGATTATTGGCACTTGGACGACCTGTCTTTTAGGTCATCCAAGTACCGACTTGGGCAGGTTTTTAGACGTATTTTTCTTTTGATTATGAGCCCCATAATAACACAGCAGTTGACGGCACTCTGCCCAACAAGATATCATACATGTAAGTACTAGGAATTATGAAACAGAGAAAAATGAAGGCAGATGAAGACCATATGCCCAACCATAGTAACATAGTAGATGATGGCAGATAAAAGCCCAAATGGTCCATCCAGTCTGCCCAACCTGATTCAATTTAAATTTTTTCTTCTTAGCTATTTCTGGGCAAGAATCCAAAGCTCTACCCAGTACTGTGCTTGGATTCCAACTGCCGAAATCTCTATTAAAACCTACTCCAGCCCATCTACACTCTCCCAGCCATTGAAGCCCTCCCCAGCCCATCTTCCCTCAAATGACCATATACGGACACAGACCGTGCAAGTCTGCCCAGTAACTGGCCTAGTTCAATATTTAGTATTATTTTCTGATTCTAAATCTTCTATGTTCATCCCACGCTTCTTTGAACTCTGTCACAGTTTTACTCTCCACCACCTCTCTCGGGAGCTCATTCCAGGCATCCACCACCCTCTCCGTAAAGTAGAATTTCCTAACATTGCCTTTGAATCTACCACCCCTCAACCTCAAATTATGTCCTCTGGTTTTACCATTTTCCTTTCTCTGGAAAAGATTTTGTTCTACGTTAATACCTTCAAGTATTTAAGCGTCTGAATCATATCTCCCAGATGACATCCACTATCCCCTCCTCTCCCTTATAGATCCAATGTCCCAAGCTGTCTTCAATTCAGATACACTCTTCACTTCCACCACCTACACTGGGAGGCCATTCCACACATCCACCACCCTTTCAGTGAAAAAGTATTTTCTGAGGTTACTTCTGAATCTATCCCCTTTCACCTTCATTCTATGCCTCCTGATCCTAGAGCTTCCTCTCAGTTGAAAGAGACTTGTCTCATGTGCATTCATGCCACATAGATATTTAAAACAACTCTATCGTATCTCCCCTCTTCTGTCTTTCTTCCAAAGTATACATATGGAGATCTTTAAGTCTGCCTCCATACATCTTATGCTGAAAACCACTATCCTTTTTAGTAGCCTCCTCGGGACTGACTCCATCCTTTTTATATTTTTTTGAAGGTGCGGTCTCCAGAATTGTACACAATATTCTAAATGAGGTCTCACTAGAGTCTTATACAGGGGCATCAATACCTCCTTTTTCCTACTGGTCATACCTCTCTCTATGCATCCTAGCATCCTTCTAGCTTTCATCATTGCCTTTTCAACCTATTTAGCCACATAATCACATATTATCACACCCATGCAGAAAAGTTCTTCACCCTCTCAGGTGTTTGTGCTCAAATGCATGACCTTTCATTTCTTAGCATTAAATCTTAGCTGCCAAATTTCAGACCATTCGTCAAGCTTCACTAGATTCTTCCTGTGCAGAGAGGCAAATCTTATGTGACAGCTCTTCAACAATATAACTTACAAAAATGTTAAAAAGAACAGGCCCAAGAATCAAACCTTGAGACACACCACTGATAACATCCCTTTTCTCAGAGCAATCTCCATTAACCACTACTCCCAGTTTACTTTGAGGCCCATATTGAGGGCACTCAGTTTATTTATTAGATGCCTGCGTTCATGATCTTGAGTTAACCTTGCCATTTCATGACACAAACCATAAAAGGTCTGTCCAGCACTGGCTTAATATTCAACTACTGGTGTTGCCATTGAAGACTGCTTCGGTCCAACCATATCTATCTGGCCATGATCGGAACACAGACCATGATCGGAACACAGACCACAGAACACAGGCCAGGCACTAGCCTTACTTCCCAATTACTAGATTTGTCAGTTAAGCAAAGCTAAGTTTTGATTTCATTCTCATTCCATTTAAGAATCCTTTATGCTTATTCCATGCGTTATTAGATAACATGACTGTTTTTGTCTCCACCACCTCCTGTGGGAGGATATTCCAGGCATCTATCACCCGCTCTGTGAAAAAGTACCTTAAGTTCACCCCTTGTAACCTCAATTCATGTTCTCTAGTTCTACAACTTAGCCTTACTTGGAAAAGGTTTATTTGCATATTAACACATTTCAAATATTTAAACATCTTCTTTCCTCTGGGGTACACAAGTCCTCAAGTCTCTTGGCACAAACTTTAGATCATTTTTCCTCTGAACCACTTAAGTCATTTTATGTCCTCAGCAAGATACCGTCTCCAAAACTGAACCCAATACTCTAAGTGGGGCTATGCTATTGTCTTGTACAGGGGCATCAACACTTACTTTCTTCTGCTGGTTATACATTTCTCTATGCAGCTCAGTATTGGCCACCTTGAAGTTATTCATCATTATTCTATTAATCTCCTGGTTACGTTGTTGATCTATTTTGAAGTTGATTTTTTGCTGAAGGGTGTTTTTCTTATTTTAATTTTTGCTATAAGGGCGTTTGTTTCATCATGGAAGTTCAAAATGCTGAAGGCAAATAATGCTCTTTGAAGTCATTGAACTTCAAGTGTTGATTGAAATATCTGGAAATTTTCAGCCCACTGTGCCGTGAAGCAAGTAGAATGTGAGGGATTCTTTGAAAAGGGATGGAGAACAAAATTGAGACTATCATTTCACCTCTGTACATAAATAATTACTAGCCAGCTATGAAACATATAAACAGAAAAATGAAGGCAGATAAAGACCATATGGCCTATCTACTGCCTATCCATGCCATCTACACTTAGTAGATAAAGACAGGTAGGGAGGCACTCTCTAAAGTTGAAAGGGGATAGATTCCGTACAAACATAAGGAAGTTCTTCTTCACCCAGAGAGTGGTGGAGAGCTGGAACGCTCTTCCGGAGTCTGTTGTAGGGGAAAACACCCTCCAGGGTTTCAAGACTAAGCTGGACAAGTTCCTGCTAAACTGGACATACGAAAGTGAGGCTGGACTCATTTAGAGCACTGGTCTTTGACTTGGGGGGCTGCCGTGTGAGCGGACTGCTGGGCAGGATGGACCACTGGTCTGATCCAGCAGCGGCAATTCTTATGTTCTGCCTCTCCCTTAGCGATCCAATGTACTTATTCCAAGCTTATTTGAATTCAAATACATTTTTGTCTCCACCATTTCCATACCCTTTCTGTAGAAAAGTATTTTCTGAGGTTATTTCTTAGTCTAGCCTCACTCATTCCAAAGCTTTCTTTCAATTGAAAGAGACTTGCCTCATATGCCATGTAGGTATTTAAACATCTGTATCATATCGCCCCTATCCAAATTTCCTCCAAAGTATACATTTAAGATTTTTAATTCTGTCTCCATATACCTTATGACGAAGACCACCGACCATTTTAGTAGCCTTCTTCTGGAGTGGCTCCATTCATGTCTTTTTGAAGGTGTGGTCTTCAGAACTGTACAAAATATACTAAATGAGGTCTAAATGATTTAGAATAAATATTCTAAATAATCTAAATGATGCAGGGGCATCATTGCCTCCTTCTTCTTACTGGCCATTTCTCTCCCCGTGCACCCTAGCATCCTTCTAGTTTTCACCATCACCTTTTCTGCCTGTCTGGCCATCTTAAAATCATCACTTTCGATCACATCACATCCAAGTCCCGCTTCTCTTTCGTGCACAAAAGTTCTTCACTGTACCAGTTCTAAATTGTACCATTTCCTTGGGTTTTTGCAGCTTAAATGCATTTTCCTACATTTCTTAGTATTAAATTCTTCAAGCTTCACCATACCATCAGGGGTATTATCCACAAAGAAGCAAACCTTACCAAACAGCCCTTCAAGAAATATCACTTACAAAAATGTTAATAAGAACAGGCCCAAGAGAGAGAAAGTGGAGGGGTCAAGTGAAGCAGCCTTGCCTGAGTAGATGCGAGGAGAGAAGCTCTGGATAAACCGCAAGAAATCTTGAAACTAAAGGCTAGTTGCACTGTCAATCATATTTTCCAACTACACCTCCTTCCCAGGGTGCTGCTCTTACCCCCTCCGTTTGTACAAAAGAAATCAAGTAGCACTGTAATAAAAGACCTAACAGAAAGGAGGAAAACAGGGAAAAATCCCCAACACTACAATTTTGTTCTGCTCTGTAACAAACACAGGAAATAACATTATAACATTCAAACTTGTGTAACAAGCATCGCATGACTTGCAATGAAGCAGAGACTGAAACCAGACTGTATGGTGATATTTCTTCTTTGTTTTTTTAATATCATTCTCCAAAAACAGTGCATGCAAATGAGGTTTGCGGAGCAGAGCATAGGGCTCTCTAAATTTACTTGAGATGAGTTGCTGGTGGTAGCAATCAGTACATGTGCTGAAAAGTCTCCTCACTCTTGGGGATGACAAAATTAATTCTGTGGCAACGCTGGCTCAACCGTCCACAGAGTGAGTAGGCTATCCAAGGTATCCCTTACCTTGTCGATAAGGTTGGTATTAGTCTATTGTTGATAAATTTCTTAATTAATTCTTGTGAAGTAAAATTCCTATGGGTAACAGCCTATAAATCAAATATATAGTATTACCACCCTGATATCTCTTTGTTTGGATATCACTTTTGCATATCTTGGATTTCTGTACCACATATATAATATGCTAATTTTTCAATTAAGCCTTGGTTGCCAAGCACCCACGGTTAAATCACTTGTGGCAACCTAACCATTGAT